>NC_036450.1:15854093-16477170 GCF_002775205.1 Xiphophorus maculatus | reverse complement strand
CTGGCACCAGAATTTGGGTCTGTCACTCCGCAGGTAAAAAGGTAGAGTAGTCAGCATCTCGAGGGAAAATCACCAGACTGATTCCTAACCACCTCAACAATGTTTGTGAAAGTAACCTCGGGTTCCCTTGCGACCTTAGAGTTTGTCTCTTTCATGGACGACATGAATACTTGATTAAGAAGATCCTCAAAATTGTATAACGCCACATGTCACTCTATCAAGTGTGTTTGTCAGCAACAGTCCAATCAGTAATTGCAATTTGTTCTAAAGTGAAACGCCCCTTAACAGGATGAACTGAATCGCTTTGCCTCCGACAAAGTGTCGGAGTTTATTATTACAAATGCGCTGTCGTCATAGAGATACTGTGGAAAATAATTGGTAAGAAAAGTTAAATGTTATCAGTGGGGAACATGCAGTAACTATGCGTTATGTAACCAGAGCATTTAGAGGGAGAAAAATAAGTTAGTTCATTTCCAAAACCCAAACGGAGTTTGGAAAAATGTAATAGACAGATATGTCTGTGGCTGACCTCATAAACAGCTGAATACAACAGGGATCAATGGTATTACTACCACATGTTCACCTGTATGAAGGTAACTGCAAGTAAATCTCCCATTTTTTGTCCTCATTACATTATGTGTTTAATGGTTAAATCAAACACTAATGCATCAAGCTGGGTCCTAAACAATACATGTGTGTTGGCTACAAATCTATTTTTATTACATTTGCTTTGTAAAGCAGTAACTTTTCAGACATACGGCACAAATATTCATATACAGCCTGACATACGTAATCAAATTTATGTAACTATACAGATTACACTTTAATACTATGCCATGTTATTTAACAAAAAAAAGAACAGCCAGCAGAGCAGAGAAAGAAACATCACATAGTAAAAAGGATATTGAAGATTAAAAAGATCCCCCACCCCCCAAAGTTAATCAAATTATGAACACCTTACAAGGGTTAAAAGGAAATAAGACTAAGAATGTTTTTTTTTTCTTGTCCACACTGTAAAGTGCCTAATCAAATTTAACAACCTTGTCTGAAACCTTTTACCTGAACAACACTCTCATTAAGACCTGCTACTAACCTCAGTAACACTTTTAAATAGATTTAGTTTATTGCTTTGTGGTAACCATCAACTTTCTCATTACTTTGCACAGTGCCTATGTTTTAAACTTAACTTTCCAATAAAATGCTGTATTATTCAATGTTTAATAATGAGCTGTGATTTGTTTGTTTGTAGGAACTGAACCTAAAAACATGCCTACAGCTGGTCCTATGGATTGTGTACTTAACAATGAAGACATCTCAGAAAAGCACTTTATGAAGATTGACATGGTGCCAGATAAGATCACGTCTTGTACACTGAAATCACAAAACCCAGACCATGAGGAGATTCATGTCATAAATATTCCAGATAGTTCTCCTGTTCGGTAACCTTTATATTTTTAAGAAACAGAATTTTATGATCCTCAATTTTTACCAAATATTTTTTCATAATCCTTTTTTTTTCTCCACATGGCAGCAATGTATCCTTGCTCGTTAAAACTCAGGGCATTTCTTTCTTCCTGAGAGGTCCTCAGGGCACCACATGGACCTTCCTCAACACGGGCTTTGTGAAGCTTGGCGTAAGTTTCCATGTTATGTGTATTCCTTTAGAAAATGTCAGTATAATGGAATTTATTCTAAAACAAATTTCTGTCTGACTCAAAACAATCAAGTTGATTGTATTAGTGAACAATTTCTAGGATTTCTGAAGTTCCTTTTATTATTCGGCACTTGTCAAGTACTTGTTGTAATATATTATTAAGAATTGATTTTTATTGTCTTCTTTTCCTATAGTCTAACAACGACATCCAGATACAAGCTTTCCCAAACAAACTTACACTACCTAAATATAATGGTGCAGTGAGAGGTGACAAAGCAGAGGTTGTACAGAAAATGGCTTTGGAATATTTTAAAGTCAGTTATTTCACCAGCTACAGTGAAATAACACTGGATGCATCAGCCATTTCTCTAGTGATTGAAAAACAACACAGTTTACCAGGTATGACTTTTGGTTTTCTTTCTTATCAGAGAAAAATAAGCTGTAAAGAAATACAGAAAATAGATGCACAAAGCTGGGAAGCCAGTGCTGCACTATTGACAGACATTGTAAATGTTGCTTTTGTTTTATTTTTAGAGCAATTTCCTTCAGTCAGAGAAGAAATGGCAAAAAGCATGATTCCCAAAACAACTGATGCCCCAAATCAGATGCTTCTGAACATCCATCTGTACACATCCCCAGATTATCGCTTTCCCTTAGACCCTCTAACCAGACTGCAGACTAACAAGAGAATCTACGCACTGGTAAGGATTTTTGTTAACGATTTTTCTGATGACCCAAATCACAGTATTTTACAAGCCACATTTTCCCACTCATGTCATGTATTATTTTTCTATTTTAATAGTTGTGTTTTACAAATACACTCACAAATTAATTGAAATTGCAGAGATCATCAGTGTGATAAACTTAGCACCAACCTTGATATTTTAGCAAACAGTCCAGTTATGACAGTGAATGAAAAGCAGCAAACATGACCCTGTTAAGAAAAAAAAAGTCTCTAATTTACAGTTAAATACTGGTAGCTGTGGAGGTAAAATCTGTATTTATGCGCTAAAATTCTGTGGTTGCCAGAATTTTAACTTATGTTTGTGATAAAACAGCTGCTGGTATTTTACTGTACATTAGAGATGTTTTTTTTTTTACAGTGTAACCATCGGCTGAATATCATTCCTAAAATGTCACGACAGGTTGCTACTTTGTAATCACTGAGCAATTGACCATATAAAATTTGACCAATCATGTATCATTGTGAAAATGTATTGATATCCTATTTTTTTTATGTAATTTACATATTTTATCTGTTTTTGGTTCTTTTAAGTCTTTTATGTTTCAGATCATTGAACAAAATGTTAGTATCAAACAAAAAATATGCAGTTTTCAAATATTGATGCACAATGTGAAAAAGCCATTGCCACCATTATCAAATAATTTATTAACGGTAAATAAACTCATATTTTTAGTTTAACTACACTTCTTGTCCAAACTGGATTATTGTTAGATATGCATAATCAAGAAATAACAAATGAGAAACAGTCATCAACTCATTTTAACATCTATCAACGTGGAAGGGGTTTCAATGCCTTCACCCAGGGCATTACTAGGATTTTAAAATACATATTCTAATGTTTCTCACAAAACAGAATCAATAACTAAACTCTCAGCAATAGTGTATAGCGAAGACTCTGTACACTATTGTTGTGGCTACATTGTATAAGTGAAATAAAGCTTCGCTCTGCTTAGACAGGGTCACTCCATCTGCTTAATATGCCAGGCTTATTTTAGTTTCACCTGGGTTTAGTCTGCGCCTGCTAGCAGCCACATCGTCATTCTTGTGGACTATTTTCGTTGAACAATGTGATGTTATGATTAATTTACGTCTACTTTACTCTTCCTCAGCCGATCAGTAGCACATTCTTCTTACCCTTAGCTCCAAGTCTAGTGCTTTCACCTTCTCTGTGCTGAATCAAAGTAATCTGTCACATTTTTACGCAACGGAAAGACCATTGTAAAGATAGAAAAAGTAATTTGTTAGCTTACTCATTACTAAAAAAACTACTGTCATTAGTAACGCCATTTGTTTTAATGCCATTTTTCCCATTGCTGCAAATGGAAAACATGGAACAGAAGTAAATATAATCAGGAGGGTAAGGATACCAAAATTACTTTAAGAGTACTTAGACGACTCATCCAGGAGATCACAAAATGACATTTCTAAAGTGCTGCAGATTGCTAAAAGCAACTCTTGCTTACATTTTATTGAAAGTTGTGTTGCTTCCCTGCAGTTTATTTAATATCTTCTTTGTTCCTTATAGATATCAACATACACTATAGGTGACATGAAAATGGCCCTCAAGGTGATTGGCTGCAGCATGAGGCCAAAGGCCTCATCCTCTGCAGAGAAAGAGCTCCCGATCATCTTAGAGTCCTGCACTGTAGACCCCTGTCACAACAGTGCTCGGCTCAGCTTCTCCTTAGATCAGATGCCAGAGGGGACATCCAGCACATGGGTTCTACGATGCTCTGTCAAGCTATGTTCCTCTGACCAGTCATATCAGACTGAGGTGGGTATTTCACAATGGCTTTTCGGCAAAATATATATTTTCAGGTGTTTTAAATGAAAGCAGAGGCACAAAACATTTAGCATATTATGCATGAATATCTCAATTTCAGCTTAGAGGTATTTACATCTAAAGTGTCTTGAATAATCTTTTTTTAGGGTCTGAGAAATTATTGAAAATATTACCATAATCATAAATGATTATTTTTTCATACGTTGAGGGAAATATTTCACAAGCTTTGCCTGGAGCCTGGTACCTGTGGAAATCCCAGGTGGATTCTCCTTTTATTTGCTTTGCCCTTATTTTTTGTTCACTCCTTCAGTATTCTGCTTTGTCTTTGTGGGTATTTTTGGTTTTCAACTTTGCAAGTGAAAAGCAGCGTTATAGCAATGACATTGTATTATTGATGTGCTCAATGCAAAATGTTGTACTTAGTTGTTTTATTATTATCCCTAGTCTGTCTATGGTGATTGTCCAAGTAGTATACAATACTGTCTAGTCACATTTGCTGAAAAAGTTTTTCAGCTCATTTCCTGAAAAAGGGAATTTGTTTTTATTATTTATTTATTTATTTTTATAATACCCACAGATCTGTGAGGATAAAGTGAGGACAGCAGAGGAGAATCTGGAGGTTGTGCAGTCATGCCAACCACAGGGTGAGAGAAGTTTATTACTGTTATTATTATTACTATTATTATTATTATTATTATTATTATTATTATTATTATTATTATTATTATTATTATTATTATTATTATTATTATTATTATTATTGTTATTATTATTGTTATTGCTGTTATTAATTTATTTTTTATTACCTTGATTTTCATAAATTATCTGAAAAATGTTTCATAGTTGTTTGTTTCATAGTAACAAACTTGTCAAACTCCTACACAAATAATAATAACATTTAATTTGCCTTTCATGCCCCCTGGACTAAACTGCTAGTCAGTCAGTCAGTCAGTTAGTAATTGAGTAATACTATGTGCTGAAGTTTTTTCCTTTAATTGCTTGTAGCACACACACAATGCTGCCTGGGTGATTGTCATAGCAGCGAACACAGGATATTCAATGAAGCCAGTGAGCGGCTGTAGGGCAGGGCCTCGTCCTTTAGGAAGGTCTGCAGGCTGACCTTGTGGCCACCATCACACGTAACAGCCCTCAGGGGAAACAGTGGCAGCCGGGGGGTGGGCTAAAGTCCTTTGTGCTTCCAAAAAGTCTGACTATTCTGATGTCCAGACACATTGGTGAGCTTTGAGCCACTGAAAGACTGATGAACATTTTTGTCTCAAAGAAGGATGTGTTTCTCTCAAAATGAGAGAAGCAAAATCTGTGACTGAAAATATTAAGGAAATTAATGTTGTGCTATTTAGCCTAAATTTGTAGCAGTTCAGTAATATAGCACTCTCTGTTTTATCAGCAATATGGCTCATTGCAAATAACCTTCCAGATGCTGTAGTCAATCTTTTTTTTTTTTGTTAGTTCTTCTGTTTCATTATAATTCATAAAGTTTTTCTTGGAAAAACAAATCAGTTTTCTAAATTAATTTGTTGGTTCACTTGTTCCTTTAGTCATTAGCTCTCTTCACACATTTTACGCACCTTGTTAAATTTAAAAGAAGATATCCTAACAGAAGCTCTCAGAATTGTGTGGGCATGTACTTTCACACAAGCCCATATTTCAGAATGAACTTAGTAACTACACTGTCTTTTAAATACAAACCACATGTGCCACCATTCTCTTCACACTTATTCGAGTTTGGCTGCAGAATTCAGATGAAATCGATTAATTTGTTTACTACATGTCACTGAAGGTGTCAAAATTGTGAAGAAACAAAAAACAACTTTTTCTTCAAACTATGTAAGTCTGACAAACCTTTTCATGAAGTTCAGTTTATTATGACAGCGATAGAATAATTACTATAAATAAGCATAACTAGCAGGCGACATTGTTTTCCAAGTCTTTATCAAGCGGCAGTGACTGCTCCATTCAGTAATCCTTCCTGTTTGCTAGTGTTCATACCAGGGGCAGGGAGTCATGGCGCAGGCCTGATGTCCCTCCATACTTCCCCACCTGCACTGCAGCTTCTGTTTCCTGCAACTGTTTATTCAGCTTTGCTGTCAAAGGCTCACTTATACAAACTAACACTGCCAGTGATTGGAGAAAACAAGTCTCTGAGGAAGGCTGTCTCAAGATGCTGTGATGTTTCTTCCCAATTCAGAGACAAGGAATGTTCCTTTGTAATTTAAAACCAACAAACGAGGTTGGAATGCAGTCAGTATTTAAGGCCACCAGATGTCACTGTTTCAGTGCCCTGAGAGTAATTTAAGGTTGACTATCAGAGTTTCTGTTTGAATAGAAGCAGCTTTATGCTTTGCGATTAATACACAAATGTTAAATAAACAACATAGTGTGTATATTTTAGATGCTTCAGAGTGCTTTTATTTTTACCTGAAGATTTTCTACTAATAGAAACAAGTGATTCCATTATCTCACTCCATCATACTTTCCTCAGTGCTTCAGTTTAAATTCACCCATTGTTTATGTTTCAACAAAAACAGCTTGTTCTGTCCCATGTGTACCCCTTTAAGTCAGATTAAACAACAGATGAGTTGAGTTATGAATCCTATTACAAAACTTAACTTAGCTTGTTTCAGCAGGAAACAGGAGGCTGCAGAGGCAGGTGAGAGAAACTCGTGTGCAGGTGATGATTAGTTTCTTAGAAATGTTCTGGTTGCTTTGGAGAAGATCTTTACAGGTAGCAAGCCAAGTAGAGAGGAAAAAAGCATCTGTTTGCACACTGTCTCTATTGTTATACAATTCAGAACAAGCATTGTGTCTCTCCTTTGCTGGAGATTTCTGACAGCTTACATGGTGCTATTGCAAATTAGAATTTTAAAATCGATTCCTCTCAGTCAGACACGCAAACATGTGAAACACTAAACCTCTCTTAGTGTTAAAATTGATGAAAAGAACTAGAGAGTAATACAAAAGGTTTCAGGAACATCCAAGATCTTTTTTTTTTAATACACAAAAATGAAAGCCCTTAATTCATTATTCATTTATAGAGGTGATAGGGTTGAAAAATATTTGATGGAAAGGCAAAATTGATGTTCCTCTCAAGAAAATATAGTCAGGGTTTTATCATAATAAAACAGCTATAAAGTGAGAATGGCTTTCCAGTGTAAAGCCTAGATTCAGATGCCTGAGCAATTTTCAGTAACTATATGCTATGCTTTCCTAGTTTTTCCCAATGTACAGCTTGCACCTAAAAAATAACTACTCTGCAAAGATATCACTATAGATTTTCATATATATATATATATATATATATGTTTTCCATTTTGTTGGAGAGCCTTTGCCTTTACACTATAAGTCAATCTTTTTAGAAGTGGTATTGGGGCATACCAATTTCTAATAATGAACTGACCTTAAATTGAACACAGACAAACTAGGTTTATACTTGCTAACATGCCGCTACTAACGTCTAATTATAACCTCATTGAAATACAATTATTTTTTAAATCCATTTTAAAATTTGAACTGCAATGGCCACCATTGCGTCATATGTGCAATAAAATTTAGGGGGACGATGACATAAAAATGCCAACTGAGCTATATTTAACTATGTTAAATAAACTGTCCAGCAGTCGTTACCAATTTTGCTGGCCAGTTGTTTCCAAATATAAAAAGATGCAAAAACTTACAACCAAATCAGGTTGTAGGTTTGAAATTTGGTTGTAATTTCAAACAAAAAGGGAAGAATTGAAAGATTTAGCATTACACTCTGAGTGATCCATTTCATACTACAAGGCATGATGTAATTGTAAACTAAACCTCCCATATTGTGTAGCTTTACATTTAGTACAACACAATTTGATCATATTCAATTGCTGTTCTTTAATTAAAGGTTTATTGCACTGTTTTTTTTGTTTTTTGCTTTGTGAACTTTCAGATCAGCCATGCTTTGATTTTGGCCTGTTAGGTGTTCTTGGAATTGCTTTTGGAGGATTCCTGATTGGAGTGTTACTTATTGGAGCATTGTGGTTTATCAAGATTAAAACAGGTAAATGCATGTTCTATTTTATATCCTTTGCTAATTATAAACTGTGTAAAAACGATTACATAAACCTGGGGCACTTTTATTCAATATATTCTCACTAGCTCAGATAACAATGTTTCCCACATTTAACACCTACATTTTAACATCCACAAATGGTCTAATACTGCATAATTATGCCAAAAAGATGATTACCCAAATATTTTCCATTCAAGAAAGGGTAAAGAAAAACATGTGCATGCTTTTATTTGCAGCATTTTTGATTCTTGTAATGATCTTTACCATTATCTGAAAACAAAAGCATCAACTAGCTGCTGCTTTTATAAAATGCTTCTTCTTCCTATAAAGAATAAAGATTGATTACTGTTATCTTCCCATAGGTATTTATTTATTGTAATACTTGTAAAATTTTTATCCTTAGCCATGAGGGTAGAGGTTCACTGCTGTTCTCCATATTTCTTTTCTTTGGATATTGTGTTTCAATTTGTCAAATGACCCAACCGAATAAGCCTAGATTTAACATGGTCTCATTGAATTAAACTCAGGGT
The DNA here is from genome assembly GCF_002775205.1 of Xiphophorus maculatus. Classification (NCBI taxonomy): domain Eukaryota; kingdom Metazoa; phylum Chordata; class Actinopteri; order Cyprinodontiformes; family Poeciliidae; genus Xiphophorus; species Xiphophorus maculatus. The sequence goes on along the minus strand of NC_036450.1, from coordinate 16,468,392 downwards.
ACCCAGCTGGACTTGACATGAGGTCAACTGCTGCCAGTTTTCCTGGTAAGAAGTATAGCTGTTCTTCATGATTTTCTTTTTTTCATTATTGTGATCAGGTTCTAATCAGCATCTGCTTTCTTTTTTAGGATGTCCCTGTTCAAGAGCAAAGCGACAACCTGTTTCTTCCAACACATCACCCTCCGAGAATAGCAGCGCGAATGCTAGCATCGGAAGCACTCAAAGCACACCGACTAGCAGCATGGCATAAGATCATTATAGGTTATACTAGCAGGCCACCATCCCTTCTGTGTCATCTTGATGGGTTTCAAGCTTTTTGTTGCATCAGTCCTTAAAAAAGCATTTCTTTATACCCTGCTCTGTTTAAATTGTTGTTTTAAAAGCACAATTGATGGTATTTGACATACCATGTCCAAAGTGGGTTTGATCTGGGAGACTGTAGTTGGATGTGGAGAAAGGATGAATGATGAGTAACCGAAGTTTTGATATTAGTTTTTAATGCTTTCCTTTGTAGCCTCTCTGTAAATTCAAATTCCTCAGCCAGGATGTTACAGAGGCCAAAAACGGAAAAAAAAAAAATTGGCTCCCAGCAACAGGAAAAACAAACCATATCCCCTCAAGAGCTAACAGGAAATTCACAACATTCTTTCCAATGAATTGTGCTTGTGTGATGGGAGCACAATAATAGTTATCCAGGAGACAAACCGGTCCAAAGACAAGCTTTGAAAAGCAGATGAAAAGATGTTATGCGAACATTTAAGAAACAAAAATATGACGGATTATGTACTAGGTCAGTCCAAAGAAATTCATCAACAGCATCAAGGGATCTGACGTTCTGTGTATTGGCATTTCCAAATAGACAAAGGAATACTTCCTTGTATGATGTTAGACTAATTTGCAGTCCATGGACCATGGTTTTATTGCTACCTCTTATTGAGTAGAAATCTGGAGCTAAGGTAAAACTTAAAACTAGGTTTCTGTAGTGAAGTTATTGTTTTTTGTTTCCTTTTTAATTTACTGTCATTTCTTGCTACCATATTAAAACCCTAAAGTGGCCCTATGGGTCATTTGTAGCTCACAAAATAAACTTATGATGCCATTGTCTTGTTATCCAGTGGATAAATAAGTGTCATCATATTGTTTTTCCATAGCACTCATTTCAGATTAGATTTGAACTACATTTAGTGATAAATCAGCAAAACTAAATGATAAAAGAAGACACTTAATGTAGATAACATGGATTTTTTACTTACATGAGCTGAGAATGCATCACTATTTTATTGTGGAGTACCATTTTCCAATATGTATTCTTGTATTCAGAGCTGAGTAGTGTTTGTAGAGATTCACCAAGTTACTACATTTCGATTTCCAGGCATCACACTGTTGCATCTTACTGTTTAACACTCATCCAGCTCTTTCTTCCAGGTGGAGTACCCCCTTCCCCCAATAGTGTTGAAGTTAAATTTCAGTAGTTTTCATTTGCACAATACCCATTGTCACCAGTAACACCAGTTCTTCACCAGTACTTACCAACCTACTGTGCACGTTTTAGGTCTGTGGAACAGACCTTCGTATGATGAAAACAAGTCTTGTGTTATGATTTTCATTACACTGTTAACCTTATAGATTTCTTTTTGTTGTACAGATTTAAAAACCAAGATTTGATCATTATTATGCCCTCTTTCCTTGTATTGATTTTCCTTTTTTCAGAATATAGCTATTCTCAATTGTCCTTTCTGTTTTGTAGGCATTATTGTGTTGAAAAGATTTTCGTTGGACTAAACAGGACGTTTATGAATCATGCTTCATTCAGTTTGAAAAGCAAACTGAATGAAGCATGATTTTGTTTTTGCTTTGCAAAGTGAAACAACCTTGATAACAGTTATACCTTAACCTGCCATTCATTTAGACTTATTTTGCCTCTCTATCAAAAGGCTGTTCAACCCTTTGAAAGACTCAGTATTCACATTTACAAATGTCATTTAGTTTCAAAGGTCGTCCTTGTTGTAATAGTTATTGCACAATAATACATAAGAGCAGAATAATATTGTATGTTATAAAAACTAATATTCACACATTCATGCTGAATGGGTGAATGACTGAATGTAGTGGGAGGAGCTTTGGGGTCCTCTGGACTTGATAAAGCGCTATAGAAGACATTTACAATTAATTTATAATCACAAAAAATTGCTTCTCTAAATTTGATTGACATATAAATATATACATATATTTTTCATATAAATGGTTGAATGTATCTTTTAATCTCTTATTTAAGTCAGCTCTGAATACAGACCTTTCAGACTCTATAGCATGATTAATATTAGCATTTCTACGTCCCTCCGTATGTGCATTGACATATTTTATTAGTTCTTTTAACTGCTCTAACGGCATTTGAAAATGTAAAAAAAAATACATATATATATATTTTCACCTGTTTCTAATCTAAATAGGTATATTTTCAATATTAGTTTGAGGTCAAAATGAACAACTCATGTCCAACAGCATAATATTGGCTCTATAAAAATATCCTGTTTTATTTATTCTTGTTCAGCTTCATTCTCAGACCTGTTCCAAACCAGTTTTGGGATATGTGTAGCATACTTCTCTCCTTTATACACATGTGCATTTTTTTTTTTTTGAGACAGAAACAAAGAGGGCCAGTACAAATTGCCACTTGAGAATTTGTGCAATATGGTGAGAGGTTAACTTGCATGTATTACAATTTTTTTGTTTTTGTATGTGCTATATGATAGTCTTTCTTTGAATCATTCCATAACCTAGTGTGTTTCTTGAGACAATTCAAACAGGGCACAAGATGCATCTCTTTGTATTTCAAAACATTTGACTTTTTATTCCAGTGATTTGAGACAATGCATGTCACATCACATACTGGTCACATTGCAGTTTCACCCTGCTTGACCTTTGTCCTCCAAGTCCTCTGTGAACCAAAAACATAACAAATCTGTGGACTGACATGTTGACATTGTATTGTGTTCATGGTATTATCTTCAGACCGTGTAGTGGGGTTGTCAGTTCTGAAGACAGGATGTCTCACCACTTAATACATTCCAGATGAATATTCAGCACACTGTTATCAATATACGGTTCCTCCCTTATTTGCAGAACTGACATACGTTTTGATATGATAGGATAGGGAATGTGCAAACTGCCTGGGTTAAAGCAACCCTTGTATCTGTCACAACAGTGAAAATAGACAGAATGTCAATTCATCCACTTGTTAACCCTGAAGTGTTATCTTTGTGCTCATGTGGGCAACTTTTTACTGTTTTAAGTGGTTTAATTTGTTGAGAATGAAGTTTGGTAATTAATTTTTTATGTTGTTGTTCTTCCCAGAGACTTTGTTTCTAAAATCATCCTAATAAAGCAAATTTGAGAGATATTTCAGTTTTTTTTATTTACCCTTTAATATAGTGTGTAACCATGAGAGTTATGCACATGTGTGAATCAGCAAACTTGGCAAGACCATATTGGAGATTGATAGAGCAGCCAAGCTCTAAAATGTTCCTATCATCAATAAAAACACAGACATTAAATGATACAACACATCCAAGCTATAATTTCCCAAGAGGTTCAAGAAATATTATTCAATAATCACTACAACAGCACATGTATTTATTTCCTTGTGTCTGATACAACTGCAATGGGATTTACAAAGGCCTGTTCTGACAGTGAGGTTCCTACGTAGACAGTTCCAGTCCTATATATAATCTCCATTAGCATCAATATATGACTTTTTTTAAGAACTACTGTACAGGGCATTTCTCTTAGTTTTCAAGAATGAAGTATTGACATCGTTAGAGGTAGCCTGGTAAAAACCAGCCCCTTGCATTACGCTTTGCTTTTTTGTTTTGAACAGGAAGTCTGGGATTTTGGCTATTGATGAATGATTGCTTCCTTTTGTCATGGACAGTGAGTTTGTGGACAGACCAAATTGCAGACAGGAATTGGGAGTATAGATCATGTTGAATTTTCTTTAATAATAAAACTGACAACTTACAAAACCAGGAACACTGAAGCAAGTCAGGATAAAACAACAATGGGGAACTAGGAAACCAGGAAGAAGCAAAGAAGTAATGGAAATAAGCAGGAGAAACCAGCAAGGAATGACTGAGTGTGAGTAATACATATACTGAGGAGCTTGATTAGGGAACAAGAGAGAGATGGCTGATTAGAAACAGCTTACTGGTGTGTGGGGAGAGAAAGAAAGATAAAGAATGGCACAGTATACACAACATTGGAACTAAGTTAGAGTAAATTCTAAAAAGAAATGCTTCTCACAAATGTCCAGGCTCTCCACTCAATGAATTGTGTGTTGCGAATTTACAATATTTTTATGTAATTATTGCAAGTGGACAAAGTAGTTTGTTTATGGCTAAACAATATTTTAAAATTGAATGAGGGAGCCAGCCATTTTACTTTACAAGAAAATGCTGTGACTTAAATGTGAGTTTTGGTTTACCACAAATTTAATACACAGAGTGCTGTGGAGTGTAAGATTAAAATACAGTTATGTCTTACATAAAGCTAGACATTATAATTAGAAACTTTTAAAAAAAAACAAAGCTAATTATTACATCAGTGTTTGTTTGGAATAGAGCAATGACACGCACCCAAGAAATGTTTGTAGAAGGTCTCATTCTCCAAAATAGGACCATGGAGCCACTCAGCAGAGAGAAGCAGACGTTGTTTGTGTTTGTGCCTGGGTGTATGCTGAACGGTTCGCATCTCAGTGTAGAAATCTGTTCTTGTCTGCAAAAAGTATGCTTTGTGAAGAGTGTTATTTGGGCTATGCGTACAGGATCCAACAATAGCCTGGGGGCAAAACCTGCCATCACAGCTCTTTTCTTGTAAAATCAAGGTGTGGAGTTGGGGGGGTAATGGTCTCATGAAGTATTTGTGTTTGTATGTAAATAAGGAAACACATGTCAGTGTTATACTAGGCTCCAGGTTCAATGAATATATTTCCTAAAGAAAAATATCTTTCCAAGGAGTTTTTCCCCCCCATTGCTGTAGATCACAGCTTGTCTGCTTCTTTGTCGATGAAGGATGAAGAAGGATTTTTGTGTTTAGCCAATTAAGCAATATGAAAACTATATGCCACATTTAGTTACGATAACTTGGAAAAAATAATATGGTATGTGAGGGAATTAGAGCCAACTCTTCATTTTTTGTGAAGCTTATTTTAAACAAGTGCTATAAAAAATATTACACTTCTTCTGAAGATATTTTATAATTTGGTCATGAAATACATGGCTAATTTTATTTTTAAAATGTTACAATTAATCTAGCATTTTTATTCAATTCTCCGTTTTCTATATAACATTTTTAAAGAAAAGTTTTTTTCTTTGTTTGTTTTTTTGTCAAACAGGTGTGTTCAGTGGAATCAAAATTTCAAAGCTATCTGTATATGTACAGAAGCATGGCAATGCCCCTTCTCTCTCATTACATTGAGAAAGGAGTTCTGGAGGCTTCCTCCAGAGGGTGCATTTCTTTTATCTGGTTTTCTGCAACAAGAGGGATTGTGTTACTCATAAACAGAACAAGACAATGAGATTTTCCTGATATATTATTAAAAGAGCAATACTGCAATAAAGTGTTAAAAAATGAAAGCCATGTGGGTAAAAATTTGTTGTTTCAACATTGACAGCTACTTGATTGTAACTATCCAATATGTGTGTTTAATTCGTTTTTTAAAATCAGATTAACAAATCTGTAAGCCCAGTTTGATATAAAGCTGATAAAGCCTCAGGGGCATGTCGAATTCAGGAAACTACATGTGAAGCTACCCACAGTAAGCACTCTCTCACTCAGACTTTCACGCCCCGAGGTGCTGTGCTGCACACAAGGTTGTTTACACTCTTCAAGGCTGTGCACAGGCTTTGCCCCTGTCCTCATCCTTCACCCCCCACACAGACATTCACTTTCTCGCAAGTATCAACATACTTACCCACACCTCACTGACTATCCACAGCCTGGTCCTTGGTAATCCTCTAACTTATAGGCAGTGCAGTGTGCCCCAAGCAAATCCCATTCCTTGAAAATGCAGTCGCCTCTCAAGATGATGTTTGGCTAAAACACATCAGAGGCAAAACAGCACAATGTTTTTTTTATTTTTTATTTGTTTCCTTCATGTTGACCTCTTTGCTTTGCATTCTTCTTTTCTGTAATCAAATAACTGTTCAGTGTGCCAATTCAAGACAACATATTTGTACAAGAAAAGCAAATATTATTCATACCCTTGGCAGATCAATGTTTAAAGAAATATTTTAATTTGACCAACATGTTTCTTCCGGCTGGCAGCAATGCCTTTCAGCCTCAAAGACACACAAATAAGGGCTATGCAAATAAGCTGGTAAGCAATTATTGGAATGTTTGATTGCTGTAAAGTCAATTATATATACTGTATATATATATATATAAAAAAACTTATTAACTATTATTGACATTTTGCAATTATGATGTTACTTTTAAAACATTTTCATGACACATTGCTGTCTTTTTTTCCTTTCATAACCAAATAGCTTGGCTAAATGTGAATAATTTTAAATCTAAATCTGCAAGGTGTATGGAAAACTCTAGGCCTAATCACATATCCTGGCAAGAATAGCAGTGGCACTTGATTTTGTTTAACACAACATGTTATTATGACTGGATATTTACCAATCTCATATTAATTTAATACTAAGTCAATCAAAATTCCTCAACACATGCCAGTTTAAATAAGTCATATACTTTTGAAATGGGATCTATATGTTTTGGGTTTGGAATATGTACTTCAATATTTCTTCAATGGCACATCAGGATGCATATATATATATATATATATATATATATATATATATATTCCTATTGTTTCTAAGAATAAATTCCTTTTTAAAATATATAAAAGACTCTATCCTTGGGCGGTGAAAGTGAAACTACAAACAACATCTCAATTCCACATGAATGACAAATATTTAAATCAGAGTGACAGTCGTATTTAGTTGAAAAATAATGGAATATCAGATTTGGAAAATTGTCTGTACTGTGTCACCCTGTTTTTAGTCATTTGAGAGATATTTTAATCTGTAATTCTCACAGCAGGAAGATCCCTGAATAAAGTATCAATACAACGTATATTTTGGGAAATAAATATGTGATTAGTGTCTGACGTACTGGTGATCTTCTAGGTCAGTGGCATTTGATTTCAATCTTCAAGGGGCTGGAATGCTGGATGTTTTTGAAGTGTCCCTGTCTCAACACAGTTCAAATGGATTCAAGTAGTGGAAATAGCATATTCTGTATGCCATCACATTCTACAGAGGCTTATAATGAACTATTCAATTGATTCAGGTGTAATGAACCAAGGAAACATTTACAACATGCAGACACCAGAATTTCATGAATTACTTTGGACGGTACTTGTCTAATATGCAATACTGTGAAGAGTGGTTTACCACTTACAGATTTATTCTGTTTTTGTTCGTTTATGTTTTTTTCTTTTTTTTTCTTTTGTGAGGTCATAAAAATGAGTTAAAAAGTGAATAAAGATAACCCGAGTAAATGTATAAGCATTTTTCAAGAAAAAAAAGTCTCTATGTGAAAAAGTAAGTCACCCTGAAACTCAATTAATTGCGCCACATTTAGCAACAACTGACGTCAACACCTTGGGGTAGCTGGCAGTGAGTCTTTAGCTTCACCACAGAGGAATTTTGACCTATTATCCTTTGAAATTGATCATTGCTAGTTTTCTGTTTTTCAGAAATATTTTTGTTTTAGCCATGCTGGAACAAAAATATGCAAGTATACAGTACATGTTCATGCATGAACATGCTTGTTCATGAGTTTAAGGTCGTACTACAGTATCTGAATTAGATTTAAGCCTTTATCCAGAAATTTGTTTGATGACATAAAACTTGCAATTGCAAAATATAAGAAAATGGCAAAAACAGAAGAAATTTCTAAGGGGGAAAGTATGCTTGACGTCTCCTGTAGTATGCTCCAACTCACTCATAATTTCTAAACTGCAAAAAGTACGACTAAAAATGTGATTATGAAAAAAAATGTTTTCAACTCTTTCAACATCAGAAATGGCTCTAGGGTTAATAAAGGATATTTCAATAAATTGCAACTTGAAATTAGACATCCTGGAACAATATCTAGCCATTCAGTTTTAAAGTGTGGTAGGTGTAGGCTTAACACAAATTCTCATGTGAGAGAGCAAAGACCTGACTGTTAAGTATATTGATTGGGTAAATACAACAGCTAGACTGAAAATTGTTCTGTCTTCTGCAGCTTAATGGGATTTTTTTTTATTTCCCAAGGTATTTAGTAAGGTGTCCTCATACTTCACATGAAAGCCACATATCTGAGCTACATTTTAGGCATTACGTTGACCTCTGACAAAGTTAACCATGCATAAGTCTTGTATTGAATGTATAGTTGTCCAGGTGTCTGCAGTACCATTTGTGATATGTTTTTTCTTTAATTTTAGAGATATAGCAACATTTTTGCATAAGACAATTACATAATCCACACAAACCATAATATCTGTTTAACTTACGTGTCTTTTAATCTCACTCTGATAATGCCCCAGAAGGCACTGCTGTGTATTTTCTCTTGTGGTCTGGTGATCCAGCTGATGTGTAATTGCTTACTGCTAACAACTTTACAGGTATTGTGTTTCGTTTCTCTTCTGATTTGGATCTCTGCCTAGTGCCACAACACATTACCGTTTTCTCATCCCATTGCTCGCTCATTTACCTTCTTATACTGATCTATTAGAGAACATTTTTCTTGATTAACACTTTTGCTTGAAATTGGCTGAGTTGGTTAACGGTGTTCAAAGAACACAGCTGAGGATTTTTGTGTTATTTGCAACTTCATGGAACTGGACAGCATCGGAATGTATGGGTTTACGTAGTTATGCAAGTTTTCTTTTAACAAAAAGAGAACTAAATATATATTTATATGTATATTTAGATGTACATATATGTTTATGTAGACATACATATATGTATATTTATGCAAAAGAAGTCTTGTATTGAATGTATAGTTGTCCACATTATATATGTGGACAACTATACATACATATTATGTGTGTAAGATGTAACAGTGTGACCTATTAGAGATGCAGAACCTTGACCTGAAACAAGAACCGTTGCACAGAAATTTTAATAGTATTGCGTACTTCTTTCTTTAGTTAAAATAGTGGTTTCCTTACAATATTTAAATGGCAAATGGTATTGCAAAAATAAATAAATCATTTTACATTTTCCAAATAAGAGCTGTATTCCAGTTTCAATTCTCTTAACACTTCAAATCCCATCCTGACAAACCTGAAATCTTCTTGACAAAGAAAAGCCTGAGCCTTTTGATCTCTAACATGACTGTATTTGTTGTACATTTACTTCTCACTAGTGTACACTCTAATATTATGTCCACTTGTTATTTCACCATCCTATGCACATCACTATCCTGAGGGAATCCACACTGTGCTCGTCGTCCAATTAGGATTAAATCTGATTTCACTAAAAGGCTTGATCATTTAGACGGTCTTTTAGCCATTAAGATGCATTACAACAGGAGAACTGTTTACATTCATTTTCACAGAATTTAGCACATTCTGCTCTGACTCTTAAGCAAATGCACGAGTGCCAAACTTCTAGTAGAAACAGCGAATAGAGAGACAGGGTTAAAGTCAGAACATTATGTTCCTACTCAGGAGGGATACAAAGGTACAACTGACAACAGGTCAGAGAACATGACCCTCTAATTATCAGATATGTTGTAAGTTACAGTGTTAAGTGATGGGTTTCATCTGCATGATATATTCTATCATTATGTGATTATTTTCCATTAGCTAAGTAGAGGTACTGATGGCACAGCATTGTTAGTAGATAGGAGGGATCTGAAATAATGAAGGAGGATAAGATACTAAATAGGATAAGATAGGCTTTTGTTTGCATTTTGCACCCGTACGCTGTCTCATGCTTATCAGATTCTTTTATCAGGAGTGACGTACAGGTCGGGAACAAAGTGGAGGCAATAAATCAACTAAAAAGACATTCTAGGACATTTCCACAGGTATCTACCCACTAACGTATAGACTACAAGCAGTCTAACTACTAAATGTCAAGCATTCTCATCTCAATTTTTTTTCTTTTAGAAATATATATGATACCCAGTCTGGCTCTTTTGCCAGTTCTTAAGTCAAATGATCTTATATTAATGTCATATTTTTAGATAAATTAGTTTGGATACATTTTTCTGTCATTCAAAACATATCTCCAGCAGCTATGTGATCCTACAATGTCCAACTTTTACATACTAAAGATTTTATGTTCAGTGCAATATAGAGAAGGCCTTTTTAAGCACTTTGTACCCCTAAAACATCAAATAACTTATAGAGGATAGATTAAACACAACAAATGATGTCTGATAAGTAGGTTGTTCGCATTGACACCTGAACATTTCGTAGGTAGGTTTGTAAGGAAAGGAAATATTTATTTCTAAATATTGCATGTATTGATTGACTTATTTAAGTAACTGTAGCATGTTCAATTGAAAAATTATAATTTTTTGCATACTAAGATAATGTTATTTTCTTTAAATCTTTTGGCAAGGTGAATATTTTTTCCCCAAACAATGTTTGTAATGTCTGTTTCGCACCTTCAGTTATGGTTCAATGTTTCATTTATGCCTATAAGTTGGCTTTCTTCCATCTTTTTTTCTTTTCTTCTATCTTAGAGTTTTGTCTTGTATTTTGGCTAAACTTTGAAGTCTTAATAACAGTGTTTTTTTTTTCTATTTCAATTTTCCCTGTCACAGATATGTTCATGTGTTTGACTATTTTCTTGTACGCTGTTACGCTGTTCAGCCTGTTCTTTGTGTCCTCATTTACTCATTTGATTCTAGCTAACTAATGCTAGTGCATGTGTGTTTCTGTGTTCTAGGTTTTCATATCCTTATGGGAACATATTTCTGTCTACAATGTGGGGTTATGAGGACCATTGCTCCTTGTGGGGACATTTTCTTGGTCCCAATGAGGGAAATTGTTTTTGGGTTAGTGGTTAGGTCTGTGATGGTTAGGTTTAGGGTAAAGGTTAAGGTAAGTTTAGGTATGTGATGGTTAGAGTTAGGGTTAGGAATAGGGTAAAGGTTAGGCTGTAGAAATTAATGGAAGTCAGTGTGAAGTCCCCACAACTGATTTTGTTTTGCTAAACTGGATGTGGTATCTTTCTACAGAATCTAAGCAATAGGCATTTTCGTAATTCAGGCTGTCATAAGATTTGATTCTTATATCTTAAAGACTATTGAATAAATTGCTTTTTTCACTGTACTATTCAGACCACACTCGTGGTAATTAAAATTCAGGTCATTTTCTGCTGAAATATTGATGTTGGTGAAAATATAATGAAGTTTGCATGAGTTTAATTAAAACACAGAAAGACAGAGGTCTGCAAAAAGGAACATCTTAAATGAGGTCCCTAAAATATTTATAACATTTTTAAACATCATGCTACGTAATGTGGCGAGGATTAGGTAACTCTTTGTGCCTTCATCAAACTAATACCATATGTAATTTAAGTTATTAATGACTTTAGGTTGCATTCTCAGAAATAAAAATAGGGCAAAGAAAAATTAGTCTTAATGCTTAATTTCTAAATAATTAAGCAATTATATAATTTACAAGCCTAGTAAGGCTTGAAATTTCACAGAAACCATTAGCATCAAGACAGCTAAGTCATTCAGTTGGATGTTGTGTATGTAGTTAGTACTGATCATACTGAGCTCACACAGTTAGCATCAGTGCTTGAAGAGAGTTAACTTCATTTATGTGATGACAGATTTGTTTTCCAGTCAACTGTCCTGACTTAATGTTGTGAGAATGCAGCATAGTATATAGGCAGATGAGGAAAGAGAGAAAAGCATAACAAGTTGAAAGCAACATAGCCATCCACTGCATAAGAAGAGAAACAATAACAAAGGTTATTTTTTAAGACCAAAGTAATTATCATGGATAGTTGAACCACAGTTAAAATCTTAAAATAAACTGTTACAGACAACTGAAGAAAAGCAGTCATTCACAATGGATGATTGGATAAAGGATAATATTTTTTTGGTGAAATACGGGCCTTTTCACCATTCACCAAGTAGAAGAGAGCCTCAGATTTACTATGTTGCTATACAGATTTCATTAAACCTGCATTATGGTAAAGAACTCTAGATTTTACCAAATTGCAGGATAACATTTACAGGACACTGATGAGCACAAGTTTTTTGTAACTAACTTCATCTTTAATCATAAAGCAATTTAAAGTAAAGTTGACACTGACATTATTATTTTTTTATCCTTTTGTTCTTAAAACAATACTAATGTGAATAAAGTGATCCATTCAATCTGCCAATTAATTCATAAAAAGTTTACAAGTGGAGTGTGTATGTAGCATGGATCCCATATAAACTAACATGTTTAACATGGTAATTATTTAGAATGTAGTATGAGGGAGAAAGCCTTATGCTCTGTTACAACTTTCTCATTAGCACATCCTTGCACTATCTACACACAGCACTTGACACCATTGCATATTTGTGTACAGATTATTAATAGGAGCTGTTTCATATTTCCATATTTGGGTCCACTTAAGTCCTAAGACAACTAATATACCCAGTAGCAATATTAATAATTATTCATTAGTACCACGTGGAGAGGAAATCAATACAATATCATAATTTCTTGTAAAGTTACCAAAATAATTGTATTTCAATAAGATGAAATAAAAAAATTATAATGAAACTGCAGAGAAAACTTGTTTAAAAGATGAGTCAAATGAAAAAAATGTTCCACTTAATATACTGAAGATTTGACAACATTTTATGGCATGGGCTGAAGGTACAAGTTATAAAAAGTTCCTTCATTGCTTTCTTTCTCAAAGATGTCTTAAAACACAACTGGTCCAAGTGAGTCAAAGCTACAACATAAGAACTTTGTAATGTTCTTCTAAGAAGCTGGTTTTGGAGCCAGGAAGATAGATATTCTAGGTAATTTTTTCAAACTGTTTTATTTATAGTTGGATCGTGTGAAAACAAAGCTACAGTCTAGTTCTTGTGGAATTATTGACAAGCATCTAATTTGAAGGTTTACGTGTTAATCTAATGCAAGAGGATAGACTCGTTCTTTTTTAATTTAACTAAAAAAAAAATTTTTTTTACTTATATTTTGCTGAAAACAATATAAAATTTAGAATTTTAATTTGGGTGATACAGGTCACAGTTTATTTCACATTCCTTAAAAGGAGGAGCAAGATAGTAGACCCCTAGACTGGTTATGAGAAACTTAGCCTGAAGACCTGAATACCTGTCAGAGATATGGAATGCGTTCTGACTTATGCCTTCATATTTTATTACACTTGATGAGTGAGCCTGTGGTGCAATTAATCAAGCACAACATGGCAGACATATCCTCTGAAGCCTGGGCTCAGGCTCACCTCCATTCCCTGCCTCACAGGGTATACCTACCTCTCTACATTTACATTTTAAAATTCTACCAGACATAAATGCAAAATAGCTTCTGCATTCAATTATTTATCAAGGTAGAGACCGTCATTTGACATCTTGGCTATATTTTAAAGCAATGTAACTACAGGATTTGAAACCACATTCAATTTTAAACTAAAGTCACTTTTAAATGCAGGTTATAGTAGAGGTTTGGTGTCTTAGTTAAGAGTATTGGGTTTTCTCTAAATTGGATAACCTAGCAAAGAAATTAGGTATACATCTCCTGTAAGATATTTAAAAGGTTTGCTGTAGCACAGAATTATATCATAAATAAACTGGGTCTCGTGTATTTCAGTCTACAGTTTGTGGAGTATTTCCAGGAAAAAGGAAGAGGAAAGTCAACATAGTTGTCAGTGTTTAAAGCGTATAGAAGGGCTAATCTGTCAGCTGATGACTGATTGATCTGAAGGAGCATACATTTTTTTAAAATGCAATTTAAAACAGATAAAGTATGAGTTTTTCTAATCTGATACATCTGTCCATTTTAATACTCTGACAGACTCTTGTCTAATTTCCAATTAGAAACAAATATCTTAGTTGAGTAAAAATAATCTCAAAATCTCAATTAACCAGGGGTAGGACAATTTTGGTCTATTAGCCGATTCAAAAGTCTGTACAACTGTTTGAAGTATTAAGAAATTTATTACTTGTCCCAAATTTGCTGGTAAATCATCATGGACTCATAATGTTGAGTAGCCATTTATTAAATGGAGCAACATAAAATTTTATTATCACTATCACCCAATCTGACATGAAAAGGGCAAATACTCTAAATTTACTCTTATCGTAAATGAAAGTTATGTAGTAATGTGACGTGATTGGTAGTATCTTTGAGAAGATAACTTTGATAGGTGCTAAAGATGGGTTTTAAAAGACCATAAATGTGCTATGTGCACATGTAGAAAACCCTTAATAGCACACATAAAATAATTATTTAGCCATTGAGTACTTTTATAAGGGAAAATTATTTGTTTTTATTTAACTGTCACTTTGTGTTATATCAGACTGCATGTGCACTGCTACTGAGAGTGGTTGGATATAGCACACCTGCCATCTCGAATTTTCACCAACAGCACTATCCGCACTTGCCTAATTTAAGATGCAAGACCTAAGGCAAGCTGTAAAAAAGAGATAATTACAAAAGAAATAATGAGAATTTCTGATCTGTGGGGCTTCTGACAGTGAAGATAGTGCAACAAGTGCTGGCTTTCCATGCGATTTCATGAAACCAGGGTGATTGTGGCACAGGAAGTGGCACATCTAACACTGTTGTCATGTTGCCAGAAGCTTTTTGCTGCTCTGTTGAAATACAGTAACCTTTTAAAATGCTCTGCTGTTCTCGTGATGTAGGAGGTCAGGCTGGGGTGCCAGAGTCTCTCAGGCATATGCCGATTCTATGTATCATTACAATTTCTTGTTTAAATTACATGCTGTCAAGGTAAAAAAAAAAAAGTTTTAACAATTCACATACTGTATTTTATTGAAAAACAGTTTTTTCACAAGATTAGTTTATAACTTTTTAAAGAAAATAATGACATGGTGGAAACTATTGTGTTTTCTACACTGGATCTTGAAGCTGCAGTATGTAACTTTTATAAAAAATCTGTTTTTTGCTTATTTGTTAAAACTTTCACTATATTGAGACAATATGGTATGAGACAGATAATCTGTGAAACATTCAGACTCCTCCACCTCCTCCATGAGTTACTATTTGAATATAGAAAGTCCTGTCATCGCTGTCAAGTAATGAAGATGTTAAGTTTAGAGTCATCAACCACCCACCAAGGTAACACAACATTTTCTCCTGTGAAGTACAACATGCACTTCCCTGGGTGTACAACAGGGCACTACAGGGTGCTGTCCATTCCAATTGACTGGACATGCAAATAAGCAACAGAAAACAGAAAACCTCATCATCACTGTAACTAGCAGAAAATAATTTTGGTCATCTTCTTGTGTCATGGCACACATCTGTAATACACTGCCTAGCCAAAATAATGTCTTAACAGTGAATAGTAGGGTGCTGTGAGGCTCAGCTCGTAGACCACATGCACCCCTGAGCAGAGGCTACAGTCCTCGAAGCTGTTGTGCTGGGTTTGATTCCCAGTTTGCTGAATGTCTTCCTCTTCTCTTTCCGCTTTGTTTCCTGACAATTGACTGTTCAATAAAGGCCACTAAAGCCAAACAAAATTTGGGAAAGTAAAAGCATTTCCACATGCACAATGCAAAGGAAACTCAAGGGATTCTCTGGGGTTGCTGCAGTTGGTCAGCTCTAAAGTTTGGCACTATTATATTTCCAAACAATGAGGTCAGCTGACTATGTAAATCTTGAATGACCAAGGAAGGCCAAAGATTGATTTCTTTCTTCCCTGATGACACATGCATATTCCAACATAACAAGGATTCATCTGATAAAATGGTGAAACTGTGGTTCAAGAACATCCATCCATCCATCCATCCATCCATCCATCCATCCATTCATTTTCTAGCACCCTTGTCCCTAGTGGGGTCAGGAGGGGTGCTGGTGCCTATCTCCAGCTAATGTTCCAGGCGAGTGGTTCAAGAGCAAGAGACATAAATTTTACTCATGGCTTAGACATCATAGGATCCAGACCTTAACCCCGTTGAACATTTGTGAGATGAGCTGTAGAAGGCTTTAACCAGTAGTCAGAGTATTCCATCATTAGAACAAGATCTTGGCAAAAAAATTAAAGCAACACCGGATGGACAATAAATATTCTGACATGGACAAATCACAGTGAACGTGTACCATAATGGAAGTTATAGGTGCTTCACAAAACATTAGTGTGTGAGACTGAGCCTTCCCATTTTAAGAAGAATATACCCCTCACTTGTTACATTACTAAGCACCAAAAACCAGATTTCTATTTCTTTTGTGTCGTGCTGCATCTGGATACTTAGTCCATGCTGCTTGGAATCCCACACATGAAAAAGCAAATATGGGTTACTTTGATTCATTGTACATTGTGCTTGAACGGGGTCATTTCTACAAGATCTAAAGTAAGCTACTCATGACTAAATATAGTATATTAAACCCCAGTCCTAAGAGACGGGGTCCATCTGATCAAAATGTGCCTAAATTAGGGATTTTGCTATGTGGTTTAGGGAACTAACAGACTGACAGGACATTCCATCTTCCGCTCTCCTCCTGAGCATCACACTAAGCTCACATGGCTAGATAGTTAGATAGACTCTATCAGTCTATTGTTTGTCTAAATTGTCTTAGTAAAATCAAGTAAAACAAGGAGGGAAAATGGACTCTTTTTTGTAATGGGATACAGATTTATGTTTCTAACTTATTTTACCACTATGCTTGCAAAATTCTATCCCAGTGTAACACTGACTCAGTTCATTATTTATGACTAAAGGTTTGCCTATACATGCTTGGTGCACGGGTAATGTCAATGCTCCAAAAAAAGGACCCGTTGCATACATGCAGGATACCATAATTCATTCATAAAACAGCAATGAAGATAGATGAAAGTATCATTATTCATTAGAAATATATATTTAATTTCAAGCACAGCCAGTAATTCAATGCTTACCAATTTTTAAGTTTAAAATCAAGTTTCAGCCTTGCAGCACCACAGATACAGAAACTCTTTCATTTGCAGTATTATAGTGAGACTTCAAGTATAGCTTAACTTGATGAACTGCAAAAATGCATTGCAAGTAGAAGGTAATGGTGACCTTCAGTCATGTAAGAAAAGCAGTTTTCATACAAATGTAAAAAAAACTAAACATTATCTTCAATTTAATAAATTCCTAGTCCACACAGTTAACATCTGGTATTCTTGCATAACATACAGACAAAAAAGTGACAGTGTGTTGTACAGAAAAGGCTAGATCACAGGATTTATTACCATTTGTAATTTTATACTTTATTCAAAAAAATACAAGAACAGAAAGATGGCAAAAGGATGACTGAGAAATTCCCCAATATTGTTCCCACCTCTTACCTTATCTGCCCACTGTGTTGTAGACAGAAAGGATTTTCCATAGCACCACTCAGTTGCAATCATTCACTTGGTGCAGCAACCAGAAATGTAATCAGCTAATATAATCTAAAGCAAATATCCTGCAGGTAAAAAGAACAATCATAGCAAGTCTTTTATAACAGGAGAGCTGTGTATTTTTTCTGTTTGATATTAACAGTGGAGGACCTTTTAAAGACACACACACAATCTTATGTGTCATGTCTGTATTAATCATCTGCATCCATTTCTAAGTCAGACGTCATGGACTGGTCTCAAACGCCTCTCAAAATCTAATTTAACCTTAAAGTGTTTTCATGGTCGGTCACACTGCGCTATATAGATACTTAGCATCCAAACACACGCTTTCACAAGAGTTGTATTTTAGCAAAGATGAATTGAAATAGTGAGCTATACCCTTTGATGTAAATGAAGCATTCCTCACAAAGCACACTAGACTATAAAGAAAGTAGGAACCCTTTTGTTATTCTGTTTTAACAGAAAATGTCTGAACTTGCAGGTCAGTTTATAAGCACTTTACAGTCTATAATTTAAGACAACACATCACTGAATCCTTCTTACTTAATATTAAAAATCTCAATAGTTCATACAGCATCTCAACCTTTTTCTTAAGAGTGTATATTTTCCATTTTTGTGTCGTTGTTTGTTTTAAATAAAATACACTAGACATGTTTTTTTCTCTGTGCTTGAAAATCAACTCTACAACTGAAATTAAATAAACCATTTTAATCTGTCATACCTCTGCCCAGGGATGAAATGAACACATTTTGTAGTGAATGGTTAATAGCTTGTTTTTCATCTGAGAAGGACACGGACTCTCCAATATGCACGGGCAGTATTACTGCATAGCAGAATAACCTGAAACCCAATGTTTCGTCAAGTTGAACGCATCAACTTGTCCTCTGAAAACCCAAACTTTTCGAATTCAGCTGATGTTTTATATTAAAGACATGGAAAAATCAATGTGTGACACAAAAACGGTGGAACATATTTCCACCAAAATATGTTGATAATTGATTCATACATTTATACTAGCCATGACATGACCCATTTCTTCCTGTATTTTGGTTTCCATTTGTGTTTGAGGTCTTTATGACTGTCTTTTGGGTTTTTCCATAGCAGTTCATCGCTCTTTGTTCTCTATTGTCTTTGGGTCATGTCTTAGGGATCAATTAGTCTGTTTTTAGCTTTTTAAATGTGTTCTGTTTGTGAATCTTAGCTTATTCTCTAGTTTTAAACTTTCCTGCCACATGCCATCACCCAGTACAATAACTCTCTACAACTTTTGCTGGTTTCTCAATTCAATTTAATTTAGTTAAGTTTAATTGTATAGCAAGTCGTTGATCATTGTATCAAGTCACTTTACAAAAACAACCATCCTTCACTGTGAAGAGTTGCTGAGCTGGACGAGGTGGCTATTAATGCTAATTCAATATTTGGAAGCGTGGCAAACATAGACTGAAGAGCTTTGTTCACTTCCTCTTCTGCCATTGCTAAAACTACAAGCAGACTACAATCCTAAAACAGGGCAGAAAATGGATGTCATTGTTCACAATTTTTCCTTTTGTTTGCTGATTTGTCTAAAAAACTCTACTGGATAGAATCCAATCCAAGGGGGAAAGCTCAGACTACGCTAGAAGCAAGAACTTTCTGTCTCATATTTTAAAGTCTTTATTTCCATGATTAAAACATTTCATTTTACCTCTCTGCCTGTATTCTGCAAAACACATACACTATGACAAGCCACAAATTTTCATTTGGCTTTTGCTCACCATATGGCATTTCCCAACGCTGTTCTCCAGATTGCATACAATGACAAAGTAACAATGCAGCTGCTGCTTGATGATAATAAAATGGGTGATTATTCTTGGAGAAAATGTTATTCCTTGAAGACAGTTGCTAAAGGAATTTCTCTGGGTTACAATAGTGAGCAACTGATGCAACGCAAATAAAAATACAGAAGTAAAATGGGAAATATTTTTCCTAATGAAACATTGTGCTTCACCAAAGGTGTTCTGTTTGGCCCCTTTAGGGGAGTCCACAGGGAGGATTTCAGGTTGCAAATCCGTAACTTAATTTAGCTAATTACCTATGCATATGTTGAATATAAACTAAAGGTTTAATAGCTGGGTGTTAGTCACATGATTTTGATGACGCACGAACGTGACACGATTTCAGCAGGAAGTACATTTCAATGAAGGCAACCGTTTCAGAGATTCCATATTGTATAGCTTTAGATCCAGTTTCAAGACAAAGATGGCGAAAAATAAATTAACAAACATGGTGGACGTGACCCAACATAGCCTCAGCACATCTCAACCACCTTTGTTTTTCTTCTTTTAGCTTTGTTTTCTGCTCTCTGAAGAGATAACTCTGTTTTGAGGTATTATTATTGATGATCTATATTGACTGTTGGACCCCAGCCTATCAACTCATCGATACCCAAAGAACAGGGACAGCCTAAAAAGTCCAGATGAAGTTCATATTAGGCTAATTGTAGCTAAACAAGTAATTGTAAGTATGCAAGCACATACTGACTGCCTATTGGTAAAGAGTCACAAAAAACAAGTTGAATACCTAACTTTGTGTTGACAAAGTGGTCGCTGAAGACACTGTCATTAACAGACGCTACTCCTCCTAACAGCAGAAGTGGATTTAACATCCCCCTTTTACACCGTTGTTCTGTGAGTTTTTTTTACATGTTTCACATTTATGAACGGCAACCTTTAGCACTCAGTAATAAACCTTTCCATTTTCTTTATTAGAGCAATTGGAGCAGCCATAAATTGCACAAAATATGGGATTTTTTTTCTAATGGTAGATCCTCAGCGAATTCACTGCCTGCTCTCCATTTGCATTCCACTCTCTTGTATGTATGTGACGTCACGTGAAAGCAACCTATGCACATTTTTTTTTTCAAACTTCAGTTCATTGCTGTCATTAGTAAATAAACGCTCCTTCAGCTACACAGATTAACCTCCTCGTCATTATTAACTTGCATGCAAACAAATGACAAAAAAGCATTTTAATAGGACCAGTGGAATATGTGACATCAAATTCACCACTGTAGTATTTGACATTTGGAACATAAACATATCCCTCATACATTTCCTTGTGCATTGTTTTCTTTTCCTGTGTGGTTCTAAATTTATGTTTGGATCACAGTGTCTCAGGAGCTGAACCGTTGAAGAAGTGTGACATGATGGATGCTCTGGGGCAGTGTTGTGGAAAACGTGATTCCACCTCACACTTAATGGACTGGCAAGCCTTCCTCTAGTCTACCAGAGCTTCCAAAATAAAGGCCTGCAATCTATCTCCACTAGCACTATAAGACAAACACGTCATTCCAGTTGTTTAACAAGAGCATTCGATCTTGAGATCAACACCTTTAGAAAACCATAGTGACTTATTTAAGGGTTTGCATTATTTTCAAAACATTTGCTGGAAACTTTTTTTCCAGCTTTTTTAAGGAAAAATGAGATTCTTTATTGTCCTAACGTATTTACACAAAATTAGAATTTTTTTTTCTCCAATTTTCGTAAATATGAAATATTCAGATATCAGCAAAATAATACAAAATAGTCAGCAAAACAATGAAATATACAATAGGAAAAAATTATAAATCTTCCCAAAAATTATAGCACAGTTCTAACAGATTTTTGCAAAAAATAACAATTAAAATAGAGGATTTGAAAAAAATTGCATAACATCATTCATCCATATTGCAAAGGATAACAAAATGTGCTTCATTTTCTTTACACATTTTATTTTTTTCTGTACAAAATTTAACCTCAAAATGCCTGTGCAGTAATCACAATACAATTTCTTGACTTATTTAACGTTCATACACCCACACAACCATAGACCTAGGCAAAAAGACAGTGAAGATGGTTTTAACCTTTTCCTAGGACTCACCAACCTTGGCCTTGTAGGCATCACAAACACAGAAGAGAGAAGTGGGCAAACAAGGATGTTGCCCTGCTCTGACCTCAGTAGTAATGGGATGACTTTGATATTCCCAGAGCGTATGACACGAGGTACTCGGATTAAAAGCCTTTTATTCACCATGACCTTTCCCTTTCAGTCTTCCCTCCAAGAAATCCTCGGTGGTTCTACTGCCATCGCACTGACAGGCCATCCCCACCGAAACAAAAGGCCAAGTCGTAGTGACACAAAGTCAATATGGGAGACTTGTTGATGTTTGAACACATCAGAGTGAAAACTCTCTCTTTTTGCTGTATGTGTATCTAACTAATGGAGGGAGGCAGTGCATAGCAAATACAAATTAAAATCACAATTTGTTTAATGTGTTTGGGCCAGATATGCTTAAGATTGAATGAAAAAATACTCATCCATTGTGCTGTGACTGACAAGACTCAGAGTGACAGAAACCTAATTGAGGTTTGGTTCCAATTTTGACCAACAAAACCGTTGATTATCACCTCTTCCCCGTTTACAGGACGGCTCATCCTCGATGTGTCATGTCAACGAGTACACGCGGATGTGATGGACATTTCAAAATCCAACATTTGTTGTTCCCACGTCTTCCATGATGTTTTTATGGTCGACCCATGCTAAATGCATCGGAGAGGAATGGGTGTTTATTTCTGAACACATTACATCAAGAGAAACAAAATTGAAAAATCAGTCTGTGCTAAAATATTGCTGGAAAGTAAATTTGATAAAATGAACTGTAATTGGTTTGTGGAGCTGTTTCTCACCTAGTGTCTGAATTTGCACAAGCAGTGATTTCATCTGGTGCAATAGTGTGGCTCAAGGCAATACTGGGGGTCAAAGCATTTCAGATTTTTAACTACGATAGAGCTCCCAAGAACAGAGGTTACACTCAAACAGGTTTGGGAAAGGAAAGAAAAATGCATTTCTCATTCCAAACTAAATCATGCAATGCATGATTATCTATAGTTTTGCTCACAATACACATATAAAGTTAAGCCCAAAATTATTAATACCCATGGGAGAATAATTGATGATGATCATTTTTTTTTTGAAAATGATCATCATTGAGCAGCCCAGGCAGGGTCCAAACTTGAGTGTGACCTTCCCATTCTCTCCTTAAAATAGAGCAGTTAAAAAACATGACCTCCAGTCATGAATGCATTTATTTGAACTTGTGAGAAGTGTTTGTTTAATAGTAAAAAAGAGGACTACCTCTAAATTAGTTGACTTCACATCCAACAGCGTAATAGGTGAAATTGGTTTTCCAGTAGGACCTGAAAAAACACTAAAAAATGTTTTTAAATCATCTGGACCTCAAACCAGCTGAAAATGCTAAAATACGTTTGTGGTTTAAGGTTGGGATCAGTCTAAAGAAACTCTGTATTTTCACATAAGATTGATCGAACATCCTCTTTAAATTATGCCAAGAGTTTGTTGACCAGTGCAAAAATAGTGTAGTTTCTCTACAATTTGGCAAGGAAAATGTACTCAGACATTATTGTTTTCAAATGTAGTCGGTTTGTATGCACTCATTTGGAAATGTTTGTATAATTTTGACTGTGTGGATTGCAGAAAATCCACAGTAAATTTAAAACCCAAATTTTGTTTAAAATATTTAAGGCTTTGAAACTGTGCCTAGGAAATACAAAACAAAATATGCAGCATATTGGCTTAAAACTGTATTCCAACCAATATTTTCTTCCCCCAAGATACGAAAACATATGGTGAAAGGATTCAGCAGGACCTAAATGCTAAATATTATTTTTCAAGAACAAACACACTAATCACTTTCACAAACACACTGAGAGACATCTTCTTTTCCTGCTTGCAGCACACGCAAACATTCTTCCTATCTCTTTGGTGCATTGAGGAAATGTGGAGCATAATCATAATAATTCCATTTGAGTGGACATTAACATGTATGTTGTTCAGCTAAATTCATTATGGTTGTTCTTTTGGCTTGCGGCTCCGTTTGTCATTGTCCAACTGGTACACGCCACCCGCTAGTAACTTTATCACACTGTCCAGCTTTCCAGCCACAGTGGCCAAGTCCTCTCTTCCTCTGCCGACAAAAAATGTCCTCTTTGCACAAGCCCCCCTCATTCATTCTAATTAAGCCAACTGAAACTAAATAACCGAAGCTTTGTTTACAAGGCGACAGTTGTGCTCAGCATTCTGTGCACGGAGACTCTTGCCGTTGCAGGCAGTCAGGGTTTTATCTAAAGCTACACTTACTGCTTTCACCAATTTACATTTGTGTTTTCCTTTCCACTTATTTCCATATTTGCCACTGTGGGGCTATGTTGCCTTCACAGAGGAAATTTATCAATCATATTTAAGCCACTGGCTGTTTCAGCAGCCTGAAAACATTAGCATGCACTCAGTTTTCAGAATCCTAATGATTTAACAACCTTATTAAAAACAAAAAAAAAACGACTAGACATGAAAATAATTAAATTGTTTTTAAATGTTTAAAATGGCATGTTTCTGCAAAAAATCAACTTGAGCCATAAACACAGGGTGGCGCAGTGAGCAATAATGCCTCAAGATTTCTTGTTTGAGTGTCTATTGGGCTTAAAGTAAAAAGCAGGACAATTTAGAATGTAGTAGTTTCTTTCCTGGAAACAGATGATATTTCACATTTAAGCTTGATAAAACTACCCCCTGAAACAATTTTCTGGAATAACTTTTATAGCTACTTATTTTGTAAAAAGAATCAATAAGCAGTATATTGAGAAATATTGGCTGCTAGGTGCAATGTTTAAAGATTTGATAGTGTATACTGTATTGTACGTACAATACAGTATACACTGTATACTGTATTGTATGTACAACATCTAATAGCACAAACATCTAATAGCTTGTGCTATTAGAAAAAAAAAAAATCTAAATTTAAATAAAATATAAAAAATATTTCTTGGGCTTCTTTACTGGAACCTCCAACTTTACTGTATAGATTGGAACTATGCTGCTGACAGCCGGCTAGAAGTTTCACTGTTACTTAACCAAAGGTAGTAACAGAAGCTGGATTTGCCCAGGAATTATTCCTACATTGTACCACGCTTCACTCCAAGACAAGTAATACTCCACATACAGTGAATCCTCCCACACACGGTGAATCCTAGAAAAAGGTTAAACCCATCTTCACTTTCTGTTTTTCCTTTATGTCTGCTTCTTTTTCCATGTGGTTATGTGTGGGTGTGTAAACCTTAAATAAGACAAGAAAATGAATTCCAATTAGAACACAGGCATTGCAAAGAAAAAAATAACAGAAGTTTTAGGAGTATTTCTCTTTTTCCTTGCACCCAGGGAAATATGGAAATATGGTGCTTTGCTAGTCTTTTTAATCACCGTCTTACTTTTGTGCTTCATTCTTACCTAGAAGTTCTAAAATAATTCACTATTTGTTTTCTGAGGTATTGATGTGTTTCCATTTGGTTCATGTTCTTTTTGACAGCAGCTATGTCCTGCATAGGGTTCTCTGAGATGTCTCTAAGGATCTTAGTACTATTTAGATACAATGTAGCACATGCAATTTGTAACTCAGGACTTGGTCTATGAGGCATTTTATGGTGGCTTGGACAACAAACAAATCAAACAAAAGCACCACAGGTTGTGCAGACAAATGAATGTTGTAGTATACCATGATTAAAGTAGTATCATAAAATAAGAAAAGCTGGTTATTAACTTGTCGTCTTGCTTCAGGGCCTAGATGCCAACCTGGATGATTTCGCTGTTTACCTTTTTGATCTTAATCATGAAACCATTTATGTCCATTTTTCTTTACTGCAAGAACAAATGCCTTTAAAGCTCCATTAACATGTCTGTTTTCAACATGGATTTTAACTTTTCAACTTGTCTTCTGAAAGTCTCCAAGGCCAGAGATGCACTTTGAACATTGTGAATAAAGTTGAGCAAGTTAACATCGCAGAGTTGAATGGATTGGTGTGGATTTGAAAAGTCTGGCCCCAGCTCAGCTCCTTTTCTCATAGCCTATACTGGAAATTCATGCAAATCTTTTCTTCATGTTTTATGAACAGAAATGTATTTCTCCTAGCATTTTATTACTCTTAATGTCTTAATACCAAAGGGACTTTTCCAATTTGGTAAGTATTTAGTATTTGGTGAAAAACTTTCTCAGCTGCACCATTATGCTTTATAGATATTTCTGACACCTCACCATAAAGATTTAATGTCACAACTGCCAAACTGAAAAAGGCTTTGTTACAAAACATATGTATTATTACTTTTTCCATGATTTATACCATCCTTCCAAATATCTACCATGAGCTTACACAAAAGTACAAATCACCAATGTCAATGTAATAGTTATTCTATCAACCTGATAGTCAACAAATGGTTGATAATGGTGCTATTATTTTCTTAGGTTAATCTTGAAGTGAGTGCCCCAAATTCACTATAAACTTGCATAAACACACTGTTTTAGCAAATGACATTTTGTAAACCACTAGAATAAATACAATACTGTAAAATTATATGTACTGTAAAGAAAACTCTGTGTTTGAATTCATCCTGATGTACTTAAAGAAGTTTGCTGCGTTGTTCAACAGGTATTCTGGAAAGTATCTACTGTGTCTCCAGAATGCGTAAAACATGTGGAAAATGTTTTGCAATAATTTATCATTGTCTACTTTGATTACATCACCAAAACCTGCCACATTAACATGCATGTGTTTTTTCAAATTAAGAAAATGTATAATGTTTTTGTCAACAATTGTGTCAAAATACTATGAAAAATACAGGATGTGTGGTGTGCATCCTGTAAAGAAATTATGCCATATGTGAAGGTTCTGCCAAAACCTTTCTGGCATGAAAAAACTGCTTAGTTTCAAGGTCAGACATCCACAAGCAAAGTGACATATATATATATATATATATATATATATATATATATATATATATATATATATATATATATATATAAATTCAGTCATCAAGAAGTTCTCTGTTGCATCTCAAGTCTTTCACACACACATATCCATTTTCTTCTTTCTTGCATTGCAAACCAAATAAAGAAGCTATATTATTTTTGAAAAAAATGTATTGTGATATTTATCTTGCATTTGATACTTTTTTAAAAAAAGTACGAAACACATGTATTTTAGACACTGCTTGCCAATTCTGCTAATGTGCCACAGCTCAAATAGATTTTGAGAATAATAGAAAGAGTAATAGAAGCTTCATTATTCAATCAAAGCCCTAACCAATACAGCCCTTTAAAGCGTATCCATCTGAGGAATGTCCTGCTGCTTTCCCAGAAGGAGGATTGAGGCTATAGCCTGTCATGATCTTCAAACAGGAACAAAGGCTGAAGCAGTAGGGATAGTGGCACACTATGAAATCTTTTAGAAACCAAGAAACGGTAATAATAAAAAATGCACCTCTCTCCAGGGAAGAACAGAGGTGAGATAACTCCCTTTTGACTAAGTATTACGTTAATAAGCCAATGTTAAACAATTAATTAGATTTTGCTGTCAGAGGATGTAGCATATGCAAGAATGAGTGAATAGTTTGAATGTGAAAGAAGCTACAAGTTGAAGTAGGAATTTATTTGTTCTTTATTGAGCATTTCTGGAGGATTCAATTCAAAACATTTTTCAAAAAAAGCCTTATAAGAATGCTGGTCAAGATACATGATCATTTTTTAACAGATTTTTACTCTACGTGTTGCTTTTTATGTCTTTTTGGGGGGATGAAACAGCATGCTTTTACAATTTTAACTATGACAAAATTAACAGAAAGGAGAGCAGAGGTTGAAGAAAAAACATGAAAATGCAGTGTTTGAATTATACTTCCACTAATTTTTTTTTTTTTCCCCATCAACATAATTGTCTAGGTCAAACAGCCTCAAATCTTAATTTTAAAGCCACATGTTTAAGGTTGTTTGGTTCAACCATACAGTTATGGGGTTTAAGGAGGAGGAGGAGGAAGGACATCTGACTGGGCGCTGTTGCAGTCCATTGACTGTTTTCTTCAGTGGAAAAGGTCAGAGGATACAATGTGAGGCACCTGCTGAAGGTAATCATTAATAAACCTGCTGTCCTGTTAGAACATACCTGGTTTTGCCAGGTATATTTAACTCCAGAGATGCCAACACTGCAGTAGTTACTCTGTGCCACAATGCAATTACACAATCTAAAGCAGACAAACAGCAGTGTGAGGTGAGTGTGATGTATGGTACAAGACTGCATTTGCTAATTGGAGCTCATGTTATGTATATATGTGACTGGTGCTTTTTAAACATCTTGTTACCATCTAGGGTGGATGTATAAAATATGCATGGCATAACATTTGGATTTGTAACCATATGAACCTTTTTTACCCAGTTCACCTGTCTTTGCCTGCCATTTTTGAACAGCAGCTACATGCAAATAAGGCTCCTGTTCTGCAGAGGAGAAACGGTGGGGAACTAAATTGGATCGAATGTAATTCAGTTCACCGGGCCGAGCATGAATCGATAATGCTGAGAAATGGCTTTCAAAGCAGTGTCCACCTTGGGTAGGAGCTCTCTTCTGTTTACAGCACAACCTGGGCCTGCATACTTATGTATTTTACAACAAGTTCATCATGAATCACAGCACCTTCTGTTTCATCTCAAGCAGCCCCATCTTGTGATGTTTGACTGTGATGCAGCACAGAAAATGACCCACCTGTTGGGTCGTGTAAATGGTTGGCTTGAAAGGCCTTTCTGCTGACTATTTGTATCCTCATCTTTGCATAATGTATTCACTAAATAAAGTGGCTATACTTTGCACACACATCAAGTCATTTACAAGAAACAGCTCAGCTGAACATCTGACTTGCAAGTGATGTGTGCAATAGAAAAAAAAAAGTTGTTTAACTAATTGTTTTTTGTTTTTTTTCAATTTTGGTTATAATTTCGTTCCTTAGTTTTTCTGATGTTCTGTTTACGCTTTATAAATTTAAGCAAAGTAACTAAAGTAAAAAAAGAAGTGCAAACATAAACAAGAGGGACACAGCAGTCCAGACATTTCTGTGCTGAGGAGAGCATGCGATTGTTTGAGCACTGAAGAAATATTAAGTGAGCCTCCATACAGAAAACTGTGTGCTTGAGGGGGTGTAGAAAACCATGATTTTCTTTGGCACAAGAGTGTGGAAGAAGTTTCAGAAGAAAATATGTCTGGGTTAATATGGGTGACTTGTGTAGAGCATTGCTTACTTGGACACCTGGCTTGAAAATGGATAGCTGTATGCATGTAGCACCCAAGGTTTCATCAAAAGCAATATCCTAGCCAGAAGACCTTGTAGCGAACATTTTTCAAATCTCTGCACATATGCTTGCAACAAATCTTCTGCCTCTCCATTCATATCTCTCCAAATTAAACCTTTGACATACATTTTTGGGAGTCAGGAGGAGTAAAACTTGTAAAAATGTGCAGTGTTTCCACCAAAAGACATCCCTGTACCAGTGTTAACAGTGACAGATAGACTTTCTAAGATTAACAAATTGGTATTGTTTCAAGTTAGAATGAAATTGAATTGCGCAGTTTTCATGTAGAAAACTTCAAAAAAGAAGAAAACACTATTTTTGCATGTGTGTAAGTATACTCCACACATATCTGTCAGCTTTAAAACAAAATAAAATAAAACAGAGTGGAGAAATGCGATGATTACAGAAACTGAAGATTATCTGATTGTTTTATGAGACTGTCAAATACTAGATTACTGTTACTAGATTGCTTTAGCTTTATAGTTATAGTGGATTGCAGGTTCAACTTTGTGCCAAAGTGTTTCTATTTAACAAAGCTGTTCAGAGTCCTTAAATGTTCATTGAGTGTGTTGATTGGCCAACCTATTTGACATTTTCTTTGTTTTGGAGGCACAGTGGGACCTATGAAATTTTGATTGTGCCAAATCAAAAGATATTCACACATTATGCAAGAGCAAAAAAAAAAAAGAAAATATTAAAAGAGAACTCATTTGTAGATGTTTTTGTTTTAATTTATGTAAATTAGAGATTTTGGTTTCTGTTTGTTTTCTGTGCCATCACTGAATACGAAAAAGGAAAATTCTAGTAAGGTACTTATGCCTATCAATATCAGCTACCCATGTATTTTTCAAATAAAAGAGATACTCTTGTGATATTTTAGTCGATTGACATGTCCTGATGTATTTTGTAAAAACAGGAAATTCTGATGCAATGTTTTAGTCTACCAAAATGTTGTACAGACAAAATGGTGCAGAGGTTACAAGAAGATGTGGAAATGGGGGATGACGACACATATATAAACATATATATGTTTATATATGTGTCTTATATAAACATATGACATCTTTATGTTGCTTTTTGCATGTGATTTATACTCTGTGACATTTGCAAAGTGTTGTGGTGGGTGTTGGCGAGTCAAAGTGCACATACCACAATGGATTGACATGAATGAAGGTTTATTTCTAAAACATGACCAGAATAACCCAAAGGGAAAAAAAATCAGGGCTAAATATTAAACTATGAAAATAGGCATGAACTGTCATGACAAAACCTAATGAGGAGTAAAAGACATTGACAGAATATGAAAAGACTTAAACTAGAATAAGACAAAGAAAATAAACTAACACACCAACAGAAACTCAGAGAAACTATTCAGAAAAGAGAATACCAGAAAATGGCCTACCAGAAAGAACTAATGATGCAAAAACTATGAACCATAAATAATCCATGACAAAATCCACAAGCTAAAATCCAAACACCCAAGAATCCCTTGAACAGTTGCTTAATATTACTAAGAAACAGTCCTATTTAGCATTGTCTGTTGCACTTTTTGGTGCATGCAGGTTATAGATATAGTTTTCAATGAACTGTTAGATCTTCTGAACACTCTATCCTCTCACCATAGTATGCCATCAATACATTCTTTAGAGACCTTTAAACTTTAACTTTTAACAAACCCTTCTTGTTTCACTCGTCTTACTCTCGTTTATCCAGCAAAGTTGAATCTTGTAATACCATTAAATGGTGCTCCCTATTCTTGATGTCTGCTGGACGTGTCCCGGTGGCTGCCAGTCAAACACAGGAGATGGAGGGACTGGATGCATTATGTAGCTTGTAAAGCATTCCATTATGTATTTGCTGAAAGTCTGACATTGATTTAAACCTGTCAGCACCAGCCTCGACATCAAAAAGGTACAAGAAAAAAAGCATAAAAACAACTAAATGGTAATAAACATACAGGCTTTCTTTTTCACAGAAGATACAGTAACTTGATGAGAGACAAATTGTTATATTTTCATAAGTAACTATATTTTATACGGTATTTTATGTAACTTTAATACATAACAGTTATTCTTATTTTGTTATTAACTTAGGTAATAACATTAAATGTAACTAGCTATTCCCCAGCCCTGATCTTCATTACATTCAAGCTGCTGACCCAATTGAGATTAAAATGGAGGGAGGTTATGTAAAGTACATTTTTTTTTAACCTGTATATTGTGTTACAATGTTATTCCCTCATCAAAAACATACATGGAGTGTTGCTTTGATTCTTTGATACATGATATATTTTTGAATCATTCATGGCCGCTTGCTTACCCAAAGCTTGTTCATACAAAGCCCTGCCTATTTACCTAATGCTGCTCCTTTAAGCTGCAGTCTCCAACCAAGCTTCCACATCACAAAGCATCTTCTTCCCAGTCAACTTTCTCTCTAAGATCCACCAAACTATAGGCAGCAGCTGTTAGCAAACACCTGGTACCACTACGAGTCAGCTAAGCTTGTCATACAAACTAATTGTCTGTTCAACATTCCTAAAAAGAGTTGTAAACAGAGAGGCATTGTTGTGATCTCATGCTGAAGGCGGCGTGTCGGAACTACCAGGATCGTCTTAAAGAGGTAAAGGCAAATTTAAAGGTGTCAAGTTGCAAAGTTGCATTTCTTTTAAGTGAGCAATAAACTTTTTTATAACAACTGGAGGTAACATAGTTATGGGATTGTGCTACTAAATGGAACTATGTCTCTGCAAAAATACATAATAAAGCATCTTTAAGTAATTGGCCTTGTAGCTGTGAGTCATTTGTGTTAACCAACAGACATTACACATTTGTTAGACAGCCACTCATGTTACACTAATCCTATTTTACAAAACATATTTCACATGGAACTTGGCAGACGTATGCTTTGGAATCGTCCATCAGCACTGTCTGTTAGGCCATTTCCAAGAATGTCTTTATGTTTAACCAACTTCTTCCTGTTATAGCACTAACTTCCTTTGATTTTATGTATGGCTAAAATATGCCATAATGTCAACTATAAAATTGCCATGATAAATGTGTTTTATAGAATTAAGCTGATAAATGTTGCTCACACTGTTTTGTTTTTTCTTTGGATCCAATGTTTAAACAGCAAAAGCAGCCATTCAGTCAAAATGAAGCAGGTGAACCAATAAAACAGTGTTAAACTAGGACTTAGATTCATTGATATGCCTAAACACCTCTGCAGTCTTTGTAGCTTGCCAACCATTAGGCGACGTTATAGAAGGCAGTGATCCATCAGCAGACCATTAGCATTTTGTTTGAACAGTTCATGGCTGTGTCTTGCTTCACTCAGAATAAAAGTGAGGGAAGGGTGGAAAAGCAGAAAGGAAAAGGTGGTCAAATACTCTGTTATGTACAAAGTACAGTGCGAAAGGAAGCCCAGGAGAAACTGAAATTAGATTTCCATTTTATGACACTTCTCAAAGTAGAAGAGAAGGAAAAGCAAACCTGAGGGAAAAGGACACCTGAAAGATGCAAAGTGGGAGGTAAAAAGATGTGGAAAATTGCTGGAGGGATCAAGAGAGAGACATATGGGAAGGCTGAATGCAAAGAAGAATGAGTATGCATGCGCCAGTGACAGTGGCAAAATAGCATCAAGGTAAAAGGAGAATGTTGAAAAGGCAGCCAGAACTGCTAGAGCAAAAGGTGCAATTACACCTCCGAGTGATATTAACATTAAATGTCTAAATTACTGAACAATGTACATATAGTGGAAATATTGCTTATAGGCAACTGCCAACACTATTGAAAAGTAAGACTTTGGAATTGCTTGATTTGAGTAGTTTCACTTTTATAGGATGCTTCGCAATGGAACACCTGTAGAAGACAGGCATTTGGATTAAAATCCAGATCAGTGACGGTTCATGTTTAAGTACATTTCAGTGTCAATGACTTGAAACAGATCTGCAGTGAAGAATGGATCAAAATTTCTTCTCAGTAATGTTTTAGACTCCCTGTTCTTAATTATTACACTTAAAGCTGCAGTAGGGGACTTCTATTAAAACACACACACACCCATATATATATATATATATATATATATATATATATATATATATATATATATATATATATATATATATATATATATATATATATATATATATATATATACTGTACATATACTGTATATGATATGTGATACATAATCTGTAGAAAAATTGAGTTCATTTGCCTCTTCCCTATGGTTATACTGCCATCTGCAGAAATACACTGCAAGGTCAGAAACATCCAATCAGAGCCAGGATGAGAGTCTTAGCACTATCAATCACCTCATGTACTCGATGCTCACACCCTCCCTCTTGTACACTTCCATGCTACATCTAGTTCCCCACAGCAAAGTTCGCCATGAATGCTGTTATCCCTTCATCATTTTTTACTATTTGCAATCATAATTGCTCACTTCTGAAAGAAAAGAGATAATGTTAATACATGTATTCTGTTATTTGGGTTTTACACTACTATTCAAAGTGCTTATACTTTATTTTTAAATTATATGCATGGAAATAAGGATTAGTGTCCCCTGTTTAAGCAACCTTTTTTCACTGATTAAAATTAAAACATTAATGAAATGCAGAGCAAATTGAAAAGTAGAAATAATTAAAAGCAAATATCATAATATTTAAAAAGATCTTAAGTGAAAGGGAGTTTGAATAACAATGTCATCAGCTTTTAAAATGAGTCAAGACTCTCAAAAAGATATAAAACCAAAGGAAGCTTGTTCCACTGTCAATGTGCAGGTGCTGTATAAGGCAATATATTTATCTCAAAGAAATCCATACAATTTAGCTTGAAACAATGACATTTTGAAACTTTGATATTGAAAAAGTTTAAGGTCAATTTTTGTTGGTATAACAAATTTTAGGCTTCTCTATGAACATTTGTAAAAGTACATTTAATACCATTTAAAAAAGTAACTTGATTATTCTGCCTGTGTAGCCACGGGCCTCTCTAATAGCACTTGAAAGCACTTATGACAGACATAAAGACAAATGTATCCCATGACTCAAGTCACCATACCCAAGGAGAGCCTTGTTGCCCTGAGCAACCCAGTCTGCCGTCCTTCTTCTTACTTTTTGAGAGGAATCCATGACAAACAAGCATGTCGAACACGGTGGCTGAGACTAGTGAGTTAGACTGCTTTCATGTACCCAAGCTCAACAAGGGAAAAAAAGGACAGGATAAAATATAGCAATACACAATAATAAAGCAAACGTGAGAGAGGAAGCGTAAGGGGACAAGAGAGAAAGACAAAGAAGGGCTGAGTGGGTAAAAGCAAACAAAAAAAGAAATCATATTCAGCAGGGCACTACAACTTGCAAAACAGAGCATGGGAATTCAATAGCTTGGTCATACTCACTTAATCTGATGCTGCACTGGCAATGGCCAGCTGAGAGTCTGAGCACAATTAGAACTGGTTTTGGACCCCGGATTTTTTGATAGATGGTTACTTAGAGATCTTATACCTTCTGAATAAGAAACCCAGGGCAGTGTCTGGGGATGTTCCATCAATGCTGCTCACGTAATGCTCTGAAAATAGAGGGGTGACTGGTGGTAGGGGGGAGCCATGCTATTTGGATTAAATCCACTCATGCACTGAGTGCACATAAGCAGCAGCTGCAAAAGGGAAGGCATATAAAGATTGCAGACAGTACAAATTCATGTTAGGGCTTGCACAATGAATTATATATATATATATATATATATATATATATATATATATATATATATATATATATATATATATATATATATATATATATATATATATATAATTTAGATGTGAAAATACAGTGTTATTACTTTATTAGAATGTGGATCTATAGATTGCTATTCTGTTTTAATGATAATCATCATCACCATCATCATCAACATCATCATTATCATCATCATCATCATCATCATCATCATCATCATCATCATCAACACATATATCCATTGCCTATACCAGCTCATCCTTGATGGTCCATTGGGTGGGGGCTTGATCTCTGGATAACAGGATAGTAGGTTGCAGCTTTCAAGCATGAAAGTTGCAATTTTAACAAATATCGGTTGTTAAAATGATATTTGTAATTTACTTCCACATGTCTAATGTTGGAGACAAAAAGCATGTCCAAAACTTGAGGGTTGGACTGAAAATTGGTGAAAAATAGGTCTCTGGTGTGCGCCTAATAACTTGGTCTGCAGGTGCCTAAGGCGTTCCCTAGAAGTGAACTATTGGTTAGTATTTGTTTCTTGTCACAGACGTCTGTCAGTTTACGGGCATGCACTCTCAGAATATGTGTTTCAAAAGAATTCCTCAAGGTTTAAGCTCCCGATTTAAAATGCAGCATTGTGGCCTGTTTATGTGATCTCCTGAATAAAGAATTGCAAAAAAAGGGGGGGAAAACTAGAATCTTAGGATTTAATAAGGGCAGTAATAGAATGTGTTTCGGCTGCTTGTTACATAACAAGCTGACGACGGCATGTACTCAAAGCTCATCCTAAACTTTGGTCTAATGCATTTTGAATGGCTAAACCCACTGTTTCTTTGAAGAGCTGCTGATTGCATGTTGTTTTGTATATTGCTGCAATATACAAAACAATTTACATACACACATTTTGGGTGGCAGGCGCTCAAGTGGAAAAAAGGGCACCATATGTGCCAAATGGAACTGCCGGCAGATTTTTGATTGCATGTCTCGCACAGTTTTATAATTCTCACTGCCAATTTATGTACACTCACACAAGAAAATAAATATAACCGTATTTGATGTTGTCTTTCATTAAAAAACAGATTTCCCAAATAAAACAGATAAGAACAATGTGTTGAATTTGAAACAGAATATCAGAGGTCTTTATCATACCAGCCAATGTCTGATGAAGGAAAAGAGGGACACAAATGTATCAGTAAACACCTATGAAGCAACCTGTTCTATTCATTTTGTACACTGAACACCACTCTTTTGTTCTGTTTACACCATTCTGTACTTTCAACACAAAATATTTTAATATTTTGCACCTTTTGAATTAATATAAGTGTTACCTATTTCATCTGATTTAGCTTCTTTTGTGAATTTCACTCATAAAAACAGGTTTCTTCAAATTAATATAAAACCATATTAGGGATAAAAATGCTTGATCTAAGAAAAATGCACATTTTCAAAAGTAGATCATTTGAACGGTTCTTTGAAGACAAAGGACCCTGAAGATTTGGTTCCATTCAAAGAGCGATGAGTTGCGCTCTTTGAACTCATCGCAACAAAGAGCGATGAGTTCCAACATTAGATGACACTGAATCCTTGGGGTTGGAGCTATTGCAAAACAATGTTATAGAACTTTAATAAGTGTAATAGTTGTCTTTCCACAAAAATTAAAGAGATCTAAGTAAATTCCAGAGTTTCTCTCTCTTTCTTCTCAGCCTGCCATCTGCTCTCTCCCCCCACATCTGCAACCCATTAGCTTACCAACCCAGGTGTCGTGGCCATTTATGTAAAAGTTTTGTAGATTATAATTTTTACCAATTTTGTTTTGTTCTTTGTGTAGTGGAAATATATTTAAGTTAATTTAGATTCAAAATTTGCAATTCATTTTTATATTTGGAATTATTTAGATTACATTGTTAATTGTTAGACCCGCCCACCAATTTGAGCGATTAAGAACACACCGGGTGCGGGGTGGATTGTTTGGTGGATTGTTTGGTGGATTGTTTGGTGAATGTCTGGTGTGGACGGGAGGCTTTGGTAGAATGATTTTTTGACCACTTGAACACTTGAACACTGGAACAGTTGAACATTAAATCGAGACTATTTTTTTTTATTTCAACTAAGTTACAAGACTTTTTATTTCAACTTTAACAATAAATGAATGAGTAAAAGTGCGTACAAAGCCCAAACCACCCGTTACCACCCACAGCCTTTATTGGAGTTTATTTTTGCTTTTTAGGAACCGAAGGCTGCGACATTTAAGTCAAAAAATCATTATATTTTTATTTTTCTTGGACTGGCTTGGAACGTTTGGATGATCGAACTTGGAGGACTGAATCTTCACGTAATGGACTTGGAGAAGACGCAAAGTTCGTGAGTAAATGCGGTGCTTTGTTGGAAAGAGCAGAGCCTGAACTGCAAAGTGAAAAGTTTGTTTTGGACAATTTTCCTTTGGATTTGGAGAAACGAAATTTGTGTTGAAAATGGATGAACAAGATGAAGGATTTCAAAAGGAAAAAGAACTCTTTAATTTAATTAAAAGGCGCAGAGCCAAGCTCAGCGTGCTGACAAGAAAAAGAAATGACATTCATGCTTTAATTGATGCGGGAGAATCAAAAACCTCCATAGAGGAGCATATGAAAACTTTTAATAATTATTTAGCGGAGTTTATGGACTTGCAATCTTCAGTTCAAAGGCTGCTTAGCGATGAAGAAAAAGAAACTGATCACGGCGATTGGTACGAACCAAAGCTGATCAGTTTTAAAGAGTTCTTGGATGACATCGAAAATTGGATGGATGGCGATCGAGATGCACAGAAGAGCGAAGTATGTTCAGCTTTGAACGTTGAATCAAAGGCGGCATCTCATCACCGTAACGTTGAGCCGGATGACAGCGTCTCACAGACTGCGCAACAAACGGTCGGCAAAGACTCTGAAAGGCTATCTGGGTCCGCAGCTAAACCAGTCAGCACAGCGCCCAGTATAGTGAGTAAGGCTTCTAGTTCGCGGAGTAAAAGTTCCCGTGCGGCTTCAATGGCGCTGATGGAAGCCGAGGTGGAAAGAGCCGCTCTGAAAGCGGAGGTGGATGCGCTGCAAGAAAAACATGCGCTTGAGCTGGAAGAACTTCAGTTAAAAACAAGAAAAGAAGCATTGGTTTTGAGAACCAAGCTGGTGAAGGCGGATGCAAAGATGAAAATCTACAACTCTACGCAAGATCAGAAAAGTCATGTTTCCAGCTCTGGTGTCATAAATCAGGATACATCAGTTTCTGCGATATCTACTGAGTTCATACCCGCTGCTACAGCTCAAAAGGCTCCAAGAACACAGAAACAATTGTCTACTCTTGTACCTTTGCCAATGCCCCAAGATACACCTATTAATGAAACATTAAAAGTGAAACCAGAAGGGGAAAGCCCAAGACAAATATCTTCTCAGGTTGATGTTCATAGTAGTGCATTAACAGAGATTATGATGAAGCAGAATGAAATCACTGAGATGCTTGTAAAACAACAAAGACTGTCACTCCTGCCATCTGTAGAAATCCCTGTTTTTAGTGGAGATCCTTTGCATTTTAGGTCCTTTCTTAAGGCATTTGAGCAAGGAATAGAAACTAAGACAGATAACATGCAGGACAAGCTTTATTACTTAGAACAGTTTACCACAGGTCAGCCTAGAGCTTTAGTGAGAAGTTGTATGCACATGAGTCCACAAACTGCTTACTTGGAAGCAAAAAGACAGCTTGAGTGGAACTTCGGTAACAGATCAAAAATAACATCTGCATTTATAGACAAAGCTCTGAATTGGTCAGTCTTAAAGTCTGATGATGCTGCAGCTTTAAGAGCTTATACATTCTTTTTAAGAAGTTGTTTCAACACAATGGATGAAGCTGGGTTTATTGAAGAGCTTGAAAACTCAACCAATATGAGAATTCTTGTTTCAAAGTTGCCATTTAGACTTCGTGATACATGGCGACTAATTGTGGTTGACATAGCAGAAAAGTATGATCGTAGAGCAAAGTTTAAAGATCTTCTTGATTTTCTGGAAAAACAAACAAAAGCTGCATTAGATCCTGTTTATGGAGAAGGTCAAACTGCAAAAGAAAAGATGGCTTTAAAACCATCAAAGGTTCCTTTTAAAACTAAAAGCAGCAGTTTTGCCACTTCTGTTGCTGTGGTTTCTAAACAGAACAATGACAAACAGGTCCAGTTTAACCATGAGGTTACAAAGCTGGTTCAAGCTCGGTGCTTATTTTGTGATGGAAATCATTGCATGGAAAAATGCGACTCATTTAAGCAGAAAGCCAACAAAGAAAAGGTGACATTCCTTAAAAGTAAAGGTTTATGCTTTGGTTGCTTACAGAAGGGACATATGAGTAAGACCTGTCCACAACGTCTAACATGCCTCACCTGTAATAAAAGTCACCCTACTGTTCTGCATATTAAACCAACAGAGCAGCAGTACCAAGCATTTAAGGCTGAGGGTAAAGAGTCACCAATCTCAAATGCTCTTGTATCTTTGAATGTTGGTAGCTACACTGGGGCCGGGTCTAATGAGTGTGTTCTGTCAGTCGTCCCAGTAAAAGTAAAGTTGGAAAAGGGGACAAAGATTGTGGAGACTTATGCCTTTCTAGATCCAGGCAGCTCTGCAACATTTTGTACAGAGGCTTTGATGATGCAGTTAAATGCATCTGGAAAGAAAGTGGA
This sequence comes from Xiphophorus maculatus, assembly GCF_002775205.1. Taxonomy (NCBI): domain Eukaryota; kingdom Metazoa; phylum Chordata; class Actinopteri; order Cyprinodontiformes; family Poeciliidae; genus Xiphophorus; species Xiphophorus maculatus. Next base: position 16,429,180 of record NC_036450.1, on the reverse strand, counting down.
AATCATGCTAAAAACCATGGGTCAGGAAAAACCCGCAAGTAGCTATAGATTATCTGGTTTGGAAGTAGCTGCTTTAAAAGAACATGAGTACTTGAAGTTGCCTGATGTTTATACTCAACAGTCCATTCCTGTCACTAAAGAAAACATCCCTAAAGAAGAAGACTTAAGAAAATGGTCTTATCTGAAAGTTGTTGAGTTGACACCAATAGATGCTGGCATTGGGCTGCTCATTGGTGTAAATTCTCCCAAAGCATTGGAACCTTGGAAAGTAGTTAACAGTGAAGGTAGTGGGCCTTATGCTGTGCTAACACGCCTTGGTTGGGTTGTTAATGGTCCACTCAATCAGGGTAGTGAAGGAAATGGACATGTTGCTAATTCTATTCAGGTGAACCGTATCTCAATAAGCAGTTTGGAAGAAATGCTGGTCAGTCAGTATAATCAGGATTTTATAGAGCACAAGTGCAATGAGCGAACTGAAATGTCTGTAGAAGACAAACAGTTCATGGATATCATGTCAGAGTCAGCGGTGCTTAAAGATGGTCATTATTACCTGAAGTTACCCTTTCGTAATCCTGAAGTAAAAATGCCCAACAACAAACAGGTGGCCCAGCAGAGGGCGCAATGTCTGTTAAAACGATTTCAGAAGGATAAGTTATTCTTTGAAGAGTACAAAGAATTTATGCATAATGTTAGTGTGGAAGGGCATTCAGAAATTGTACCACAAGATCAAATGGAACATGAGGAAGGAAAGGTGTGGTACGTACCTCATCATGGGGTCTACCACCCCCGTAAGAAAACACTGCGGGTTGTTTATGATTGTGCTGCAATGTTTGCTGGAACATCACTGAACAAAGAGCTGTTACAGGGACCAGATTTGACTAGCACCTTATTAGGTGTACTCATTCGTTTTCGGCAAGGTCCAATAGCCCTCATGACGGACATTAAAGGGATGTTCCACCAAGTCAAAGTTGCTCAGGAACATGTAAATTACTTACGTTTTCTCTGGTGGCCCCACGGTGACATCACAAAAGAGCTTGTTGAACATAGAATGTTGGTCCATATTTTTGGTGCAGTCTCTTCCCCTAGTTGTGCCACATATGCACTTTTAAAGACTGCTGATGACAACCAACATCTGTACCCAGAAGAGGTTATTAATACAATCAGACACAGCTTCTATGTAGATGACTGTCTCAGGTCTGTACAGACAGTTGAGCAGGCCATTTCTCTTTATCAACAGCTCACTGAGGTGTGTGCCAAGGGGGGATTTAGGCTCAATAAATGGGTGTGTAGTGAGCGCTCTGTCCTCTCGCAGATCCCTGAGGAAAACAGAGCAACAGGTGTAAGGATGCTAGATCTTAGCCGGGACCAGCTTCCCACTGAAAGAGCCCTGGGGGTACAATGGGATGTTGACCAGGATGTTTTCACCTTTAGCATTGTAAACAAGCACAAACCACTAACAAGACGTGGTATTTTGTCCATTGTCAGCTCTATTTATGACCCTTTGGGTTTCTTAGCTCCAGTTATTCTCCCTGCTAAACAGATTCTTCAACATTTATGTAAACTGAAGTTTGGCTGGGATGAGACAATTCCACCAGAAATGGCACAAGTTTGGAAAAAATGGATCAAAGATTTAGTTCTTCTTGACAACTTTAGTGTCAGAAGATGCATCACACCCAAAAGATTTGGGGAAATAAGAAGTGCACAACTGCATCACTTTTGTGATGCCAGTGAAACTGGGTTTGGTGCCGTGTCTTATCTTAGGCTAACTAATAGCAAACAGGAAGTGTGCGTTACCTTTGTTATTGGTAAAGCAAGGGTAGTACCATTAAAACAAATCACTATACCACGACTTGAACTTGCTGCTGCAGTTTTAGCTGTATGTCTGGACAAAATGCTGTTAGTTCAACTTGGACTCAATCTGAGTGAATCAGTCTTTTGGTCTGATAGCACAACCGTCCTGCAGTACATTGCAAACACAACAACACGGTTCAAAACTTATGTAGCTAATAGAGTTTCCACCATTCGTGATCTTACAAAGGTTACTCAGTGGAGATACATCAGCTCAAAGTTGAATCCAGCTGATGCAGCCTCTCGAGGCATGAAGGTTGGCTCTTTTTTAAAGTCTTCCACCTGGATCAGTGGGCCAGAATTCCTCATAAAACCTGAGATCCAATGGCCAGCAGTGATTAAAGAATTACCTGTCCATTTGGAAGCTGATCCAGAGGTTAAAGATCAAGTCCTGACATGTGCAGCTGTGCTGGAAGAAGTGTGTCCCACCACCAAGCTGCTAATGTACTTTTCCAGTTGGACAAAGCTAAAAAGATGTGTAGCATGGCTCCTGAAACTAAAAGAAATGCTACAAACAAAGAAGTTGCTAACTGCACACTGTGGAAATCAAATGTGTGATAAACAGGACAATAAAACAGATGTTCAGCTCACAACTGATGATCTGTCCAAGGCAGAGGAAGCCATAGTGAGAGTTGTGCAGAGAAAACACTATAGCAATGAAATGGCTGCTCTGAGCTCTGGTGCAGTGAAGAAGTCAAGTCATCTGTACAAGCTTGATCCTGTTGTTAATGATGGTGTGTTGAGAGTGGGAGGCAGACTGAGCAAAGCAGCCTTACCTGAAGAAACAAAACATCCTGCAATATTGCCTAAAGGAAGTCATGTTTCAAAGCTCATTCTTCAACATATCCATGAAAAGGTTGGACACAGAGGAAGAAATCACATGCTTTCTACCCTTCGACGACAGTACTGGATCCCTCATGCTAATTCAGCAGCCAGAAAGATCATCAGAGACTGCATGGTGTGTCAAAGGCAACGACAAAAGCCAGGTGAGCAAAAAATGTCAGATCTTCCTATTGACAGAATCTCAACTGATCTTCCACCATTTTCCACCAAAAATGCTTAGCACAAGATGGCATAAAGTGGACTTTTAACCCTCCTTATGGAGCCCATCATGGTGGTGTATGGGAGCGCCTGGTGCAGGAAATAAAGAAAATACTGTGCTCCATCACAAACCAGCAAGTACTAGATGATGAAGGCTTGCACACAGTTTTATGTGAAGTAGAGGCTATATTAAATGATCGCCCGATTACACCTTCTTCTGAAGATCCCAATGATTTAGAGGCTCTTACTCCAAATCATTTGCTCCAGTTAAAAGGTAAGCCTGTGCTGCCACCAGGTTTGTTCAAAAAGGAGGACCTGTACATGCGGAGATGTTGGAGGCAAGCCCAATACATTGTGGACCTGTTCTGGAAACGGTGGGTGAAAGAATATCTCCCTATGTTGCAAGAGCGACGGAAATGGAACAAGACTCGCAGGAACTTTGCCATTGATGATGTGGTGCTTGTTGTTGACGAGGCTGCACCAAGAAATTCTTGGCCTATTGGACGCATCACAGAAACCATGGCAGATGCAAGTGGATTGGTTCGACGTGTTCGAGTCAAGACGAAAACAAATGAGCTGGAGAAGCCGATCAACAAGATATGTCTCCTGCTGGAGGCTGTGTAAAGACGACAGCAAATGTTTGTCTCCAACTGAGCTAAGTTCTGGAACCTCTGGCTCTACATTTACACTGATACTCATTTACTGACATGCTGAACATCTCATTCTACTACCTACACTTTTATACACACACAGACCATGCACATGGACAATAGAAGAACGTGGAAGTCATGGAACATTGACTGTTTTTACCTTTTTTAATTTTTTCACTAAGAAGACATATGAACTTAAAAAAAAAAAAAAAAAAAATTGTATACTGCATAAGTTAATGTTTAAAATGAAGTATTTGTTAATAGAAAATATTGTTGAAGAGCTAAGTCTGCTAATGATATTAATTTTGCATTTATTAATGGCCACTTATGCAGATGTTAGATGTAATTCTTGTACATGAATTAGGGGCCGGGATGTCGTGGCCATTTATGTAAAAGTTTTGTAGATTATAATTTTTACCAATTTTGTTTTGTTCTTTGTGTAGTGGAAATATATTTAAGTTAATTTAGATTCAAAATTTGCAATTCATTTTTATATTTGGAATTATTTAGATTACATTGTTAATTGTTAGACCCGCCCACCAATTTGAGCGATTAAGAACACACCGGGTGCGGGGTGGATTGTTTGGTGGATTGTTTGGTGGATTGTTTGGTGAATGTCTGGTGTGGACGGGAGGCTTTGGTAGAATGATTTTTTGACCACTTGAACACTTGAACACTGGAACAGTTGAACATTAAATCGAGACTATTTTTTTTTATTTCAACTAAGTTACAAGACTTTTTATTTCAACTTTAACAATAAATGAATGAGTAAAAGTGCGTACAAAGCCCAAACCACCCGTTACCACCCACAGCCTTTATTGGAGTTTATTTTTGCTTTTTAGGAACCGAAGGCTGCGACACCAGGTCTTTTGTCCCAGCATTCATTCTCACAGTATTTAAACTCTTCTCATGCTCACATTCCTTGCTGGTTCCTTCTGTTTAATCCCTCCATGTAATGGTTACTTTCCTGTTGATACTCTACTTGCTTTTTGTTCCTGGTTCTTGTTTTTATTCTGTTCTCGTTCCCTGCTTTCCATAGAAATACTACATCATGAATTTTGGTAGATAATTTAGTTTGTATGTATAATCTTATCAACCTTAACATTATATGTAGCTTAGTATGTTGATTGGTTATTGTTAAACAATTAGTGACTCCAATGTGCTAGGGCCTAACAGCGTAGACCTGCATGAGGAGAGCATGCAAACATTCAGTAGGACGGCGTGCACATGTAAGGTTTTCACCGAAGACTTGCTCTGAAGCAGCAGTGGCAGATGTTGTTAGGCCTCAGTATGCATTACTGATGTTGCTATGGTAGAAATTTTGAATTTTCTCCAAAGAAAAAAGCAACAGTTTTATCCTTCTTAAAGCTTTTGTCATCTAATATCTAGTCAACATGACATTTATTAAGAGCATTCCATTTCACAATGCAGTCTGCTTCCCATGTTACAGCAACTTTATCCCTCTCAAACATACCTATGAAAGTGAATAATGTGAATTATTGCAACACACAAAAACAACCTCCCCCCGCACCCCATCAAATAAGCAATTAAGAAATTATGTCAAAAACTGTCACACTTTAAGAAGCAGCCAGATGGTGTATCTACTAGCTGATAGCCAGGGAGTGTACTCCTCTATACCACTCAAGGACACAGCATAAACAGCAATATGCAAGAACAAAGATTTGTTTCCTTCAAAACATTATTAGAAAACAGCAATTCTATAAAAAAAATAAAATAAAAAATAAGTGAATGACATAATTAGAAACACTGTAGCACAGCACATGAGGAAGAAGACATGGCACTGGCCACCATAGTTCACCATTAATAGAGGTTCACAATCACAAAAAGGTCATTCCATTGTGTCCTGGCGAAGCAGGGGCTCTTTGAAGGCAGCAATTACAGCATTCAGTGCTGCCAGGGCCCTGACTTATTTCTCTTCAGAGATTGTGCTGTACACAGTCCATTTTGCTTTTGTTCTATTTAACATCATTCTGCCTTCACATGCTGTTCTGAGCTCTTGTTACGACTGCTGTGGCTTCTGGTACAAAGACCTAATTACAGTAATGGCAAGGGATAAACAGATAAACAAGCAAGGAGATGAACTAGAGGCCATGAAAGCAGTTTGATAATATGTAAACCTCCCACACTGCTTACATAAAATATATTCCAACAAGCTTGTCACAGAGGCCAGTTAAGGCCAAAACTAAGCAGATGATAGATAGCATAGCCTTAATGCGATGAAGCTCTGCGTAGCAGGGTACACTTGTGTATGAGTGATTAACATAATTATACATATATTTTTTTAAACATGGCTCACATGTGAGTGCAGTGCAAATATATTCAAAGCATGTGCAGACAGTATAGCTCTAGGTAATACAGCAAAACCAGGTGACTAATGAGGATTTGTTTTACCACTGTTGCCTGGACTCTCTGGGAGCACGGCTTAATCGTGACTGTTCATTGTGTCCACCGTTTAGCCATGGAACTCTGTGCTCACAAAGAGGGCTTTGGTGCTGATGAAAGATGGGGCACACCTAGGAATCTGTTGTTGTCCTTGATCCTGCACAGTCTGGCATTATTGATCCAAGAAATACCATTCAGTGATGATTGTGTTGTTATTTGAGCTGCCTTCACCAGTGTGCACTGTTCTGTTCTGGGAACCTGTGCAAAATTCCTGCAATTCTTTAACAATATATCTTGCTGTCCTAAAGACTATGTGTCTGATATAAACGGGAATTCATTGCAGACACAGGCACAGGCACTCTCTAGATCTGTTTTTTATATCTGCATGGCAAAACAATTCCACTCTGTAAATGTATAATTCAGCTGCAGCTCGCATAACCACCCCCTTAATGGCAACACTCTCCTTCCCGGGAGGCACTCACAACACTAACATTTAATAAAGCAGCTGTGCACCTTGACAAAGAAAGCACTGGACATGCATGGATTTTTGAGTAATATTAAATTTGGTCAACAGTGGCCTTCTTTTTATACAAGGACTCAGTAATACTTTTATAACAATTTTATGTCAGATCACAATTTCTTGGTTAATGTCAAGTTGTCATAACAAAGACATTTTGAATAATGTCAACTTTGTACTAAAAGTGTCGTATGACACTTTATAACAAAAGTTTTAAATATTCATGAAGACTTACTCATGTTCATGACAAGTGTTATGTCATATTTATGACGCTGTCATGACAGTCTTATTCACAACCAGTCAACTAAAGTGTTACTGAATAAGTTATGTTTATTTTGTCAATTAATACACTGTTACTTTGTAAAGACATTTGTGTGTTCAATATTATGAAGCTAGCTGACATGAACAGATTGCCATGAGTCATTAACTACATAGTAACCCACAAAAGCCACTGGGTAATTATCAAACTCATCCTTTCGCAGTAAAACATGTGCAGCAGCTTGACTCTGTAGCTCACATAATGGCTTCCTTTCACTCTTTACTACATAAGACAAAAACTGTTTCTAAGAATCGAGTCTCAGCCCTGAAGTCCAAGTCAAATTTAAGGTCTTTAAGGCATAAGATTAATTCAGATCTGAAGTATTTTATTTTTGTGACTTAAGTGCGACTGGAGTTGCCATTTCTGGCATGTAAAGTATAGTGCTGTACACATTTCTCCATTTACTTTCTTGTACAATCATCATTCCAGGCTTCTCTGTTGTAATTTTTTAGGTCCTTTTCTTTATTTGCATTTTGCACTTCTTGTCAAGATGTAAGCTCTGCACCGCCTCATGTTTTTGGATTTATGTTTACAGGCTTCCACCCTTTTGCAGTATATTTTGTTTTGTCATTACGCTATGTTAGTTTCTACTCTCGCTTGCATCAGCAGTATTCCCTGTGCTACCGTCCATTGAAATCCTTTCCTTGGCAGTTTGCGCCAACTTCTCAGCAGAGGTATACCCTTTTATTGACATTTGTCTCTTCTCTCTCCCAAGGTGGGAACAGAAAGTGAATAAACGATAGGGATTTATGAATTTTAAACATAAAAGAAAGTCTTAAAAAGTAGAGGTGGTGAAGCAAAAAGAAAAGAAAACACTTTAGTTGTACTGGAATAAGAAAAACTGCGGAGTTCATTTTATAGGTTTCACATAACCTTTTTTTCATAATAAAAGTGTGGAGATAGCTGTTGCAAATTAAACAACTGAACCAGAAAGCACAAACACATAAGACAATAAAGTGCAGGAGAGTGTAGCAATGGAGAGGGTCTGACCTCTTTAGGTTGATAGATGATATTTGTCTGACCTAGCAAACTAAAGAAAAAACATCAGAGAGATCTTTGTTTTTCTACGAATAAACCAAATCATAACATTGGCAACATTTTGAAGTTTGCATAGCAATTTAAAAATAAATATAAAATCACTGAATATATTTCAAAGTCTTTTTTTTTCTAATAAAAAAAAAACATGTATTTTTTTTATTTGTACCTGTGGTGAACGAGAACATAATTCATCAGGAACCATAAAAAATACAGAAAAAAATCAGATGTGAACAAAAATTCAAGTGCATCTGGTCACTCTATTACTGCGGCAGGGACACTTTATTTGCTTGATCAAACAATAGACTGAAAGTGAACAAAGCAAACCGAAATGAATGTCAAATAAATTTGACTAAAGTTACATTTACCTGAAGGACAACCAAGATTTATCTTTGCACTGTGAGAAACACATATTCTTAGCTGCTTGTTGATGGCCAAATAGATAAAGAAATGCAAAAAAGATTTTCTGAAAATAAAGTGATAGAGAGCATGTGCCTCAAATGGGTACAAGGTAAAATACAGTTTGAAAAAAATTGACTCAAAAAGCAAAACATGTTTTATAATAAAGCTAATATAAAATCTCCTGATATCAGAGTTAAAATGTATCTGAAACTGTCATCACTGTTTCATATTAAGGATGCTTTGTTCAATCTCCAAAGTCAAATATAGTCAATTAAAAAACTTATATACTATACGCTCGTTTTGGTAGAACTTAATCACTTATTTAGCAAATTACGGTTTCAAATCAAAGATCTTGAATATAGATAAATTACTTAATCTTCTTACTTTGTTTCCTTTTTTCCTTTCCTTTTTTGTCATAAAACCAGGCACTAAAGAACACAATCAGGGATAACTGCATTTGTCACTTTCATGATTTGCACGTAAGCCCTTGTCCGACCCCAAGGACAAGTGAACTCAATAACTGTCTCTGTCCAGATGCAGTAAGCCTGCTCGACAATCCTTTAAACCCCTGAACTCTGACATGCTTCAATGAGGTACATGAAGTATCCTCCTTTGGGAGATTAAATTGAGCCTCTTTTTCTCTCAAGTCTTGATTAATTGGATTTTTTTTTTACTTGTACTCATTTGAATTGTTTTGTATCATCATCAAGCAGTGGAAAATGATAACACTAGGGCATGCTGGTGAGACATAACGCACATTAAAGCAAAGCAGGTCATGTGCTTATAAGTCACTTTTCACACTAATATGTGTACACAATTGTCTGCCTATCTCCTTTCATTTTTTGCTGTCTACAGCATGCGTTTGTGTTATCGAGATCCAAGGTGCTGATGTGCGCCTGGCACACTATTGTTATCACTGAAGTGAGCAAGGGTGCTTCTCAGAAAACTCTCTCTGAAGTGGTAAAAGGAAGAAAAAAATTGAGGTGGTGTATTATTGAGTGCTTTTATATATATCTGAAACTCTTGCCTTTTTGGGCTAGAACATGGTGCTCTATAGAAAGCAGCGTTGTCACACACTGAATTACACTTCGTCCTGGTTACACTTTATAAGTTCTCTCATGGAATATTATCTATGGTGATTAAACGACTATGACAAAGTAAAAACAATCAAGCATCTACAAAAAAGTTTTCAGAGTAAATTATGGGATAGTGGCATACATTTGAAGAAATTGTAGCTCTTTTGAATACTTTTGTCAGGCAACAGAAAGCTCAACATTTCTGTGTTTTACAAGGATACAGTGTTCTATTTTTTTCATTTATTATAGAAGTTTATATTTTAAGTAGCTTAATGATCATTGTATTTGACATTTTGTAGGACATTAACATTCAAACATTCTAGTTTTTTACTTTGTTTTCTTTGTAAAGATGTTTCTTAAATCTCCTTTTGGGTCATTGAATCATTTATTTTTTACCATAATTTAGCAATTGTAAATAGTATATTACACAAATGTTTTTTAATAGTTTGTGATTAAATGTTTTGCAATTGGCTTTGCACACCCCATCATTAAGGAAGTCCAGCCAGATGTTACTTTTTTTCATCTTTCTAACTACTTCTTTTTCCCTGACATGCTTGCATTTGAATCTGGTTCCTTGTTTTCTTGTACTTAGCCTGTAACACTACTATTACCATTTTTGCACATCTACTCCCTACATAATTCAACATAATGGTAACCTTACTTTGTGTTTATGTGATGTTGTTTGTAATATGACAGATTTAAGTTCAGTCCCACCCCTAACTGTATGAATTCTCAGCTAAGCTGAGTGTGTACCGCTGTAATTTACCCACTACAGTGAGTGGCAGAAGGCTCCGCCCTAATGCTACTAAAAGCCAGTTTCATTGAGCCAGGTCATTCAGAAATGACCCGTCACTGCCTTTTCAAATCCCCACAGCATCAAGTTCAGGACTTCATTTTATATAGAAAATCAGAAATTGCGTGCACTGAATTTTGTCAGATCCTGTCTCTTTTACTTTGAATACAGTGCATGTATAAAAAAATAAAAATTCATGTCTTGTGTTACAATCATGAAATTCACTGTGTTTCTGAGAGAACAGCCATCTTTCTAACAGAACTACAGCAGTATAGATTAAACCATATTAATATGTTGGGGGCTAAATAAAAATAAACTCAGTGATGCCTATTATTTTAATTTGACAAATTTTAGAAAAGTTCAGCTGATCTCTAATTACATAACAATAGATGTATCCTTTGCATGCAGTCTTGTCATTTGGAGCTAAATTCTATATGTAGTGTCCTCTGACTGTAGTGCAACTGTTTAGTCTACTTTACATGATAGTACTTCAAGTTCAGTTGTGTATGCAAGATATATTTGGACACAATCCCTATAATTGTAGCATTTCTGACACTCTAGCCATACAGAGGATAACAATAGTCCCTTGCTTGATATTCTTTTCTTCTCTCTGCTGGAAGCATTTCTCTCCATTAAGAAGGTATTTAAAACCCGCTGATGCCCAGAGTAAGCTTTTGTTTAGTCAGCAAGAAAATCATGAAAGAAACACTAAACCATCCAACTGAGAGGAGAAGAAGCAACAGTAATTCATAATGACTGAATTCCCATATGTAGAATAAATGTCTTATGATGTTGGTATTTTATCAAGATACAAAATCTAAACACACTGATCTCCCAAGAAGAAATACAGACAAAAAAAATATTCAGCTCAAGACTTTAACACTCAAAAGGAGTTGAGAAATGTGGTGTGCACACTCCAATGCAAATGCTTTTAAACAAAACTTGCTATTTCAAGACTTAAAGGAAAAGCATTTTATTTTCAGTTTACTGTCACCCCTTTTGAGTCCGAACGAATAACGTTTTTTTTTTTCTCTTTAAAAATGGCTCTGCAGCGTACGGCATCAATATAAGTTCTCCTTATGGGACAAAGCTTAGAGCTTTCATGAGGATCATCGCAGAATGCACCTTTCAGATACGGTTCACCAACTCAGTATTGCTTTTAAAGTCTCATTTAGAAGCAGCAAGGAATGGATCTCACTTCATTGTTTGATTCTTTGGCAACTTGTGCTGGGTGTTTAGCTTTGTCATCTTACCTCTTATCATATAATACTCTTTGTGTATGTCTCTGACAAGAAATCTCTTATCACCCTAGTGCATAAAATCCTATTAATTTTTCTATCCGCTTATCACGGGATATGTTTTGGAGGAGTGGTATATAGAGCAAGTCTTTTAATAAAATAAGATTACTGATTTGAAAATGGAATTGAAAAATGTCTCCAAAAACTTATGAGGACAGCTGTTTGGTTTTGTTTTGACCATGTACATTTCTTTGGGTATTGATCATGTTTGTGTTCACTTTGTGAATGTTATGCCGGTTTTATCTGTTGTTGCAAAACTTTCAATCTGCTGCCTGCTTATTTTCTTGCAAAAACTTTCCCTTTGTGCAATAAAGCTGCATGTACTGTCATCCTCATGCGATTGTTGTTTTCCAGTGTTGTCTTTGCCCTCTTTTTCTGTTGTGCTATTCTTTTCCAAAGAAAAGATTGTTTCTGTTGCCATTGCTCATTCAGCTGCAGTCTTCTTCAAGCTGCAGCATAACAGGCAACCCAGCTTTCTTTGTTGCTGTGATATTTAGTAATTTTATGTTACTGATCTATTATTTCCTAAACATCAAACTTCCTCCTTATGTTGAGCAGCATCCAGTGGAATGATTCTTAAATCTTAAATCTCCACTACAATAATTACTTGACATCCTCACCTCTCTTCACAGCAGTTTACTTAAATCAGCCAATATAAAGATACATAAATTATTCACTCACCACTTACCTGTCTACTGACTATTTCAGCCAACCCAGGATCAACAAAATTTCCCCTGAGTAGGTAATATGCAACAAGTATATATTATTCTGCACTTTAACTCTAGTTTTATCCTCTTGAGCTCTTATAATGCATCCATCCTTTTAGCACTTTCCCTGGAGTGCTGTACAAGATCAACGGCTCTCTGAAACATCAGGTCATTATTCGAACTCTGCAATTAAGCTAATTCTTAACCTTACCTCTCACGTTGCAGCGTTTTCCTGCATCAGAGTCATAAATTCAAAGTCCTAAACATGACAAACACATTAGCCCTGGACTTTGCAGTCAGTCCCCACAACACAGTACATGTTAGGAAAATCATCCTTAGAATGTGTCAATCTCCCCCCAACACACGATTTTCTATCTTAACAAGGACTTTGCAATGACATCCCTTCATTTTTCAAGCACAAATTTGTGAACAAACTTAAAAAAAATTTACTAGTTAAAAACCAGACACTTGACTTTTGCTCAAAGAGTTACGTAAGCGAACACAGTGCAGCACACCGTTGTGCCTACTTCTCCACTTTGCATGTTTGAGAGAAGCCCTTGGCAAGGCACCTCACATTTGTGTGAGTGTGGGGGGAGTCTTGTTGTTTAATTACAAAAATGTGGAGCACTGAATATAGACTTTTCTGTTCAGAAATGCCATCTTGTGCCACACACTACACTGTAAAAAGATTAAGAAAAATAATATTCAGAAGGGCACCTTTTTGTCCAGAGGAAACAGGGCAGCACCTAGTTTCTAGCTGTGCATGTCCTGGCATGAGTGTTGTAAATGTAGAGCCCTGGAAATATGTTAAGAATGTGATAATGTTAAATTAATAGGTATAATTATCTTATTGGGGAAGATTCATTTGATTTAGTATGTAATTAGAACAATTAATTTGGCTTACGACTAAATATGTGCTCAAACTACCTTTTTTTTTTTTTTTTTCATTTCATAGATTGCTGTCATGATAATACCCCTTTAAGAAGGACACAATGCATGATGGGAGTAAAAAGTTTATGACCTTTGAATATATACGGAAAGAAAAAAAAATACATATGCTGTATGCTCGAACAGTGCATTTTGTTTAATAAAGTTGCACAAAAGTGAAAATATGTGAGTTTTTTTGTTCTTTTTAAGGGTGCAACATAAATACACACCAGACAAAAATCAACTTCAAAATTAATTTGGAAAGATAATTTAAAATAAGATCAAGAATAAATGGAAAATCTATTTCATTAATGTAGTTCAGTTCATACGAACAAAAAATTATGCTTGCTTTAATAACACTGAAGAAAAGGAGTTTGTTGTTTACGGAGAAAAGAAAAGATGTCAATTTATGGGCAAGATCCCCTTGGACTGCTTCAGTGTGACATGGTGTGGGGGTCTCAAACATCTGTGTATGGATTTCTATGTGTCAAAAAGCTGGTCTCCATAATCAACAAGCACACAAAGCCTTGTTTTAGAAGAAGTCGGTGTCTGTTAGCTGGACGGATCAACAGCCAGGATTCCAAGCCTGGCCCCTAACAGCAGAGCTGTCAGTGTGCCTCAGGCATTGCATCATTAGTTTAACCCCATGCCTGCACCACCTCGAATATTGGCAGAGACCAATCTTTTGTAGTTAATGATATCTATACAGGCTTTCACTGCTTTTTTATTTAGTAGACATCAATTAGGTCTATTTCTCAATTTTGTCAAGATGTTTACAAACATACATCTTTAATTTAACCTACAAAAACATTAAGAAATGTTGTTTATAATGTTGTTGGAGATTAGTTCTGACGGTAAGTCTAACACAATGAAGGTAACAGACTGAGCCGTACCGCATCTCTTGGTTGTCTGCTTACATCCCGTGTAGCCTAAACATGAACAGAATGCCCTGCAAGATGAGAGTATATTTTATTGTGATACATCCACTGTCAGAAGCAGAACCAACAACTGTGTCCACAGGGGAGCCTCTAGCTTCTCTGTGTGTCTTCATGAGAACAGAGAATGCATGGTTGCTGTCACTGATGTCACACGCGATGCTTGTTAGAACACAGTTATGAAAGACCACCACACCATGTATTGTGAATGAAACACTGCATCAATTACAAGCAAGTTGAAGACTGCTTGCTGAAATAATTTTCATCTACTATTGGTTTATACAATTATTTTAACAGAACCAAACAGAGTCACTGTCAATAGCAGTAAATTAAGAATACATTATCCCTGGGCTCTGCAGAAGCAAAGCCCTGAGGAATGATATATAGAACTATGAACCTAAGATTACTAAGAAAAGTCTCAGACTGTCTCTGCAGGGGGCTTAAATTCTAAGTACAGTTGCCAAGAACCAGCAAGTCGGCAGTATAAATTTTAACAACTGCCAATAGCCCATTTGTAGGGAAATTTACCAACTCATCACCATTTTCACCACAGTCATAGTCAGAGCGAAGGAGCTTATTGCCAGGTTATCTTGGCAGGGATATTGACTTTGATGGATCTACAGATACTCTGCAGCCTGTGGGTTTGATGCAGCCAGTGTGCTAATGACCTTACGCAATCTTTCTCCTGCACACACATTTCTTCTTTCTTGTATATTTTGACATCAGCTCTTTTTGTTTAGTTGTGCTGCTCTGTTTTCAATGAACTATAAAATTCAGGCACACTGACAACTGTTACTACCACTACAGTTACTACTTTGATTAATTTTACCTATAAAGACGGATTTACAGAGATCTCCAAATTACCACTGAATGGTTTATATGATGAGTTCTAAACTTTCAGAGATTTGGCAATTCATTTTTATGTTCAAAATTCTGCTGTAACTGCAGGGAACATATCACCCACCAGTCTGATGATGCTTTGGCACAACCTTGTTTGTTGTAATTTGTTGTAAGGCTAGGAGATGACAAAGCTCATTCTGCACTGTATCATGGATTGCTTTGACTTGAAGGCAGACTAAATCATTATCTGTGCAATTATGCAACCTAATTATGACTGCTACTGGGTAACCCTGTGCCCTGTACATCTGTCAGGGATCCCATGATTCAATCCATTTATTTTTTGCCCCTTTTCTGATGATTCAAAGTGGAGTATGAAGGAAAACGTGGGATTTGAGAGCTCAGGGCTCACATCCGTCTTTTATTACTTTAATCTGATATTGCATCAACTTCGGTTGTCAGATTTTTTTTTAAGACTTTTAGGAAATGATGTTCACATTGCCAAGAACTTCTTAGTTGAAATATTCTCTCCTAAACCTCTCTCTCTATCAAAAGTATAACATCTTTATCTGGAGAATCAGTCGTGACAAACACCTGTCTGTAGGGCAGGTGCATTTATTTCTCTTACATCTTTTTGTTTTGTATTTTTATTTTTATACATTACAGACTTTCGAATGTATGTAGACTGCATAAGAATAATCTAAAAATTGCCTTTGCTGCAACCAAACAAAAATGTAGCATATAACCCAATTTATAACTTTCATAACTGCATAAATTACAGTGTTTGCAAAGCAATAATCTGCAGTAACAAACCTCTCTGTAAGGCCTGATCCAGTTTCATATCAAACTATTGTTTTCATGTGCTGAGAGACAGTGATGAGCCCAGAAATTGTACACCCAAGGGACAGATGAGACACTGTGTTTGCTGTTTTGTTTGCTTTTGAGTGTGTGGCACGTTAAATTTTCTTTTTTGATTTATAAGTGCTCCAATTTCTTCTTTTTTGTATTCTTGTTTCTATTTGCTAACAGTGCTACCGCTGTGATACCAGTTATTGGCTATTTTTATGTTTTTGGTCAAATGCCACCTCCAGGGCTCTAGATGGGTTGAATGAAGCTTTTGTATTATTTTTAAATATACAATAATAGCAAGCTTTCATAGGTGCAGGATGTTTACTCATTTGCCCTAGATTATGGGATCATTCCAGTGTATACAATAATTTGAGACTAAAAATTAAATAAAGCAAAAATGCACCCTAGATCATATGTTGGTTTAAAGAGAATGTCTGCTCTCTAAGTAACAGACATAGTGATGGAAATCCATTTGACTTGCAGTGCGTATGACCAGTGAGAGCTTACTGTCTGAAGGAAAAGTTTTAAGTTATGTAAATGAGAGCATGGATGCACATGAAGGTGCTCTGATTGTCTCATCGGTAGCACCTTGTTATCACCAAGGCAGATAGAGGCTCATATTGATGAACCCCACCACTTTGTGCCCACGTAGTCTCACCAAAAGAGAACAGAAAAAAGAGGAATGTTTGATTGAATATAAAGTAGAAATAAGGTAAGCAATAAGGTAAGTGATGAAATGGAGAATAGCAAATCTAGCCTTTAAGGCTGTATGAATAAAGGCCCATGTTTTCTTTGATTTCCTTTTTAATACTTCCAAAGATGTCCTAAAGTATTTAGTTACAAAATTTGCTTTTGATTATCAAGTTTTCTATAAGTTTCAAGTTAATATAAAAACTAAATATTAGTGATAACTTAAACCTGGAATTCATTAAAAATGTTAGAACCTTTATAACTAAATCATGAAATTATCATATAAATAGACTCTATGCAAAAGGATTTCATCTGAATGAGATATGTTGCCTTCAAATTTGCATAGGTCCTTCAATAATGAGGTTTCTTCAAGCATGTTTATGCAACTCAAATAATTTCCACTAATGTCTCTCAAACCAGCACAGAAAAAAAATTAAACATGCTGTATTGTTTTATTTATTTATTTATTTTTTTGTTGAAAGGATGAACCAACTACTGCATAATTTTTGTTAAAAATTTGAGATTTTGACTTTTTAATATTTCTTAAATGCTTTTCTCTTTTGCCTTAGTGAAACCCAACTAAAAACTCAGACACATAAATATCAGCAAGAGAACTGTCAGTATCATTGTGTAAAAAATGCTTTTTTACACAATGATTTTCACAATGGCATCATTTCCATTTTTAATACCCTTCAGTCTGAAGCCCTGAAAATCAGAACAATTTAATCTCTGTTTTGGCACCTAATTCTTAAAAATAATATATTAATAATTTGAAAAATGTTACTGTTTACATATATACATATGCAAATGAAAGATTTGTATATCTTTCATTTCGACATAAAAATCATTTTCAAAAAACAATGCAACTCTTCCATAAGTAAGAACACAACTTTCACATTAACATTCAATAGAAAAGTGTTGTATGTAGATAGATTTTTGAAAACTCCTAAAAGTTTGACTTAAGATAAAGGCTAAACATTTTCATACACATGCATGTTAGTTGTTACATTGGCAACAGCCACAGTTTAAATAATTAGATAAGGACATAAGGTTTGGAATATTTTTGTTGTTGTTGCTTAGCTATGACTTGCAGTTCAGGAATCTTCCAAGCTGTTCTATGGACATCAACTATTTGCATACACACTGACATTATTCATGAAGCTGAAAAACAAAGCTGATGAATGACTGCTCATTTATGCAAGTGTGTGCACTTGCATAAATGAGCAGTCATTCATACATAAAAAGACAAACATGCAGGTACATCTATATCAGGGGTGGGCACTCCTGGTCCTCGAGGGCCGGTGTCCTGCAACTTTTAGATGCATCTCTACTTCAACACACCTGAGTCAAATAATGAGGTCGTTAACAGGACTCTGGAGAACTTGACCGCACTTAGGAGGAGATTCAGCTGTTGGATTCAGGTGTGTTGGACCAGGGAGACATCTAAGAGTTGCAGGACACCGGCCCTCGAGGACCAGGAGTGCCCACCCCTGATCTATATGATATACATACAGAGAGAAAATGCACATTCTGTTTTGAAGCCATTTCTTAGGCAGACCCAAATACTTGCTAAATTCACTTGAATTTAACATTTTGTTGTTACATTTAGTCCTCATTGATTTTTTTTTCTTTTTACTGCTGAATTTGGTGAAATAGAGGGTAATTTGATAATGAAAATTAGTAAGATTACAAAATACATTAAATATTTTATTAAAACCTTTTAATTATTTTGCACCCCAAAAGCGTGATGTAACTTAAAGAGAAATTAGCAGGGAATAAAACAAATCAAAGACAAATTCCAGAGTGGAAGCCACAGAATGTAAAAATAGCATTACAATTTTGACTGTGATAATTTAGACATTATGTCCTGGTGGACAAAAAATAAATAAATAAAATAAAAAAAAAGAAATCTGGCATTTCAACACATAAACATGACCAAGACAATACATGTGTTCAAGAAAATGTGGAGGGTCAATCTGTGTCATGGGTGTCATTGTCTGTAGTTGGGTGTATGAGCTGTGGTTTGTCATATAACAATTTGTGTACCACTGCTATGAGTTACAGCCTTGGCACTGCTTTACACTCCAGACATGCTCCTCCACCCACACAAGAGATCTGGAATGAACCACATGCACCTCCCACCCAGCAACCCTCTAACAAGAAGCCGTGCTGCATGTGCGCGCGAAGCAATAAAGAAATAAAGTGGTTTTCTCAAATGTCACACTCTTCTTCTTCAAATGTTGAAACTGCTTTACCTTTACTTGCTGCAGATTCAGTTTTGTCAACTAGTTTAATGATGTTGTTGAGAACAAGCTCTGGCTTTTAAACTTGTGTGTTCTTCGTAATATTGCACAAAAACATAATTCAATATGGAAGTTAAGTTTAAGAATTGGTTAAAAAAAGAAGAAAAAGGAACTGTTTAACATTCAACATGTTCATACAGTAGATTGCAAATGTATCCATCTTAAACTTGCTCATAGTACTTCTTTCTATTTTATTTTAATGTTGTGTGACACATCACCAAACAGTAGTGCAATATCGTTAAATAAAAAGAAGAGGAGAGATGGTTTTCAAATTCTTTTACAATTAATAATCTTAAAACTGTGGCAAGTATGTGTATTTAGCTCTCTCAGACTATGTAGATTTTCCTGAAAGCAGTGTAATGGAAAGGCAAATTGTTTATTCACACTTTAAAAAGTTGCAATTATATACAGTGGAATTTGGCAAATCATTCAGGTCAGTGTCCACAAAAGACAGGAGAAAAGTTAGATGAACTGAAAAATGATAATACAAAAGGTTCAGAAACTTACATATACTGGCGGTAGATTTGGCTTTAGAGGAGGAGATATTGATCATGGCAGTGAGCAGCAACGTGAGGCTATCAGGAGTGTACTGCGTTTTCAGAAGAAGCACAGAAGAATGGTTGTGAGTGCTCAAGCAGTTGTCCGTGGGAAGTGGAGCTGGAGCGACCAACTGTGGACCCAATTAATTTTCCAGGAAAGGTATTTCACAAAGGAGAGGACTCAAAAGAATCTGTGTTGGTTTAAAATGTAGCATATCTTTATTGGGGGGAAAAAAAACAACAACAGAAAGACCATAAAATGCAATCTGTAAACTGCAAGTTTACAGATTGCAGTTCAAAATGTAAAGCAGTCTTAGGAGACAGTATCCCAAGCTATGAACAAATAACACACAGCATTGTTCAATTCGCCATTTGAAAATGGAAAAGCATAGCACAACTATTACAAAAAGACTTTTAGTCAGAGAACCAGCCATTAGCTCCATGATAACCATGCAGAAGTTGCAAAGATCCACAATTCATGTATGCAACTGTAATAAACAAGACCTCCATCAGTTATGCCCTGTGTTATAAGTAAAATCCATATGAAGTGTCATTTATAGCTTGATGTTAGCCGTGAAAGTTACACCACAAACAAGTTTAAGAAGAAGACCAAAATTGAATGGTTAACATGCAAACATGCATGCTGTGTGTGGCAGAAAAAAAAACATTGGCCATCTTCCTGAATACACAATGACCTGCCTTTCTTTTTGAATGGAAAGCAAAGCTGATCAGAGTTAATGGGAAGACAGATGGAGCTAAATGCAAGGCAATCATGGAAGAGTACCTCTTAGAAGGCACACATGACTTGAGACTGATGTGGAGGTTAACCTCACAGTTGAAAACAATATTTAACATATAAACAGAGCTACTCTAGAAGAGTTAAGATGGAGGCATATTCATGTGTTGGAATGGCTCAATTATAGCCTAGACTTGAATCCAGTTGAAAATCTCTGGCATTGGTCACAGCATTGTTGTTTAAAGATAATCTTGTTGTGATTCTGGGTTGTTTAGCTGTTTTTGATAGTTTGATAGTGTTTCTAGTTATCTTTATTTCTTGTTTATAATCGATCTTTGTTACTCTAGTTTTATAAGGTTTCTTTTGTGTTACATGTATTTCCTGTTAACCTGTGAACTCTCCCTCACATCCTGTGCAACTTTCTATCTTCGTCTCCTCAGTCTGCTTCATGCTCCCTCCACTCACACCTGCAATCACTTACTGTAGCTCATCAGCCCAGGTCTTTGGTTCAGCATTGAACTTCCCTAGTATTGAAGCACCCTGTTCTCAGTTACTACTCTTCAGAACCTCTCGTGGAGTCCCGTCATCGTTCACATCTGCTCCTGTGATTCTTCCTGTTTGTTCCATGTGATCTTTTCCCGCCAGATTTTTGGTTTGTGTTCCTCTTTGTCTTTATGTGTTTTTTTTTCTGTAAGCTTGTTTATTTATTTATTTTTATTATTAAATGTTACTACAAACCTCATTCAATGTATACACTTGCTACATTTGGGTCCGCTCAACTAACAGACATGAGAACTCTGTCTAATCTGACTGAGCTTGAGCGATTTTCCAAGAAAAAGATTGAGCAAATTTAGTTTATTTTTTTTTTCATATACAAAGGCAGTAAAGGCGTGCAGCAAAAAGTGGTTCAATCACAAGAATATATGAAAATAAAAACCAGAAGGAGCTCTACAGTGTGTGGACAGAAGAGATAGAAGAATGAAATAAACATGTATTTACATTTTATCATTTCACATTTATACTGATAGTTTTAATGTAGAAGTAAAAAAAAAGCAAGCATGAGTGTTTAAAACTCTTGGTATTTTAAGTGCTTTTATTCACTCAGATAAAGTACATTTCAACTTTTGACATAGTTTTAAAAAAACTAGTATTCGACAAACAATAGAAAAAAATTCTGTAGCAATGACTCAATAACGTGGATCTTGGAAAAGATTTTTAAAAGTCCCATCACTACACTCAATACTTTCAACTCCATTTCTGTGGCCTGTTCGTAATACCTTCAGCGGTTTTCTTGAAGGATCAACAAAGTAAGACTTTACACAATCTCTCGTGACCTAATTACACACTGCAAAGTGATATTACAAACCTTACTTTCTGCATCAACACTCTGAGGCTGCCAGCTGACTTTCAAAGCAACAGAGCAATAAAGGAAGTTAGTATTGAGTGATAATGCTATACAAAAAACAAAAAAGTGTTAGCTAGCTTCTTTATTACTTACACCACCAAATGTTATCAAACTATGACTGTAGCTGGATGTCAGAAACATCAGATAAATGCTTTTCATGGACTGCTGTAACCCAGCAAACAGCATGAATAACAAAGGAACACTGTAGACAACTATGCAAAACTGCTTCAGTGCATGTCTGGATTTATATCTATGAAGTGTAGCATTGTAATTACTGTACATCCTTAAGAGCGGATGAGTTGATGCGAGCTGAACTCAGTTTTTTGTGTGCAAGCTAACCAGTGCTGTTTCTTCATTCAATTCTTAATCACAAACTCACTTGGAAACCCTAAAACAGCAAGAAGTAAACGTTTAATCTTATTCAGATTGTACTATCAAGATCTTTAGTATTTAACATGGCAACTTGGACTACTAGATCAAAATGTAGGGCCTGGATTGAATTTGTGTTTTTGTCTTGCCAATACACAGTCCAACTCCAATAAGAGAATGTGGTAAAGTTTACACCTGAGAATGGCAGGAACATTAAATCTTTTTCCACTTATGAAAAATCTTTCTGAATGAAGAACAATTGCCACTAAATTGTTGGGAAATTGCTTCATAATCTTCCCCAGATGGGAAGCAAAATTTGATTTTCTAAAATTATTGTTGAAGTCGATGTACAGTACCTTTGTATTGTTTTACCACCCCACTTTTATCACTCCATTTCTAAATTATCCTGGCCATTGTCTTACTATGCAATTCTGCTTGATTTGAATCTCTTTTCACTTCTCTGCCTACCCCTTCCCTCATTTAGCTGGATTTCTGCTAAATGAGTAGAATTTCAACCAGGTGAATCAGCGAACAGAAGGAGAAGTTTAGAACGATTATGTTGATTTTTGTGGCTATTTTAGAATTGCAGTCTGTCTGTAGTTTTAGGAATGTGAACAAAGCCATTCAGTTCGTCCACGCTTCCAAATATTGAATTAACATTAACAGCCACCTTTCTACTTGTAGTGATTTACAGTTAGGACTTTCAATTGGCTCTACCAAAACATTAAACCCATTCCTTGTCAGGAAAGCTGCCTTGCTCACTCTTAAATGAGGCTTAGTAATGATGCCTTGCTGCACAACCCTGCTTCTGTTGGTATTAGGCTCAATGCTGTTGTAAGACAGCCCCAGGCTTCAGGGTAAGACAGTCAATGCATGCTCCGTCCATCATGATGCATTTCAGTATTAAGTCTTTATTCCACTTTGTAACATTCCCTTTCCTTGCATCTTGTTCAACCGGTTGCCACTTAACATTTAATTCACCAATTCAGGTGTAATAACAAGCAATGGTCAAGTGGCATGTAGCTCATTCTCACAAAGATCATTATTTGTCATGATGTCTGCCTCTGATTAGGTATTGTTGAATGTTTTCTCCCCATTGTTCTGTATGCCAAAGCAGCTTTTGATCTGTGAGGCAGATGCAACTGCAGCTCACATATTTCATAATTTCTTCACACTTGGTCCCTGGGTGCTGCACCAAAGACAATTTAAAAAATAATACAATGTACATAAAAAAACCAAAATAAAAACACTTTTTAAACTTTAACTTTATCTGTATCATCTTCCTGTTAGAAATATTTTTTTATATTATTATTATTATTTTTTTTTTTTAATTATTATTATTTTTTTAAATAATGTTAAAAATCCCTAATCAAAAATAATTGTTGTACACCATGCAACCAGTATCTTCTTTTCCGTTTTAGGAACATTTGCAATTAAATACACAAAGACAGTGTTATAATTTGTGAGCACAAGGGAGCAGAGAGAAATTATGTCCCAAAAATTAATTAGCAATTTTCATTTATTTTTTGTCAGTGCAAGAAAGAAATAGGTAAACTTTGTTCAAGCAACAGCTTCAGGATGATTCAATCACTTATCAAAAATAAGAAATGTTGGTCTCATCTTGATGATTCCCAAAACCTTTAGAACATTTCTGCTCACTGGTGGAAGAAGATTAACTTTTGAAAGTTATGCATCACATTCAATTTGATGCAAAACTACACAGCCTCTTGAAAAAAGAAAAAAAAAACAACTTGTACCAACACCTAAACTCTATGATGACCGTCATGTGGTCTGGTCTAGCTTTATGGCAGTGGCAACTTGTCATAGCCTTCAATTCTGCTCCTCAGCAAAAATCCTAAATAAAAATGTCCAGCAATTTGTTTGTGATCATATTTTCAGTCAGATGTAAACTATGACAATTATTAAAACACCAACAGGTCTAATTCCAAGTGGCACAAAACATGCAAAATTAAGATTTTTGAGTGATCAAGGTCTGGAATAACATTAATATAAAAACCTCTTACTTTTTTCCACACACGACCAGGTAAGTTTGCATAGTTTTTCTCCTTAAACACATCTTAGTTTAAAAATGTGCTTTTTGTATTTGCTCTGGTTATCTTTGCATGATTTTAAAATGTGTCTTTTGATCTGAAACAAGAGTGTGGGAGAAGAAATTGTAATATTTTGTACTATTATCACTATACTGATTTTTTTTCCTCTACTGTTCCCACTGACAGCAGGATTTCTTTGTGTGAAAAATATCTTGTGCTCATTTGTGACTTTTCAGGCACTCAAAGACTTTTATCTGGCAATGACTTTTGTTAGAACTACTCCAAGAGAAAACAAAAATCAAAGGTTTATTTCCTTTATTTTTCTTATATTTTGACACAATATATTTGATTGTCTTGAGACTGTTGGTGTTCAAACTCTTACCATTTTTAAAGTGTTTTGTTTACAGGTAATTTTGTACTCAGATTGGAATTGTCAGGTCTTAAAAATCAAAAGAATATTGAAGCATGCTTTGAGCTTTATTAACTCCAAAAGGGCATCTTTCTTATAAAATCCGTTATCATATGTATGTACTGTATATATATACCAT
The DNA here is from genome assembly GCF_002775205.1 of Xiphophorus maculatus. NCBI lineage: Eukaryota > Metazoa > Chordata > Actinopteri > Cyprinodontiformes > Poeciliidae > Xiphophorus > Xiphophorus maculatus. The sequence goes on along the minus strand of NC_036450.1, from coordinate 16,404,902 downwards.
GTAGTTTATGTATGCCACACAAAATGAGGTATCATTTTAACTTCAGCAGATATTATGAAATCAGCAATTACAGTCTCTTTTTTTCATACCACATTTCATTTAAGAAGGTGTATGTCTGCAGTTGTTTTTTGTCATCAAGTGTTAAAGTACTAAAATGTGTCCACAAACAACTCAATATCTGTCCATTTCCTCCAAGGACTCAGCTACCTAGCTGCAAATGCAAAGATGAATGTTTTCCCTTCGCAAACAAATCAATAAAACTCATTTCCTTTTGGTCAATTGTTAATTAAATGGCAGTTTTCCTTCAATTAAAACTTGACTGAAGTCCCAAATATGGCATGTAATCATATTTTTCCTCTGCATTCCCCAAGGCAACCAAACATATCCATAGATGATTGCTAATGTGAAATCATTTTTTTAATTCATATCTACAAATTGCTGCTCCTCTTGTGGCATTATGAAAGCAAGGTCGGCTTGATGAGTTTCCCATCTGGTAAGTGATTTTAAAGTTTATGGGCTATATTACTAAGAGTGTAAGGTTTGCCAGTATGTAAAAGGTCATGTGGAATTATCTAAAGGGTAGACCAGAAAATTGTGCAGAAATAGTAAGTGACATGAGGTATATGTATTCAGAGTGTGAAATATTAAACATTCAACAGCAATGTTATTTTGTAAAAGGCAAACATTCCCCATTTCTGACATTTCTGAAATACATTAAATAAACTGGAACAAATGTCATTTGTACTGTAGACAGTTGCTTTTCAAGTAAAAACTCTTCAACATTTTAAGAAGATCTTTAACTGTAAGATGATCTGGCTGAAACTGATGTCTGTCTGACTACCACTCCTTATCTGCAAGAGCAATAATGAATTGTTTCTGGACTTGGTTTTGTCACCTCAAGATCTTTTGAAGTTGCATGTAGAAGAAGGGAGGCAGGGGGTAAATGATGAAAAAAAATAAAATAAAATGCTCCGGATAAACATATGGTGGAAAGATCTTGCTCAGTGGGCAGAAGCAACAGTTTGGATGGTTGTTTCTTGTGGAAATACATTAGCACTGCAGCCGTCACACCACTTGCTCTCTAGGGTGTCTAAAAGAATACATAACATAAATAAGAAAAATAAGAAACACTTTTAGAATTCTCAGTACACATTGATTCCTATTTTCTCCTGTGAAATGAATACAGTTGCTATCTGTCATAATAAGAGATAGATTCTGTGGACATATATCTTCACTGTCATGCTTTCAGCCCCCAAAAATAAAAAAAAGATAACATAAAAAACCCACCTACCTATTAGATAGATTGTTTCCTCCTTAACACTAAATGCACTAAAGGCTCTGTCACAATATAACTTTTCTCTGTTCAACAAAAGATGCGAAACAGAGTCACCAAGATAAATTTGTTCTACATGCAACCTATTAACAAACCGTCCCCACCTCTATTTTTTTTAAAGACTGTGAATACATATATTTTATTTATATAAAATAATAAATGAGTTGAACGGGGAAAAAAAACTAAAATAACAGCCTGTATTTCAATTAGCAGTTACTCAAGTGCTGCCATTTGTGTTGTTGTGGGCAGCAGTTTTTAGATGGCTTTATACCTTTTTCACTGAAATTGAAAAAAAAAAAGCATGTGAATAAAGCACAAACAATCCTTTTATGGACTTATGCAACAAAATGATAATTAAAACAGTCGCTCAAATTTCAAATAATCCTGCGTGGGAAAGGGTTGGAATATTTTAAAATACAAGGGTCAAAAGGTTCAATGACTTTAACTCAACAGGTAGTAAATCCTTACTTCACTTTTGAAAATGGCACATTTTTATCATCAGAATTTATTAAATGGTTTAATTAAAAAATATTCAAAGTCACTTTAGATGTGATTGTTGAACCAAATCTTTTTAAACTTCACAGTGGGTGTGCTGGGGAGAATAATGCACATTATAGAAATCAACGCATTTTGCTATTAGTGAACAAAAATAATCAATAGAGCCTCTTTGAAAACTCCAAACATGTTCATAATTTACAATATGCTAACAACTTTTTTGTTTTTGTAGAAATGTTTTGTCAATACAAAATTGCTTTACTACAATAAGAACAAGACTTAAAAATATCGCTTTTAAACCCAACACATTTCTGTATGACATGAAATGTTCAAAATTATAGCCTTGTTGTTTTTTTTAATTGATAGCAAATTTATTGCTCAGAAAAAACACATACCTAAACATATGCAAAAGACAAATATCTTTAATTTGGACAAATATTCTAATTTATGACTTTTGCAGGCAATATTGCATCCATAATAAATAACCAACATATCTCTCTCTTGTTCTCTCTCATTAGCTTTCTTTTTCTGGGTTTTATGAAAGAGAAAAGAGAGAAAAACAAATAAATCTCTATATTCATAATTATAAGATTTGAACCAATTGACTCCTGGACAAGAGAGTCCTACCCAGCTCTCCAGTAGTTTGAGCAATATATCATTGTGAATAGTGTCAAATGCTGAGCTGAAGTCTAACAGAACCAGCCCTGTGGTTCTTTACCAGTCTGTATTTATGTGGATGCTATTGAACGCTTTGACGATGGCAGTCTCAGTACTGTGGTGAGCACAGAAACAAGACTGAAAACAATAAAAGTAGTTGCTTATCATAGGAAACCTTTTAACTGTTAAAACACAGCTTTTTAAATTATTTTTCTGATGAATGGAAGGTTGGATGTTGGTCTGTAATTCTGCAGAAATGATTTGCCCAGATGGTTCTTTTTTATTAATGGTTTTTACCTTCCATGCTCTCTGTAGCTTACCCCCGAGCCCTTTGTATTTCTCCAATTTCTCAAGCTCTTTTCTCCATAATTTGGGATGATTACAACAACGGTTATCTGCTGATTATCAATGATCACATAGACCGGTTGTTGTTGCTGTTTTGTTGGTTTATATTTCGATGTCCCACACCACCTTACCTGGGTTATTCTCCATCGCCTTGGAAAGTGATTCCCACTTTAAACATAGGGTTTCCAGGTTGTGTTTTCCACCAATGTTTCAATATGTTTCAGACGAGGCAAAATAGTTATGGGGTTCCACATATTCCATTCCTACCAGTATCTTACACCCTGCTGTGAGATGCCGAGCTGTTTCTGGGACAACTTTGAATAGCATGCACCTGAGATTTTGATGAAAATCCCAGAGGGTCTCAAAGTCACAAAGGGTTTTTTCCTCCCACAATGATTCATTTTGCTTCTATTGTCTGGAAAATTAATTGAGACTTTATACTTTTGGTCCATCTTCATGATGTATTCCTGAAGCTTAGATATGTTCATGTGGGATAGTGATTCTGAGCACTTACTTCATAACCTTTAGACTCTGAATTTAGGGTGAAATTCACATGTAGTACTTAGCTTTCATGTTTTAATATCTGTGGTCTGAATATCCTCCTTTGACCAACTTATGACCCCATAAATCTCATCCACAGTGACACAGACACTACTAGATTCTCTTCAAATGTAAATGGCTGACAGTAGTTCAATAATAAAACAACCGCATCTATTGAATACTGCAAAAGAGAAAAAAAAATCTGACTATTGTTCTATGGTGCAGCAGTTTCTGAGGAGGCCCTGGGGTTCCATCTGTCATGCATGAACCAAAAACACGCTTCCCCAAAAGATGAACTGTGTCTGTAGTAAGCCTTGAGCACAGGATGGATCTTATAAATCTATTGCTTCTGTCACCAAAGGTAAATGGGAATGTTGTGCTCCAGTCAATAAGTTGAAGGGGCTCCTGCTAAAAGTTTGAGAAGGCAGAAAACAACACTGTCAAAGAGTATTGTAAGAGTCTTACTTGAAACCTATATGGTAGTTTTATATTAAGAATATAACACAAGCAGAATGGTTGTCTTTAAAAGTGTTGTCACATATGCCTGTACAATAAACAATAGCTTGATTGCAGATGACTTCAAATCCACCAATATTTCTTGCTGATGCAAAAACTAATAACTAGATTCAAAAGTATATTGAAATGGTGAGGGAGAGAATCCCTTTGCCTCCTGACCGAAGGGGATGCTGTGTAGACAGTTCCAAGAAGTCAGGTGATGCAATTACAGTAATAACATATAAGTTTAAAACTACTTGCTTGGACGTTGTTGTGAGCAAAGAAATATCTTTTAAACATTTACCCAGGTTGGTTGTGTGTACTTTGTGGACAACATCTTCACTCACGGTTCAAATTCTCCAAACACAAACACAGGTGACAAAGATACAACTTCCTACGTTTGTGAAAAGTATACCAAGGATGGTATATTTGCCTTTCTTCTAAGCAGGTAGCACAAAGGCTTTGAAGGATGAGATATACCACAGCAAAAAATAAGACATGCAAATCAGGCTTTAGACACTTTTCCCTTGAAACATCTAATCTATTACAGCGATAAAGCTACTGTTGAAGCATTTTATGAACCTTGTACTAAATGTTGTGTCATTGATATTAAGAAATTAATTTAACATATAAAAATGATAAAAGTCAAATTAAGCATTTTTTTTGGCTCTCAGTGATGAAAATTATAGCTTACACAAATTCAGAATTTCCTGATATTTTCATTCTCAACCCTTCAGGAAAATTTCATCCTGTGTATTCTTACTTCAAAGACCTAAGACAGCTATCACCCTCAATAAAACTGACGCTGTAAATAGTTTAAGCATGCCTCTCATGAGATAGGTCCTATTGATATCCGATATTCTCAGGCTTTCCATCCTGATGGTGTTAAAACGTTTTAAATGCCACGTTTTTGAATGTTACATGTTGAATGGAAATTGATCTGCTGTTCTTAAGAACTCACTGAAAACCAAATGGCCTCAAGACCCTGTCGTAACATCTGCTTGTTAGTGATATCGTTGCTGTGCAGTGCTCCACGTAAAGGAGCTGAAAAAGGTGTTATTTTACGTGAAGACATAAATTAACTCTAAAGACTTAAAAAAGGACAAACTAATCAAAAAACAGAGAGAAAGGGACCAAGTGATGCCTAGAGTTTCTTCTTTTGTAGCAGTGCGGTGGATTATGGTATTTTTGTTTTTCAAAGAATCATTTGTGTACTGGAGTTAGATAATAAAATACACATAGATTAAATCTTTGCCAAATATAAAAAAAGAAGTGAAAGAAAACATGATTACAGACTTTAAATATAATTTTTTTCACACCATTTTTTCTACATCATTTTTGTGAAGCGTTGATGTCTTTTGAGAAACTATTTTATAATATGGATCCCTTTAATTGAATCCCTCACCTCATGTTTAGCCTCAGCTATTACTGTTGGATATTGTGAAACAGCACAGTCAAATTATCCAACTAGCAAAGCAAATCCTCAAGGAATGCTTTAAGCATACCATATCCCTCTTGGATTTAGGACATACAAATAAATTTTTTATTGCAAGCGAAATGACAAGCCCCTGTGACTTACAGTCGGAAGATGTAAAATTAGTCACCTAAATGTTTCTATTGTTTTCTTCTACAGAATATTTCACCCAATTATAGAAGGCATAAAAATCATTCATTATAATTTCCCTTTGTCCAAAATCATCATTATACAGTAGTTTCAGTGTATTTCTCATTTGAATTAAGTTGCTTTGGTATGCTTTGGAATTTTTGTTATACTTCGTGGGGTCATTATGCTTTGTGGTCCTTGTTAGCATTCTAGTTGCTGAATTTCAAAGTGTAATGAAGCTGTAGTTCTTTTATGAAGACCACAAAACTGAAAATTACATTTATCTATTCTACAAGTTGTAAAAAATGGAGGTAGAACCTCTGCATCGGCCTGGTAAAGTTCTTCAGATTATAAAACTCAGGTTTAGTTTGTGAAACTTGAGTGTGAATTAAATGTGACACCAGGTTTTGATCTAATTCACAGTGATCAAAGATTTGAGTTTCTTTCTCCGGGTGTAATCTTAACCATCAATTTAGAGCTTTGTGTCATTGACTGTCTTTTCTGTGTGTCATTAATGCCACGTCTACTGATGACACTGCTGAAAAGCTGTATATAAAGACTAATAACTGGTAGACCCAAGCATCTTTTTGAAAAGTGTTGAAAAAGTTTCTATGTTGAGTTACAAAAGGCTTTGCTTCCCATTTCAGTATCAAGCAATGACATCCAAAGGATATATTCATAAGTAATTTTTTCCAAGTAAAATCTTACGTCTTTGAGGAGCAAGTCTAAGTCAATGCTCTACAAATTGAAATAAAATCAATTTCAAGATTTGCATCAATGCAGATCCAAATTGGTAATGTTTGTCATTAGGCCTAAAAAAACACATAAATGTTTGATAATTATCTTTCAGTTTTTAATATCTGTTAACAAATATTTTTAAACATTTACTGGGAATTCAAAAATCTGTCTAAATTATACGATTTTGAAAAATTAATCAAGCATGGCATAAAATCTACTTCGTACGCATTTTTGCTGTAACAAAGGTAATAAACATGCTTTTATTTTGACATTTAGTCAGAAGTGCCATTGTAATGTTGCTACTAGCTTAACCAGGGAATTTCAAAGTTACATTTAATTTTGATGTGAAACTCTCCAAAGTCAGTGTCCATTTAGAGAGACATTCATGTGGTCATTATTATGAAGCCATAGCTAACAGGAACAGATTGCTATGAGTCATTAACAGCCTATAATCCACCAATTGGCTGGTTAATAATCAAGCACATCCTTTTACAGTAAAACATGCTGCTGCAGTCATTAACACACATTGGTTTGCATCTCATTACATGAGATACAAACTTTTATTATAATCCAAGGCTCAGACCAGGAGTCCACGTAAAGTCTCTCATCTTTATGGCACAAGTCTAAGACAAGCCTGAGATCTTTTTATTTTTGCTGACTTAAGTGCGACTCAAGATTCAAACTGGAGTCCATCTCTCACAACCAACTAACCAACAATGAGGAAATTGCACTGCTATCTAAGCATAGGGGAAAATCAAGCCTGAACAGAACTGAAACAGAAAAGTTATACCAATGATGAAAAATGCCTTTAAATCTGAAGAAAAACATTTTTATTCCTCAACAGAAAAGACCTGGGACATATCTTCTGCTCTCAGAACAACAAAATTTAAGCTGTACACCGTGTTCCAGGATCATGCCTCTTTAAAAATGTAGTAAAATATTCGCAGTGTATTGTAGCAGCTTCATTTTTCTACTGATAAAAATTCTTAATGAAGAAATTCTGCTAACTTTATTTTACAGTGCCATGGATATCTTAATTCAGTGATGTGATTTAGAGTTGAGTCTGCACATCCTGCAGGATGTTTTACTTTAAGACTAAATTGACTGTCTTTGCTGACTTCCTGAATGCTTCATCTGGTTTGTGCATGCTGATATAGCTCCCAATGAAACCAGACAGCTACATATTTTTAGTGAAGAAAGGAAAAAAAAAACTCTTCAAGTTTGGTGCCTGGGTATATTTCTGGAATATTTCTTAAATGCACAGTTGCACATAACTGTTTTCTAGAGTGATTGTGATGTGCTTGGTCTTTACTGTGGTCTTTTAAAAAAAATCAAACGTTGATGAATTTCACCAGAGTTTTCATATGTTTATGAGTTGATGCTATCAGCATCATGATTCAAGCATGGTACTGCATTTTCACTCAGTTTATCTATTTGTATCTCTCCCTACTAAATAAATAAAAAAAAACAAATAACTAAATAAACACATAAATAAATAGCTGAATGAATTTTTTTTGTGCATGTGGTAAAACAAGAATGAAGAAAATGAAATGTATTTATACCCCCAATGAAGCCTGGCCAGTTCTCTTAAGATGTAGATTCTGCAGTAGTTAAAGGAAGTTTGGCTCCTTTCAGAGAGCTGCTTGGTGGGAAGAAAAGGTGGCGATCTGGCTCGCACTCAATATGAGTCTTCTGATTCACTACAAGGCATTAGATCTCCATCAGTACTCTGCAGCAATCCTTCATCCTGAGGAAGCATGTGGTGACAGTGGAAAGGAAGTGAGTCTGGAGAGCACAGAAAGCAGAAACTAAAACACAAAGAAATTGGCCAAGGAGTACTTTTTTATGCCGGATATAATCAAAGCGTATGCCAAAGTAATGACAGCAAATGGCTCTGGTAACGTATAAGTCCAGGAAAAAGTGAAAAACAAACAAGCAAAAATATGTGGACAGTCATAAATACATGATCTACAAACATATTGGTAATAACAGATACAGTTTTGAATTAAAAAGGGGGAAAGGTTTTCTCTTTATAGTTTATAGTTTATAGTCTCTTTATTGTACCTTACATGTACTATTTATAATGCTGCTTCAGAGCATAAACTCCACCTCAGCAGATCTAGAGAAACACTTTGATTTTGTGCAGATTTTAGAATTGGTGTCATATAAAATAGATTATAAACTATTGATGTTATTCATGTTTGATTTTCCTATTCTAGAAAGAGTCTGTTGAGAGTAAACATAATCTCACTGGTACAAGAAGATGGTTATGCTACTGTAACTTACCAGCAACTGTCAAGCCATTAAAAACAGTAATAAGAAAAATGTTAATCTTGAACATTTTGGAATTTAGTCAAATCAAATATCAGAATTTGGCACCAGCTGTGAGGATAAATGAAATAGCTAGGAGAGAAGGGAACCTATATTCTGAACAAGATTGAGCAGTTCTACTGCCAATATACTGTAGTTCATGCTGAACAGATAAGCCACAAGCTGCACACTTTTATGGAGAGAATTGCAATTATGTGCACCCTAGGGCATTTGCAAAACCAAAGAGAACATACATGTATTACATCGATTTACAAATGAGTGGGGACGTTTAAAGTTTTTGTGTGTTATTTTTAATTAATGCAATGTGGAGCTAGATTGTCTCAAAGCATTAAAGTAATCTCGAGAACATGCTGCCTTAAGCTAAGAAAAAATTCTTTTCAAAGCTTAGATCAAATAAAAATACAATATTTTATATTTTTATTTGCTTAACATTTGAATGTGTGTGTGTGTGTGTGTGTGTGTGTGTGTGTGTGTGTGTGTGTGTGTGTGTGTGTGTGTGTGTGTGTGTGTGTGTGTGTGTGTGTGTGTGCGTGTGTGTGTGTGTGTGTGTGTGTGTGTGCGATGTGTGTACTGCTAAACAAGAAGTCGACTGAACATATTTTCAGGCACTTTGTTAATGGTAGTGACTTTCTTGTCACATTTTTCAGACTAGCAGGGGTTTAGCATTTTATCTAATTACATTTATCAAACAACTAAAGGCCAGCACAGGCAGAAGAGAGCCACACTAATTACATTAAGGCTGGAGGAAGATCAGCACCTGTGATGAAGAGATTTGACCACTCATGGCCTTACCGACTTCAGACCCATCCCAGTTGCTTATTAAATTGGGCTTTCATCCTAACACTAACAATTAAGCGCTTGCCTTAGTTGTTTCGCCTTAGAGACCCTCAAACAAATAAATTATGTTTAATGTTGCTAATGCATTAAGCAAAAAGGCAAAGCTTTGGTGAAAGAACGGTTGGAAAACAAGAATATTTCTACAGTTGCTCGTGACATGAATTCACCTAGCTTGCTATTTTGCAAATTCACACTCAACAATGACAGACACAAAAAAATTACAATTACAAACAGCAAAAATGATTTGCTCCCATGCTGTTTTACTGTCACCCCAATATTCTCATCATCATGCAAAACCCTTTTTGTTTATTTTCTGCACCATTTCACGGTCCAGATTCCTGACACAGTGAGCTGCAGGAGTACCATGATGCTCAATCAGGTCCCAGGAAACCAAATCCTGCATTGCTTTGTGGTAGTATTTTCCCCTAGAAGACAAAGTGTTGCTTTCTTTACTGTACAAGCTTTTCAGCATCACTCAGAATCCTCTGTTGACACAAAAAGGTGATTGTGAGAGTGAGTGTGTATTTTAGTCGCTGTCTTTGTTGGTGTTTGCTGAGGGGTTACAGACAGGAACTTTGTAGTTTGCAGCTGTCACAGTGAGATGTCAATATTTATGACATGTTGTTTTCTCTCTGGTGTAAATTCGCTCTCCTTCAGACATTTGCTTCAGATATTTCTACATTTACAAAGCATTATCAAGTGTTCCTGAATAAAAAACTAGAGCCTTAAACAACAAATTAAGGGCTGTCATTTATCTATTTTTTTTAAATGAAATTTTGGATTTGTTTCCCTTTTTTAATACTTATGAGCATACACACATTTCAGAAAGAAGCTACAGAGTGGCACACAGATATCCTTTTGAGGAGCTGCCGAGTTTTCCGTGTTTCTTTACGTTTTCCACAAATAGTTTTTTCAAATAAACTATTTTGGAGTTATCTCAGTATACACCCACTACTCAGAAATGGACATATATTCTTCAAAGTGCAACTTAACTGTAATCTTTCTTAAGTACTAATACTTTCAGAAATTTATGAAGCAAGGCTTTTTTTATTTTTTAAGACACAGTTGCACGATTTTCCAACCCAGTGCCAATGGTTGCCAAGAGGATATTGCACTAACCTATTGTGGAACTGGATAAACATTTATAAGAAAGATAGTCAGCAATAAATTTGATATTTTCTTTTATTACTTTTGAAGTAATTGAGAGACGTTTAGCAGTTCTCAAGTTCAATGAGACTCTCAAAAGTGCTTTGAAACAGTGGCTCTAGTATATTATTGTTTGTTCTTCATATGAAGAACAAATCATATGCACTTTAATGTGCACAAATCATATGCACATTAATACCACATCTATTTGTGGTATTAATAAATACTAGAATAATCTTTTGATCACGTACAGAAAATATAGAGATTTTCTAATCATGGAGGAGCTCAATGAACAACTCCTGAAAAGGTCTTTTGACTAGGTGGGGTCATATAATGAGTTATACTGTATTACTCATTATAGTAATGATGGATCGTGGTCAACAGACCCATATGCCATCTTAAAATAGCTACATCACTGCTACATTTTATGTTCTTGTGTGTTTTTTTTTTTGTTTTTTGTTTTTTTCTGGATAAGTTTAAATATACCTTCAAATGCAGACATGTGCGCAATGCAAGAGTGATATTTTTACTTTTGATTCTGGCTTCATATTAACTTCCCTGACTCTGTGATTCAGCTGCTTATGGTGCTTTGAGCTAACATCTTTTCATGCAGAAAACAAAACAGTGGCTTTGCTGCATGACCATCTTCACACAAACTAGAATTTTGATAATCGCAGCACATAATGTTGCTTTAGCAAACAATTTACCAGACATACCTTGGCATTATATCATATTCAATATGGTAGATTCCAAGTGAGTGTTTCCATGATCCCAGTTGATGGATTATTAAGATTACATTTTAGAATATTTTAGAATATTTTTTTCACTTTTTGTCATAAACACAGATAAAATAGCCCAGAACTGTGACACTTTTCTCTTTGTTATATTGTGAAAATAAGCTGTAAGACATCACCTTTAAGCTGTAGAAAGTCTGTCAAATAAAGAGTTTACGCACAAAAAGGTCATTAGCTGAAGGCATTAAATAGATGTGATTATCCATGAATGGCATCATAGAAAAGGACGAGTTGTCGAGTTGTAAAATTAGATCTTTAGACACGGGTTTGCCATATGGACACAAATTGCTCCAGTTCTTTAGATAACACTAGGACAATTTCCCAAGATACCTTTTTTAGATATACTATACACACATATTGGTATATCAGAATTACTAATAGCTTGGCCAAGATGTGTGTGGACACAGATGAAATTTTGAAACTGCGTTGATGAATTAATGACTTCCGTACCATAAACATCCAAATGTGAACATGTCTGACAATAAAAATCCTTGAATCATTAAATCCTTGAATGTTGCACTTTGGCTTCCTTAGATTTCAGCCACCAACATGTTGAACAAAATAAAAACTAAATAAAAATACAGGACATAATCAATGGCTGGACTTCCTCTTTTTTTCTCTAATGCACAACATGTAAATATAGCCAGCGACAAGAGCTGAATGGAAATAACTTAAAATCACAGACAGCCTTAAACAGACCTTCAGATGGCATGAAGAGCTCTTAATCAAGACTCCTCGAGATGAAGAGAAAATATGAGTTCTTAAAAGCCAAATATAATGAAAAGAAAGGTGGTTTACGTTGTACTTCTTTTTCATCTGTAAGGCGCAAAGTGGAAGGGACACCCTGATAGAATTTTAAAGAGAATTTTATAGAGTCTAAAAAAAGAGTTTTCTTTTTTGTTGACACCAGGCTGTTTGAAACTCGCTTTGTACATGTTTATACTTCTTTTCACAATTTTCCTTTACACTATTAAGAGCGTTCTCACAAAATCTTTAATACACAAACTAATACATTCTTTTATTTAATATGCAAATGTTGCATATTTTCAGCTATCCTTTACTTTTACTTTTTTATTAGTTTTACAACTAAATCATATTTTTCTGTCCACACTTGCACTCTGTTTTTCCTCTCTAATGCATTTCTACTGATTGCCTTCATGCTGGGATTTCAAATAAGACAGGTGTACGTAGTGTTTTCAGTCATATTGAATATGCACAACAACCAAAATGGTCATAAAAATTAAAACTAACTGTCACTAATGTTTGTGACGCCACAAGAATCTGAATGCTACAAGGACCACTTTTGCTTCGGGTGATTAAAATATAATTACACCTAAATTAGCATTCCATTAGGAAAACCACTTATTTTAGAAAGAAGCGGCCAGGATCATATGCAGAGAAAATAATGAATTGAGCTTTAACAAATAAAACAACAGTGTAGGAAATTTTGAGATTATCAAGTCAATGTGAGAATAGCATTTCCTCAGTGTAATAGACTTCAAAGAGTCCAAAGCTTAGAGATGCAAGTCCTCACACTGCTACGCAAAATATATAAATGATGAGTGCCTATTTCACACATGCAGAAAGCAGTGGAGCAAAATCTAATCTGAAAAGGAATGGAAATATAAATGTATACTATAGAGATAGAATTAGGAGGGAAAAGAGAATAGCAAGGACTGTAAGAGTTGCTGTCAAGTGGAAAATGGAAAAGTGGGTGGTAAGTGAGTTCGTCACTGCTCACTGGAACAACGCATGTATTCCAAACAGAAAGCTTCAGACCAGCCTGCAGCAGGCTACTGAACCCACCAGACAGCCTTTGGCCACATCCTAATCACTGCTTAATTATTTAGAGTGAACAACTGCTCTCAAGGCTGCTTTGTTTTCTTTCACATTGTAATCCTATTGCATGTGTTTGTTCTTGTCTTCTGTCTGGAGTCTGAAACAAACAAAACCTTTTTTTTGTGTTTAAATTGTATGGTTTGCCGAGAGCAATAAGAGCACAAGTCCCAACAGTCAGCAGTTTTCAGATTATTTAATTGGCCTGCTTCAGTAGGAGATTTTATGTAATAAATGTTAGTGTGTCTCATTATGCTGTACGTCACCTGAGCTATTCAGACACTCAGGTTTATAGTCAAAGTATCGTTATCAGAAAATATTGTTTTAGTAATTACTTATTTTATAACTTATTATTGAATCCAGTTTCTGTAGTTTTGTGGTTGATCCAGCAGTTATTGGGTGCAAAGTGAGTTGATTTATGTATAAATAACCCCGTACTCCTCAAGACAGAAATTACATGTAAGAAGCCTTTTCAAAAGGTGATGAGGGCAATTACTGAATAGACTATGATCTTATGAATTTGTAAGCAATTTAAATTAGGTGTTTTCCTAAGTCTTTTTTGCTAATTTGTAAAATTATTGCAGTATTCGTAAATCAACTTACAAATGATTTTAATCAAATGTGTACATATTTCTCAAAAGAAGGAGACACATCAGTAATATTTGTTGCAGTGATTGGAGGCATAACAAGAAAACTTTTTTAGTATTTGCAATCACATCCTTTACATGAGTTTTAAATAGTGTAGATGCTGGACCAAATCTCTCATCTCCTGTTGACACAACATCTTTTACTAGTTTGCTGCTCAGGAAAGTGACAAGTTAGTAATTTCCGTCATAATTCCCTCCTTCTCCCTATTTGTATTGCTAGTTTCTATCGTACTATTTGTAGTAGTTCTATATCACATGAAATGTCCAGTTTCAAGGAGTAAAGAACACAAAATCAATATACTAGCAAATTTTGCTTATCAGGTGATGTCTTCAACTTGCTGCAGACAAATTTTAAATAGTAATTTGAGATCAGAATAAACCTGGACCTCTTCCTCACAGTAATGTTCATCCTGAAGCAATGGGAAGTTTCATGGAACTTGTGTTAATGGACCATAAATTCAATACAGTACATATATTAATTTCTGAATGTAAAGGAACCTTTTCTGAATGACCGGTATGAACATTTCTTGCGAGAAAAACTGCAACTAGAGTCAAAAACAAAACTTTGTTGTTAAAGCAGCTAACAAGTTGAGACACATAAAAAAGATTTAACTGAAATTAAATTGATAAGTATCCATTATTTATTCACTAATGCATTTTACACATCTAATCAGTACTATACATTTACTATACATTTAATTTGTTGATATTCTAAAAAATACTCTTGTTGATCCTGTATTATGTATTTAATTTGCTGAATGAGATAAAGTCTACTCCTTCAAATATATGTTACAGATATTTACTTCATTCACACTTCCAGCCTGAGAAGTTTGTCATATTATTGTTTTGTAGGATGTCAGTGTTTTTCCAGATGAGTCCGCGTGGGATTAGTGAGTTTATCTTTGATTCCAGGTGGTACAATGCAGATGAGCGGTTTTTGGACAGGAAGAATAATTGTTTTTGTCCGTGTTTACATGTGCTGGCTGAGGTGAAATAAAAAATACAGGAGGTGGGAGAAATGGTGGGAATTTGTAATTACTTCTACCTCAGATTCGCATCACTTCTTGTATTGTTCTGTTTTCCAAGCCGAGTATGTTCCCCAACAGCGATTCAGAAAACAAAGCGCATACCATCATGAATAACTGTCCACCAGTAATGTAAAGATCGCATGGTTTACAGGGACGACGGTGGGAGGAGTTTCATCGTGTAACCGGTGGGTTGCCAGTTCAAACCCATACTCCATCTATCCCCGTCATTGTGTCCTTGGCTTGCTGGTGGTGATCAGAGGGCCTGGTGGCGACGGTGCATGGTAGCCTTGCTTCCATCAGTCTGCCCAAGGGCAACTGTGGCTACAATGTGGTAGCATTCAACCATTGGCGTGTGGGGGTGTACATGAATGGGTGAATGACTGAATGTAGTGTAAGGTGCTTTGGGGTCCTCTGGACTAAATGTTGTACATATGCAGGTCATTTACTCTTTGGTGTAGGTTGCCAATGGGGGGGGGGGGGGGGTGCAATTCCTATCCTCTGTATTTAAAGAAAATGGAATCAGTTTAGCAATGCACCTCCTAACAGTTTGTTGTGAGTGGGATAGGGTTCAGACCTGCTGACAAAAAGTTGCCACTCATTCCTGCACCTCTACTGTATCTCTAACCTTATCTCTCAATGTGTCAGTCTTTCATTTTCTCAATCAGCTTATATTTTCTGAATCATGTGTCTTTTTTGTAGCCTTTTCAGTATAAAGAAATAGAAATGTATTTTTTGACTGTTCATTATCTCTAAATTAGTGAAAGAAATGTCCACATTTTATGAACCAGCGACATCCTGGTGGCTTTTACTGAGCTCTGGAAAGAAATGGATGTATTATCAATTTAAAGTTACATATAAGTTAGATAAGTTTAACTCAAGATGCAGCAGTCTAATTAACGGTAATTTATTATATTTCTGTAAGTGTTGGTTTTACAAAGTGGAACATAATTTTCTCTGTGTGGTATTTGCATGAAAAAAGCTTCCAGACCTAATTCCAGCATGCCTCGCTGCCAGTGGTCTAATGGCTTGTGCCTTAACAAAACCCAAGCAAAGGTTTTCATGTCTTCAAACCCTTATCAGAGTAAAATAACTTATTTCTAAGGTTTGTCCTTGACTCACAGCAGCATAAGCCTTTTTATGGTCAACTGAGCCAGTATTTGTTGTTTATAAACATTTACCTTTGCTTCTTTCAGACCCACTACTCTTTCATCCACCTGGGAGAGGATCTCAGTAGATGATGACAACACAGAGATAAGTCTACATTGAAGAAGAATACATAGAAGCAAATGACCTCTAACACAAGTTCCCTCGGCACTCCTCATCGCCTTAATGTGGAGGGTGGGCAAGACTGCAAGGAAGGTGTCCTAGTTGATACTGATCTCACTTGAGCTGTAATCTAAAATGTGTCTGCAGTCAGTTGGCGGCATCAGCTCCTAACCAAAATGGGCAGTTGTATTGATTTTGTGTTCGCTACTTCATGAAATGTAACACTTCGTGTCATGTAGAACTAAATGCTATGGTGGAAATCTGTATTATAATATAGAAAGAGGAAAGGAAGTATGGATAATTTTAAAAGCTTGTCACTTACCTGGCAGCAAACTGGTAAAAAAAAAAAATGAACAACACTTTTCAGGGTGTAAGGAAATGTTTGTGGCACCATGGTTACAGCTGATGCCCTTTCATCTGTCATTGCTATGAGATTTTGGCCATAGTTATGTCTGATGTAAGAAATTTGATTCCATTTATTTTACTACGGTACTAGTAGAAGTGTTGTTGTGACTCTTTCATCCAATTATTATTGCAACAAGTGGCACCCATAATGTTTGCCTTTCATTTGACTTTATGAAGAAATGTTCTTATTTGATTTAAATACTTTGTAAGTTGATTTAAATATTTAAAATAATACTTGAACAAAAATACCACATTATTAAAAACTCAATTATCATATGATCATAGTCTATTCAGTGATTGTCTTGTTCACATTATAACAAGGTTTTTCATAGTTTCAAAAGAAACTCCTACATTGGATCTAAGAATTATTTTTACCAGCAATATTTGTTTCCATTTATTTTAAGTTCATCTTCAACAAGTTGCAGATCATATTATCACAAATCCTTCATCCATTTGTTCATAATCAGTCAAGCAGTTACTGAGACCTTTCTGGTATTTGGATCATATCACGCTCCCTGACATCTGCAACAGAATGAACGACTGTTTGTCCAAGACTTTCGCCTGGTGCATTGATCATTGGGATTGCAGAAGACCTCCTTGTCATATAACTTTGTTCAAACTATGTCAACAATCACTGTATTTATGCAGGTTCCAAGACAAGGTTCTCTTAATAGTAAATGAATAATACTTATCACAAAAGGCTTTAATTGCAATCGGCACCCTCTGTTGCAGTTACCTTCAGGTCACAGTTCTGCTCCATGCATTATGCAAATATGTACAAATGGTGCAAAATAGCAGTGCACCACAAAAAAAAAAGTGACTTGTAAAGCAATATTTGCGTCTCACATCAACATGTGTGTGCGATTGCATTTGCTGTCTGTTTGTGTTCATAAAACATATGATGAAAACCGTGTTTGTTCTAGATGGAGAAAAAATATTAGGGCAGAAGTTTCATACTTTTGTGAGTTGTAGAACAAAATCTGTATACCTGAACTGAAGAATTTTGGAGGTGTACCTGCAGCTGTGTGTGCATGATTGAAAAAAAAACTATATATGTCTGATGTAAAGAATGTGATTCACATCCACATAAAGGTGTATATGGATGAATTTTGCATCATATGTTTTGGATCAATTGGAGAGAGCTGGATATAAGAGGGTTCTGATGTGTGACTGAATCCATTAGTACTTGTGCTTAACAATCTGACGAGGTGTAACTGAGTCAGAAACACCTTTATAGCAACTTCCCTGTGTAGACAATGGCTGGATGAAGAAAACAACAAAATGTCCTGTCTTTGTACATTTATTAACATGATTGAAATTATGTAGTTTCATGATCCCTGTCACATAGTGCCAATGTTACATGAGACAAGAATGTTAAGGTTGCCTTAGTGGTAGAACATTTCATAAAATCAATTCTTTATTTTTGTTCATAATTTCAGGTGTTTTTTGTCAAATAAAACATCCCCTTGTATATTTTTTTCACTCTGCCTATTTTTCTTAGTGCTCATGGTTTGTGCTTTGAAGATCTGCTGATTGTTGCATGGCTCGTTGTGGTAGCAAACAAAGTGCACTTTTTTTTATCATCCAATGTCAGCTGGACAGGAATAAGTCCACCTGAATCCCTGAATCACATCAAACAGGTACACAAGATCCAACTATGATTTACTGTCTCTTTGTTCATAAATAAATAGTATGAATAGAGATGAAGATAGTTGGAAATAATTAATGACGTATTTTCACATGCTACAAAATTTAGAAAATCATTCAAACACCCTGGCAAATTATTTAAAATAATACTTTCAAATTATTCATAAAATGTATTTAATGCTCTGATAAACACTGTGATGTTGTGTAACCACAGTATGTTCAATGCTTTGCTTTTATGCCAGATGGGCAATTAGAAATACGGTAAGTGCATGCTGAGCAGCTACCCACATACTGGTAACAACATTGCCACATGTGGTGAGATTACCTGTGACAACCTTCATAATGGATCACTGTATGTGCCTCATTGCTTGTCTCACACATAAAACTTTTGACATATAATCACAGCAAGTTTTAAAGACTTTGGAACTCCAGTGACTTATAGCACTTTAATTAAAAGCTAGGCTAAACTTAATTAGAATTTGATACTGAATATGAGGATCAAATTGAAATTCATTAATAAATCTTATCATTAATGCAGCTATTCTTTTTTGTTTTTTTCACCTTAGGTTGTAGTGCTTCATTTACAGTTAAGAAAGCAAAGCAAGGTGCAGAGAAGAAAATCAATGCAGTTTCAGCTCTAGAGGGAGGTTGATACTCAAAGAACTTTCTTAACAAGACAAATGCACTGGAAAGAAAGGATCCAAGAAGAAAAAAATAAACCCAATAAATTAATGACACCCTGGGACAAACGATAACCAGACAACAAAACACAATGGTGGCTGAAACTAGAGTTCAGCAGAAAACAAAGAAAGCTGATATATTTATTGTGTGTCTGGTTATGTTAAACAATGGGGGGGAAATTAACAAGAACGAACTTCGAAAGCAAATGAAAAATGCAAACCAATCAGATAAAAAGTTGAAAAAAAGAATAATGAAGTTAAGAACAAGACAACACAACGAACTCCTCTCATCCCCCACCACACTTCCTGAAATACAGTATGTAACCCAAACCGATTGCAACGATCAAAGGCACAAATTAAAACCAAAATTAGATTCTGTAATATATCTTAATTGGCCGGTTGCACAAGGTGAGTCACCATGAAATGCTAACCCCCACATAAACTTGAAAAACCTAATGAATTACTAGCACACCATGTCTGCCTGCTAAATTAGGTCTTCATAGTGATAATTAGGATACCAGTTCTGCTGTTGTCTGACTGTCTATCGTTCGGAATGTGTCCTCAATATTGCCGTAAAATATTTGTTGTGTCTCAGATGTTTGAATTTGACTCTCTGACTGTCCTCTTGTTGAGAAAACTTTAGGAAAAAAGAGAGACTAGAAGGATGCCATCTTCATTCATCTGTGTGTCTTCCACTTGACCCCCTGTTTTATGTCCAGCGAGAGAAAAATCCGGTTGACTGATGGACCTCCTGGCTATTTGGACACATGTCTCTATCTTCATAGCCCTGTCAGTGAGAGGTTTGGGTACAATGTGACAGGCCTGTGCAAGTGCGTGTACTAACACTGGGTAGAAACATCTATGTGGCCTATAAGCCTTAGAGATCAGCCATTAGTAAGTTGTCAATCTAGCACGCTGTAACAGTCTTCTGGGCACCTGGAAGGAAAATTCAACCTATTGGCTTCTAACAAGGAGGCGGATGTGAAATTATTACAGTCCAGATAAATTTAGCACCTGTAAGGGTATTGTGCTGGTGTTGAATATGGTCCAATTATTGTGGCTACGCTGTGCAGATAATGGAGTCAAATCTCCACTGTATATTTTTAGTTGACAGTGATATTCTATACACACAGTCTGCTGCAAGTTATAAACTTTAGCAATATTGTACATTCAGGAACACATTCTAACTAATATGTTAAATGTTAGCGGTGAGTTGTAGCATATTTCTCATAAAATGTACTTAAGAGTGTTCTCAGTTTTTTACTATGCTGTCAAATAGTTCACTTTTGTGCACAATTGTGTCAAAGTAAAAATGAGTTTGTAGTAGAGACTGGCAAAAGCAGCTCCAGAATGCATCCACATATGAATACTCCACTACCAACACAACTAATTCTGTGGTGTGAATTCAAGTCTTTGGGTTGGTCCATGATTATGGTAGCTAAATGCATAGTGGTCTGAAACTGAAAGCAAAGTAGCATAGAATAGAGCAGGGGTGGGCACTCCTGGAATAGAGCAATAACATTGATACCCATTTGGGGATGCATCAGTCCTTCTGTTTTTGAACACAACGATGGTAATGGAGCTCTTCAGATGTCTTCCTTTTCTGCTGCTGCCTAGTCAAGCTTAGATTTGTAAATGTTGCACTTCGCTTAATTACACAGCAGCTCCAGTAACCACACAAGCACAAAGCAACATCACTTGAAATAAAGGTAGACTAAGAAAATCAGACCCTCAGCATATAGTATGACAAGCGCAGACCTACAATTGAAAAGTACAAACTATTTTAGCAATATCTTACTATTAAAAATGTAGAGCAACTCTAATCCTAACCAGCAATAAAGACAAAGTTCAAGAATATCTGACAGCTATGTTTGAGAATATTTAAAAGGGAGCAAAAAAAGTTCACTATTTCAGTTAAATTCATGCTTTTCTACTTAATCAACAATAACAATGTGAGAAATAGTCATTGTTTTGTTTAGGCTTCTGACCCACATACAAGAAACTCAGGAGAAATGAATCTAATAAATTATGTTTATTTACAAAAGAAATGTTCCATTCTGTTTATGCAGGGATGAATGGAAACATGGGGAACAGAGCTCTGTTATAGATGACTTACTGCAGGGACATTGGAAAAGAACTAGAAGTTCTATAGAGTAAAGGGCTAATGATAAAGATTAGTGAGAGGAGGGGGAAGTGGATTCTGCAGTTGTTGACTTGTGTGGACTGATGGTGGTCTTTGCAGGTGAGCTGGTGGTGAGGAGGACGACAGGGTTGGAGAACCTGAAGGTAAATTGCTGAAGGACCAAAGGAGGGCAGATAGGCAGTATGGATGACATTCAGGATGAAGGACCTTAAGGTTACAAGTTGATGAACCATGAGCCAAGCGTTTCTTGCATATTTTTCATCTGACAGCAGTGAATTCAGGAAGAATCATGGGCAGGTACAGCAAAAATATTCACATGGAAAAACACAAGGAGAGTTATTCAGAGTAAGGCTCACGGGCATCCAAAAGATACGCTGGAGGGCTTGGAGTTACCACAATGATTAACAATCAAACATCAAATGACTGGTTACCAGCTGCTTTTAAACAGGGTGAGATAAACCTGATGATTCTCAGGTGAGCAGCTGTACACCTGCAGAAAATGAACCCAGTACTGCAGGCGGTCTACTTGGCGCCCTCAGGTGGAGACCTTCACATAGTGTTAGGAGAGCCCACATGAAACACAGCAGCTGGTTTCCTGACACAATCAAATTATTTGCTATTTTATAATTTTATTTTATTTATACTATTTATATCTTATTCATCTCTGTATTAATTTTTCTTGTGGTTGCATCAGAGCTTATCCAGCAATTAGTGTCTCTGGGCAGGCACCTGCGCAGCATATGCCACAAGTCAGCTCTGGACAGAAACCATTTCAAATATTCATCATGGCTGACAGTCTTTTGGACCAGCTCCTTTAAATAGGGTGAGATGACATAATGCCTAGAAGAATGTTGTATTTCCTTAGCACTCAGGCACTAACACAAATATTATTTTCCACTCTGGACAAATATTTACACCAAACACTTGGTGAGAAAGCTCACCTTTCTTCACCACTCACAGTTCAAACCAGATGTTTACATGCACAGAATAAAAAGACACTCTTACTTTTTTTTCTCACTGTCACACCCCAATAACAGGAAGAATAGCAAGTCAGAGATTTACTTATCCATTTCTTCAAAATAAGACATCTACCTGCATTTCCTCAGTATATTCTAGCACTGTGTTTGACCTGCATGACTTGGGTGAAACATTTTGGGTGTCCTTCCACAAGCATCTCATAATAGTTTGCTGTTTTTTATATTTATATTTATAGTTTAGCTTTTATTATGTTTTTTTTCCCTATTCTGCTGCTTTTTATTCTGTTATGTTTCATTTCTGTTCCTCTTTTTTCCCCATCTACTTTCTGCCATGACAGCTTAAATACCTTACTTTATCTCATTTTATCTTGCAGCAAAACAGTTCCACAACATGATGCTGCTTCACAGTTGGGATGGTGTTCACAAGCTTACAGCTGTCAAACTAATTTCTTCAAATGTAGCAATGGTCATTATGGTCAAACAGTTTTACTCACAGGACATCACCATAGATGAAGGGATTTTTTTCTGTGTGTTTTTGCAAACTACAATCTGATTTTTTATGATTCTTTTGGAGTAATGGCTTCCTCCTCGCTGAAATACCTTTCAACTCATGTCAATGAAAGATATATTTCACTGTGGATAATGATACTGTTTTATCACCGCATCTTCTCAAGGTACTTGGCGTTTGTTCTGGGGTCGATTTGCACGTTTCATACAAAATCATGTTAATCTCTTAGACATAGAACTCTTCTCTTTACTGAGCAGTATTACGGTTGGACACTCTCCTCATTTATGTCCCTGTGTATTGTGCTTGAACAGATGGACATGGTACCTTCAAGCACCTGGAAATTATTCCCAAGGATTAACCAGAATTGTCTTATCTTTTTGATACCTCAGCAGACATCTTTTGACTTTTCTGGTCTGGACAGTCAAGCAAGAAGACAGTGTATTCAAGGTGTGACTGTAAAATATACCCAGAGGTGTGCCTCCAATCAACCCAGATTAATCACTTAAGACTTTTCTAAAGCATTACAGCTTCATCTTGGCTTTCTGTACTTGCTTAAAGAGATTATAATCATTCTGTATATAAACCTTGGATTTTGAAAACAAATAAAGACATTTCTTACCTATTTCCCTCGTTGTTGTGGTAATTAGCCAATAGAAAAATTGGTAAATCTAGCTGACCCAAAACAAAATAAATCTGGTCTGATTTAAGTTCAAACTGTGAGGGAAACTGATGTAAGTATGTTTTTTTTATTATTATTATTTTGTGTATGTACACTTCATGTTTAAACTGGATCTTAATGTTACAAAAAATATTTTGTGACATGCAGAGCTTATCTGTTGGGGATTCAGTACATTTTTCCCTTGCTAACCTGAAGGTCCTACATTTTGTTTGTGAGTTAAGAACTGAAGATGGTCAGTCACCATAAGGCAAACTAAGCAAACATCCCAAAAAAGGACAGAGAGAAACTTTTTTCTCAGATAGCCCGATTTTCCAAAAGAAATGGAAAGAGCATTCCAATTTAAATTATCCACTCAGTTAGAGGCTCCTTCACTGTCACTGTCACCACCCACACTGCTGACACAGACATTAGAGTCGTCTTTAGTCCTGAATCCTGGGGCATACAGCTTGAAGGTGAATTTTGCCAAATGGTATTGCACACCAACATGTCAGGCCTCCAGAAGTCATTGCTCTTCTTTTCACCCACCCACTGTTAGCACTGACTGGTGAGAGGACAGTGGTGTCAGCATTTTGTGGAATCACATTGCACAGGTTTGTCGCAAAACCTTCGCTCTACATCCCATCAGACCTCATCCTTCTTGTGAGTGCTGAAGACAAGAAAATAATAATTCAACAAATGAGCTTTCTTCCTATGCCATTCAAGTGGCACAGAGTTGACTTACAGCATGCTGATCAAAGTGTCTTTCTGGTAAGTATTAAATGTATTTACTTGCAGCAGCTCTTCCCAAGAGTATGATCCTGTCAAATGTGGAAGATGAATGCTTTGATGGTAACTCCTAATTTGACATGCTGGGCAGAGGTGCTTTGTCCATTTTTCATCTAACCACCTTGCTTCAGACATTCACCTTCCAAGCACTGGTCATGACGTCACCCTCGTGGGTGTGAACATAGTTTGTTCCTGGGGGTTCTGCCTTATCGATCTCTGTAATGACAGGATTGCTGGCTTGTTCAGTCATTTACTGGCTATGATGGCTTGACTGTCTTTAACCAACATCCTTTATTTTACCCTTAAGTAATTCAACACTTAGTAGCTTTAAATCCTGCAAAATAAGGTGACAGCTGGTCTGAGATAATTTTTTGTAACAGTTTTGTCCACATATAAGTTTAGAAACTTTTTACATGTTTTTAGTAGTTATTGTATTTAACCTTCTATGTATATTTCAGTTAACAGACAGTGTTAGAGGCTGCAACAGTTTCACCATTATATTTCTAACATTACATAATTAACAATGAAAGACATAAGTCCAAGACAATTGAATGGTTTTAGAGTACCATACATTGTGCATCTTATGTTCCAGACTGATTGTCCTAATGCTCATACAATGACTTGAACATACTGTAGGTCAAGTATGCATGGAAGCATTACCAACAATAAAGTATTATAGTATTACGGTAGTTTACTTTTCAGATGTAAGAAAGGGAAGTTGTTAAGATATGATAGAATAATGGATGGAACAAAATGCAGGACTGGAGTAAAAAGCAGACGTTTGCTTCCAGACTAGATAACAGTTCTAAATATATAGTTAGAGAGAATAGTTCAGATCAACTGTACATTATTCAATTTGATTGAAATACAATATTTAAATATTGTATTTAAATATTGTCATTTATTTCACTTCTTTTGAAATTTTAATCAAGAAAATTGTTGTGATTCTTACTATCTTAGAACATGTGAATAAAGAAATAGATCACAACTATGACCCACTTTTATGGGTCATAAAAGTCATTTAGGTAAAGTCCCATCACATAGCATTTAATAAAGATTCATCCTATCAAAGCAAAATAAACATGTTAAGTAATTCAACACTTGCATTACTTTCAAGCTATGTAATTGAATGTTCAATATATATTCTTTATTTAATATTTGTATCTGTATAGCATCCTATTAAATCCCCAGACTTACCATATATAGAAAAACATGGGATAAGAGTATTTAACTTTATTCATTTAAAATTCACAAAAAACACTAGTCAAGACATTTGACTTTAAGATTGCTTAAAAAATTACAAAATCATTAAATGCATACATTGAGAATTTGAATTTTTACTATAACTTCCAAACAATATTGACTTGAGGTCTGTATTTTAGAGAACAGGTAAAATAAATAATACAAAGAGAATGTGAGTAATACCACATCACCAATTCATCATTAAAAAGGAAATTAAATTCACTACACCAATCAAGAAGAAATAGAAAGAAATAAATTGACATTACAAATGCCAGCCTGATATGAGAAAATATAGTTGAAAACAGGCCTTAATTTTTACTGAGCTTCAGTTTGATATAAGCCTTTTTACAACTTCACCAAAAAGGGTCTCATATATATCAGGGATTCTGGTCTGCTGGCACAGCCTGAGGCAAGCGGTCCTCAAATTTATTAGTCTGATAGCAATGTCGAGTCAGAACAAGAGAACAGCTCATTTTGTCGTCAGCTCCCACCTTGCCGAATGTCCAAGAAGTGTGTTTGCCTACAGGTTCTGCTTCATCACGAACAAGGAGGAAGCACAAACAAAAAGAATGAAAGATCTTGAGCCCATAATATGTGGTTGGTAGCTGTGCAGAAGGTGTTTAGTTTTCTTAAAAGTCAGGCTATTTAGATTAAATAGGTGGTTTTCCATCTTAAAGCTTCAGGTTTCATGTTTACAAAAATAAAATTGAATACATTTTTAAAAAAAAAGAATATTATTAACATAAACTAATTTTAGCAATTCGAATCACTAAAATTTTGCAATTAAGGGTTGGGTTATCAGAGTGCAAAAGTGAGGCAACATTTTGCTGCAACTTTTGCAGCCAGAACTACAAAACAAGAGAATGCAATGAGTTGTTGCATCGGAGATTGAGAGTATTTCTCTCTACTACAGAGACATACATAGTGATTCACTTATAGTTGGTGACTAGAAAACAGGGGATAGAGAGCTTGTTACTTTTTTCCACTCCTAAAACATTAAAACATAAAACATTTTAGACCAGAGAAATCTGTGGATCATGCGTCCTCCAACACACAATTGTCACTCAAGGATGTGAATATATAAAGTAGCCTACTCTTATTAATATATGCCTGGTGAAACAGTATCACCCATGAGTCACCATGGTCATCTTGACCAAAACACCTACATATCACTAAATTTATACCCTTTAAGCTGCTGTACCAGCAATAGTAACACAAAAATAAGCTGTATTTTCTGATTTGCATTACTTTATTTGCTTTATAATAATAATAATAATAATAATAATAATAATAATAATAATAATAATAATAATAATAATAATAATAATAATAATAATAATAATATTATTAGTATTAGTAATACTAATAATATTAGTATTATTATTCCTCAAGCACCTTGGTTTCTAGAGGAATATAGGTTATCTGGTCCTAACTAAGGAAGGAAGGGCTTTTGATGATCGTTTACTAATAATGTATATTATTAGTATTAATATTATTGATGATGATAATAATAATAATAATAATAATGTGTCATGAAAGAAAAAATCCACATGAACAGTATTTCAACAAAAGAAAAGGATGATTTCATAGTAAAAGTTACAACTAATAGAATTATTAAATGCAGCAAATTCAGTGATCCCTGTGACGTTTAATTTCCTTGGCTTCAAAAGAAACTTGCTACGTGTCACCACCACTTTCAGGCAAATGACCGTAATGGCACCATTTATCCATTTGGCCTCATTGAGTTCTATGGAATATTGCTCACAACATGCTCTCCGGCCATCGGTATGTCAAGATGTGTCAAGCACTTGACTGCATGTGGACCATTGAACAGCTAGTGAGTTGCACATCTGTCTGGGAATGAATGCTACGATGTCAAAATCGATTTATGATGTAAAAGTGCCTTCTTCTGCATAAATAATTAGGTTTTGCCTCTAAATACTGGAAATAACCAATATAATGGTTGATATTAGTTATTTAATACATACACACACATGCACACAAACTAATCGCCAAAACAGAGGGACACAAGTCATATATCAAACTTCTGATTACCTTGGAAATAGTGTCTGTAACTTTTGTGGTGGTTTCTTCTGCTTGGAGAGGGAGTTTACACATATTACATTTCCATATTATGTTATTTATGTGGGATATGCTTTGTTAAAATGATATGGTCTCTTTTAAACTGTACTTTTTTTCAGGGTGGATTGATGACAAAATATTACACTTGAATTGATTTTACATCAAACATTTTGGTGGAATTCAAACAGAGTGATAATTATGTTGATTCATAATCATAGTGTTTTGCAAAATTATTAATGCCTCTTCCTTTTTTAATTTTATTTCATTTTTTACATTTTGCAGTGTTACTACCACAATCTTCATGAAAGTGCCATGGAAACGAGATATCCACTTATTCAGCTGTTAAAACTTTTTGGTGTATAGACCTAAATATCACCATTGACGTCATACAGGGTAAGTAGATTTCAACACTGTGGTCACTGTGTGTATATAGCTGGATCTGAAAAACATCTCAGACTGAAAATTCAGCACAATGGACAGCTCAATGTCAGTCTGAGTCCTGAAATCGCGCACAGCAGCTTAATGTCAATGACAGATTATTTCAGCACCACGGACAGCTACGCTTTTGCTTGTTTTTGAGAAATGTCCTAAAATCTCAATTTTAACAGTATTTGTAAGTATAGAAATTACATTTTGAAACTATATTTAGTGACTATCTTTTTCTTTTATGTGTACTGAGAGTTTTTCTTTTAGAGATTGATAACTTTTTACTTTATTTAAGCCTCAAATTTACTGAAAATTTCCTAAGTTTCATAAGCTTTAATGTCACACAATTGTCTTATTTTTTAAATGACTAAACTATCTATTACGTGTTATTTAGTAATGTTTACTATTTTCTCAAAACAAGTCACGACGCATCAACCTTCAGAACCATTGCCCCTCTGTCTAACAGAGTCCGGACCCACCCCTTACTGTCTGCCATGACCGTCCTCTACAATACCATACTGGCTTCTTTGTACCTCCCCTTTCTCGCCCTCAGTCTGTGAATCCCAGCCTCCCTCTCTAGATATCCATCCCACACCTCTCCGCCCGCAAACGGCTCCTACGGTGAGAAAAAAAAAAGAGAGAACAGAACAGTTTCAAACACGTCGACATAAATATCACTACTCTAGCTCCCTTTTCCCCCTTGCCCTCCCGACGGACTTCAGCACTTTTATACATTCAGCGCGCCAATGCCAGAGACCACGCAGAAACGACGGATTTTTTCCTCTTGAGCATGAGAAGGATTGCCAAATCATCCGCAATCCAACATCACCGAGTGAGCCACCAGCATGAGCCCTGGATACATATGCTCCAGCAGAAGTTGTTGGCTAGAGAACTAAGAAATCTTGGAGCACAAATACAGCAAAGAGGGGAGAGTCAGTTTTAGGTAAGTGCGGTTCTTCCGACTTGGACCTCTCACATAACACGACGGCGTCATTTTTATACATATATTTTCTGCACATCGTCTGACCACGAGGTTGTGGTTGGGTAGGCAGGGCTACACTGTGGCACAATTATGGCGATGTTGCGTGGTCAGCATGTTACTGGGGTGGTCGGTGGTGTCCTTTTACAGGATGGAGGAAATTTTCTTTTCTCTTTTTTTTTTTTTTTTTTTCTGTCTCCCTCTTGGTGAAGCTACCTTTAAATATTCGCCCTACAAGTCCTGCCAAGCTCCGCCCGGGCAGAATGTCGACGAATATCCATCGGGTAAATAATAAAACGTAGACAAGTCTCACACTCTTATAAAGCGCTCATCTCCGAAGCTTATGCAAATGAGTTTGTCTTACAAATTACGTGCGCTCTCCACTGCGATGTTGCGGGGCAGCATCTCGTGGAGGTGATGCTGTGAAATCGCCGTTATAAAAGGGCATGGAACAGGGATCTCATATTTAAGGCTTGCATGTAATGCCGCTTCAGTAGACAAAAATTACAAAGGTAACATTGTGAATGGAGGTGTTTGATCGGGCCTGCGGATCACCGAGCAGTCGGCAACACCGTTTCTGTGCAATCATATCCCGAATGCACTCTATAGTGGCTTTTGCTGATCACTTCACTCAAGAAACTGCGCTCTCCATCACCTAAGGCTAACATCTTGTGTATAAAAAAATCAATGGGAGTCATGTTGTCATTATTATTAATCTGCAACCTCCATCTTATTTGGTGTTTAAAGCTTGAAATTAAGTAAAATCTCTGCCTCTTTGTCAGTTCTGGCCTGTCCCGAGCTTTAGAGCACGTACACGAATTTGTTGTTGTTGCCTTGTGCGTGTGAGCCTGTCATCGGTGAGGCAAAGTTGCCGTTCCATCAACTTGCTCTGATTGCTGTTCCGCCCGCTAACTGCGAGGGGAGCTCCTGCTCTTTTACACCGTCTGTCATTATGTGGCCAGGGGCAAGATAACTCTGGATGATACTGATAGCAACTCTATGAAATTAGAGAACCAGCTTTTGTTTGAAATAAGCCCGGAAGCTTTATCTGCAATTGCTGCAATTTCTATCTGACATTTTGGATGATACTTAATGATACTCTCTTAGGAGAGCTGCATTAATATGGGCAAGTGTGACCTAAAATGCAACTTTAAAGCAGGGGGCATTTGTTTGAGTTTAACTAAAAATGTTAAGCCAGTGTTTGAAATTATATTTGTGAGTGCAGGTCAATTTTCTCTTGTCCTGCCCTCTTTTCCACATATGCAGTGCAAAATACATAAAAATAAATAAGTAAACCTTCTGGCAGCTGAAATTTCAGAAGAAAAGCTGCCTTATCCAGCATGCTTCATTCAATTTGGTGGCCTTTCCAATGGTAAAATGCTGGCAACGTGTAATCACTCCCAAAAGGAAAGCTGTCTAAATCACATTTCCAAAATGAAAATGCCAGCAGTAGCTTAAAGCTATATTTGTGTCATGGCTTTAGATGACCCCATGTTGATCATGCTTCCAGAGGCTGAGATGAGAGCATGTAGCAGCAGTAGTTCTTTCAAATTCTTTCACAGAGAAAATGTTTTCAAACCATGTTGCTGTGAAAAATAACTACACTACAGCAGAATTTTACCTACAGTGTATTGCAAAAGTATCGTACAACTAAAATCTTCTCCACATTTTTTCTCATGCAATGATTGTGATTGGAGACTCAGACATGGTAACTTGTGGTCATCACGTGGGAGGAAAACGACACATGGTTTTAAATGTTTTACAAATATAATTCTGAAAAGAGTGGCACAAATGTATTTTCTGATGCCTTTTCTCTGATACCTGAAAGTTAAATCCAGTGTAGTCAATTACTTTGTAAAGTTAACTTATTTGTAACTCCACATAGACTCAATTTAATCTCAGTATAAGTGCAAGAGCTGCACAGACTCACAGCTCATGTGAGATAATCTGTTGATAGGACAAATACGAGTCATGTTTCAAATTAGGCCTTTTATGGAATTGTGGGAATTAGAAGGTAATTGTTTAAAGAAACCCAACAGCAATGATTACATTTTGTCACAAGTCATGTAGGAACCAAACAGACATTTGGAACAATATGTCATGCCCCAACAACCCATTGAGCTGTTTGGGCTACATACAAAATGCTAAAGAGTGTCAGAGAATTTACATAGAACAACCTGAATTACACATTCCAACAAAAGCACCACAAAACACTGTGGTGGCAGCATCAGGAAACCTGGGTAGAATAAATTTGTTCTGATCTCATCAAAGTCCAGACTTAAGTTCTACTTAAGAATCTGTAGACTTGAAAACTGTTGTATACAGAGGCTCTACAATTTAGTCTTACTTGCTGCTGTTGTTGCTAAGGGGAGTTTAAAACTGTAATGTCTATGGCTTGTTACAAATATATTCTATGCTTTCAAAATGTTTACTTGTAATATAAAATAAATAAAGTGTGTACAGTTTTTGTTCCATTTAACAAACATGCAGTACTATGTATTAATGTATCACAGAGATTTTCCCCAATATTCACTGATATTTGTGGTTATGTAATGGTAAAGTATGTAAAAGTTCAAGGAGGTTTTATTCCTTTGAAAGTCATGGTAAATATTCTGCACATGCTGTCTTTTCAATCTTAATTTTTTTTTTCAAACAACAGCGTAAACAAACTTTAAAATAGTTTGGTAACAAGACATGTCTAGCACCGATGTCAACCTCTTTCTGTGTCTCTCCGTCTATCTTAGTATTCTTGTGTTGGTGCGTCGCTGTTTTTCATTGGGTGCCGGATGCAGCTGTGGCGGCCAGCAGGCTACTCCCCAAGCGTTTTGGAAAGATATCTGTTTTTTATTAGAAACAAACTATGACACCTGACATAAACTCTCTAATAGCGGCATGTCCATAATATTTTAGAAAGGCAACTGATTTAGTTGACCTCCTTTGGATACCATTTCACCTGTGCTACAGCTGACAGCTGTATGAGACCACATGGGTCAAACAGTGCTTTGTATTGTTAATAAAAAATGTTCTTATCTCAAGGCTCTTAATTAAAGCCTTTATAAAATGAGTACAAGTGAATAATTAAATTTTTGGTCAATACAAGATTTTACCCATGTTAAGGATAATTTGGCAAATTTCAAGGAAAGTCTGTGGTTTATTTTTCGTTGCAGGTCCCAAAGAAAATCCTCATTTGAATAGAACTGTGAAGTAATATTCATTTTTTAAAAGGCAGCCATGTTTTTGTTATTAAGGAATAAGCCAATTAAGTGCTTTGCAAAGCCAAAGTATGTGTGAAGCTTCATGCATACTTAAAACAGACTCAAAAATCACAACAATTATAACTGTATAATATCAGCAGCTTGAAAATTTAATATCTCTAGTTCTTCACCATGTCCTATTTTTCATTTACACCAGCTGCTTTCAGTTTGAATATTTGTGAATGAACCAATCCAAGCAGTTGGAGCTAAACAAATCTCCTTATTCTGACTGGCATGCATGTTCATTTTTAGACAATATATTTAAATTGTTATGTCTAAAAGTCTGACAGAAAAGAAGTACTGAAAAGTCAGAAGAAAATGCTATAAAATATGCTAAGGTAGTCGTTGGTAAGTATGCCTTCTTAAGATTTGTGCACACCTGTGCTTCACACAGAAGGCTGACTGCTCCAGCATGATTACTTTGCTAAAAATGTATCAGTGGGTGATTTATTAAAAAAAACAAAAAAAAAAACTCACAAGGTCTTTCTTGTATTTGAATCCTTTGTGCTTTTGGGAGACTTACATTAGGGAAACACGCTCACATATCTTTACCCAACTCTTGATACTTGCCAGGTATGGAGACACTGGACTGAAAACTGACACTAAACTGAGCCTCTGCCTCCCGGACCTATTATGTACTGCCAGGAAACTCAAGTCATTAGTGCTCAAATATGATAACGCTCACAACACAGAAGTAACTACAGTCATTTATCTTGCCTGACACCTCCTTGGTTTTGCTGGCTTAGTGACAGCACTAGTTATGCACTTATTGGAATAATTTCACCTCGCTTTACAACAGGGAGTATGATGTCTTGATGTTCTGGGGTTTGCCCTGGTGGACAATTATAGACAGGACTGTATCTTGTTTTCCTCTTCTTTGGTTCTCGTCCTTACTAAAGCAATAAAAATGTTTATCCACTCTTATACAAATTGCTTTTGACATACTGCGTACAAAAAAAGAAATCTCTTCACTATTGTCAGTGAAGTTCAACTTTGATATTTAACGTTTTTAAAGTCAGATTTTCTTTCTAGTACAGAATAAGTATATTTAATACTTGTTTAAAGCTTTTTCCTTGATGTGTGTAACCTGCATGTTTCAACAAAACTGTGCCAACAAAAATGTTATCTTTGTATTTTTTTAAGAGCTCTCTAGCAATATATTAATATTTGACAAGTACATAATTAGGATGTTGCTAAAGGTGCATTTATTATTATCCTAATATTAACAATGTATCAGTTGACTGGACTTTATAATGTGAGAGAGGGTCTATGGTAATGAGGCAGAGAGAATTACCAGCAGTCTCAGTTTTCCTCTTCTCTGTGAAAGTCACTGATTCCAGATGTAACTAGAAAAAAACCAAACTAACAAAAAAAAAAACGCATTAAAAAGTGGCATAAGCTGCATTTGTTTAGCAACAAACTCAAGACTGAATCTATGACTAGTAATACAAATTATTTGACTGGACACTGAAGGAAAATGTGGGAAATGGAAATGCTAAATTTTAATATAAAAGCATTTTCTTCAGTGAAAACTGACACCCGTAGCAGCTTTAGATTGAAAATTATTTTTAATTAAACCTCAAAGGCTTCTGATATTAAATGTGACAGATATTTTAAGAAGACAATGAAATAATTTAAACGAGTAATGCATATTTTTAAGTTTTTATTTACATAATAGAACAGCATGTCAAAAGTTAAGTTTCACTTTCTAATATTCAGTAGAGACAATCTGAACTTGTCTTGATTTTCTAGCTGTCAGGTAAACAAGTAGTACTTTCTTTAAAATGCCACAGACAGTGAACTCATACAAAGAAAATACAGAAATTTATAAGTCCTGCAGAACAACTAATTTCCCCTCCGTAAATGTATTGATCCAACAAAGTTGTTAAGACTCCAGTATAACATGGAGTGGGGTCATAATCAACTCATTAGTACAATTGTCAAATTTTCCTCTCATTTTTACAAGTCAAGAAGAGTTTTTTTTAAATTATTTTTTTTATTTTCACTTAACAGTCTTTACAGAAACTGGCATCTTTAAAATGTGAAAAATCATGGGAAGATAATCTGGCTGAAAATTTTTAATTAGGACTCTTGCAGAGAAAGTATTACTCTTTCCAGGTTTCCCTATGATGACTAAGAAGTGTGGAGTACTTGCTACTGGAACATATTTGGTGCCCCTAATTATTTCTTAATAATGAAGCCACTTTTTCTGTAGTATTTCAGATCATCTGGGATTTATTATATGCCGCTTGGATGAAAATGTGAAGTGGGCTATTTTTATCACATACAGTATGCTCCAATTTTGAAATATTAAGCAGCTTAGAAGTTATTTTTTAGCAAGTTTGGAGGCATAAACTGACCCATGGCCGATGTGATGCGGGTGACTCAGAGGACTGTTGGTCAATGCCAGGGGCTCCCAACATTAGTGACCTATATTGCTGTTTAGGGCAGTAGCAATCGGCAAAGCTGCAAACGACTAATCAGATTCAAACTGGAGTCGAAATAATATTGCAGATTCCAGAAGAAGCTTCAATGTGGTGGCAAGGACACATTCATCCCCCCAAAATGTTTTCCTTGGCTTTTTAGATCATTTTGGATGAGTGTAGTTGTAAATTTATTTATAGGCGTTAATTTATAGCAATGAAAGAACATCCAGCTAAATCTTTAAGTCAGTCTGTGGGTGTACATGTTGCTTGTGTGCTCTCAGATACAAGTTACCTATACAGTTACAAAAGGGACAAACATTAGCAGTGAAAAAAAAGAAAGTGTAGATTTTTTTTTCTGCAGACCAGGACAAAGCTACTGCTTCACTGCCCGCTCTCCATTTTTCTGGCATTTTGAAGCATCCTCGCTTTGTCAGGTTGGTCATCTTTCTGTCTCCTTAACAATTGGCCAGATAGTTTCTCCTTCAAAACATGCTATATATTATCGTCTGTTCTTCAGCGTCAGTTATAATCTAGATCAAAAACTGTTAAAAAATACTACACTGATTCATAAACATTTTAAGTTCAATTACAGCAGCTCTACTAATGTTTTGTGTTAGTTTTTTTTCTTTATTGCTCAGTACTTATAAAACATTACTGGGAATGTTGTGCTGTTCAAGCTATCTTTTCTTGTAATTCTGGCATTTATAACATTTGTAGCCTTACATAACCATGTCAACAGGAGAGTTATTTACACGAAGGAAAGCTGATTCCTTTTTCAAAGTCTTCAGTAATCCCAGAGATAAGACCCTAAATCTGCACAAGTTGAAGATGAAGTGTAGTACAAAAAAAAAACAAAAAACAGTAAGGAAGAAGCAGCTTTTTCATTTCTTTGACTAAATGTCTTGGAAAATGAAAAGTTAGTGATAAATATAACTGACAAGCTAAGAGAAGAAGAACTTCAAAGCAATGAATGAGTAAAATGTATTTTAATATTTAACCTTATATTAATAATTTGTTATTGTCTATGTGAATAAAAGTAAATGGCGGGTGATGTTTTGGATGTTTCAATGCAGAAACAATTGTTTTGTTTCTTTTCCTGATCTGTTAAAGAAACGCTTTCTCAGAGCAGCAGTGTCTTCTGCCACAGATCTAACCAGCTAAGCAAAATGGGGCATAATTTGTGGGAAATGTGCCTGATTAGTACTGCATACTTATACCTCAACAGCTTTGGTGCTGTTAAAGGCGTTGCGCTTGTGACTCCAAAAGTAGCACATGAAATGACCTGACACAGCACTTTCACAAAAGTACCCACCTATAGATTTTTTTTCCCCCCTTTTTATGTACCTGACCTTGCCTGTGTCTATATCCGTGTGTGTCTCTTGCACATAGAGCATATTTTAAATGGCTCCGGCTGAAAATCTGCCACAACAGCAGACATGTATATTAATTAGCATTCTAAACATAGATGCCTCATGTTCACTAATGCCAGTCCGGCATTTCCCAGTGGGTGAACCAGGAGCCCATTAGCATTCCTTGTATGTGAGCTTGTCTACTTAAGCGCCACATCCTGTCATATGTAGCTTGAGAAACATTGATTGACCAGAGATTTCTTTATACCTGTGATCGCTGGGCATTGCATTCGAAGCCTTTAGGACTTTCAGAGCTTTTGCTATGTAGTCATATACCTTCAACTTTCTTTCATTCTCTTTCTTTATTTGATCAGCTTCATGTCTACTTGTAAGTCCAACAACATTGTACACTTTTAAATAAAAAAAGAAAAAGCACTTTAATATTTAACTTTTTTACTTCTTTGAATGTAGCTACATTTCCAGGGCTACTTGAGTTTTAAAGATAAGTTAATCTCACAGATTGTAACATTCTTCAAGTTCTTGCTGAATGTAAACTAGTTCAGCCTCAGGATGAAGAATATATATATAAAAAATGTGAATGAATAAAACATCATCTCAAACATAAAATACTGCTTTCATTGCCTTCCGTTTTAGTGATCTTTATGTTCTGTGTTTATGATTTAGACACGAATAAATTGCACTGTATGCAAACCATAGTCTATCATTTGTAGTGCACATTTTGAAATGTACAAACAAGGGACTACCCAGAGGCAACTATTTTGCAGAGCAGCTTCCATTGTAGATGGCTTGAAGTTCTTTAAACTGCACTTTGAACAAGAGTCAGAAAATGCATGCTCAAAGCAACAGTCCCTTTGCGGAACAGTACATCTGAGCTGATCTAATGCTCTTTAATGACTATGAAAGTAGCAGGTGACAAATGTGAAGATAGGCTGAAGTACAGTCTATAGCTAATGGTTGTGCTTGGAACAGAGTCATATCATTTCCTCATTTGATTCCAACTGAGGATCTGAGTTTCAAGTCATACCCCCGGCTCTTGCCTTATGTTTCCAATCTCCTCAACTCATTGTTTTCTGATTGTGGCAAAATGTATTTGAAAGCATTTCAATTAACACATACGTATTATCTAAGTAAAAGCATTAAAAGTTGGATATTAAAAATTATCCCTACTCATTTACACTTGCATTGTCTGCTGACATTGCAAGTGAACTAAGAAAGCAGGTTTTAATTGCAAGAAACCAACTAAACTGAGATCAGAAAGGCACACATTACCCTGTTGTCTTTTTTGTGCTCATTATGATAACTCAAATGTAATATCAATGAAATCAACACTTGCTTTCATTTCTTTATAAATCCAGATCCATTGCAGTTTAGAAATGCAGTAGAGGGCATTCTCCTTGAAAAATGTCAATTTCATTTTCAGGAATTTGGCACAGATATTATTTTCGTCTACTGAGAGGACTGGCTGTCTTAGTAATTTAAGATCAATCCTAAACAGCAGGGACAGTTTGGAGGAAAAAAAAGGTTAGATCAACTGTCAGAACAATCTTCAAAGGTCTGGGTATAAGAAGAAGTGCTTAAAGCAAAAGACAAACTTATAAAAATAAACAATAGGAGATGTTTCACATTTGCAGTGCTAAAAATGAGAATTCTTGCTTTTATTTATGTTTCAACTTTTCCATCTATATGTTCTATGAACAAGAACATTTCTTAACACTATGCAGTCAAAGATTTATGTTGGAGGAAAGCTGCAGTTTTTTTTTTTACTATTATATATTTCAGATCTACAACACAATTTATTTTTATATGGCTTAAAATCAATAGTAATGAAGAAGGTTAGAGCAAGGCAAAAATTTACAATCCAGCTGTACTTTTATATTAATGTAGCTACATTTTAACCAGGCAACAATTTATCAATTTATGCTCCTAAGCAATTTAGGGCCATCCAGCAAGCAAACAGTAAAACAGAGTAGATGGAGTTGATTCTATTTTTTTCTCTCAAATACAGTGTCACTTAGTATGTGTACCTAATTTCAATTGCAGATGTTGCTATTTGGTTAGGCATACAATCTGAATTATTTTGTTAGTTTATTTTGTAAGTGTGGACTTAGCTGATTTTGGTGTGATCTGAAAAAGGCCACTACAAAATATTAATTGATCTGTTCTCTATGATATAGAGGGCCTACATCTACCTGGCCTTAGACGGCACATTAAATTTGCTGAACCAGGGAGTCTGGATAAAATGGCCATTAATGGCCCCACCACCGTGATACTTTCTGGAAATTGTTAGTACTCATTTGCTCCTGATGAAGTGGAGTAAAACAAAATAATCCCCCTCCCAAGCAGATAATGGTAAACCGGGACACACTTTCATTTGCTATAAATCAAGAGAAATGACTTTTCTGTATCATTATCAGGACAATAAAGTTTATACTCATGGCCCATTAGTTGGGGTGGATTGAGCCCATCTACACAATAAGATGAAGCATTCTATAGAAGGACTGTGGGTGATTGTAATGTCCAGGGTTTCATTATCACCCACTGACTGAACTAAATATTCAGATTATTTCCTGTGAGGCGACAGAACTAACGCATGTTCCTGCAGAAGACTCTTTCATGCTCTGTTGGACTCAATTCACATCATGTTGTTTTCCACTGTGGCTGTTTGGATTATTAATGAACAATGGCAGTGGTCTGCCACTTGGCAACCTATCACAATTGCCTGGTGGAGAGAAGAGACCCCTCCAGCTGCTTCCCTGCCCCCTCTCTTTCTTTTTAATCCACCACTGTCTCTTACATTGCACTTGTGTGGTGTCTAGTGGACAGGGATGCTTGCTATGCTTTCTCAGAAAGGTTATAACCCTGTAAGAGATCAAAGAAAGAAAAAAGTGCCTCCCTGTCTTTGCTACAGAGTTTACCAGAATGTAGTTTTGCTGCGCTGTGAGCCGTTTGTGCTCCGGCTACAGCTGCTCCTTGTGTCTGGGACTGTATATTCCACTTGAAAGTAGGAACAAACAGAGGGTGAATAAAAGCTCCAAGTCACTCAATTGGCCCTGAATTGCCTGAACTTAACTGCTACATCAGCAGTACAAAAAGTGCCTGGCGTGGTCAACTCCTTTTCCTCAGTTTAACTTGCTCAGCCTCTCGCATTGACACCAGGGCCAGGTGGATAGGGACAAAGTGGAAAGAGGGGGGGGAGCTCGATTTATCAGTAATTATGGAGTGCTATTTTCTCTGTCTCCCATCCATGTCTGCCCTTGGAAGCAGTAGCCATTCTTTAATCTTGACACCCGGTGATCATGTAACACAGAAAAGTGCCTATTAGAGGCGGCGAGAAATTGGAAAGGGGCCTCTCTCTTGATCCTCCTTTAGGGGAGCTGGGGTGACAGAAAGATGGAGTATGGGAATACATGAGTGAGGGGTCGACACGAGATGAAGGCTGAGGGAGTGAGGACAATTACAGAACTCGTTTTCAAAACTCCAGAGGTTCTGTAGAAAAGTGGGGTTAAGGGAGGGGAGAGGAGCTCAACATCTTTTTTTTTTGAATATAAAAAAAGAAAAGTCTTGCCAAAGGACATGTGGATAATTTGCCTTCTGAGATGAACTAAAACAAGTGTAATAATGTGAAATTCAGTTGTAAAGCAGACCTTCTTACTGTTCCCCGTAGGCTTGCTTTGTGCAGAGTCAAACACAATCCAGGCAATGTTGAGTGTAATTATACGTTATAATATATAATTACTCATCATATAATATAAATCAAATGATGGAAATACAAGCAAAGGTAACATCAGCATTTAACGTATGTTCAGTCTGACAGCCAAAACAGTGTGAGGGTCTTTGTAAGTGTATGTCTCTTTTGACTCTTAGACCCAAAAACCCCAAAGGGATTGAATTCCCTTTTTATGTCTATGAATGAAGACACATCAGTTTGTTCTCTTTTCAAACACTTGAATGTGTGATACACTTTTTGCCTTCCATCAAAATGCAGAGCCAATGGAAGTACACTGACTGAGTCTCTTAACATGAATAATTTGTTTTCTCAATTGAGTGCAGTGCTGCCAATGTTGTGCCAGTTTGGCGCCTCACTCCATTAACAGTCCTCTCTGCATATTGGAGTTACATAAAAACACTGAGTGCCAAAATTTTATTTTGATCCACCTTAAATGGTTTTCTTTAGACAAGAACGGACGGAGTCAGACGCACAGCATAATAGTGTAACTGTGTGAACTATGAATAATCACAGAATCACAGATTAGCACAGTGGGCCTATTTGTTATGCTGAGATGCAATTTTCGCATAAGAAAGCCCAACAAAATCTGACAAGCATGTCTGAGCCAGACAGGGAAATGATTTGTGTTTCACTCAGATTGGTGTTTAAATCAAAGTGCTGATGGTGTGCTGACTGCATGGGAGAAGAGACACACTGTTCACTGTACACACAGAAGTATCTCATGCATTATTTAATCAGCCTCTGTAAATAGAAAGCTATTGTGAACCTGTAGTAGCATATGTTACTTTACACTG
This sequence comes from Xiphophorus maculatus, assembly GCF_002775205.1. Classification (NCBI taxonomy): domain Eukaryota; kingdom Metazoa; phylum Chordata; class Actinopteri; order Cyprinodontiformes; family Poeciliidae; genus Xiphophorus; species Xiphophorus maculatus. The sequence continues at coordinate 16,364,707 of NC_036450.1, read as the reverse complement.
TGGGAATTATGGAGACAATGTGAAAGTTCTGCTAGAGTCCTGAAGGACAGTGAGGGTCAAACTATTTTTAATGGTCGTTGTTTAATCTGTGGCATGGTTGTTGGTCCTCAAATTAAACTTTTTAAGAAGAAGTCATTCCTAAATAAATTAAATGTCTTGCGTGTAGGCAAGGAATGGTGTGATATTTTCAGTGTGATAACTTTGCAAAAAACAAAAAAGGGTGTGCTTTTTTGAACAAAAAACACAATTTCATCTGGTTAGTTGGATATACAGTTGAGTTGATTAACTATAGTTGAGTAGACTGGAGTAGACCTCCAGTCTACTCCTCCAGTAGTAGACTGGAGGAGGTAGTAGACTCCCTCCAGCTGACTGGCAATGATCTGCTGCAGGTGCAGTTCTGTTATTCTAGGCTAAACACAACCAAACCAAATTATTGTCACTCTTGACACTTTGTTTTCCTGCATCTCTTGTGATAGAAAATTATAGCAATTTCTGAAACACAATTTGATAAAAATGCGATATGTCTTCTTGGATGTGGGTTGTAATACTTTACAAATATATATATATATATATATATATTTCAGAAAAAGCTATCATCCAAGAGTTAAACATTCAATTATTCAGAATTTTTAACCAGAATTTACCATCATATGACTAACTCATCCCCAGTGGCATTATTTGATATTGTATACAGATTAAACACCTCCTCCTGCTGTCTCAACAGCTTCACCCATATTTTTCTTCAACAACCTTCTGCCTGTAATTGTGTTTGATCAAATTCAAACACTAAACTCATCACTCTTATCAGGTGTTATTCCTGCTTTGATGTTTTTGAGTTCTGTGTCTGTGCTCACCACACTTATGAGGCTGCTCTTGCCAAAGTGTTCAATGACATCCACATAAATACAGGCTGAACCATAGTGCTGCTTTGGATGTCAGTGCAGCATTTGACACTGTTTACCATTGTAGTCTAGTTATGTGACTGAAGAGATGGGTTGGACTGGTTTGATTCTTACCTAAAGAACAGAGATTTTGTTAATGCATAATTTTTATTGGACCTCATAAACACTTAAAAAAGGGTCTCGTATTTTGCGTGTAACTCCAGTCAATTTAAGTATGGCTATTTGTCCCCTGAAAAATGATCAAAACCTGGAAATTTTCATCAATCACAGAGAGACCCCTGATGCCCCGGACAAAACATGAAAAATGGACATGTCTCGGGAAAAGAGGACATTTGGTCACTCTACATTTGAGAAAATGTAATGTTTGTTGCTTGTTTTTTTATGTTTTCATTATGCAAAGCACAATGAACTTGTCTTGCATTGCCTTGCCTTGATGTAGACAATAAAACTCATGATCCAGCGCGGCACAGCCGAAGGGGCACAACAAACTCTCAGGAAACCCATTAGTCGTTGCCAAAGGAGTTTTCTATTGCTTATTGTATGCCAAGACAAAGTGAGGTATGGCCGCTGCTGGGTTTTTCTAACACTGTAAACAGTTTGTGTTGGACACAACAAATAGCTATATAAGCTAAAGTTAATATTTGATCTGAGCTATCCACTAACTCCTAAATAAAGAGGGATTGATATTACTTTGTAGTTTATTTTTTAATTGTTTGTTTAAAATCTAAAATAGTTAAGTTAATCTAATTTGAACTGAATTGGCCTACGGTTAACAAAGAATATGTAAATACAAGCTTGGAGTTTCTAATAATGTTGTTTCTAATAATGTTGTACTTGTAGAAGCTCTAAACAGAACATGCAACCTAACATTGAGAAAAGTGTGGTTAAAAACACAATTCTTAAACATCTATCATTATAAATCAAAACTGACATAAAGCACAGCTCAAAACCAATATGTGCTTGCTCATGCTTAACTTTTTTTCCTGAATTGCTTACTCTCAAACAGAAAAGTATTGATTTTATTATAGGGGACAAATACAAGTACACCCTTATACCGTTGCACAAATTCTTGAAAAGAACATGCTTGTATACCATCCCAGTAGACCTCAGTGGTGCCTTACTGATGTAAGTTCTAATGATAGAGAGGCCAGTGCAGGTGAGGCTGACTTTAGCAGAATCCTCTCTGGTGCTTTTGTATACTCAGCACACCAAACAAGACACCAATGTAGGGCAAGAGAAGAAGCAACAAAGCAGATTCACAGGGGTGAGGGGAAAAATGCAGTGGTAGTAGCCTTTGGCCAGCCCTCAGTGGAGTCTGCCTACAGTGTAGAAACACTACAGGGGAATACAGATCACATTTGGAGAAGAAAACCAGACTGACTTCACATTCTGTTTTTCAGTGTGTTATGGAGTTCAAGCAATATTCTGCAAAATGTACTTTTGCTTTGATGTTCTGTTTCAATGTTCTTTGTTCAAATGGTTCATCATAGAAGTCTTTTATCACTGTAATTGAGCTTAGGAAAGTTTAATAGAGGGGACCTTTTCGTTTTTAATTCTTTCACCTCAGGCTACTTCTGCTTTCATTACTCCTAAGCCACGCCTTTTAGCTTCAGTCTTTTCTCTCCCCCTTTCTTCCATTATCGGTTTGAAATTCAAACCCTCGCCTTCCTTCATCTTGTTAAATACTATAGGCCAAAAATCCCCTCCTTCTCTTTTAAAAGGAGAGCACCTATCAGTGCCCTCCTGGTTAACTCCTTTATCCCACCAGACTCAGTGTGGCTTTTTAAACCTGATGCTAACATGCATCTTCTTGATCCAACCACAGGCAGACAGCTGTAGATAAATGTGCTCCTCGGGGACCTTTGAATGTCGGATATCAGATAGCTGCTTTATTTTTTTTTAAAAAGCATTCATCTGTGTCACACGCTATACAAACTGCAGCGTTAAAAACAATCCAATTAAGTTTATGTTGCTGACCAAAAGCTGGGCGATACGCTGTGTAACAAAAAGCAGCAATAAAGCCTCTGGTAGTTCATGGTTTTACACAATATACCTGATTGTACCGGATTTTCACACAAAAAGAGGGATACAGATATGTGCATTCAAAGCTATGTTGAATGAGAATAGAAAGAATAGTTTGAAAATAATAACTTATAACTCTGATTCTAAAACAAGCAATTATGTTAAAATAAAACATTTTTCACCAAACTGCCATAAATCAATTTTCTACATCTAAGTGAAGTCAAATCAGGTTGCTAGACAGTTTAAAACAAAGGTCTCTGAAGAATAACAAGGTCCCTTCTGGTTTCTTCTCCAAACCATTTGACTAATGTTCGACTAAATCTAGCCAATTAGCACTCTAGTATCATACAACCCAACAAACAACATAGCAGTTTTTATATGCACAGTAACCATGATCTAAGCAGATGCATTTTTGTCTAATCACATATTACATAAATGTTTCAACATTGGTTGTACCCACAGGAACAATAGAAAGAAGTAAAACAGTTTGAAAAAAGTTATCATATGCATTTTTACATATGCATGTCGTACATAAAAATGACATGCATTTGTATTTATTATGTGAACTGTATGATTAAGTTTTCATGTTTGTTATAGTGTTGGTACTCAAAGTATTTTAAAATAAAATGAAAACAGCATGCACAGCTATTACCAATAACAAGGAAAACAAAATCACATAACTGAGTCTCCTATTAATCCTGTCATTGAGTGCGACAAAGTAATCTTTAATTTTGCTGTTATGGTTCTCAAAAATCCAATCCTAGGAAATGTTTAAAATGATAAGAAAATATTTATTGAATTTGCTATATTTCAGTTAGCATCAGTTGCATTATTTGAAATTAGTGGTAGATGTGAATAATTTTGTCTTAAACCTTTTTGGCGGGAAACTGGGAAAGGAATCACACCGCAGTGGTCTCTAAAGTTTCCCAAAAGTAAAGATCATTAGTTTAGTAGGGGTTCCATGAATGCAGCACAGGATAGATTTGCAAGAGGAATGATAAACAAATTCAGTCATGGTTGTTTTCATGTATCCAAACTAGTTCTGAAAATGGGTTGATGGATAGGATGTGAAAGCGCCTTCAATCCATCCTAGGTATTGATTGCTTTCTACCTGTGATTGAATAGTCCAGAACATATGCTAACATGAGGACCCAACAGCCCCAATTTGTGTCGACACTCACTTCCATTCTTTTTGGTAAATTGCAGACAAAGTATTCACTGAATTGAGAGCATCCATCACGTGCACAACTTGACCTTTAAATGATGCTAGCTGCTTATTTGTTAGACAAAGTGAATTTACATCCAAATAAAATGCACAGAACCACAAATCAATCTCCACACTCAGTGCTTTTGTTTGAGAACCTTGTTACAATGTGATTGGACTCACAATTGACAGATTTTTCTTTCTGCCAAGTGACAACTTCAAAGTTATTTTAACCTTTTCTGGTTCATGAATTTGTTCATTTTCACAATGTATCAAAAGTCATAATTAACACTTCTTGCTTCCGATGACAATAGATTTCTCTGATTAGAGTTATGGTCTCAATTCTTTGGTCTACTCTACTAACTGAAAAGTAAAGTTAAAATTAGGTCAAATGTATTGTTTTCCTTTCTTCTGTTTGTCATATCTACACTAGAATAATTTTTGCCACAAAAGTGCATTTTATCTCATTTTTAAATGTTTAATGATGTGACACTTTTTTGACAAAATCAAAAGGCTTTCTTCCCATTTCAATTTCTTTAAGACCCTGCTCAGAGAAAAAGAAAACATTGTGTGATTGTAAAAGTGAAACGTTTTACTACTTGTGTACGACTACTTTCACTGTCGTTCTTAGGGAAAATAAAATAGTTTCATAGCTTTTCTGCAACCATATATGATCATGATTATGATAATAACTACAACTTATTATAAATTCTACATTTTAGTCAACATTTAAATTAGAATAGGCAGACCTTATACTAAAGAGGGCAAACATAGCTTACACCTAAACAGCCTCATTAAAATTTGAATCACAATGTGACATTTGCTGCCTTTTTGAATGCAAACATTTGAAGAAGACCCTCAAAAATCACCCCTGTTGCTCTGGGGCTCCTAGCAGAAGTTTGAAAGAATTGATTTGTGAATTATTCAGCAAGTAAGGAAAAGCTGCAATCAAAAATCATGCATTGGGGTTTCATTTGGAGCATATTTGAACAGATGAGCTAAATTCTTGTCCAGAGATGAAAGTCGTACAAGACTTACATACAAGTTTGCCTCCGCTTCTGACAGGGAGAGGCGAACTACTAAAGAAAGGGGAATAGAGATCCTAGCCTTGTGGCAAAAGCCTCTGAGCAGCAGCATTAAAAAGAGGACCGTTAAGTGAGAAATTCAGCGACAGTGAAAGAATTTCAAAGACAAGAGGTCAAGAGCACTCTATTTTCAAAGTTAACACAGGGAATAGGAACATGTTGGCTGAAATAACCTAAATCAAGGACTCATTTTTGCAAACGATAACCTCCCAAAAAGAGGCACAAAATACAGACCAGAAAAAGAAGAGTCTTTTTGACTAAAAATGCTCACTCTTGCAGCCTTATAACAGTTCTTGTAATATTTGAAGTACTCATAGATCAATTTATGTGCACACGTTTGCTACATTTTGTTTTCTATAACACACAAAAAAATCCTTATTTGAACAAAACATGTTTAATTCCTAAAGTTCACAAAATATATTTCTTTGGATTAAAAAGAGTAACTTTACATAGGCCTAAATCCCTTTATTGTTATGTTCCTGTAGTGCATGCTGATAAATTGTAGGATTTCATGTCATTGCTTAAGCAGTGTTGCAAAAACATTTTTGGTGCAACACAGAGGATTCTTACATTACAAATTTGGGTGAAGAAAGCAAATAAAAATGCTTCATTCTGTGGTTTGTAATGTTAAATGCAGTAATAGATAAATGCATCTCTATTGATGGATTATGTGTGAGATTGAATTTGGCTGAGAACACACCATCTTTTCAACTCTGATATCTTGGTCAGTACAGTCACAAAACATAGTAATACAGAACAGTTAAGCTTTGTGATGCTTAATCTGCATTGAATTGGGCTGAAAGGAACACTTTCTCCCTCTCTCTCTCTTTTTATTAAATTTCCACCATCTGCTCCGTATCTCTGCAGATTTTTTCTGATTCATGCATTTCACAAACTTGAGGCTTTAAATTAGAAACAGTAGGATTAGAGACCGCTCCCTTTATGTCCTGCTTCTTCCATTGCAGAAGAGCCAGGTGGTTGTCCAGAGACTCTAACCAAAGTGGCGTTGCTTATTTGTTTGTAAGAGGATAAACAGAGCGAAAGCTTCATATTTAGATGAAAACGAGGTCAGTATTTTAAGAGATGGCATTGCATCAGAATTCAGGGAGCTAATAAGGATTGCAAAAGCAAACAAAAATAACCCACTGCAGCTGGGAAAAAGTAAGGAAAGAAACTCTTTTTGCATAATGCCAGTGGGCTACTCTCCTGAGAGAACAGCAGATGTTATGTATATGTCAGTGAGTATCCTTCAGAAATGTGAAAAAAACATAATGAAGTCTAGTGCAAAGGGTTAAGGAGAGCAGCTTTAAATAGGAAAATCTTGCAAAACACTTTTTACTGTATTTATGGGTTTTTTTTTTAATTACACATCTGTCAGGAGGAAGTGACAGTCGTTCACAAAGCAAGACGGCTGGGATGAGTTTGGGTAAGACATACTGTGTTGTGCAAGCATCATATTGTGTAAACACTGGTGAAATCCAGCATGAGAAAACAAGTACCATGTGTTTTCCCAGCAGAATCCTCACTGCCTTCACTGAAACAGGATAAGAAAATCACACTCTCACCTTGATAGCATGAGATTTCCTCACATATGTCTTCCTAAAATAATATGCAATTACGTAAACCATGTGCACCAGCCTTGCAACACTTCTTCACACCCTCTGTGGCACTGATGGTGTGATTTGAATAAAACAATTTTACAGACACAGGCAATTATGACAAGAAAAAGTCACAGAATAGAGAGAAGTGGAAGGCGGATAGGCATGTTTAATTCTGCTGGTAATTATTTATCAAACAATTCTTCAATAAGGTCTGAGGTGAGCTGGGTAGTAGAATCTTTTTTTTTTTCTTTAACTGAACTGAATGAGAAAAAAGCTTGAATTACTTTACAGAGTGTGTACTTACCAATTCTGACTTTCCTCAGAGAGATACTTGTCCAAGCTTGTCTTTGGCGCAGACCTTTTGGATCCTGTCATCGAGAACCATACAGTAGATAACATCACTTGACATTTACATGCATGAGCAAGGAGCTGCTTCTGTGCGAACAGTGTCATTTACATCTTCCCACCTACTCTTATTCAAGGCCTGTTTCATTTCACAGAGTTTTGTGGGTAAATTTTCAGTGTGACCAGCGAGGGGATTATATTTATATATGTATATATTTTTTTACATTTAGTCCTACATTGTTACCTTGAAATGTTGTAAAATGAGTTATGATGTAAACTCTGTTGAGGCTGGAAGATTTTGCCTCATTTCATTTGACCCTTCTAAAGGCTTCTGAAAGATAGGTGTGGGATGATGTATTCAAAACAAAGACTTTGCCCTGCAAGGTAAATCGAAGGGAAGCAGTGGCTGGTTTCTCATCAATAAAACCACAGAGTAATTAGAGAAAGCACTTGAAAGCCAATTTGCATGTTGACAAATGATCAATCTTCATCTTTTCCCCTGCCACTGTAGCCAACAGCAGCAGTGGCGGATGTGGTGACTAATGGCTGCCTGGTGCTACCTTGCATTTCACTCTCTTTGGTGCAGAGCTGTGATGCCGGCTGAGGATGTTGTGTTTCTCCTATCAGCTCTTTGCACACTTTCTCTGAACGAAATGAAGACAGGAGCAAACTGTGCACTTTTACTTTGAGAGTAAAATATATAAAGTGTTTGTCGTGATAATCTCTTGGTTTCCATTGGCATGTTAATGAAAAGGTTAAGCATGTACATTAAAATTAAAAAAGATCCCTTGTCACATAGGTCTTTTTTTTGCCAAGTCCACTGCCTTAGAAGTTAATTCCATTTTTATTTCATGCTAAATTTAATTGCCCTTTGCTTAGCCAGTGTGAATAATCTTTCTGAGTCACGCAGAAAACAAACCTTGGACCTCAACTATTAAGTCTTTGCTTACGCTGAAACCTTATTAATTAGTTTGCTTTATGACATAGACAACTCCTGTTTAGAACCATCTCATAAACCGCCCCTGCATTGCCTCTGTTCAACCGGGCAGCTATTAAATCAACCTCGGAGCACTCTCCTTGCACCGCTTCACATGACAGATGCAACCGACTCCCATCTGCCTCCTCTCTCTTTCTCTCTTCCTCTGCATTTCATTGATTCTCCCACAACCAGAATAGGTTTGGATACAATAATTCAGCAAGCAGGTAAATTGGAATAACTGACCATTAGTGAATTAGTTTGCGCTTTAAAAATCAGCCATTGATTCCTGAGCTAAGCTGATTGGTTGCTGACCAACCAGAGAATTTAATTATCAAACAGAGCGTTGCTTGCTCAGCCATGTTTTCTGAAGGTCAGGGTGCCACTGCAGCCTTCCCCCCCCCCAAGAAACAAGACAACCAAGGCGAGATAGTTGGTCAGGGAGAGAATCCACTGCAAATGGAATTAGCTACAGCCAGCCTACATATTCCTGTTGCTGTCTAGCAATTGGAAGTGGCAGACCGTTACCGTGCATTTCTAGACATAACTGTAACCTGAGCAGTAAAAATTCTTTGGATTCAGATGTGTCCTAGCATATTTAGATGCAACCCAGCTCTCCCCTCATTCTGTCAAACCCTCTCCATGAATCTGGCATGTATCTCACAAAAACCCTTTGGTCCCCTCGAGGTCATATTAATATGAAGTGTGTCAAAATATCCCAGAGGAGTACAAATTCATTTTGAGACTGCCAACCATCCATAACGTTACGTCAAAGGTTTTGCTTCACTTCGTGCATTATACCAGTATCACTGGGAAATAAATCCACTCTGAGGCAGCTGTGCTGATAACAGTTCAGAGAGAACTCCATCTGCTCACATCCATACAGTTCCTTTGACAAATATTGTAGAGTATAAATAATACATATTGGTATCCACGTCCATAAATCAAGATTGGAAAGCATATGGAAATATAGTATAGTCTGTTGCAATTCCCTCAAGACTACCTGTCTCCCCATAAAAAGCTTCACTTCTTCCCGAACCCTTGCCTCTCCGGGATTTAGAATACAAATAAGCAGAACAAGCCTCTCCATTCTTATGAACTTTTCAGAATAAAGAGGAACACTTAGGCCCCCACACAGGGGAGAAGGGAATTGATTGGCAAAGCAGGTGACAAGACCAGAATGGAGATTGAATCCCCTTGAAAGAACCAGACTGAAGGAGGAGTTGCGGCATGAATAAGGCTGTTTAAAAAGAGGATGGAGAAAACAAGCCTCCCTTGTCCTGCCTGCTGATTTTCTGAAGCAGACATCCTCCCTTTTTTACCCTGCTTATTCAAGGGTAAATGTGATCCACTCTCTCTGCCTTCTTCTCTTCTTTTCTCATTTGCTCAGAAAATGACATATATGCTCAAGTAACAAAAAACAGACATACACAAACACAAATTGTCATAGCAAATGTAGCGCCCCCAGAAGTATATATGTAAAACACACACATATTTTGAAATTGTTCTCTGTGGTTACTTTAAGAGAAGACTAGACTAGCACTGGAAGAAAATTAAGAAACAAAGCTAAGATGACCATAAAACAACTACTACATCAGATGTACTTAAAGCTGCATTGTGTAACTTCTATGAAAAAAAAAAGTTATTTACATATTTGTTGAAAGTGTTACTATGTTGTGATAGAATGGAACGAGGCAGATGACGTGTGAAAAAAAAATCAAGCTCCTCCACCTTGTCCTATGTCTACTATTGTCTTTTACAGAAACACACTGCTCCCGATCAGAAACAGAGGCACGAGGAAGGTATTTGTGCTGTCAGTCATGCCCGTGTACACACTGATCAATGTTCTAATGACAACAACTTCCCATAACAGGAAACCTGTTCATCCTGCATTATCCTAACTTGCTAACTAGCCTGAGCATTCGTGGAGTGTAGCAGAGAGAAGGGGGAGAGTGTGAGCAACAATTTTGGCTCTTATTGGAAATGAGACAGGTATAATAAATCTGAATGCCAAAAATAATTTCAATCAAATGTTCCTCACAATTGCTGACCAGCTTTCCACATTTCAATTGGTATTTTGACTATTTATTGTTGGTGATAAACTCCAAGTGTTAGAAGGCTTCTATACCGTCACCCTGATCTCTACCACCCTCCACAAATTTTATATCAGCTTTAAATTGAAAAACACTGAAAAACATTAATCATACTCGCAGTCAGCAGAAATATGTTGGGGAAATTACTTGTAGCCCATTTTAGATCGTAGTCATTTCAACAATTTTCTAACAAAAAAAAACAACAAAAAAAACCCCAAATTCATTTAGCAATAAATGCCAAATATTGTCAGTGTCTTTTTCTACTATAGAGTTGAATTTCTAACTTATATGGAAGGTTATTTCCTCAGTATAAAAGAGAGACATAGCAGTTACTGCCCCCATACACATTTTAAACCATCTCCTTGATTTTCAGCCATAGTTGCTGTCTCTGCCTGTGGCAGCACAGGACGGCTTCCTACATTGAACAGTTCTCAAATGACTTGGCTAACGGCTATTTATCAGATTTATTGTTGTCTCCCAAACCAATTAACTATAGTCCACCCTCAGTATCCTATTTACTGTACAGACAAATTTCTTCACTGTGACTCAGCACTTCCTGCATTTGGACATTTAGTTTTCATAAGAAACTTGTGTTGTGTACTAAAAGCTTCACTGCATCTCTTGGAAGCTTCCTCATTTAAACTGCAAGAGGCTCTTGGAGTTGAATCTATCTGTTAACTGGAAAAGAAAAATGTTTTTGATTTCTAATGCCTGCCCATTTCTAGCTCTGCTGCTGCTTTTATGCACCACATGGTTCCAACCCCAAAATAGTCCATCATCCAGCTTGTTATGGACAGTGCTTTTTTGCTAAAGTGAATTGATTTAGGGAAAAGGGGGTTCTCATTTTTTATAAGCAGTCTATTAGAACTATATCCATTTTGATCATCTGCCAATCTTTTCTCTAATTGGGACATCTTGTTAGACAAGAAAAATACATTCGTTATAGTTATAAGGTTTTTTTTCTCTTTTTCTTTGTGCAGACAAAAGGAATATTGTTTTATAACACATCACTAATTCTTTTAATCAACACCTGTGCAACACCTCTTTTGTTTTGTCAATTAACTTGTCACATATTTGAGTCAAGTCAAGTTTTTCCAAATGCCATCATGAAAATAATGAAGTAAATATACATCAAATATATTGATCAATGTTCCACTTACCGATAATCAAAGACAACTCTAAACAGGTGGGTTTTAAGTCTTGATTTAAAGGAGATCAGAGTTCCAGCTGTTTTGTAGTTTTCTTGAGGTGTGATCCAGATTTGAAGGACATAGAAACTGACTGCTGCTTCTCCATGTTTGATTCTGATTATGGGGATACAAAACAGACCAGAACCAAAAGACCTGAGTGGTCTGGTTATGTTGACAAACAACAAGATGACTTTAATGTATTTTGGTGCTAAACTGTTCAGTGATTTATTAACTAACTGAAGTATTTTAAAGTCCATTCTCTGAGCTATAGGGAGTCAGTGTAAAGACTTTTACTTAGCAATTAAATTGGCTGGTGTACATAACACCAAATGTCAGTAACCCAAGCAATTATCACCTCCCAAAGAAATCAGCCAGAAGACGTTCTATAATAAAGTTTTGTGTAAAAAGTGGAATGACATAAAATTAGCACTGGAAACAGGATTAGGAGGTCCCAAAAAAGGCATAAACTCACCAAAATCTGACAGTATTTAGAAAGCAAAGCAATTGATTCTGTTAGGTGATTTACAGCAAATACCATCTCAAGCCAAATACGCAGAACAAATGCAATGCATATGCAGAAGTATGTTGACCAATCAAACCAGTCATTTAGCTAGATTAAAATCAATTACATATATCACAGTCATAATTATAATGAAGTCAATGCTTTACTATGCCAATTGGCAAGAGAAAAAAGAAAAAAGTGTTTTGTGTATTACATTGCATTTGGCTGGATTTCCATAAAACCAACTAACTGCAACAAGTCACAGACTCTGTGCTGCAATCCCTTGTCCTGCCTGAGCAGATAACAGAGCTATGCAGACTCAGTAGTAAAAAAAAACAACAACATACAGTTAGGGGCAGTGATGGTGCTTTCTGGTAATTTATCCAAGAGAGAGAAATGGTTAAAAGGGAAAACTATATCATCTGTTGAAAGAGAACATAAAACTTTTTGTTGCAAAAAAAATAGCAATAGTAACTGAAGTCACTGTAACCATAAGCTCCATCAAAGAGAAAACTTTTAAGTCTGGTCCGAAGTGGAGACCGGCTGTCTGCCTCATAAACAAATACAGAGATCCTGCCCCCATCAAAGCATATTAATATCAGCTGGTTTAGTGTGAATCAATGGCCTATAAAAAGATGTTTCATTACCAGGATATTGAATGTGACATATCTCCATTTCAAGATTTTGCTCCCTCAAAACCTTCACAACCTGGTTGCAAAATTCAATGGTAGCTTAAGATACAGACATATTTCTGAACCAGAAGTGGAAAGAATATCGATTTACTATAAACCAGCTACAACCATGTGCTTCACATCAGATTTCTGACAGTTAAGTCAAAACAATAGTCAATGTAATTGTTTGAAAGCAATGGACCACTTCTCCGGTGATAGGAGTTCATCCCAAAATTGGTGGGCTGCCGGTTCAATTCACGCTCCATCCGACTCATTGTGGCTTTGCAAAAGACACAATGAGTCTTTTGCAAAGACTCATTTAACTTCTATGTTTTTACATAGAAGTAAAAACTTTTTACTTCTATGTTGCAATTAACATTCTTAGGTTGTTTCTTTTCATTTACATTTTTGTTTGTTAATTGCCACAACGGCTGGTGTTGGCTGCTTATATCTTTCAGTAACTTAGTGTTGTTGCTTCTTATTAGGCCCCTTTCAGTCATATGTGTAGGGGCTTTTTTGCTCTGGGTTATCTATCTGCAAAAGCTTTTATTTATGTCTTAATGGTTTTTGAAAAGATCAGTGTAGATGTACCTACTCCACTAATCTTAGATACAGAGAGCATGTTTTGTGTGTGAAGTCCAAACAGTAACACTCTGTGGAAAAAGATGGTTTGTACATTTCCCCTAAGTGCTTTTGGCAAGAATGTAATGTTAGCAACCAACACCACTTTATTGACCGCATTGGCTGAAATTTAAGTGTCAAACATTAATTGATGGTGATAGTAAAACTGTTCATTCTCTCACCTGCCAATATTATTTCTTAAGTGCCTGCCCTGTTCCAAAGTTTCTAAAAATGTTTTGCCAGACGGCTGTGTTTTACAAATCAATCTAGAGCATCAGGTTGGCTTAGCTTTCAAAACAGTCTGTACTCAGTCCTTAAATTGAAAAACAAGTCTTAATAGCGTACCAAGCACATTAAAGGTTTTTTAACACTGACCCAAATGGATATTGAAGTAAAATTATCATTGGTATTCAGTTTTTTGTTCCGTTTTTTTTCTCCATTTATTATGTGATACTAAGATGCAAAAAAAAGCATTGTAATGTTTCACTGTTTTAAAGTACAAACACATACTGTACTGTGTTAATGCAACTAATTTTAAATAAGTTAGTTTTAGAATTACTGATGGGTTCATATTTACTTAATCTATCAATTGATATTTTATGAGAGCCAAATTTAAATAATTCAGATTAAGAACGTAATTTTGTTTTAAATGTAGGAGTATGGGGGCGTGCTGTCGTGGCGTAGGGGATAGCGCAACCCACGTTTGGAGGCCTTGAGTCCTCGACGCGGCCTGCAATATTTGCCGTACGTCTTCCTCCCTCTCCTTCCCCCTTTTCTGTCAGCCTACTTTCACATAAGGGACATGAGAGCCCTGGAGGGGAGAAAGAAAAAAAAATGTAGGAGTATGATTGAAAGGTAAACCTGTATGTTTATTTTATTATTAGGTAGTGATGGTACTGTAGCACTCTGCTAAATCTGTCATACATAATCACATTTTGAATTAATTTAATCAATTTTGTGATGTGACGAAAGGGGATCTTCTCCATCAATATGCCAACAATTCCTCTTGTACTTAACAGAAAGATTAGCTTCATCAAATTTTTCTTGCTCTTTTATGATGTTTTATTGTCTAATAAGCCATAAAAATTGGAGCATCTTATGCAACCAGCAGCACTTAATAACATGCAGTGTTGTTCTGCGCCCAGGGGCCTTAGAACTAGAATGTTATTAATGATGAAAATCTTTTATCTGCGACATATCATTATTAGATGTGTACTTTCTCTTTGTCACAGTTTAACTTGAACAACTTGTGAGATTCCATTGAGTGGCAAAGTGTTTAAAGAATATTATTATTATTATTACTTTTTAGTTGGTATTAAACACATACTAAAATATTTTCTGGGTTGTATGCTAGTTGGCCAATCCAGGCATGGATAGGTTCAACAACAATGTCAAAAGATGAACGTTTCCTCCAGCAGTAATTGACACCACTGAGTAAGGGGAGATGGGTTTTTTCCACATTAGTGGCTGTAGAGTGTCATAACATATCATAAAGCCGTCCTCTAACCTTGTCAGAGCTTATCATGACACCAATTACAAACAGACAGCCTGATAGCTGAGGGTGAACCACATACTGATCTGCAAAAGAGTAACAGCCATTGTATGCAGCGACGCACACTTTCTGAATACTGCAGACAAGAATATTTGCTGAACAATATGAGAAAGTCAAAAAAATAAGCACACTTCATGTCACAGTAAAGCGACAGTGACAAGGGCACTATTTTATTTGTTCAGCAGGAGACAATTAACCTAACTCTTGGACCTTCTTGTACTGCTAAAATAGACTTTGTCATATAACAGCTCTTTTTTTGTGCATCCCTACCCCAACCCTTCTCTCCCTTCCTTCTTTTCTATCCCATCAGGTCTCCACATAATGGAGCGAGAATGAACAGAGAGCGGCTTAAGAAAAAGCATGAACTGGAGGTTTATTGAGGTCATCTGCTTCCTGTTTATATGGGACCATATAACAGTTCAGTCTACCCGCCAGGACCTGTTGGCTGCTGAACAACATGTCACCAAGCAATATGACTGGCTCATCTCTGACCGTGGACCTTTCCACCACTCTCGGAGCTATCTGTCCTTTGTGGAAAGATTCCGCCAAGGATTTACAACCAGATATAAAATTTATAGGTGAGTTCACTTTTAGCCTGCGTGCTGATGCCACTCATGCTTTTTAGGAGAATGTCTGTTTTAATGGTTTATCTATTTTAAGAGCATATAGTTGCAAAAAGCTGAACTGTGTATAGATTTAACCTATTACGCACACTTTTATATTTAGACACAGTGTGTTTTGGTCCTATGAAATCTTTTGAGCAGAATGACAAACTCTCGGTACAGTTACTATTATCCTGGATAAATCTTATTCCTCTATACACAGCTGGTGTTTAGCAAAAAAATAATGAGCAAAAGGGAATTAAAAGATGCTAAATACAGATAAAAAATTATGATAAAAAAATAATAAATATTCAGTTATTTTAATTAATCCATAATGACTTTTCATGCATCAGTCAGAGGATGTTTTATGCATTGAAAACATACTAAAATATAATTACCTCTTTAGTTCTTCTAAATCAATCAGTTCTTTGAGTAAATTTTTGTGTTAAGACAGGGGTGTCAAACTCAATTTCACCAAGGGCCACTTCAGCATATTGGCCACCCTCAACGGGCCACATTGACAGTATAAATCAGGAATGCCCAAGTGCAGTCCTCCAGACTGCAACTTTTAGATGCGTCCCTGCTAAAACGTACCCCAGACAAAAGGTTGACTTCCCTCATTAGCAGCAACTCAGTTCTGTAGAGGCCTATGAATGAGTCAATGATCCAGGTGTGTTAGAGAAGGAACGCATCTAAAGTTGCAGAGTGATAGGTCTGGAAAACTAGACTTGGGCAACCCTAGCATAAATGTATGAAAATACAATGTTAAAAATAAATTAAACAACACCTCATATTGTTAAATAACTGATTTTATGTATTCAAGTTTTAATTATTACATTTGAGTTTGCATGGATGTAAAATTACTGCTCAGTTTAAAAATTACAGTATTTTTAAACTGCTCAGCTAAACTTTGCTCTTTAGCTCGTTAGCTTGTCGATGTTTCAGTTTTATTCGCTGGGAAAATTAATCTTTGTCTGCGTTAAAGATAAGCAGACAAAGAATAAAAACAAGTTTTGATATTAACTCTCAACTTCATTCACAAAACTTGTTCGTTATTTATTACACAACAAACATGTATTTCACATAAGAACAAAACAATTAGGTGATGTTGCCTGTCCTTGAACACAACGCTGATCCTCTTCACCTTGTCACCAACTCACACACATCCTCATTGTGTTATGTAAATAAACACAAAACACAAGCAAATTCAATAAACTATATACATATTCCAGTATACTGAGTTTTGGTTTTACATTAATTCTATTTAAATTTAGTTTGTTCGTGCTCACCAATGTTTTCCCCTGGTCAGTTCGTCCATGTCTGGTTTTAGTTCTATTCTGTGGAAATCCGCAAAACGGCGTGTAGGTTTTCGTCAGTAATGCGCGATCTGGTCTTGGTCTTGTTTAAATTCATTATTGAAAACATCTGTTCGCACAGATAGGTGCTTCCAAACATGGACAAAAAACACAAGCTGCATGGAGTCGAAGCTGTGGCATCAAATCAGGGGGCAGGAGACGGTAAAAGTCCTCGATTGAAACATCTTGGAACTTCGCTCTTTAGCTTGTTAGCTTGTCGATGTTTCAGTTTTATTCGCTGGGAAAATTAATAATCAGCTTGAGGTGACTCTGCTGCACTCTAGTGGCGAGAAGCCGTAATGTTGGCTGGTAAGAATCGGAAGGCATTATGGGAGATGTAGTTTGTAGTCAATTCATGCTCAAAACCTATTTGAAGTCAATCAGTGGGGCTGTAAAACGGTGGTGGGGGGGGAGAGGGCCACATAAAATGACGTAGCGGGCCACATGTGGCCCGCGGGCCTTGAGTTTGACACATGTGTGTTAAGAGATAACAAACCATGATATCTGTGCCAATAATGTACCTGTGAGTAATACTTTAGCATGAACCGACAAAACTGGTAGTATGTAAGGCATGTGGAATAAAATTATAGCGCACTTTATATAGAGGTAAGGTGCAAAGCAATTATTTAATGACATCTAAAAGGCTATATGAAGTACTAAACTTGCAATTTTTATCCACATTAAAAAAGTATAATTATAATTATTTAGACAACACATTTTTAGTACCCGAAAAATTGCCAAGAAAAGACAAAACATCAACATTTCTTTGCCGTTACTATTAGTATTAAGTATTTTTCTACAATAGTAGTTTTAGTCTTTTTCCTCAGAAAATTTGTAACATTTCTGGTGTATTTTAAATGAGCAAAAGGTGTAACTGCATAATTACAGTCTGCAAGACAAACACACAAAGACCCCACTTTTGGGATGAAGGTTTAAGTGAAATATTTACAGATTTTTAGTTTTGTGCATTCAGAGTTCGGTCCACATTAAAAAAAGATTTTGAAAAATACCTACTCTGGGTTCCATTCACTTCTTTCCATCATCAAAAAATGCCTGCTAAGTAAATTGGCCACACAAAGTGTGTTTGTCTGTCCTGCGTGCCTCTGTGTTGCCCTGAAGTGGATGCATGATCTGTCTAAAGGTGTGCCCTCCTTCTTTCCCATTTGGCCACAATGTTAAAGTCAATTGCCCTCATTTCTCTGTCTGTCACATCTATGTCACCAGTAGCAAACTGATGCTGCTGAAATCCTAACTACTGTCCCACTTCTTGCCGACTTCTGGCACAAGCAGTACTAACGGATATGTTGGCGCTCAGATGCCATTTGATGAACCTGTTGAAAACATTTTATTGTGTCGAAGTGACTAAAACCATTTAGCAAACAGTCGCAGTGACATACCCACATGGGAGAAAATCACCTGCCATGTAGACATGAACTTATTAAGCAGACCATAGCTGATTATATTAAACAATGACACCATGTATCCACTGCTCAGCACACCTTGCTGAACAATTCTCAGAAATATTCCTACATTGCATTTCAATGGGAATTAAAAATATGCCACTTTAACTAAATAATGCTCCAGCATTGCCATATGGGGCTTTTCTCTCTGTGGCATATACAATATGATCTCCAGTTAGGCCAGGCATGTTTTTGACTATGTCAAATAACAAATGTTGCCTCAATTCCCTAATAACACTTTATCTCATCTTACCATGGAAATGCTGTGTTTGCATTAATTATGACTTTCTCAACCTGGCTGAATCTTTGAACTAACAACACTTCAACAAACTTTCTGATTTATTTACCAAATGATTATTTGACTACTTGAAGTACTCATAAAGTGTATGTTCTAAATAATATGTCTTCTAAAAAGTAAGAAGCTATTCAGTCCTTACAAAGTACCACATTGTGAATTCCACACCATTCATCTTACTGCAAAAGCACCATGGAAAACAGGGTTATATCAATGAAAACAATCATAGAACATGACTTGAAGGTCCATATCAATCTGCTTCATTTCCTCAGTGTTATGTCCACATAAAACAGGATAACAGAAAACAGCAACAGCAGTTTTTGGATTAATTGAAGTGAAACAGTTCAGTGCTTAATTTAGAACATTTTATAAGTCACAAAATTGATTTTTCTAAAATAGAAATTACTTGCATGCAAAATTTTACAAACATATGTTTGTTTGGATGGTCAATAAAGAGCATGAACAAAAGCATTGTGAACAAAATACTTGTAATTTCTGTTCATATTTAATACGTTATTTGTCTTTAGATGGGATCAGATTTAGAGTTAAAGTCTGATTAAAAGTACCTTTAAGCTGATATTTACGTTTTACTAAGCCCACATTTCTGTAATGAAACAAAATATTTTTGTTGGTTTGGTATAATATTATAAAATTAAAAGTCATATTTTCATCAACTGTAAGGAGAAATACATCACAATTAATAGCAACAAAGGCTTGAAAACATCAGTTCTTGTGAAAGGAATCTATATAGTGTGTGTCACTTAGTAATTTAAGTTACTGGAATAAATACAATTTTCAGTAATATTCAAACTTTTCAAATATTACTGTACACCAAGGTCAGGTCATCAATTCATCAAAGGACAACACAGAGACACAGGAAAGACAACCATGCATGCATGCATACTCATGTAGACAACATGTACACAAACGCACACACACCTAAGAGCAACTGAGAAAGACACATTTGCCTAACCTTGTTGGGCATGAAACAGAGGATGTTCTTGCTGCAAGGCAACAGTGTTAACAAGTGTGCCACTATGCAGCTCTGAGTCTGAAAAAGAATCCACTACACAGTTTAAATCAATCGGATGTATAAAACTAAACGACTAAAACCTCTTCTTCTCAGAACAATGTTTTCTTAATCCCACTTTAGACTGGTATCTCAGACGTACATAGGAATGAAACAGTGAGAATATAAATTTCCTTATGCTGTGACAGTTCTTTCTCCACCTTGTTTTGAACTTTGTTTCTTTTTTTTCCCCATATTTCTTAGCAACTTGCCACAGCCCCTGATCTATACTGGACTTTGTATCTTGAGGCTGTTGCACGACTAGTAAACAATGCATTTACATACTGTTTAACACTATGGAGATAGAATTAGACTGCAATTTCCAGTTTGGTTTCTGATCCAACTGATATCAATAAGGCAAACAATCCACTTCACCTATAAGATTATCATCTAATTTTGCTTTGCTTGCCATGGAGACATTATCTTGCTGTAAGTGCCAGTCACCCTCATCGATGTAATTTGTCTTACCCATGTCAACACTAGTTCCTATGGTACAAACTGCAGTTCAAACAAAAGCACCATGCACTGAAAGGTTTGGCATTTTGAGACACTTCCACATACATTTGCTGATTGCTCTAATCGATTTGTTATTTACATAATCAGATTAAAGAATCTGTGGTCTAATCTCCCCTATCTGGTCTATAAAGCACTCATCAAATGCACTTTACAGACAAGATTGGACTTTTATTTTGTTTATATTGTAGCACTAAATTTATCTCTCCAACTGTGTAGCTCCTAGGAAAACTCTTGGCAATCATGACAGTCAATGTTCCCTGGTAAAGCAAATAAAAACTGTTTTAAGATGAACATGAGTTTAATTTCCAAGTAAGCAATCCTTAAAGGATTTTTCTTCAAAGCTCGGCCACCAGTTCATTTGAAAGATTAATACATCCTGAACCATTGAAGGGTTCAAGATGTGTTGAAGGGTAAGAGTGCATTGAAGGGTAAGAAATCTGTGACATCAGCTGGTGTGGAGTTTGGTTGGAATGAAATCATACATACCCTCAGTCTTCCCTGGTGCATGATTGTGCCGCCATGCTCTCGTCTAACAACCAATGAGGACTGAATCGCTTTGTAAATTTCCCCAGGGGTTTTCACTGCCTCAATGATTTAGTGGTGGCAAGTGGTTGAATCAGATTCGCATAGAGACAAAGAATCCATTCCTTTTGGGTTCACTTATCAAGAAAGATTACCCCCGAGGAACGACGTATGGACAATGCCAACTTGATCAGCGGCAAACAAATCTGCCCCATCTTTAATAACATTGGCAATGTGCCTGTTTAACGAATAAGGGCTGAATTAAAAGGTTCCAGTATTTTGTGTAGAAGTCTGAAAATGTCACTCTCACTTCTGGGGGGAAAGGGAGACTGCAAAGCACTACTTTTCTTCTCTCTAAATTTCTCACTTAAATAACTTTTTTTTACTATTTTTGTGGGAGTAATTGTAACTACTCTATTCCATTTGATTTCAATCTCCATGTCACATTCTTTTTTTTATCTTTCATGTATCTTGATATAGTGTTCATCAGTCACAATATAGCTACTTTCACCTCAACCTGCATATCATCATTGTGTCAGATTTGATCTGAATAAGGTGTGTGTTTTTCTCAGAGTGAAAAATTTGGTGGCCTGTATTGCTCACACTAGCATCTGTCGTTCTTTTGCTTGTACTCTATTATGGGGTTGAATGTGTTTCAGATGATGCGTGCTTTCTGTTTGGTCTTTGTTTGCAAAACTCTATCTCAGGTTCTTGTCTGCCTGAGCAAAAATCCAATATAAATGCAAATCTGGTAGCCATTAATGCATTTTAAAGGCCCCAAATCAGCATTTCACTGTAATCAAAAAAGCAAGATGAGGGTTGTTATTTAGAATAAAAAATATTTATGAAAATACGTAGCACTGATTGATCTCACTTTGAAAAGAAATGCAGATGTGAATGAATAGAGAAAGAGAACACACTGATCATTGAACGAGGGCTCATCAAAACCTCAGAAAGGTTTTGAACACGAGCTTGAAACTAAACCAATATGCTCAGGGAAATAGTTCAGAAGTGTTCCATCTTTTGGACTCAGAATAAAAAAAAAATATATATATATATATATATATAAAATACAAGTATGAAAGGTTAATGTGTGAGCCAAGAAGCAGAAGGAAGCTCATTAAAAAAGAAAGAAATTGAGCTGTTCTGTTTCAGATAATTGCAAAGTCACAGAATGGTGCTAGTTATCATTATCCTATATTACCGGCTCAAAGCTTTTTGAAATTGCTTGCACATTCCATTACCAAATGACACCAAGAAGACTGCTTTAGGAGAAACACATCAACATTATTGGTGCAATTTTAATAGTTCTCAAAAAGCTTTTATCCAGGAGAGCTGGTTTTTGATTTTACACGAAAGCAGAAATGTTCAAACTTAAGTTCTGTTTTCTTTCCCTTCCGTGTATGTTTGTGTTTCTCACTTATACAAGAAGTGCTTCTCTACAGAAAGTGCCATTAATGTTACATTTGTTGATTACACAGCCAAAGTATTGTTCTAAAAATAGTTTCTGAAGCTCAGAAGCATTATCAAGATTTAGTTTGGCAGACATAGCAGCAAATGTTAAGAAATATTTTCAGTTTGTGTGTGTGAGGTAGACTAATAAAAATGCATTTATTGCTTTTTGACAGCAATATATTTGTTAAAAATTTGGAAAATTACATTATTTTGAAAAAATCTGCTATTGTTTGTTTATTTATGCGTCTACGCATGTGTCAATTTATGGATACAGGCATACTATGTGTATGCATTTTATTATAGACCTTCTGCTAGAATCTAAATTTCCCAGTGGGAACCTCTTCAAGGGATCAATACAGTTTTTATCTGACCTAAACATCACAGATTGTTTTAAAATTAGAATGAATAGAAAACAACCAAGCAAAAAGTTCTTTTGAAAAGCTTTCCCTAGAATTGTTTGACCCACTTTCAATATCCCATTAAGGGATGTGCTCATTCGAATTTGGGCACCATATCTCAATTCATCACTTGGTTGCCTTCAGCTCCCATCAGTGATTGAAAATCTCTGATGCCATTTTAGTACATGTTTAAGACTGACTACATATGACACTGCTTGTTTGCCTGTTTCTTTCCTATGTGTTTCTACTATGTTTTTCTTTACTTTTTTTTTTTTACACTGTATTCATTTATATAGTTTCATGTCTTAAACTTTTAGGTTTTATCTGCAAATGGATCAGGTGTCGTGTTAAGCTACTTTTGGGCTAGATACAAGAAATCAAACCAACACACACACTGTGGGATTTCAGGATCAATATCCTGAGAGCAAAGAGATGTTTGGCTATAAGGACAAAACCAAAGTCAAAATATCAGCACAACAACTCCTGAAGGTGCTGTTGCAAAGGGTTTTGATAATGGAACTACCCTTAGCTCATGTGTTGAGTTTTGTCCCTTTGCCAAGGATGTTTGAGAGTTTTGTGCACCTACAGATGGACAAGAAAAAATAAATAAAAAAAAAAACAAGAAAAGGAAGCTACAATGCAAAAATAAAAATACAGAATGCTGAATCATCAAGTTACTCAAGCTGGATCTGGAATCTGCCAGGTCTATTCAGCCTCCAATACAAGCAGAATATTGGCCAGTTTTTTGCAGTGCCTTCCTGCTGCAAAAACTGGAAGAGACTGATGACATTAACCATTTTATTCCCACTCGCTGAGCAACTACTCGCTGTTTCATTTGTTTTATTCCCACTCGCTGAGGCTAAAGTCTATAATTGGCCACAACAATAGTGGGCTGTTCAGTTGATTCCATTGCTTTCTGGAAAGGCCAAAAGTGCTCTTGTTGCCATGAATCCATTGAATACAGTGAACTATGATAAAGTGAACGCCGCTGTATTGGAAAAGCATGAAATTCACAGAGAAATAATCCCACTCTTATAAAAAAAAAAACCAAGGAAGCCAAGGAATCCCCTGAAAAATTGTATACTTGGCTCAAAAAGTTGTGTTGCAACCGCCCATGTCACTGGGTACAGTACAACCCCGGTGGCATGGGCAGGCATGGGGGGCATCCAGGGCCATTGCCTGGAAAAAAATCAGCTGTGTCTGATGTTTCCTCTGTCCCCCACACTATTTTTAGACATTACAATTATTTAATCCGTTGTCAAAATGTCATCATATGTTTTTCTAAACTAAATTTTGCAAGGTTTTTTTTCCAAACAAGCCTAATAAGTTATGATGTCAAATGCAGATAATTTAGCTAAATAGTAACTAGTTATTAATCCATGCCAGTATGGAGGTTGTAAGTTGCAATTTTGTTATCTCTGAGATTGGTCATATTTCAGTAACTTTTTCAGTAACAGTTTTACTTTTTACTTTTACTTGATTAATAGTGTGAACTATTACTGCTCCTGAATAGATTTATTTCAGAGAAATATTAGCTACGTAGATTTCTACAAAGTATGAGCTAATATGCGAATCCTCTGGAGCTGGGTCTGGTACATTCACCAAGGAAGAATTGATGGAAAAGATGACCTTGGATCAATGTTTGTGGGTTGATAGAATTGCTACACTATTTTAGCAGTAGTGTCGTCATTTTCAAACAAACAAAAAAGAACGATTACTAAGAAACTATGACTATGAAGTCAAAAGTCAATTATCCAAGTCAACTAAAAGTTGTTTTTCCTAAGACTGGGAAAGGAATGATAGTGGATCAATGTTCTGGTCAAGTTGTACAGTAAAAAAATATTCTTGATTTCTGCTGAAGGATTCTGTGATGCAAGAGTTTGCTATCAGTTTTGTAAAATAAATGTTTAAATATTAGTCTTAATCGTATACCATGTTAGAGGTAACTCTGATTTTAAGAATATTTCTGGCTTCTTTCACCATATCTCCTTTTGTTTTATTTTAAAATCCTTGCATACATTTACCTCTTGTGGTATGCCCAGATGTGTCTTTCTTTGCAGCCTTGCAGCTTATCATCCAGAACATAAATAACAAAATATGTGAATACAAAAATAATCAAGACCAAGATGTAAAATTTGTCAGAGTCTGCAGACTCGGGTCTAGCTTTAGTTTGACTGAGCCATTTGTAATGGATAGAGAGCGGAGAGGATGATTTGATATACTTGGCAGAATTGCTAAGGAACGACCAGGGGAATGTTTAATTCAGGAGGCTCCAGCCAAAAGGAAGGAAAGGAGCAATGCAGTCGGGATTTCAGGAAGGATGAAACAGACTGAAGAAAGAGGACAGAGACACTGAGGGGTTCGGTATGCCATCAGGCAGCGAGGCAGGACTGTGCTTAAAGTCTATAATGAAGAAAATATATCTAAGTTTTAGTGACAAGAGGTTAGAGGGTCCAATGAGTTTGGAATAAAAGCAAAGATTGCTGATACTGACAGGTAAGCCAGTTTTGAGGTCAAACTCAAGGTAATGCAGAACACAGAAAACTATGGTGGTTTAAATGAGTCACAAATACATAAACAGGAATAACCTTGCACACAAAAAGGTTATGTGTTTATATTTCCATAGCTGTTGCTAAATCGTAGGTTTTTCATTTGTTATTTCTTGGCAATTGCTTAGTGGCCACTGGAAGAAAATTTTATCCCATTTTTATTCTCCATGTAGTTATTTTCCTCTGCTCATTTGGTGAATTTACTTGGAATTTAAATGGAAAAGCCAAAAGAAAAATATACACATGCATACTTTGCACCAAACTTTAAAAAAATTTAATCCCCCTTGTTAGTTGTTTATAAAAATATTTTAAGTCACAAACAAAACTTAATGTCTCACAGCGGAAACAACTTCCAAACTGGTAGTTAGACACTCATTTAAACTTATGAGTTAAAGTTCAGCAACCCTAAGATGTTTCCTGCCTTTGAAATAGCAAATATTGTTTGTAAAATTGGCAACTACTAAAAAGAACTTTGAATTTGAACTATATTTCTTTTGATTTCCATTTACTTAATTCAATTTACATCATTCAAACACTTAAGGGTAACACAGCTGAACAGGACAAACCTGTGTCTAGATCTGTATTTCCCAGGTGTAGGTTACGAAGAGTCAACAAGAGGTTATCCAGGGTAACATTTCATGCCACTTTCCTCTACCATTTACAATGTGGCGATAAAAAGCCCTTGTTGTGGGATGACTTAATTACTGGCAAGGAAGAGAAGGTAATTAGTAGAGAAGCAGGAGGCTAGAAGAAACTGTCAGGGTTAAGTAGTGACTAATTCACTGTGTGGGACGCCTGAGCCACTCTCCCCTGAGACTGATTGCAACGTCATCACAAAAGCAACAAGCTCCTTGGAGGAGATAGTAGAGCAGCCATGTCTTTCATGATCAGTTCAGTGATGTGGTGATCCAAGCTACTTAGTAAATATAACACATCCCATCAAAATAATTACTGTTTTTTTTTTAAAACAACAAAAAGATGGCGACTATGATGACAACAGATACTCGAGTGCACTTATTACCAATTAAGACCTTTTGTAATATTCAATAAAACCATTAGCTGACATTTTTCTGTTGATTACAATGTAGGCTAAAGATTAGCACTCATTCACAGTATGCTTGTTTCATAGATGGTGTGCTCAAATGTAATATTTCCAAGGAATATTTTGTTTCAGGTTAAAGCTTAGCAGGCCCTGAGCCCTTCAGAATAAATACAGTTTATATGGGGCATTTAACCTAACAGTGGAGGATAATGTAGTTAAGTGTGGCATTACCAAACACTTAAGCCCCTTAGCCATTGTCAAAACTCACACAAGTTAATGTTTGGTTAGGTTCAAGCCAAGTTGAGTGTCTCTCCAGTAGTGTGTGTTCGTCACTATTGTGGGAGTGAATATATGTAAGAAGATGGGGGAGGCTTGAGTGCACATGAATTGTGGTTGAAGCTCCAATTATGTTTGCAGCAGAACTCTGCAATGGAGAACCTCAAGGTTGTGGTTTAGATGACTTCAAATCAACCAAGATATTTCATTTCGTCTTAAAAGACAGACAACAAAAAATATCAATTATTAATATTGAAGCTTAAAATAATGTTGTGGACAATGAGACTGTTATTACGAGCGACTCAAAAACACCTGTATGATTAATGTTGTCTATTAGAAATTAACTGCTGGCCCACACATGGCAACAATTAGGATTTGCTGATTAATTTGCAATACTTTCAAATCCATTTATGTTGTGTCACTTAATAGTGTCTTAAACATCAAAAGATGCACACTACTAACAATCATACATGAATATTATTAAGAAAAAAACTCTAAAGAAAGCATAAAAACATTTCACTCCAAACTAATGTCATGTAGTTTTGGTGTCTCCCACCAGCCAGCGCAAACTGCAAGCTGCAAAAAAACAACAACAAAAAAAACACTTCAACAGAATGCCCATTCTTGCGGGAGACGTGGTGCTTTCAGGGCTGTGAAATCACAGTTACTCCACTTAAAAAGTAGATGTATGTGCTCCTGATGATGCTCATAATTGCGCTCCTCCACACTGAGCAGCTCTGTGGATTGCAGACGCCATATCCACCAGTCCATGACAGTGGTTGAGATGTTGTTGTTCACTCATTTAGTGATGTAATTCACAAGCCAATCCACAAATGCAGTCTGATGTCAATCAAATTGCTTTTGTGCAATACAAAAGCTTGTACTACCCCTGAAATGGTTACGAAAATGGGAATGAACCATGCAAGATCTGCAAATGGAGACGAATCTGGCCAGGGCGGACTGGGGGAGAACTGACTAAAGCAGACCAATGGAGAAGAGAGTTTAGCAAGCAGAAAGTGGTACTTATATAAGACAAATTTTAAGAAGCAAATTAAGATAACATAGTTGTTTTAAGATTTTCTGTCAACTTGAATGTGTTAATTATTTTTGCAAGTATAGAGGGTTATATTTTAGAAACAGACCACCAATTATGTTATGTTTGTAAGGCAAAACCTCTGCAAAACTAAACATTATCCAATGTTTATTTAAAATGGAACATTTGGAAAATGTGTGGCCAATAAAATACAAACTCAACAATATTTATATACAAAAGAAAAGTTTTAACGAGCTCTTCCAAGTTTTCTTTTTTTCTAAAATGTTGTATTTCAACGATTGCTTTAGAAAGAGAACACCGAGTTAGCCAGTATGATATCCTCAGTGAGGTTGTTTTGATCTCAGGGGGCTTACACAGCAAAGTTCTGATAAGTAGGTTTAACAAGTAATGACATGTTTCTTATTTTCAGACTTGAAGCAGTGAAGCAGCAGTGGTATTATAGATTACTACTGACTTGTGCATGCCTGAGCCATGTTATCTACCAGTCCGGGTGTGATTTGATTTCACAGGAGAATTGTCTGCAACGAAGTGTACTGACATGTGAGGTTAGCATGTCTGAAAGGAGACACAGAGAAGAAACTTACAGATAGTCATAATTCTGTTTCTTGCCCGGAGCATTTGAACATCTTTAACTTCATTTCTTTTCCTGTTTAAACAAAATGTATTTCTTAAGTTTGGACAATACAAGCATGAGTTATTTCATTAAACAAATTATGAGTTTGTTATACTAATCAATAAATTATAAAGATATTTGATTTAAAAAAGAATACATTTGTACATTTTTTTCTGTTTTAGATAATTATGTTTTGTTTATTTAGAGACCTGAAAGGAAACCCACACACACAACTACCATAAAGTTATGTAATTTATTTTCAAAATATAGATACAGTTAGTTATTTAACTTTTATATTGTCATAGTAAAAAGAAAGTACGCTTACTTTAAATTCTATACTTTTACCAATTTAGTTTGAATCTAGGGTTTTGGGGATTTGTTTATTCCCCTGAATTTTGCATATTTGCCTCATAAACACCATGGCATCTGTGGTGTGTGGTTTTGTGTACTTTGATTAGAAAATACACAAAACATCATAAAGACCAGACCATTTACACTGTTAAACCCTAGAATGGATAGTTTCCTTCCTTCTTACTCTTACAGTATATTTAATGACAGCTACACAAATATCTGTCTACATTAAATGCTCAAATAGAAATAAATGTCTGCCTGCTGCAGGGTTTCCTTGATCTAATTTGATCAAGATGATACTTGAATATAATGGCAATAAGTATAATAGTGGGATGGTAGTTCCTCTTTCTGGAATTAAACACTGTCAATACAAAAATAAAGTGATTATGATTAATGCTGGTAGCCAGTGAGTTAAATATGGTGTTATGTCTTTATGGATTATGTAATTACACACAAAAGCAGGAGGAGCAGTGCAAGAAAAAGTCTGTACTAATGCTGTTGCTCAAATATCTGTTGTATTTTCAGAATCTCATCATAAACTGGTAATTCTATGTCTACAATATAGATATAAAATTTTGTCAAGTAATGTCTTGTTTGAATTTTGTATTTTTGTGTGTGTTTAATAAGCAAACTAATACATTCATAAGAACTTAGATGTCACAAGTAGAAATTACTTGATACCAGCAAACCTGATGGTGAGATAAGCTAAAATACAAAATTATTTTATAGAGAAATCCAAAAAAGATATATATTTTAAAAAAAATATTGTTCATTAAGTTTACAAACTGATTTTTTTTTTTTCTTGCTTTTCTTACTTATCTTTCTTAAATGTGAACAAATATTTGTAAGAGAACTTTCCAAAGCTGTCTAAGATGTAAATATCCTCCTAAAGCCTCTTTAGAGTCTTAGTGTGTTGTTTGTGTTGCATTTCACCTGACAAGCTGACAGTACTAATGTCTTATGTTTATCTGTGTCAACAAAACGCTCAGATTATGATATTTTGACATTTTTGTATGAAACATAAAATGAGATAAGTGTCATTGGCAGAAAAAGGGAGCAACTATTTTGGAAAAAAATAATTTGTTTTAATTATTACACTATATGCCAGGGGTGTCAAACTCCAATCCTGAAGGGCAGCTGTCCTGCAACTTTTAGATTTGCCTCTGCTGCATTACACCTGAATAGAATAATTAGGTCATTAGCAAGGCTCTGGAGAACTGATCTACACAAGGAGGAGGTAATTAAGCCATCTCATTCCAGTGTTTTGTACCTGTGGCACATCTAAAAACTGCAGGACACCGGCCCATGAGGACTGGAGTTTGATACCTGTGCTATATGGAGAAGGTGAAAACCTTATGTACGTCTCTTGTTTTGGTATATGACTGAAATTTATAGCATCATTTGATGCAACAAACAAGAAATTAACTAATATTATCCATCAGATGTAAATACTTCAAATTTAATTTCCAATTTGATTGTTTAACTAGACTTTGTTTTTATAATCTTATGACTTTGTAAAAGTGTCACTTAGATGTGCGTAAAGGTCAGAGTCTTATTATGTTAGTTATTGTACTGACTCCATGAGAGTTGCCTTCCAGTCCTCAGACTCATCCTTGGCCTAGTTCATCAACAGTACAGTTTCTCACATTACACAGCTAATTAGATTCAAACAAATGCTTGTGTCAACCACCCATTCACTAGCTTCCGGCTCCGTATTCTATCAAATTTCTAAGATTAAAGTGAATTAGAAGATTGTTTTTGATTAGATGAATTTTCATTTAACTATTTCATCACAGTTACAAAGAACCCTAACAATTAAGCCAGCAATCAGATGCAATCAAGTTCCATTTTCTGATATGCTCCCATTAACGGTAAAAGTATTGTAGATGCTTCCATCTGAATATAGATGAGGCATCTTGTGTCATGCATATTTTCACTGGTTCAGTGTAAATTTCTCACATATGGAAATCCAAAGAATAACTCAGTTGTAGGTCTAAGCTACTGTAGTGAAGCATATTTGAATGCATTAACTGCATGCATTATATCTATGCGGTGCATTAGCCCTTTACTCTAACTTAAAGTAAGTTCTATGAACAGTTGGCAGTTTATTTGAAAAACTCTTGATTTTTAGCAATGTTCATTTATTAGTATCATTAAATAGGCATAGATTATCTAAAATGTTTGAGATTGTAATCAATAATTAATATTAAGAACTGACCAGTTTCTAGTGTTTGCCTTCAAAAACTCAACAACAAAATACAATTTCAAGCAATAAGGTCCTTTGTTTTAGACAACAAACTACATTTCGTTAGTAGTACAGGCTCCACATTTTTATTGCAATTGTGTCTCACTTTATGCATTTACCTAGCATGACTGTCTAACAGATAGACAGTCATGCTACACTGTATCTGTTTCACCTAACAGCAAGAAAAGAGTTTTACATGAGACCAAAATATGTTACAACAGCACAAGCTGACTAGGTCATAATAATCTAAAATGCACTTTTTTTTTGACACAACATGTAAAGGCTTCAATAAACTCACATATTGCTTCTGCTGACAATATTTTCTTCTGAAGTCAAAGCACTACACTAACGCTTGCATATTTTCTCCCTGCTTTGATCTTATTTGTTATTAATATGGCTGACAACATCTTGCTTCAAAAACTTATCTTGCTTGGGATTTTGTCAAATGTTTTGACAGAATTCAAAACCTGTGTATGATCTCAATCAAACCCATTCCCATTACACAAACAAACATGGAGCTACAGCAGCCAAAACAGTCTCTCATCCCATATAATTTTTCAAAAATACTTTAAGAAATTATGTCACTTTGTTAAAATTTTGTAAAATACTTTATTACTTTATTCTCCAGGTTAAGAAACAAACTGCTCATATCAGACCAATAAATTGAAGTGAATACAAGAAGCACAAGGAACATCGCCGTTAATATCACACCTCTTCCTGCATAGCTCTTCACTGAGCACTGGAGCATAAGATTAAGATTCATTTCATAATATTTTCAGTGATATTGTGGGATTGAATTTCTTTGCAGGATTTCAATTGTATCTCTGTCTATTTGATTTATCACTAGGCTTTATCCCCTCATTACCAAGAAAGTCCTGTATCCCTCATCTCCTCCCAATATTCCTTTTGTTTTTCCCCTAACTTTCCATCAGGCTCTGACATAACACTGATGCCCTATTGGAACACAATTCTTTCCTGAAGAAATAAATCCTATTATTCCACTCCAGGGAATATAAACCTGCACATATGAACTATGTTATATTATCCACTAGGGGTATGTGGTGTTCATAGTCTCTGCTTACTGTATTTAGATGACAGAGACACAGTATAACTTGCTCACCTCTGGATCTGCAACTGTTTGACTTGTAGTCAATATATGTTACAGTTGTGCATCTATGCATTGACTTAAAGGTTCAAGAGATAAAATTTGTGCCAACATTACTCATTTATGGAGCAGGTAATGTAGGCCAGTAAGGCAAGACTTCTTTCAGAACTATGAACTTTTAAGAAAGGCCGCTGGGTTGTGAACATGAACATGAACAAATAGGAGATATTTCATTTCATGACTTCAGTATATGTGGAAGGCAGTCTCCACATTGCAGTACATCTATGCGTAAATCCTGCTGGGCTGAAAATTGGCATAGATGTCATAACATTCATTCTTTGTCTCTGGAAGATAGCAAATGTAAGGACATAAGATCATGCAGTGCTGTTTTGAATGGGCACATCTACAGAATTTTATAGAGATACAATTAGTCAACATCATCCGGCAACACAAAATCACTATGCAAAGCGATTCATGTGGGAATTAACAAGATTAGATAAAAGTCTCACCGTGTACTTAAAACTTGGCCAGCTTCAATCATAGATGCTTATACACATTGTAAGGGTGTCACAGAAAAACATGGAGAAATGGTTTTGGTTAGAAAAATACAGAAATTACAGCTATTCTCTAATGAATAATCCTCGTAATGTGTGTGTGTGTGTGTAAATTACTATTTAATAAAATGTAAATAGACAATGAATTAGTTCATGTTTTCAATGTATTAGCTTTTGCTAACCTTTTTAACATATCCCGTAAGTTGTAGTTGAGCTTAATAACGTTTAGCAGGAGAGCTGTGTTGTTCCTACAAGCTAAAGTCAATTAATCTGTAACTCCTGGAACATCTGTTTCATTGTTTGTTTTATTTACCCCAAAACAGCTGGAAAAGGATAAGATGCTCACAATTAAGCTGTTCACATTCTATCCTCTCTGTTGTTTTTTCAAATAGCTATACTTCACAAACTAATCAAAATATTTTGGTGTCACATTCTTAGTGCAAATAGAAAGTGACAAAAAAGCTTTGAATAAAATAGCCATTGTCTATCAATGACAAAACACAACACATTATTTGACTTTCTGGCTAGTAAGGAACAGTGTTAATCCAAATGTTGATTGGTAGGAACATATGCTTTTTGTCAGGTATTTGTGGTAATTTTCAGATTTGGGACAGCTACGTTTTGTTGAGGGTTTGATTTTCTTTGGTTAGCTTCACTAAAATAAAGCAAAGCTGGTATAGATTCTGTAGCTGTTGTATAGCTGCTTAGTGCAGCCTCTTTTACCTAAGAAACCCTTAAACAAAATAATTAAATAATTCAACTAAATAATTTGGTGTTTTGAACACATATAGTCTGTCTCCTGCAGATACCCGTCTTGTTTTTCAGTAACACGTAAAAATTTCATCTCATAAATCAAAATCAAAAATGACTAGGCCTGCCTCAGACTGCACTTCCTAAAAATGTGAACTCTTTTCCACCTCCAGGTTAGAGATAGCTAACTCAATTACTGCGGTTTTATTATGTATAATATTTTCAACTGAAATAGCAACATAGAAGTGATTGATTGATTTTAACGCATAATGTATTAAAACTGTGATTAAATTTCCGTCCACAATATACAAAAGACTTAATTTTAAATAAGCAGGTGCGACTATAATGCATTTGCAGTGAGTGGATGAATCAACTCAACTATCTTAGGTGCCCTGCTGTAGCAAACTTTGTTGCTATCTGCTTAGAGCATATGTGCAGTATTTATAAATGAAGTACCAAAATACTAACAGCGCAAGACAACAGTCAATTGCATGTTATTGTTATTGTTCTTTATGATTACTTAGAATGCTTCTACATTGTTGTAAGTTGAAATATGTTTCAAAAATAATGGAGCTGCATGTAACCATAATGAATAAAAAAATATCACTACTGCATGTCTTAACACCTCCGGGGCTGGATGGTGTCTGCTTCAATTAGACCACATTTTTTTAGACAGTCAGTGAATATTCCCTCAGAGTCTGACAGTGGCAAGATAAGACCATCATACTGAGTGTCACTGCAGGTGCACTTAGTTTATCCTGATGATGGAGCCCAGATTAAAACACCCTGTGAGAGCATGACAGACATTCAGAGTCGAGGTATAGAAGTACAGAGGGAAGAAAGGCACATTTTGATGGAAGAATATCCCTAATTAATGAGGTGAATAGTGGAATTGGCACAGGTCTCTGACAACATGTTCCTGGGTAGCTCATAAATGACATCAGAAAATGATTTAAAAAGCAAGCCTGTCAGTGCCTTAAACAGCTTACAATACTTTGATTCCTATTTCTGTGTGCTCTCCTGTAGAACTATCAAAGTGTTCACAGTCAAATGCAACAGGAACTCAAGTGCCGCCCTGGTAGATCCTGACGTGTCTCCATGTGGTAAAAATCACATTTGTAACAGTACTGTTGCTAGAAATATAATACCGGCAACTTTTTATTCCACTTAAAGCTAGTAAAATGTATAACAAAAATAAAAACAATAATAATTGTTATTCTAGTTTCATCTACAAATGTGATACTGTTGGGATAAATCACTAACTCTATTCAAAGGATACCATATGAAGATTTTGGTACTCAGTATATTAAAAACATAATTTTTACCTGGATACCTTTTCTTTGTTTTAAACAAGTCAGCTCAGCTGCCAAATTAGGAAAAAATAATAACAGCAGTGCTTCATAACCACTCCAGCTCTTCACCAATTAGAGATGGTATTATGACCACTGACAGGCAAATTGTAACACTGATTATCTCTTTATTTTTGGCACCTATTAGGGAGATAAGATTATGAAACAATTGTCTTTAGTTTTACTTTATTATGACACTTGGATATTTCAGATCACTTTCATATTTTGTTCATCTAAAAGTTACTCATCTTAAATTGAAGCCCACTCTGGTTATATGTCAGAAATCTACCAAACCATCAAATAAACTTTTCAACGGTCTGGTCAAAGTCTGGCATTGAATCCAATTCAGATGCTGTAGCATGGCGTAAACTGCCTTCTGATTCTCAAAATCCCTCCTATATAACTGAATTAAAACAATTCCACAGTGATGTAAAAATAACTAATTGCAGCTGCCACCAGTAGAGGCACAAACAGGTGTAGCATTCAGGGAGCAATATTTTTTGACATAAGGACAGTATTCTGCACCCAAATAAAGGGGAGAATAGGTTTTGTTTTTAATCAGTCTTTTTTTTTTGTTTGATTAAAATTTGTTTTATTATCTAAAACTTTTAAGACGAAAAACAGCAAATACAAAAGAGAGTAAATACCTTTTCAAAGCCCACTATTAGGAAGACACATTTTGACCTCAAAGAGGATGTGCTAAATGCAGAAAAATGGACCAGCTTGATTATATAAGCATGTTTGGGGTAAATATGACTAAATGATGCTTTCTGGGGTGTTCATTGTCTGCATTGG
Organism: Xiphophorus maculatus; assembly: GCF_002775205.1. NCBI lineage: Eukaryota > Metazoa > Chordata > Actinopteri > Cyprinodontiformes > Poeciliidae > Xiphophorus > Xiphophorus maculatus. The sequence continues at coordinate 16,329,588 of NC_036450.1, read as the reverse complement.
TCACTATATACAGTAATAAACAAATAATTCTGAAAGGCAGATACGCAGTCATTCGCTATTTGCTGATTGCTTAATAGTAAAGGTGTTTGTAATGTTATGCCTTATCACTATCAATGACAAAACAACACTAAAAATTTTCCAGTTTCATACACCATTTCCATAAGAAATGAGGCATTTTATTCCTTGAGGGGTTTTTTTCTTGAAAATGAGTAATTGTGGAAAAGTGCAGTCACTGAACTAGATCCATTTTTTGAACAATTTACAATCTAAACTTATAGTGTGAGAATGAATACAAACTCAGTTGGCAGGTTTAAAAATCTAAGGAATAACAAATCTGGATAAATATATGTAAAGCTGTATGTTGGCAGTGCAATTTCACTTGTAGATGAGCACAAGTCCCCAATCCCACACAGCTTAGAGGGCAAGGAGAATCAATCTCACATACATCTGTACTCCATGTGCATTTGTGAAGCTTAAAACCAAATTATTTTTACACAGTTTTAAGTCAGAAAGATGGTGACTCAACTCTGCTGTAATTTCTGTAGTTGTAGCTCATGGATGATTTTAGAATAGTTTACATCATCATTTAAGAGTAGCAGGAGGACTACATATCAAAGAATTGCCACTTAAAGCAAAAATTCTTACATTTTCATGAATTTTCTCTGAGCATGTAGTGTTTAGTCAAATTTGATGGTGTAATCAAGCTGCAATTATTGAGGCATGCAGTGTAATGAGATGTGAACCTTTAAAATTTGTACGCATTTAAAATCACTTTTTTTAAAATGACATAAATAAGATGACTGGCTATTTAGAAGCAAGTTCCGTGCTTCATATTTCGCCTCTCTTTGAATGATGCAATACTTCAAAAAAGAGGAAAGTCTAAAAATGTTTGTGCTTTAATTCATCACAGTTTGAGGAAGCCATTTTTCAAATCTGTTTTGCAGATGTTTCAATGGAAACAAGAAAATGAAAACATGTTGTGGTCCCTTTCAACCTGTAAGAAAGAATGTTCACGCTAATAGTTAAAAAAATATATTTTAATACAATTTAAATGCAAATTAATAGTCACCTCAAAAATGCCTACTTATTATCCAATGGGTCCATGAGTATACTGCTGTCCTCGAGACAGTTAAGGGGTTAATCAGCAGATTGTGGTGCATAAGTTTATATTTTCCTTATCACCACACTTAAATGACACCAGTTTGAAGTTCATCAGCATGACATACAGTTGTTTGTGTATTTTTTAGTTTCGATTAAAGGGGAAACAGTCAGGACCATACCGTGTTGCAGTTGTCTATTTTGTTAAATGTGTTTTTATTTTATTTTTAGTTTAGTTGAATATGGTGCATACCTATGTTGAATTTGCATCGTTTTAAATCTAAAAACGTGTTCTTCATGGTCAGTAGCTCACAGTTATTAGATTTATGGGGAGCAATTACTTTTTAAATATAGGGCCATGTTGATATATTAGCTTCATGGATAAAATTATGATTTATTACCTTCCTAGTGAAGTATTTTCATTTTATTTAGATATATGTATATGATTATCCAACGCATGTAAAAATCATAAGATGAAAGATGTAAGGAGGCAAATACTTTATCACACAATTGTAAATTGTTGCACAATCATCTAATCTGCTCTTGTTAAGGTAGAGATTAAAATGGCATAAGTTTTGCACTGATTTTATGTCATATGTTTCTGTCCTGTTTATACAGTCAGTACACTTCTCTTTGAATAAATCAACTGAATCCCAGTTCAGTGTAGAGAGAAAGAAATTAATGAGCTTTAAGCCCCTCTCCACTATTTTTGATTATAGACCAATACATTTCTAACATCAAATAATCTCTTCTAAAAAAAAATCCACTTTAATATTACTATGCTTAAGAGATAAAAGTTGGATGTTTGATTGTGTAGACATTTAGCAGACACTGTGCATGTTTTTCTTTTCTGACTAAACTATGCTGAGACAAACACTAGAAGAAAAACTGATGAGATGGTGGTTTTAAGGGACATACCAAAAGATTAATAATTTAATTTATTTCTTCAAAGAAAAAACAATAAAATAAAGTAAAATAAAGCAAAAAATCTACCATTAAAACTCCCGTATGTAATTTTTCAAAAATCAGTTTTTTTTTTTTTAACATACTAGTTAAAACTGTCACCATGTTGTGCATAGGAGAGATAATCAGTGAAAAGAAATCAAGCTCCTCCCAGGGTTACTTTTGCATAAGTACACGGTTCCCGGTCAGAAACAACCAATCAGAGACAGGAGTATCTTAGCACTGTCAACCCCCTTCGTGTATCTGTTGCTCGTGTTATCAGTGTGCTAATGGCAGACAAATATTGTTTCAGGAAAACTGTTTATCCACCATCATCACTGGTCGCATTTACTAGCCTGAGCAGTCAGGACTGACTCTGGTGTGTGACCTTGCTGTAGTGTAGCAGAGAACAAGGGGAAGGGTGCGAGCAGCCGTACGTGAGCTTGATTGACAGAGCTGAGACCCCTTGCCTGGCTCTGATTGGTTGCTTCTGACTGAACGGTGCATTTCTGCAGATGACAGCAGGAGCGCTGGGAGGACGCAGTGGAGCTTTTCACAGGTAGTAGCAGTATTTATAAATATATAAAAACTTCTTTTTTTTTTCAAAAAATTACATATAGCAGCTTAAACCCCCCCCCCAAAAAACCTTTATACAAAATACCAATGTATTCCTTGTTAAACTGATAGGATTCCCAGCCTCTTTACCCTTTAACCTGATTGATGTGGTCACTCATTTTTTTCTGTTGTCTCTTCAAGAAATTCATCTTTCAGACATGCTGTTCCAACCCCGTCCTACTTTCATTCTAGCCTTACCTGCTACATCTGGACTTTCCCTTTACCCCACATGTTTTTCTTTGCTCTGCAGCCTCTGCAGTACGTGCATCCCTACTTACTACATAGAAGAAACAAAGACGTAAATAGCATGAAAGGAAAAATAACGAGAAAGAAATATAAGTATGTTCCTGTAATTAGAGGAAATTAAAATATCTGCAGTAATTATTGTTTTTCCAGGTTGGTGTGGATTTGTTTCTAACTTTAACTTTTTTTTTCTTGTCGTTTTAATTGCCATTGCTTGTCCTTTCTTGATGTCAGTTGAAATATCACAATTTCCTTGTTCCTGCCTTAAAAGCCTTTAAATCAATAGTATTATATTTTTAGGCTATACATACATTGGAAATACTCAGTACATATAGAACTGACAATAAATCATAGTAATAGTATGACTCAAATTGCATAGTTTTATAAAAAATCAAGAAGTGCTTCACAAAAAAATAATGCAATAGCCAAAAAGTCAACAATACACAATAAAAAAAATAAAAGTAGAATTAAAATTAACTGTTTTTTTTTTTTTGTTCTTTTAATGGATCACAGAGCCCACCAATCAATTCTCTCCAAAGCATATACAACAGGATACAGGATGGAAATTAATACCAGTGAGTGAAACAAAACTACCCTCTGCTGTGCACAGACATGATTATGGCAGTATATGTCTCTGTCTGTACGTATCTGTAAGCAATATTTCTGTGATGCAAGGCAAATGTCAAACTAATAATAATAGGAACACAGTATCGTATTTATTTGAGAGAACCTTGGCATATTGCGTGGTCTGCACACAATATGCAGACCACACAATAAGTGGGAGGCATCGTTTTGAAGTTGGTTAACTGATTAGAAAATTACAGCTTGGTCCAAGCCATGGATCAGCTAACCACTGTTTGATTTTTGAGGGTTGTACGGAGTTAGGAAAAAAACCCAAAAAAAAACAAAGAAAGCCTCAGAACTATTTGGAAAAAGGTGCATGAAAACCCCCCCAAAAAGACCAAAAACAAAGGAGACTTTTTCTTTTTTCGTGAATGTATTTCTATTATGCTATCTGTACATAGCCAGTGCTCTTTGCCAAGATGTCTTTGTTGCCATGTGCTCCAGCTCTCCAGTTCCAAGTTCATTGCCAGCCAGGCTGTTTGATCCTATTTTTCTTTTTTTTCCTCTCTCTCTGTTTCTGATTCTGCCTCAGTCTGCTCCCTTTGCTTTTTCTCTTGCCTGCGGGACGTAGTACAAAGCCAAATTAATAGGTTAGCAATGTGTGATGAGACTAAAGCTAGGGCTTTCATAGTAACAAAGCTTGGTCTCTTTTTCCATTCAAATCATCATAGTCACCTATGCTAAACACAAATGCATCACAATATTACTGCATTCAGAATTTAAGATTAAATTGGCTTAAACATTTGTTATTTCCTGATTAACTTTTTCTCAAATATTAAGTAATCAACTTAGGGTAATCCTAATGCAAGTCATTCAGGCACGCATCATAAATTCACTGGTCTTCTGTGTAGTAAAATTAGTAGTGCTGTCAATATTAATGTTTTAATGCATGCAGTTAATCTAAAACGTTGAATGCGTTAATATTTCAGATTAATTGCATTATTTTGACCAAAAAGTTTCTCTCCTGTGGATGATTAGTGAGTTCAAAGCATAATGTCCACTACTGCCGAAAAATACTTTAAAACAAAACCAAAAAAAACCCCAAAAAACATTGCAATGGACAACAAAGGCAGTATAGTAAATCCTATTTATTGTTACAGTGAATTATCTTCTGCCAACTGACTTAATAATAATAGTAATAATAATGTATTTTATTTATAATGTTATTTACATCTTAAGATCTCAAAGGGCTTCTTTTAAACCTTGAAAAAGAAAACCTGGAAAACTGAGCTATTTGGTTTGAAGCAACAAAACATTTTCTTAAACATTTTATGAAAATGTTTCATGAAAATGTTTAAGAAAATCTGTAGTGGGACCTAACCTCCCACTGCAGATACTTAAATGCCTTTTTGTCATTTGAAGCTTAAACAATTTATTTAAGTTGAATCTGTTGCATCATTTTATCCATTTAATTGATTCGTTTTATAATTAAGACGATACTTGTTTTCTTTTTTTACGTTGTACTGCCATTAGTGTGCAATGGCAATACATTATACAGTTGTGATTAATCGTGATTAATCACAAGGCCTGATTAAATGTTTCAATCAATTGAGAACACTAAAAATGACTAAACTAACAATTAAACTTATAACAGATTTACAGTTGGTATGATGGAAACTAAATTGAATGGCGCTTTACCGTGAAACCTAAAGGCAATCTACCGTCTTTGATAAATACATAAACTTTTCCATTTCTCTAACCATGGACTTCCAACTAAAGGATATTTGGAGGAAAAGCTGAATAGCATGTCATGTTTGACTCACTGACATATTCAGAAAAAATCTGACATTGTCTGTTATTTTTTTATGGCTGTCATCCATGTAATTGAAATAATAAGAAGGTTAAAAGCACTTTTTTGCAGACAAACATAATAGTCCTGACCTCCCACTATAGATACTTAAATATCATAAAGAGATAATCACTTCTGTTCCTATCTCTCATCTATGGAGCGTAATGCCATTTATCTACTCCTAACTTACTTGATGGGTCATTAAAGTGGTCTTGGAGCTATGAAGTAAAGCACTGAATCATGCCACATGTTCCATCTGCTGACATGCTCTATTTAGGCCAGAAGGGCTCAAGTCCATTTGGCGGCCACGTATCTTTCCTTACAACAATTGAAGTGACCGGACCATGAGAGTTTCTCAGTGACAATAAATTGATATCAAAGAGAAGAAAAATGAAAGTAGAGATGAGCACAGTGTAGGTGGTGTGAGCAAAGTGAAAATAGATAAATACTACATTTGTTGTGAACCTAAGTATCTCAAAGGTCTCTCAGTTTAAACACTCGCTACAGTTTCTGAAATAACAGCTGTCTGAGACTTGTACCAAAAGCAGTTACGGAACAAGACCAGAAGCAAGATCAGGATATGCAGGATATGTTGGAAGTAAAAATGAGACCTGATCTACCATAATATTTATGCTGCTCATACATGAGAGACATCTAATAATCTCCAACAATCTTAAAAAAACTGCATGTTAAATCCGGTAAAAAATAGAAAGTCATTCTAGTTGTGGCGATCTATATTTTATCGTCTTTGAATGAGTGTTTTCGTTTAATTTCAATATTCCATTTTTCAATAACTGTCAATCCGTTAAGAAACTGACATGATCATTTCAAAGCACTAGTTAAAATTCCTATTTCACCTTATGACTTTTAACACAATCTTGCACATCTTGTTTTAATGTAATATGTAATACAACTTACTCATGTGCTTAGAATTTTTCACATAGGGCGAGGCTGTTTTTTTCATAATGAATAAAATCATTGCTTGAAACCTGCCTTTTGTATTTACCCAGGGTATGTTCCTCTAATATTAAAATGAGTCCGATAATCTGAAACATTTAAGTTTAATTTAAAAAAAGGATAATTAAAATATAGTTGTAAGGAAGCAAATACTTGTTTTACACAAATGTATTAGTTTTTCAATTTTAGATAAAAAAATAAAACTTCACTTAATTCTGACCGAGATAAGAAAACCCTTGTATTTTTAAAATTGAATTGAACTGCGTATTTCTGCTCAGAAATACCAGGTACTACCAATGTGGTTATGCTTTGACTCGCAGCTCGCAAACAAAAAGAGGTATATTGCTTGTTGTTTCACACACACACACAAAAAAAAATTGCAATATGTATTGTACACATAATGTAATAGAAAAACTAAATATCCATCAGTGGAAACTTCAATCATTGCTTAATTTAAGAAGAAGACAATCGGTGTCACAAGTTGTCCGGTCACTCATAAATAAAACATCTGCGGAATGATAGAGGAAGTAGTATTTCTGCCAGAGTTTAAGTCTGTAGTGTGTCAAAAAAATTCAAAAATGAATTGATGTACCTTTTACAGACAATTTAAACTAAAGCGATAAACTCATAACAGTGTCTGGGTCAGGTTACGTATTCAGCTTGTGTTACAATAGTGATTTAGCATGGCTCAAATAGAACCACATTTGTGATGACTGATTCTCAACTTGATGTAAATCTTGCTTCATTGCACATAGAAAGCATGTCTGATATACTCATTACTTCTTTGTTAGTTTTCTTCTCTCTCGGTTTACGTTTATACCCACGGTTTTATTTCTAATGTTTTATTGAATCACCTCCCTGACTCCTGTCTTTCTGCATGCAGTTTAGTTGTTTTCCTCATCACCTCATTACACATACATCTGACATGATAGTCCAGAGTACTTTTATCCATAATTTCTCTCTCTCTCTGGCTGCATCACGTTCACTTCTTACCAGTCAATGGCAGTACTCTACTACGTAAATGCAGACAAATGTCTTGTCACTTGAGAAGGTTGTCAGGATATTTTCAGTAAATTCTTGGTAGCATTGTAAAGTTGTGTGTTTAACAGTCCACTGGAAGAAAGAAATGGTACTTTTAAGACTAATCAAGAGTGCTGAATAGAGTAATAAAAAATGCTGCAATCAAGACAAGCTCAGGTCACACACAGTCAGGCATACTGGTGAATGTGTGTCAAAAAACCCCAAAAACTAAGAGCCAGTCAATTTGAGGGCAGATACCTATTTGTGAGCAAAGCTTGAGATGTATATGTTGTAAAACACTCTGTTGCGGTCTATAGGTTTTCTTTGAGCTGCCAATTTATGGTGTTATTTTAAAAGCATGAAATGGCCTTGTTACCATGAAACAAAAATTAGACAAAAAATTTAAAAATAAAACTACTGACAGCCTACCTTCTATCAGTAATTTTTGTTCCAAATGCCAATGATTCATTTAAGACATTAAACTTAATGCCAGACTTTATTCAAATCAACAAAGTATCTCACTACACATTATGGCATAGTAGCATTGTGTTTGCAAAACACTTCTCTGTTTACTTGAAACACTAATAGCTTTATTTTTTTTTTTCTGACAATACACTGTTTATAGTTATCAGGCCTTTACAAAGCTAATATTAGCATGTTCACGCTGTTTTTACGCAAGACATTGATATTTCAACTTGTTACATATTTAAATTAACTGACAGCTAATCAAGTAGGCATTTAAAAAAATGCAGGAAAGACTAAATAAGGAGTTCTTTAAAAAGCTTTGAAAGTCACTGCTCTAATTGAACTGCTGGAAATGTTGAATCATGTAAACTGATCAAGGCACAATTGCAGGCAGAAATATGTGTTGCAGCAGCTGCAGTTGCACTTTCATGTTGAATGTTAATGTAAAGGGGCAAAAAACACAACTGATAGAGAATCACAGATTTTGGATCATCAAATTGGGCACACAAAAACAGACAGATTCTGCAGCTGGTAATGACATTAGAGCTACAACCAGCCCTTGTAAGTTATCCCAGGGATTCCCATACTGTTCATTACAAACAAAGCAGTGTTTGGGACTCCAAGTTGACAACTAGTATTAGTTTGGGGCATTTCTATTTAAACAGATTAAGTTGTAGAAAATGTAAAAAACTTTTCATAAAACAAAAAAAAAAAAGAGTACAACGCATGTAATGTATTATTTATATGGATATTAAAATGACCAATTATGAGTGAGTAAATAATGAAATCAGATCAGAAAAATCTGATTTGACTGCTGGTCGATTTTACAAATCTGTGTGTAATTTGTAAAAACACACAGACAACAAACTAGCGCAAAATTAGTGAAATGTATTAAATTATATTTACAATATACTGTATACAGACAAGTTCTTCAAATAGCTCATGAAATCCCCGAGATAAACCCTCCAGCCCCCTTTAACCAAGGCAATATTTAACAGGTTCAGCTCCTTGACGGAGGTGAGCGTTATGATGGTAAAAGATCCAATTCAGTTCGGTTCAGTCCAGAGTGAGGATGAAAGTGTGGTTGTGGGCTTGAATGCCTCCTACCAGATTGGAAGGAGTTGACAGGATGTGACGTTTCTCTTGAGTGGATGTATGGTTTAGCTCGCCAGTCTGGTCCACTTGGCAACAGACAATCTGAATCAAGGATCTGGAACTGGATCTGAAACAGGAACCTGGCCTGTGTAAAACAGGCCTGATAATCAACCCTGGGTTTTGTCAATATCAAACATCATTCTATATTATACATATACATGTCTTTTCTTTCTTATCGTCACTATAGTAAATAAGTTTATATTATAGAGAGAATTAAACTCATGTGAGTACACAATATTCATTTTTAAATTTCTATTCCTATTGTATGCTAAATATTTCACTTTAGCATACAATATAAATAGTGTTTTACCATTTAAAGTATTTTCAGTTTAAATGCCTCAAGGTAACAAAACATGCTCATTTCAAGTTAGTTTACACCAGCGTTTCTCAATTCCAGTCCTCAGGCCCCCCTGCCCTGCATGTTTTAGGTGTTTCCCTTCTGTTACACACCTGGATTGAATCTTTGGGTGATTAACAGGTTTCTGCAGCACTTGATGGTCATGCAATCATTTGAATCAGCTGTTCTGGAATAGAGGCACATCTAAAACATGCAGAGCAGGGGGGGCTGAGGACTGGAATTGAGAAGCACTGGTTTACACTGACAGAGCCCAAACAATCACCAGGAGGCTAGCGCTAGCATGCTAGCTCCCAAACAAACAAACAAACAAACGCCAGTTCCCACTTGTCAAACCGTGTGAATGTTTTGTTCCACAATCACACATCTAAAAGTTGAGAGGCATATCAGTGAGAGGCAGCAATACAAACATTTGCTAGAGGCTTACAAACGCCTAGAAGCCTACCTGCGACAGCGACGGACAGCGTCTCCCACCTAGCCCGGTGAGCAGCTGCCATAACAGCAGCAGCTGTCTATGGGCTCTTTGCACGTCGGCTTCCGCGTTCGGGGATAAGCGGCTTGGTCGTTTCCAGTCTATTGAAAATGGCATTTTACTAACTAGATGCTTGCAGGGCTTGCCTAAGCCAGGTAACAATTAATGATGCACCTCGATCCAAAGCCCCAACAAGTAAGCTGGAGAAGGGTTTTAAGATGTACGCCTCCTTATACTTTCACAGACACGATGGTGAGTTTTACTTCCTTTAAACTTTGTGGCTAACATTAGCTTTAGCTTATGCTAGTAGGTAATATTCTTAGACATTTTCATTATAAAAAAATTGCAATTTAAGTATCTAAACATTTTAATTAATTCTAATAGACGATGATTTTACCTTATTTTGTATTTATTTTCAAGTTTGTTGTTAGTGTCAGAGACCAAGTAACAGGGAGAAGTGAAGGTCTTTTTTTTTTAAATAAATCTTTAAATAAATAAAAGTGAATTTAGACAAATGGAAAAACATTCCCTGGTTACACGCACTAACAGAATACACAAGTTAAGACAAAAACAAAACATGTGCAAAACTGTTTGAATAATTTTCAACAACCGAGATTTCCTGACAAAAATAGTTTCTGTCTAATACATTCTCAAAAGATTAATCCTAGAGATCACCCAAATCATCAAAGTTATTCTTTACTCCCATGAGGACAGACCCCATTTGACAAAACAAATGCTGCCACAATATGATAGCCACATATTACCCACCTTGTGCCAGGACATATAGCATATTGTGATTCATGGGTAAAAGCAAACCTGCAATAATATAATACGAAACATGGATAATTACTAACAAAAACAACACAAGAAAACTCATAGTGGGAGATTAGGGTGCACCCTAGGTTCACATGCAGTTTCGTACTAAAACAGAAAGCAGATTCAAAACAATAGATCAGGGGTGTCAAACTCAATTTCACCAAGGGCCACTTCAGCATATTGGCCACCCTCAACGGGCCACATTGACAGTATAAATCAGGAATGCCCAAGTGCAGTCCTCCAGACTGCAACTTTTAGATGCGTCCCTGCTAAAACATACCCCAGACAAAAAGTTGACTTCCCTCATTAGCAGCAACTCGGTTCTTTAGAGGCCTATGAATGAGTCAATGATCCAGGTGTGTTAGAGAAAGAACATCTAAAGTTGCAGAGTGATAGGTCTGGAAAACTAGACTTGGGCAACCCTAGCATAAATGTATGAAAATACAATGTTAAAAATAAATTAAACAACACCTCACATTGTTAAATAACTGATTTTATGTATTCAAGTTTTAAATATTACATTTGAGTTTGCATGGATGTAAAATTACTGCTCAGTTTAAAAATTACAATATTTTTTAAACTGAGCAGTTTAAAAATATGCTAAGCTAAACTTCGCTCTTTAGCTTGTTAGCTTGTCGATGTTTCAGTTTTATTCGCTGGGAAAATTATTCTTTGTCTGCTTTAAAGATAAGCAGACAAAGAATAAAAACAAGTTTTGATATTAACTCTCAACTTCATTCACAAAACCTTTTCGTTATTTATTACACAACCAACATGTATTTCACATAAGAACAAAACAATGAGGTGATGTTGCCTGTCCTTGAACACAAAGCTGATCCTCTTCACCTTGTCACCAACTCACACACATCCTCATTGTGTTGTGTTGTGTAAATAAACACAAAACAAGCAAAATCAATAAACTATATGCATATTCCAGTATACTGAGTTTTGGTTATACATTCATTCTATTTAAATTTAGTTTGTTCGTGCTTACCAATGTTTTCTGGCCGGATGTCTGGCACCGTTTTCCCCTGGTCAGTTCGTCGATGTCCGGTTTTAGTTCTTGTGCTGTTGCAATCCGCAAAATGGCGTGTAGGTTTTCGTCAGTAATGCACGATCTGGTCTTGGTCTTGTTTAAATTCATTATTGAAAACATCTATTCGCTCAGATAGGTGCTTCCAAACATGGACAAAAAACACGAGCTGCATGGAGTCGAAGCTGTGGCATCAAATCAGGGGGCAGGAGACGGTAAAAGTCCTCGATTGAAACATCTTGGAACTTCGCTCTTTAGCTTGTTAGCTTGTCGATGCTTCAGTTTTATTCGCTGGGAAAATTAATAATCAGCTTGAGGTGACTCTGCTGCACTCTAGTGGCGAGAAGCCGTAATGTTGGCTGGTAAGAATCGGAAGGCATTATGGGAGATGTAGTTTGTAGTCAATTCGTGCTCAAAACCTATTTTAAGTCAATCAATGGGGCTGTAAAACGGTGGTGGGGGGGAGAGGGCCACATAAAATGACGTAGCGGGCCACATGTGGCCCGCGGGCCTTGAGTTTGACACATGTGCAATAAATTATTAAAATGTACCTTGCATTCGTTCAAGGAAAGGTGGATGCTGTTTGAACATTAAGCGCACGAAATGGGATAGACAAGGACTAGCACCTCCGTGCATATATCTCAGGAGACACACTACTGTGAAATAATTTGTGTAGTTTGTGTTAAGCAGGAGTTTACTTCAGCTACACTGTCTAAATCAGGAAAAACTCCGAGAGGTTAACCTCTCAGGTCAACATATCTTTGATTGGGTCTGTTTTGGTGCCTTTCTGAGCTGAAGTATGGTCTCAAATTAAATTTCAGTATGAGAACTGGAGTATCTCAACCTTTAAAACCACTGTTTAAATAACAAAAAAACACCTTCAAGACAGTTTGTTCTGTCTGTTTCAAACATCAGATTAGGGCATTGTAGCAGTGAAAATTCAGAACATAATCATTACAGGGCAACTGATTTCATATAAAGACAACCAAACAGATATATTCAAATCTAAACAATTAGACAAGGATCCAATGTATATAATGCATAGCCATACATCTGTCATTCTCTGTTTTTCTTGTTTGATTGGTTGATTGACTGATTGAGCAGCATCTCTACATTTGGCCTACAAAGAACTTAGTTTGTGCTTGCACAGTTGTTGTTTTTTTTTTTTTTTCTGCTGTAAGGCAGAAAGGAAACAATCATCCATTTCATCTTTCCTAAGACTGATAAAAAATATATTTTAGGGCTATTAAAACCCAGCTAAACAAATTGGAAAATCTTCTTAAAAAGCAGCTTGGAATAAATCCAGCATCTGCACATGTGCATTTTTATTATATATTTTTCATTTCCATTTGTTTGTGGGGTTTGCTTTTCTTTTTATAGAGTGGGTTTACCTATTTATTTAATAAACACAGCTCAGATTTTAATTAGAGCAGGCTTTTAGGATTAAGTTATAGATATGATGCCCTTTGGATGTTTCCTATCCAGCGGAGATTTGAATGCACTTTAAGGTCAGACACTTGCCATAATTAATCTTATCATTCACACACACACGCCTATTCACCCCCACACACACAAAAAAAAATAAATCATTCCTCAATTTCTCAAAATATGCGATATAAAATCATAATACCAATTCTGATCCATTCACCTATTGATCCATCAATAATTAGTGAATTACGTTTTCCAGTACCTTTGTATAACTTAAATGAAAATGTAATTTACCACAAAAAAGCAACAAAACAATCTAACTTCCTCAGACAGGTCTATTTTGACAAAGTCACAGTTTTGGACAATTTTGTAACAAATTGGATGGTTGGTTGGTTATGAGCACAATAAATTACATTTTTTCCCATTATGTCATGTCACAAACAGTAAGTTTAAGATATTTTACTGAGATTTTATGTGATAGAACAGCAAACATTCATCCATCCATTTTCTTACACCTTTATCCCATAGTGGTTGGGAGGGGTGCTGGTGCCTATCTCCAGCTGTCAAGAGACAGGGTACACCCTGGACCGGTCACCCATCCATCACAGCAATAGCAAACACTGATTAATAATTGTGAAATGGAAAAAAAGTAATGTATAGTTTTCAAAAATGTTCAGTTAAAAATCATGGTATTTTTTCTTAACTTTCACACTGAACGATGTCTAATGTGCACTTAAAAAAGTGTTACCCACATGTGTCGTGGGAATTTGGCAGCAAACATTATAAAACTCCACAAAAGAACTTTTGCAGCACTATTTGAAAGTTTCTTTCTGCAAAATACAATATATTTTTACAATGCATTATGTAAAGAAACAGCAGATCAGGGAGCAATTTTGCCCTCAGTTTTTTGATACTCTGCTAAAATGCTAATAGGCTTGTCTGGTTTATTGTTGTAACAGAATAGGCATGCATAATAGAGAATGCTATTGAGATTTTTTTTATGAAAGCACATCCTGTTAAATACGGCAGAATGATGGTCATATTACAACAAAAGCAGCATCAATTTTAAAAAGTGATATGAAACAAAGAAAACACAAATTACTACAAAACATTTTAAAAATGCAAGGTATAGTTCTTTAGTCTTTTTGTTTAATATTTAATTCAAATCAATGTTTTTGTGTGTGAACATACTAGACAATATACATGAGAGCAGTTGTTTTTCTTTTAACTCATCAGGGAATTTGCACGTTGGAAGGTGAGAAATACTGCTATCGAGAGAAGGGACCTCATCCGGAACCCCGTGCCACTCATGCCTGAGTTCCAGCGCAGCGTACGCTTGCTGGGCCGAAGACCCACCACTCAGCAGTTTATTGATACTATCATTAAGAAATATGGAACCCACATTCTCATCTCAGCCACCCTAGGAGGTAAGAGATTTTTACTTGTTTGAATTATTCAGGGCAAGGATTAAAAGTATTCCCACAATTACCTAAATGCTCTTCCCATGGGGTTTGTGGTTTGTGTGTATGTGTTTACATAGAGGAAATGCATATTTTTCATATGATAAAAATAAAAAAATACTTTAACTAATAATGGGTGCTTGGTGGGGGATTGACTTTTCTATTCCACATTTGCATGTTTTGTACAGGTTATCTGGGGAAAAAAAATAATAGGTGAGTCTTGGAAATTTTTTGAAAACTAAAATAGTAAACATAAATGCCTACAAATAAACGTAAAAAAATGCTTTATCCCTGTTTGATTAGCCTGAGTAAATGCGACCTTGCTCTGCTGAATATTTTTTTCTAACTGCATCATTGTCAGTGAAGCTCATTTAATTAGTTTGAAGGCAATTTATTGCTCCAAGTTGCTGAGAAACCAAACTGCAGCAAATCACATGAGAGCATGGAAAATTAGCAGAAATCCTCACCTACAGTCATCCTAAACAGACAGTATAATCTGCTTTAAGTGCAAGGTTTCATGTAGCAAAAAAGTATGCACTTTTAAATTCTATGGTTTGGTGTTAATTTAAACATATCCAAAACTTGTGCATGTGAATCCAATTTGTCAGTGTACGCTTGAGACAAACAATTTTATGACCTGGAGGTCAGATCATATACACATTTAAAAAACATGACTACAGGTAAATGCATATTTTATAACAGAAAAACAAAACTTTAGTGCATCATACTGTCGTATTATATTAATGCTGTCAATCGATTAAAAAATATACTCAAATTAATCACACTCTGGCACTGTGATTAATCACGATTAGTCATTATGCCTAACCTGGTAAGTTTGCAATATATGCAGTTGTGGTTCCTGCAGGAATTGTGTCCTGGGCAAGCTCCTCCTTTTGAGCCCAAAATGTGCCGCTGTGAATTATTAACACATGAAGATCTTCAGATTAATCACAGCCCTAAAAAGAAAAAAAATAAATATATATATATATATATATATATATATATATATATACTACGTACTTTTTTTGTTTTTCTTGGGCAGCATAGTATCTGGCATCTGTCTGCAGTATACAGTCCTACTAGCAACTCTAGCTGTTTTTTCCCCATGTTCTCAAGCCCCTGTACATATTTTTAGCAATTTTGTTTAAGCCACTTAAAATTGACCTATGAATCATTCTAGTTCACAAAAGACTGGGACACAAAGACGGCATAGTGCTGCACCACATTGTATTCTAACACCGCTGGCTTTCTAACATTTTCAAGGCATTCATAAAAACTGAGGCTCAATGTGTTTTACATTGTAATTGATATACGAAGAAATATAAAATTAGTAGCTATTTATTATTGTGTTGAAAAGTCAGTTCTAACTTTATTTTTATATTGTTCATCAATAACCAAAATCATCTGAATGCACTATGCATAAAATGGGGTGATTAAATAAGAGTTCACTTCTACCTACTCCTTTTAAAAGAGAAAATTAGTGGTAAGCTAATTATTTTGTTCTTGGTTATGCACATCCTTTCTCTTGTCACATTGGTTACTTGTTTTATTTAATTTTAAAATAACAGTTTGAAATAAATAATTAAATTAAAGAAATGCAAAATATATTTATATGAACAATGAAGTTCATTATAATTTAAGCACTAGCAACTAATCATGCATATATCAATACATAGTGATTTATTTAAATTAAGGTATAATATTTGTAAAACAAAAAAGATTCTAAAAGCATTACATAGACAGAAATAAGTGTTGAAATGTAATATAATCTTATAAGTTATGCTTCATTACTTATCAGTGACCAGTCAAATAGTTAATAAGTGAGAAAAAAAATGCAGAAAAAGAATAACGTTTTCAGTTTCAATTCAGCAACTAATTGTTTCTGAATATGTTAGAGTTTGAGGGAGTTTGTCCCAGAGCAGAGGAGGATAGAAATAAAATGCTGTCCCAAAAGATCCGGTTCTGGAAACACTTCATAAGCATGGTTTTTAAAGCCTGAGGAGACCACATGAAACAAATTTGACAAGAAACTGAGAAATGTATTTCAGTGTACGAACATTTATTGCTTTATAGACCAACAGCAAAATTTTACCTTGTCATGAAATAAACAGTTTAGTTTCCAAATCCTGCCTGTTCAGGCATGTTGGCAAGTATGCCAATAGCTGGATCAATGTGGAATACAATAAATTATTTTGATAGATGGGCATAGTTTTATTTTGATACAAAAGTTAAGCATCTCAGTTATCCAAGGCTAAATTTAATCTCTTATCTTATCTTGGGCTCTGAGGATGATGCATGAAGGCAGCTAACAGCGATTACTTTGGCAACTGCATTTAAAAGATGTGATTATCAAGATAAACCACTCTTTTTTTTAAGCTCTGTCTGCATTGTGTAATTGTATATAGGATAGACTGTTAGACTGTGTAAAATATCTTGGGTCTAAATTGCAAAATCAATGACTTTCTGCAAATATTCAGAATACTTCATGCACTATTTTTCTCACTGTAATGCATACATATATAAAAAGTATCTTAGAGTCTAATTCTTGGTAAAGATGGTTTTGAGGAGAATGACTTATTAGATGTGATAGAAGACAAGTAGTGTTAATATAGTATACAAAAAACTCCCAACAATTTAAAAGTAAAATCTTAAGGAATGCACTCAAAAAAGAGAGACAAAATGTAAAAAGATAAAATAACTAAAGTAAAATTGATAAGTTTTTTTATACCATCACATCTGCCAATATTTGGAATTAAACATCACTTTGACTTCATTTTGCTGCTGTCACAATTAACAAAATACTGGTTTGTGAAAAAAAATATTAATATACAGTGAACCCTCGTTTATCGCGGGGGTTACGTTCCAAAAAGAACCCGCGATTGGCGAAATCCGTGAAGTAGTAACCTTTGTTTTTTTTGCAATTATTATACAATGAAATACTCCATAATACATTGAAACCAAAGAACAAAACCTTTTTACAGGCCCAAGCATTTGTTTAACAAATAAAAGTACTGTATAAATGTTTTTTTTTTTTTTTTTACAAATGACTACTGTACTGTAAAATAATAATTTTAATCATCAATATGAACTGAAGGCTTCAAATTGCGGAGATCAGCACCGCCCCACCGTGACCCGAGTAATTGGATTAGAATGTGAGAAAATGAAAAATGATTATGAAAAAAAAAATACAAAGTACAGTAGGAAAAATAGTGAGTCACGTGTATTTCACTGCTCTTCTGACTGAGCTGCTGCATCAGCTCTGTAGCGTTTTTTTCTTCTAATGCCCGCGGTGCAGGTCTGTTTTTTTTTTGAGAGAAGAACATAGTTATCGGTAGTTGTTGTCGCTCTTTTTAGGATCTTCCTTTGACTTTTGGGCCCGACCGCAAGGGCCTTTGTTGGTGCAGAACGTTTTGTCAATATTATGGGTTTTAGAGAAACTTGAAATTGCAAGAGAATTTGCAAACTTAAATTTGGCAAGCTGTTTTACGTATGTGTACATATTAAACCGCAACGTTATCGACCCACAGGTAGAGAAGAAGCGGAGAGACTGTTTAGCCAATCAGAATGCAGAACACAATGCACAATGCAAATCCATGAAGCAGCGAGATCGTGAAAGGTGAACCATGATATAGTGAGGGTTCACTGCATTGTAGCAGTCAATTAGGGCAAGATTTAACGATCTGTTTAAAATGTATTAAGTCATATATTACTCATTTACCCCTATTTCAATATGTATCTTTTAACTACTCATCAGATCAGGATAAATCATTTAAGTGTCTTTCAGAATGGTCACTTACATCATTGGCATGCCAAGTATAGTGCTTGAAGACACAATGACATGTGTTTTATTGTTGCCCATTCCTTTGACATTGTGATATTGCCAACATTGTGTTTATCTATTTGTTTAGCTAAGAAAGGTATCGCCTATGACTTGTGACGAGAAAGTAGCTTTTTGAGTACAAATGATGCTAGTACAGTTCTGAAAACACACGCATACAAAAAAGAATCACTCACAATCTTGATAAAGCTGTTCAATCAGTAAAATGTTATTCATTTTTGTGTTTGGATGGACCATGGTCATTTATAACCAGTGGTTGTATACATTTCTGCAAAGAAATAACTCTTAGAATGATCTTCCAATTATGTACAACTTTACTTGTCTCTTCTTAAAGTTAAGTGAACATTTGTGTTTTCCTTCACTTGGTCTCTGTAGGAAACTCAAAAATAAAATAAAATAAATCCAAAGCAAAACAACATTTCTATGCCTTGAAGTGAAAAACTTATTTTAAATGTATGAGGGGCAGACTTGGAAAAAATGTATTCCTCACAGCTTAAGATGAATGCAAATGTACCCTTCACACTTTTTTAAAAGCTATAACCTCAACCATTTATATAGAGGCCTGGCTGTTGAAGGACTCCATTATTTTAAATGACAAAAACAGAACGGTTCTGATTCAGCTGTAAGTGCACATAATGTACTGCAGATCTTTGTCCTCAATTGCTGTGAGAGAAGTTTTAATCATTTATATGTCAACATGTTTACGTGCATTTCAGGCTCAGTTTTAGGACTAAGTTTAACCTGCTCAGTGTGCATTTTATTGTAAAATTTAAATATTATTATCTCTACACAATGCAAAGTATGCCACATACACTGTGCACAGACTGCAGTAAAATGTTGCATTTGAAAACACATCTCTTGATGGCTCATTTGAATAGAACTCACATATGGTATATGGAAGATAAAATGTTTCAAAAGGTAAAATTGCTTTAGGAAGTTATGATAATTACCCCCCCAAAGGTCTTCGAAATATACTGTCAGTGCTCAGAAAAAGCAGCAACCTTTTTCTCTTGAAGACTCGTTTCAATGGGGACTTACTTGACATTAATACACTATGATATTTGCATAGTTAGGAGCTTCGGTTTGATATCACACTTATATTTGTAGTTTTACTTGTATCTAAACGGGATAAAAATGCTATGACATGTAATGTCATTAGTTAAAAAAAACTGTCACATTTCTCAACAATCCAGTCTGAGATGCTCGTAAATGCTGCAGAAGCTTATACAACTTTCACATGATCAGCTTGTTGGACTAAAAGACATACACTCATAGTGCTGTAAAAACTCTTTGCCTACTTACAGAGTTCTTCACTTTTTCTTTTCATAATAATATGTAAACGTTTCTAAACATTATGAAATTTTGATTGTCAGACAAAAACAAATCTTTCCAAACTAACTTAGCTCTATCTGAAAATGTAACTGTCCCCTATATCTAATTGATTGTACCATCCTAAAAACTAAAATGCCCTTAAGCGCTTGCAAAGTCAGTTCCTTTTCCCACTTCAAATTAATTTTGACTCATCCCTCTTTGTGTTATTGTTATAACTCAGCCACACTGAACCGTTTTTAAACAAGAATGTCTTTTTCAGGTCTCACCACACATCTAAATCTAAATTGACAAAAAACTTTGACTCAATCATGTTTTTAATAACTTAAATACATTTAAGCTTAAGATCATAAGCTGATGGGTGAATGTTTTCTTCAGGATTTTCCAGTATCGAACATATTTCTTTTACCCATCAGTTATGAAAAGTAGCCCTGTTCATGAAGCATGAAGCAACAGAGCAGCTTTAGACCATTTTTTAAATTATTTTAGGTCAGATGGTTTTCACATGAATAGCATTTGGGCCTGCTTTTTCTTTTTATTGGATCATAAACACTTTTCTTAATTGAAGGACATGGGGTCTGCAGTGCTTTAGATGTTGTTATGGGTTCTTTGTTACCTCCTCTTGGATGAGTTGTTGATACTGGCTTGAGAATAGTTTTGGTACACCAGTCACTCTTGACAAGGTTCATCACTATTTTGTGTTTGCTTCCCATTTTTGTGTGATTTGCTGAGAAAGAGATTGTTCTCTCTGGGTTTGGATGTTTTGCAGCTGAAAAGAGTTTTGCTCATACATTTTTTTTTTTTTACTTTCACCGAGTTGTTATGATGTATAACCTGGCAATACGCTATTATTTGTACAACTGGTAGCAGCTGATTAGCATCTCAAATGCTCAAATAATACCAGAAGTATGATCTCAAAGGAGTTGAAAATGGGCCTCTCCTGGATGCAGGTCAGGACCAAATAACAGAGAACAGGAAGTTCAAACCAACTACAGTATTTCAACAGTCATAATAGGAAAAGATTATGTTCCCCCATTCCACCATCTCTCTGCCTTTCTAATCATACTGCTACACTGAGATTTAAAGAGGAGTGGCAAAGCAAAATGAAGTAAATTAGCAGTGCTTGGTAACAATTAATGATGTCACCCAGGGTGTGTTACTGTGAAATGGTGTTTCTCTTCTGTATTGAGCATGTCATGACAATCATGTTGTTGTCATATAGCAGTCTGCGGCCTCTTTAGATTTGGTGCAAGGTTGTCCGTTACCAGTAATCCTGCCTACCCATAGCATCACCATCCACAATGACTCTTTGAAGATATTTGGATTATATAAGTTATGACAATATTTAATTTCCTTTTGGGAGAAATAAAATATTTTGAATTGAAAGAAAATTACAAACAGTAGGGAAACTGTTCAACTAAGACCGTGCAGATAAAAGCTGATATTGTTTGGAAAGAGTGGAATGTGTTCAAATGAAACACAATTTTTTCTGCATCCTGAAAAAAGCATATGTATTGTTTTTATCTTTTTCTGTCTGGGTTATTTGATGCAACAGGTTATCTGATTTAGGTTTTTTGTTTTGTTTTGTTTACCACTCTATATCTGAGTTGTGCCATTTTTGGTAATCTTTTTCTGTTTTGGAGTGGAAGTATGATTACTTTTCTTGGAACTGTTGTGTTGCTCTTCAGTTGCCAGTAAAACTGTTCAAACAGTCATTTGCCAAAACATTCACTGTGAACAGAACAGGTTGTTCTAAGATAAGACGCAGCAACAGGAGATTGAAGGAAAATATATTTGATTCTGTTTGGAACATTTGATCTGGCCCTAGCCTACTGCTATGGAGCCCAGTAGAAATTGTGTCAATCACTGAGGGATGTAGAATAGTCAATAATAGACTAATCTAACTAAATCTTTTCAGCTAACTGCACATGGGTATTAACAGGGTGCTGAAGCAGAGGAGGGTTATCAATTCATTCCATAACAGCTTAGTCCTGTTCGGAGTTGCAAGAAGGCTGGACATCAGTAGATGTCAAGAGAAGGTGTGGAGTACATCCTACATGGGTTGCCAATTCATCAACAATTTAAGGATACACTCATAGTTAGGCATACTGAAGAATAACTATGAAACATGGTAGGAAACCAGAGTACTCAAGAAAACCCCCCAAAATCACCAAGTGCAGCACCAAACAGTTAGTTACAGGTACAACTGTTCATTCACATGCATTTTTTTTTTTTTTTACCATTCTGGGTAATGCAGCATTTGTTTTTTATGGTTCTCTTGCATTATTTAAATGACCTCAAGGTACATCTGCTTTCATTATATGTTTCCAAAATATCCAAAAGATGAAAAATGACTGACCTGAAATCACATTTGAATAGCTCTAAAACATGCTTTAATGAGATTTTGAATTTAGTTATCTCTTTAGGGCTACTGGAATTAAGATGGTAGTGTGACCATTGAATTTATAAATGTACTACTCTATGCACCATAATTAATTATTTTCTTTATTATTTCCTATGTAAATAAAAAAGCATTAAAGCAAATTAAGAAAAAAAAGGATGCATTCATTTCTATTTACTTCAAAGGAAGGAGGACTTCTAATGGGGTTCTTGACAACTGACCAATCAACTTTTAAGTTACCCTGGAGAAGGACAATTCATTTCTTCCCCTTCAATTATGTGACTCATGAGACCACAAAGTGCAGGTTGTTAAAGAGAGAATAGCCTCCTCTAACTTTATCGCTCATCCTGCATGTGCATTTTTGTTTTGTATAGCGGTGTCCTTTATTGAGCATCTGTAAAGGCTGAGATAAAAGTGTGCTGACACATAACTTGAAACAAAAGGCCCCAAGGTTAAAGGGAACATGGCAAAAATCCAGAGGCAGAGGAGACGAGCCAGAGGTTAAATGTAAAGAGAGACAGGAAACACATAAAAGATGCAATACAAGAAGATGAAAAAGGATGCTGTGGTTGAAAAGAAAACCATAATAATTTAGGTATTTTTAAAAATTATTCTCAAGTTTTAGCCCTGTGGTGCATTATGGCTCTGGTATTTCTCCACTGAACACCTATTTGCACTTCAGTGTCAGATGATGTTTCAACCTAATATTGTATATCCAGTTTCCAAAGCAGAAAAAAAAACAATAAAACTCTCTGAATTACTTTACTTTTGAATTCCATGAAGTCCACTACAAGCACGCCTCTGTTTAAATAGCTTGAACACGAGCAATTTGTTAAAGCCTGAGCCATGCCTATGGCATAAGCCATAGGCATGTTTAATTATGGCCTAACAGTGTCCTACCTGCAGCAAAAAGCTTTCTGCATAATCTCAATTTGAAGAATGACAGAAATGTTCTGACGGTCAATGTCCTGTCCTAAAGCAACTTCTTTATGAAAAACCTTGTGACAGTTGATGCTATAGCTGTGATATAGATCTTTACACCAGTGTTGTATAAAGTACTGAAATCTCAGAGTCAAGTAAAAGTATAAGTACCTCTCCAAAATATGACTTTGGTAAAAGTCCAAGTCACTGACTGAAATGTTATTTGAGTTAAAGTCTTAAAGTATCTGAAACTTCTTGTATTTAAGTATGGAAATTACTGTAAAAATGGATGTACTCAAGTAATGTAATGAAAAGTACAAGTAAAAAGTAAAACAAGGCAAATGCAGTTTGAATGACATTTTTTATATTTTGGTAAACTTGTCAAATACATTTAAAATAATGTACACAACCAAGTGCAGGCAAAATTAAACCTGCTAATAGATATACCTGCAGGCATCATTTAGTTAAGAAAATTAGGTGCTTTACCTATAGCACAAGGTTAACTTAACCTGCTTTACAACTGAACCAGCTTCTTAGTAAACCCTCCAGGACAGAAAATACAAAGTTTTTGTAAGCCTTAAGTTTTCCCTTCAAGTAAGGTCAGTGCTGAAAATGAGAAAAATAAATAGTACAGAAAATGCGGCCCACATGAAGAAAAAGAGCTGTTACGATTACTCTACTTCACAAATCAGTGAATCAGTCAATGCTACAGTCAGTAGGTGGTGCACACAACTGGTCATTATGCAAAAGAAAAAAAGAATTGGGAGGGAAATGCAGCTTATTGGCATCTGTAAACCTGGTTTTGAACTTGCATGCCTTTCCTATATTCGTTAAATTTAGTCTAAATTGCTATCGCTATGGCTTCTATCCCCCCTTGAACAGAGGAGTCTAGGTAGCCTGATACAGTCAACATTAAGCCTAAGCTAAATACACCACGTGTGGAACTGAAACAATGCCAAACAAAGTTCATTTATGGTCAACGTTTCACAATACAGTAGTGCCTAGTGACCAAGCTATAGTTACTGAAACAGGATTATAAGCATTTTATAAGCATTTCATAAGACGTTACCTCGATGTGTTTCTTCAAGTTGGACGGGGAGTTTTTGTAAGATAGAATTTCCACATCTTCGGGCAGGAATAACATACACTACATGCGGTACGACGAATCTTTAACACCCACGAAAGAGTATATTGTGTTTAAATAAGGCCATGGGCTCTCGTCACCAGCTGGTGGTTCCCCTGGAGCCGTGTCCGACGTAGTTGCAGTCGTTGTGGTCTCCGTCTCCTCCTCCATGTGGCTGCTGCTGATTGCGAGACTTGCTTTGTGTTTAATGGGAGAAGCGAAACAGGTGTATCCTATTGGTGGTGATGAACAAGCCCAGGCAAGCAGGCTACCGACTTTGTTCGGTAGCCTGCTTGCTACTTGCTAATCAGTAGGTGGGGTCAAAACACTTGCGTTTCTCTCTCTCGCTTTTTTGTAACGAGTAACTAAACCACACATTGAAAATGTATTGGAGTAAAAGTACGCAATTAAGTTCGGAAATATAGTGAAGTAAAAGTGAAAGTCATCAAAAATTTTCATACTCGAGGAAAGTATGAAGTACTCCAAAATATACTTAAGTAAAGTAGTGAAGTATTTTTACTTCGTTACTATATAACACTGCTTTACACTGCTGTTACTTTTTCTTTAGATATCATTTACAACCAGTCTACAGTTATTTAGGTTTTTACAACTTGTCCAAACGGAACCTATTCTAAGCATGACTTGTTGCAGATAACAAACTACCAATTTAGGGCCCCAGCTTCTTTTTACAATTTTCCTAATGCCAAGGAATTCTAGAACACATATTGTTGTGGTTCATATCGGAAGTCTATTTTGTTTGACATTATATGATTTGGTACTAACAATCCAGAGCTAAATCAGTTACTCTTCTCTGCACTGATTTCCTATGGTTCAGAGACGAGACATTCTCTTGCTAGTTTATAAATCAGTAAATGAAATGACACCAAAACATATAAAAAAACCTGTCACAATTGTATCAACCTTCCAGACCACTCAGGTCTTCAGGTTCTAGTCTACTCTGCATCCCCAGAATCAGAACTAAACATGGAGAAGCAACATTTGGTTTTGATGATCCTCTAATCTGGAACCAATTTCTAGAAAGCTGTCATCATTTTCCCTTACTTTGCCACTAAAAAAATAATGTTTTGCTTGCTTAGCTCAATATTATCTATGATATTATCTTATTTGGATATACCTTTGTGATAGCTGCATTGTCATGTAACCAAATCAATCATTCTTTATTGGAGTGAAGGACTATGGAAAAAAAAATGCTATTTTCTTGTGACTTTTTGTGA
Organism: Xiphophorus maculatus; assembly: GCF_002775205.1. Taxonomy (NCBI): domain Eukaryota; kingdom Metazoa; phylum Chordata; class Actinopteri; order Cyprinodontiformes; family Poeciliidae; genus Xiphophorus; species Xiphophorus maculatus. Next base: position 16,304,269 of record NC_036450.1, on the reverse strand, counting down.
GAAGTGGACAAGTTGTAGGTGAAGGAGTCTTTAATATTAATGGCTTCATCTGGTGTGTTGTTCTTTCTTGTACTTATTATTCCATTTTCTAGGATTTCAATATGGCAATCTCAATATGGAAGTTTTTGATCTGTTGTTTTGCTTAAAGCGTTTCATAAATTCCACTGAAGTTCTTTTGCTTCAGTGGATTCATGACTTTTGGACATTGCACCACAAAAGAGGTAACTGATTGTCAATGAATTCTGCTTATAGAACACAAAGCTTCAAATGTATATTGGAAAGCGTTAAGCTGATCATTTAGTGATGCTGAGGCTGATATCTTGTTTAAACAAACTCTTCCTACATAGCACAACTCATTTGTTAACATGTGCAGTTAAGAAACATGCTCTTACATTTTCTGTTGGATTTTGGTCCTTTGAAAACAGAAAGGGCATTTTTTAAGAGATTGACCTTTATGCCAATATACTTATTTCTGTCTTTAGAGCAAATTTATTTTGGCCACTTTAAAGATGAGATGCAGAGTCAAAGAAAGGTAGGAAAGGAAAAGCAACAGAGCACTCTACACCAAATAACAGTGGACAACTATTGCAAACTAGCCATGGCTACAAACTTTGAAGTGTTTATTTGTTGACATCCAATACTAGTCCCTGCCTAATTAAACTAAGGAATAAATTGAAATGAGGTTGGCTTAAGGGTTAACTTTTTTAGGAGCTATGCAAATTAGTTTTTAAACCCCTCAGTTAGAACTTAATTTAGATAGTTTATTTCTTATGCTGTATGCCTCATTTTGCCAAAGTTAGTAGCTTGGGAATTTTAGTTTTGCTTGTTCTGGTAAATCCATATACGCTCCTTGATTTTGGTGGTATTCAAATGTTTCTTTCTCTCTCTCTCTTTTATTTTTTTTTATAAATATTTCTCCTTTGAGAGTAGGTCGGGTTCAGCTTTTACACATTGTTCAACTTTGGTTTGTGCCTGTCTCTGCCTGTTGGGGTTTAATTGTTTAGTGTGTCTTGCCAGCCCCTGTGTGTGTTTCTGTCTATTGCCCTGTCTTTTGTTATTCCATCGGTAGTTTGTCTGTTCATCAGGCTCACACTGTTGCTCTGTTACATGTCTTCTATTTCTCAGGCTACTAGTTTAAATTCATGATTTATTGGGCTGCATGGAATTACTAGGCTTAATGGTAAATTGTTTTATGTTGACTCTTTTGATTTATTTTGATAAAATTTGGAATTTTTGCTTCAAACTCTATCAGTTCCTAAGAATAATCCTACCAGTGTGGCACATGTGAAATACATACATAATGCTACCCATTTAAGTTAATTTTGAAAGGAAAATGTGCACTTATTTATTCCTCCTTTTTAGTTAGTTAAATCTATTGGGCTGCCTTTAATATTTATTAACATTTCTTGTTGATGTGCAGAGTCCACCCGGCTTACAGAATATGCACAGTATGCACAAGCATGTGGGAGCCTTAAGTCTGCCTGATGTTACAGCTGTGTTAATTAGAATTAGCTCAAATCTAAAACTTGTGTGTGCCGGCCCACTCTGTGCACCAGTGGGAACCCTGTTCTCTAGTAAATTTTGAAGTAAATGTTCTCCCTGCAGCTGGGCCAATTATCATAAATTTTTTAATGAAAGAGTTATCATTTTTCAGTACTAAGCCAAAAGAATTGCAATCAAAATTAATTTTGGCAACTGAAGTCAGAGTCTATAGTTCAAATATGGAATAAGGGCTTTAATCGTGTGTTATTTTATTATGCCTTAAAACAGTTAGTATTTTAGTGTTTTTGTTTGTTTTTTGACACACCAGGACTGAACATTATATAATTTATACGCAAATAACACCCAGACTTTTAAAGTATGTGTTATATGAGACTGTAACAAATCAGGTACAGTTCAAATAAGCGCTGACATGTATGTTAAGTATTTAATCGAGAGTTCAGCAGTTTACGGTAAAGTTTATACATTAAATCATGTTATTTACATCCTATTACTGCCAATAAATACTGAATTATTTTTGGTGGTGAGGTTTTTACCTTACTTTTGTATTTCTGAAAAAAAAAAGAAAAAAAAAGGAATTGTTCTCATTTGATAAATTGAAACCAGCAATAATGTATTCCGTGATAATAACAGTTTGATGACAATTTGGTGCTCAGTATGTATAGTCTTTGTGCACGTTGGTGGTTTAAGAAAATGTAATTTCATTAGCCTGTTTCCTAGATGTGACATTATAAAGCAATATAATTTAATGTTGCCCATTAAAATGACCCACAGGATTTGTGCCAATTACGGATAATAGAGTCCTACCTTGCCATCAGGTTACCTTAAAATCTCATTTCCTCCTCTGGCAGTTACTGACCTTAACGTGGATCCACAAAAAAGATGCATACTTTGCTAATGCTGCTGCACACACAAATACAACCTTTTGTTGATTTGAGGTAAAAAAAAAAAAAAAGGAAAGGAAAGAGCATTGCCTTTAAATGCCTTTCAGCTACAAACACACAAGCTCTGCATGCACTAATTGTTTCTGGCACAGTGTCTCTGAGGTGCGGAGTAATAATGTAACAAGGTATTACTTACAGAAAGATGCACTCACATGATTTTTAAAGCTAAATTTGTTATAAGCTTGCAGTTTCAGCAGCATGACCTACAAAACCTTTATGGTATAAGGTAAGTGCCACACTAAGTTGCAATACAGATACAAAATGGCAGATGAAGGACTTTATATTGGAGCATTACTCTTGTTATGTAGTGTAAGTCAACTGTGTGTAAGTAACTTTGCAAACCCCTGAGGGAGAGAGAGAGCATGGCATCATCAGAATTGGCCTTCATATCCTCAGTGGTTGTAACCAGGCGTGAGACATTTGCCCTGACTGTTACTTGCCCTTAGTCACGGTCACAGGCAGTTAAGTGACCAATTCCAATTCATTTCTTGGGGCTAAATAATTATTTAGAAAACCTATGTGACAGAATGTTGAACAAGACCCAGCCATAAGGTTTGCCTTGCTGTAATTTTAAGGCAGTCTGATCTTGTTTAAATTGTTGTTTACATGTTAAAGGTCAAAGAGTAAAACATATGAGTAACCAAAGAGGTGTTGAGCACTGTCCCATTGTGTCATGTAAATGGATATAGAATAACAGATAATTTTTTGTGATGCCATATATTAATTATTTCACATTGTTCGTGTGACCTCACTGCATTCACTGTGATAAAAAATAGAAGTTCATATTTAAGGCAGAGTCTCACAAAACATTTTATATGATTTGATATATATTGTTATAGTTGTCATAGATACAGGATTGTTAACTTTGACTTAATTAAATAAACCTAAATAATGTCATGAAGTGTGCCAGTCTGTTAATCAGTAGCATGTAAGTACAGGCATGAGCCAAACACTGGTGGGTAAAGTGTTGCATGAGAAAAATAAACAAAGCAGTTGGTTGGTGTGTTAGGATTCAGAAATTTCCACTCTAAGCTTTTATACTGGGAACACCAGGCTAAGGTGATCCCAAAATGCAACCACCCATTTGTTGAACAAACCAAAAACAGAAACACAGACCGTTATCTGCAACACATGCAATAGACAGTTACAACAATGAAAACTTTTTTTTTTCTTTCATTATGGATGCCTTATCCTAGGTGTTTGATTTGGTTTTATTAGACTGTGGGAGAACAACAAAGTACTTTGTGGCAAAGTGTGTATTTTTTATGACTTCATGCCTTTTTCTACACTGATATTTTTGTGATTTGAAGCATATGTGTTGGAATAAAAATATATTGCAGTAATGAGAGAAAAACAAAACAGAGAAATGATCTTCTGCACTTCCCACCACAGCTTTATTATATCAACTCGAGCTCATTAATGTGATTTAACCATGCTAATACGTAATACTAGTCACACTGGTGCAAGCACATTAGTAAATGATTGGCACAGCCCATGATGCAATATCATAATGATGGTGATGCAGTCTTTTCTGCAAGTCACAGAACCTAAACCATGTGCTTATAATCCCACATGCTGCAGATCCCTTTCTGACATTACCTCATTTTCAAACTGTTTTTGCCTTGAATAAATACGCATAGTCTCTTCTCTTACATTGTGTTTGTGTATTTGCTCTTTGTCTACTGCCTTAATGACTAGTTGGAAGAAGAAGAAAAAAAAAATCAAGATATTGGTTTACATTCAGTAGAAAAGCCCCATGGTGTCAAAGTGAGAATAATTTTCTTTTCTTGAAAATAATGCGATTTCAATGGCCGTAAATCCAGGTACGTATATGAAAATGCGCCAGATGGAGACGAACAGCAAATATAGGGACTTTCTGGAAAACTGGGACATCCAATTTCTCAAGATAAACTGCTTGCCTGGATACTCTAATTTCAGACTTATATATTGTGTTAAGAACTCTTTTTGCAGGTTATAGACATGGTAACATTTAATAAATTGAAATGTTTTCAATCCTTTCGCATTTGCTATATAAGCAAACTTTTAACAAAAATCAAAGCTGCATAGAACTCATCAAATTAATATTTATTACTTATAGGGGAAGAGGCTCTGACCATGTATCTGGCCAAGAACAAGCTGGACAGAAAGCTGGTTAATGCTACGCAGAATGTGGAAGCCCTCCATCAGCTGGCATCATCCTACTTTATTGACCGTGATGGTACAATGAGGAAGTTGCATGAGATCCAGATCTCCACAAATGCCATCAAGGTTTGTATATTTTTACCATTAATATACCATGCAATGTATATTTTTACCATTGCATCATAACTGCACCATTAACATGATACAATTATGATACAATGACTGAAAAACAGAATTCACAGAAAAACATAATTTGTTTGTATGAATTATGTTGAGAACATAGTTACATAGGGTACTTTTGTTCAAGATTGGAAATTTTGCTTTTACTAGCCATAGTGCTTTTTCATTAGCCTAATAACGCACATTTGCACAAAAAAGGAATTAAAAAAAATGGCAAAAACAATATAAAAATGTAATGATCCTAACTTGTTTTTCATGACACCTAGGGAAAAGCCATTTTGAAAAGCAAGTTTCATACGACCTGATCCACGACCTTTTTAAAGTGGCCCCTGCTGTAAGACATTTCATTACTATTACTATTACTATTTTGACCTGCATAATTTGTTGTGGTTGAGTTGATGAGTGGTAATTATAACAGATTGCTGGTCAAGGACATAGAAATATGTCAGATTAGTCAAATTGACACCTTACTTGTGCTGTCAGAACATGATAAATTAAACTGAGGCCCCTCAACTCCCTCCAAAAAAAAAAAAAAAAAAAACTGAAAAAAGTGTCAAACATTTCCATGGTAAAAGAGTTAAATATTTCAGAATTTCATTTGTTTACATATTTTTAATTCAGTGGTACTTCTGTCTTCCTAAAGCAGAATTGGTGAGATTAAATACCAGGTTAATTTACTTTTATCATTATAATATTCATGTTTTGTATTTAGGTGGGACTTCTGCTTGAAACATTTTGAGCAATGAAGTCACTCACTGACTGATTTGTCTGCAGACACTGAGGCAATGGAGCTAGAAACTAGAGCAATTAAATATTAATACCATTGAGCAATATTATCAACCACAACCAAATGGCCTTTAGAAAGATCCCTCCTTTCTGACCATGTTTCAGTAATTAAGCCAATTGGTCATTCTTGATTTGCACAAAGAAGGATGGTGTTAAATAGTATAAAAAAATAATTCTACACTTAAGCACCTTTTATGTACCGTACTTTTTAAGAGTTGTAGATTAAAATGACAAGCTTACATTTTTAAGGTCTACTGCAAGTATAAATTAATGTCTTTCTTTTAATATTAATATTCTTGTATAATATTTAGGGATGTTATGGCAATGTCATAACATTCCTTGTCTTCTGTGACCTTATTATGATCCATGTTTCCTTGACATTGAATCTATTAGATTGCTAAAACAAACACATGCATTTAAACAAAAATAATTAATAAATACATGAACAACATTAAAGTGAACATGAGAGTATATAACTACTTCTCATATTTGGCAGTTAACTTGATTAGCAAGTCTGCATAATAGCAATGATGACAATAAGGCATAATATTATGACTATGACTTGTCTGTATCTATGCAGCCTCATACATAACTAGCATGTACAGTATGAGGCATAACAAGTAGCGGTGTATGTGTGTGTGTGTGTATATATATACTGTATATGCCTTTTTTATATTAGAAATACATAATATTATGTATTAAAAGATGGCTATTGTGACCATGCTTCAAGACCTGAGTTGTGGAGTTGGTCTGACCCAGTTTTTGAGTCATCATAGCTTGTCAAACCCGTTCAGATCTTTATACTTAGCCAGTATCAGGATACGGTCTTCACATGTAGCCCTATATACATATACTACAAATAGATGCTTTAATAAAGACATACTTTCACTGTACTGGTCATAATGTCATGCCTGGTCAATTTACATTTGTTATCTAACACCTGAAAATATATCTTCCTATTTTCTACCCTTTACCCACCTAGCAGTAATGTTCTGATTTAAATTGTTCTAATACTAGAAAAGAACAACAACAAAAAACATGCTTCTGGATAAAATCTTGAGAGCTAAACATAATAACACATTTAGAATTTGACATAAAAACTGTGTTGAGAATAAGAGTGAAGATAATCATAATTATTTATTTTCTTTCTAAGAAGGAGAGACAACACGGAAAAGATGATATCAAGCAAAGCCAAAATACTACTGAAGGTGTGTATGGAGAGTAAAGCAGCCTCAGCCAACACAGCTGCAGGTAGAATTGTGTCATCTGCCCAAAGTTAAATGACACCTACTCTAGAAAAAGCTGGCTGCTGTTAATTTCAAGCTTTGCTGATCGTAGTTGTTTAGTTTTGCATGTATTTACAAAAACGCCCAACCTGTGGAATTTTTTTTTCTCCATCCGTGAAAATGGGGCAGTATGACAGACACTTTTGAAAGACACACTAATATATTTTTCCCACAATGCATCAGAGTTGGAGCATATTTGTGATGTCCCATTCCAGGACAAGCAACCCAACCAACATATAATTGATTAATTACAGATTGACAACATATGTTTGTCAATTGTTAGTATTTGAAAATTACATTAAATTAATTTATGAGAGGAAAACGTAATCTCAATATTGATAAAATTTCTAACTGAACTAACAGAAATTTGAAACATGCCAAGGATTACGCCTGTTTGCCTTATTATACTACATATAATCATTGAAAACACTTTATAGTGGACTTTACAAAGTTGCATCAATAAATTATATTTTGTGCAAAAATTTGAATTATAACCAAAATTTTAACATAAATTCAATGCTTCTGTTTTTCAAGATCACAACAAAACTCTGTAGGGGACATAGTAAAACCTTTTCTATAAAAATGTGGGTCTCAACTTAATCAAATAAAAGTAAAAAAAAAAAAAAAAACTCATCGACGTTGTCGCATATCTGTGCTTGCACACCTGCAAAACAATTGCAAGTACACGCAATGCTCACCCCACCAAAGCTTAACAACCCTGTCTTCATTTAGGGAGCACCTTTCCAGCTTTTTGTTGTTTTGAGTGACAAGTGGATTAAGGGGCTTTGGCAGATGAGACTTCAGGTAGCAGGAAGTCAAGCATGACAAAATTAAGCAGACCTGACAGCGACTGCTGCTGAGTCAGTTTCTAGGGAAAGCAAGGCAAGTGGTGTTGGGAAGACAGAGCCTCGATGCGGCACACGCACTGACGCACATGTCACTGCAAAGCAGAGTGGACTCTGTGCCTGTTCATCAAAACTGATGGAGCTATAGCATATGTGAAGAAATGGGGCCTTGCCTGCACTCAGAATAGACCTTAAAATGCATCAGTGAGAAGTGAAGGGGGAAGTTAGTAAATGTTATACGAGATAAACTTTCTATGTTCTTATCATGGAAATATTTAGCCTTCAGAGGATTTAAAAGGTGTTTTTCTTCAAACACATAACGGAACATTTCTGTTCATGTAAAAATGTTGAAGAATATTGGTTTTACTTTAAGATGGGTATCTTTCAAACATGGGTCTCCAGGACCTCCATGAGTATTCAAACATGTTTGAGATATGGCACATCAAGAAAACCTATATCCAGTGTGAAACCAATTTTGACACTGCAGTTCTTCACACCAGCCTTCCCTGCCAATTAATACAGTTTTACATCTAGATCATATCTATACTGAAAAACAAATCCTATAGTCAACCATCTTATTTACAATTTGGAGGTGTGTGTGCTTCTACAGAGTTGTCAGTCTTATTCCAATAAGATCCCACTGCAGAATGGTCTCTATTTGAAAACTATAAGCTACTGTATATTTTACTGAGAGCTCAACACAAAGCAATCTCTACATTGAAATGGTCTGGTTAGGCCACTGTAGTTTTTGTTGTAGAGCTCGTAGATTGTTTGTTTTAATTGCATAGTGAAATCCTTTTTATTGCAGCTTGAGCAGTAAAAGAAGGGACTTTATCTTGAAGTTCCATCACCATGGGGGGAATTAATCAATTGCTTCAATTCCTGCCAGCTTGATTTAGACATTATTGGTACACTGATTTGAGACCAGCATAGACAGACTTTCAAATTATTTGATGACAAGAAAACAGGTGTTTATGGGTTTCACCTTAAGGATAGGTGACTGGTTCTGCGACAAGGATTTGCCACTCAGGATCTAGTATCCTAATCCTAATACTGCCATCAAGAGAATGAACTACCATAATCTCATCACATAAGTTGTGTGCTTGTTGAAAAAAGTAGGGCATTTGTCACACTCTGTTCCAGATGCACCCCAGAAGACCTGGGGTGGTCTTCCCCAGAGAGAACATCTACCTTCTGACTTAGAGAACTACATGAGCTTTTTTATTTATTTTTTTTGTTTGTTTGTTTTTTGAAAACGATGCTCATCTAAGGTTTTTTATGAATGTCAGAAAAATGTGCACTAGCAAACAAAAGAAGTAGCAAAAGTCCATGACTGTGTGCAGACGTGACTGTAGAAACATCATGTAAACTCCAAGACGACTCTGGTTCAGACTTGCAATAGAGGTAATATTTGTGTTGTACTGTAATAACAATAGTATCTGCCAACCATTATTTTATTCCTTTTCAGTTCTTTTTGCAATAATCTATACAGTGAAATTAAATGGTCTTTTTGAATGCAGTATCATTATGCTTAAATACATCTGGAATGTGGAACACAAATACTTGAATAATGAATAGTATATGTGAACTGTAACAAAGGCAACACCATCCCACCAGTCACGTTGGCAACAGACAGACGATGATCAGAATGTACAGAGGAGGCAGAGTCCATCAGAAAGCACAGATCTATAAACACAGAGAACAGGGCCTTTTCTCCTTCACTATTGATTTGGTATGTCGGTGAAACCTGCTTTGGAGTGCAAACGTCCAATCAGTCGAAAAGGAAAAATAAATAAAGAAAACCTATTGGTCAATAAAAATGTTTCAGACATTTTCTGTCTGCAAATAAGTTAGTTGAAGGCAGATCTACCACTAGTTTAGATGTGTTTTAAGATTTAAATGATAAAAACTACAATTCTAACTAAATTCTATAATAGTATTCACTATTGTTCATGCTGGCAACTTGTACTGAAATATATTGGCTTTCTTTTATAAAATACATCTACAATGAATATTAATTTTAGACCCGAGGCCAGTTTAGATACCAGCAATTATGTCAAATTAACATGGGAGAAGGACCATCTGGCTTGTTATTAGCTAACAGTTCAAAAGGCAGCCTGTGCTGTTTTGTGGGCATTTTTGTTCACTATAATGCATGGGTAACCTTATGAGCACAGTTAATACTGGACAATATGTTGGGGTTGTTTGTAGCAACATGTGGTAGCCTAGTAACCAAACAAGTGGGGTCAAAACAATTAGGTCTTTCTGCTAAACTGGTCTGACTAAAGACCTGCTTTTAGCTGTGTAACATAATACAATAGAAAATATAATATAATATAATATAATATAATATAATATAATGTATGATGATACTGGTTTAACCAGTCAATTCATCAGTACAAGTTTGTATGTCTTTTATTGGTTTTAAGTATTAGCGGTTGATCTGAAGAATAAAAATAAGCCAGCTTAATATAAAAACTTTTGTGGTCAACTTTGGATAGCCAAGTTTCTGAAGTATACACTGCAAATGAAATGTTGAGTGACAGATGGTAGAACTAAATAATGATGGAAAGAAAGCCTACTTGTTGACTATAATGCTTACCTTGTCATGCAATATGACAGGGCCCACCCGTTTCTACTCCACTCCTGTACGATGGTGTGCAAGATTTGTCAAATATTTTCTTATTGTAATAATTTAGAGCTGATTAGTGTAATCATAATCAACCATAAAAACGTACGCTTGTTTGGACAAAAATATCTGGGGCTACACATATTTACAGAACAATTTCAACAGTACAGTTGCTACATAAGAAGTGTAAAAATCAAAGCAACTCCAAAGTGATTTCAGCATGTTATTTTCAAAAATGGGCAGAGTCTTATTTAAAAAATGTCCAAAAAATCAGCACTGTCCCTTTTGAAGTGGTTATTTTGTTGTATATTCTATTAAAATTTATACATGGATTGCCATTGTCTTCAATAAATTTGAATATTATTGTAAAATGAATTTATATTTACATTTTACTAAGTGAAAAACATTAAATACATTACATGGATTTCATTCGAGCCAATGTTTTCAAGCCTTTATTTTTGTAAAGTTTGATGATGTTCGACTTACAACTAAGAACACAACCCTTAAAATTGAAATATTACCTCATAGTAATAAAAAACTATTTGAATACAAAAATGTGCATATTTAGATGACGGTTGTATATTACGAGGTCAGTCAAAATTTTGTTTAATGTACAAGTGAAGTCACCAAGTTTCAATCCCAAACAAAATAAAGGTTAAAGATGAGTCAAAATGCTAATGTTGAATTGCATGATTCAAATATAATTCCTACATAGCAAAATCTGAATAATGTATTGTAAAATAAAATGACTGCCAGGTTTAGATGACTAATTGTGTCTTTATTTGACTACTAATGAGGCAGTAGACAACTATGTGAACATCAGGACAGACAGCGGGGTATGCAACAATCAGTCTTTGATGACATCAGGCAACTGTGCCGACTCTCATAATAATTGTCCTCATTTACAAGCACTATATTTTTTATCAAAAAGATATGCAAACAGTTATCTGTTTGCTGTTGGTATCCAACAGGTTTAGCATACCGTGCAAGCTGCAGCAATTAAAATGATGAAAACTCGTTATATAACATTTTCAAGTTCTTATATAAAAATTGATGACTAAGGAGTACTTATTTTATTATTGAATGAAATTATATAATGACCAGTAATGTCCAGAGTGCTAAGTTTGAGATGTGATTTCAGCAGAAGTGGACTGCTATCTAAAAATTCTGTCCTCCCTATAACATCCTGCTGTCCTCCTATAAATGGACTGACTTGATGACTGACTCTGTGCACATTAGCAACCTTAATGAATCAAGTATTTCAGACTTAAAATGTTTCCTACAGACTACTCACATTATATAATAATTATATTACTATGAAAGGAAACAAATAATATTTTTCACTTTGATTGCGTCCTTCTCTGTTCTGTTTTTTTTAATGCACACAAACTTGCATATACTCAGACAAACAAGCAGCTTTCAAACTGGCCTGGGGTTACTGTGTAAAGAGAAAGGACAGGATACATGTGGGGTGAGAAAGAGACTTTCACTGTTTGGTGAAAGTCTCTTTCACTAAACAGAAAAATAAATAAATCACAGAACTCCTTTGACACAATGGTCATATTGATATACAATATACTGCTTTAAATATTGTATTTCAACTCTTATTAAAGAAAAGTCCAAACACATTTTTCTGTTAATTTTGGCACATTTTTATTGTATGTAGAAAGATGCAGCTTCTCCTGCTGTGAACAATACCATCCCTTGCTGATAGAAATAAATGACATATGGTTGTTGTCTCTGTGCGGCTGAACTTGAATGCTTCAAGCTAGGACTCCAGCGGGTCGGGTCATTTAGGAATGAAATAAGATACTCAATGAAGTGTTGTAATGGAAAGAAAATGTCAATTTTACGACTGAGTGTTTTTCTGCAGGAATGTATGATGATGCCGGAAAAAGTATGATGAGGAATTAACTGGGCTGTTTGTCCACGGGAGCCTGCTTGCTTTCATGACCATGTCAGCATGTATGTGAGTGTGCGGCTGACTGTGTATGGTTGTTTCCATTCATGCATGATGTGTGATAGTAAATAAGTGTGCTTTCCCCATGAGTGGAGGATATGCTTGCTGCAACCACCACAAGGTCACCTATTCATACAGTCACACTGGGCAGATTTACACTAGCAATCAATATGCATACTTCCTGATGATGCTGCAGTGCTGTGGATGGTAGTGGTGTGCCAACCACAGCCAATGATCTTATCTCTTATTTCATGCTCCAGTCTAGTGAATCTCATGCAAGGTTAAATATGTAACATGTATGCAGTATGACCCAGATTTCTAAAAAAAAAAAAACAGTTACAAAGTTTGAAGCATTTTATTTGTAATTTTATGTACTAAGAAAATCTAAATATATTTAATGTGCAGTGCTGCTTTAGCTTTAAAACTTGAATGTACCACAGTTGTAATTAGACATTTTTTTTGTAACAATTAACTTTGTAAAAAATCTGATTTACATAAAATTTATCCTCATTACCTCTACGTCCCTACAGCGCCACCTCCTTGTGAGACTGGCAGGAACACCGGCGCCAAATGCACTATTTCTGAATTATTGAAGAGAAAAAATGTCCTCAGAGGTTTTCCACGACCAGGATAGGAGAACTACTGAAGAGCAAGCCTTTTCATTTTCTATGTTGCCATAAATAGCAAGTCATTAAGAAAATGGCAGGTGACGGGCAGATTAGGAGAGGCACAGCAGAGGAGATGTGTAATGGAGACAGTTGAACCTCATGGTATTCGTCCCAGTCCCTCTCATCTATCTCATTGCCTTCATTCCTTCTCTTTGTTATTGTACAATAACAAATCAGTTTGTTTTTTATCCTTATGGGTCTTTCAAGTATAATTACAACTTAGACACAAAGCGTCATGTGAGGCTTGGTTTCAGAGAACACATCTTGTGAAGGATATTTTTAAAAACACAAGTAAGAAGATACCACTTCCATGACAAGCACATGGGTACTTGCAAAAATAATGAGTTTTTTTGCATGCTGCTGTAATTAGTTTGGTTTGTTTGTCTTTGCACACTGAACATTCAGTACATATTCAACCAAGGGTAAGGGTAATGTCCAATAAAATAAGTTAGAAAAATTCTTTCTCTCACTCCTATATGTTCGTGTGTAGGGTGCACGTACGTAAACTGCACACCTACACTCAAATATATATATAGCAAAGGTCTATGCTTGTTTCCTTACCGTGTTAGAACAATGTAATTTTATATCTATGCCGCACTACATCAAATCATTTATTCTGCTCTGTGTTCATGCCTCATTAGGCGGCCATTGCATTCACATTTCACCTTCTGAGTTTACATCTCAACATTTAAATCCTAAAGAGAGTTGTAATTGAACTTTTAATAGAGGCTATGTCTCTTAGCATGTTTTTGTGAAATGTAGCAGAAGATGTAATGTAGAAATCATGTGCTATTCGTTACTTCTTATATGGATAAACAGATTTGGTCAATCAGGCTAATTTCTCCTAAAGTATAATATGTTCATTTTTGCTGTAACTTTCTGATGTTTAGAATTTATGCATTGTGAGATGTAGGGATGCAACTGGTAATTGGGCTAGAGGTCAAATTGATTAACTAGTGCACCAGAAACAATGGCCCATATGGGATACATAGTCATAGATGTAAGCAAAGTAATCTATTTTCTCTTTCCCATTCAAATATAGACACTAAGTGCCCAGAGGGTTTATTTGAATTTTTTTTTTGTTCTATGACTGAAAAGTTTACATAAATGAAGAAAGTTTTCTAACATTGTGGGCTTTTGGGAAAAAGACAGTTGAATATATTGAAGAAAACTTTAGATCTCATGTGCATTATCTCTTATTTACCCAGTTAGATGGTAGTCCTGATGGCAGATGACAATTAAAGGGAACGTTCCAGAACTGTGATTTTTGACTGTGTGCTGTGATACATTCCCAGCCTGGTGGGATTCCACTGTTGTGTTCTGCTCAATAATCCAAATCCTTTAAGTCCCACTCGGCCCACTTCAATCCTTTGATTGCTCCTTTTATTTTTATTGCGTTTAACTCCATTTTCATAATCTGATGCACTGCACAGCGTGTGCTAGGGAAGGAAAAGACAAGTGCCACACACTGTTCTCCTACGGTCATTCAGATTACAACCACTAGTCTTTAATCCGTAAAGATGGCTTTGTCTGTGCTTAATTTAAAATGAAAATTCTCAAAGAAATTTCTCTGTAGATGCTGTTCACTGAGTGAACTTCACTCTGTAGTGTAGGACTGTATGTAACTAATAATAAAATGCATTAGCTAGTTATTCCACTCTCCTGCATACCTGATATGAGTTAACTTAACTAGTTTATTTGTTCTCACATATAAATCCTTTTATACTTTTCCAGCCATTTGTTGCCTCTGTTCCAACTATTATGAGACTTAAAAGAAACATCAAATCTGAAATGATAGTTTCATTAATAAAATTGTAAAGTTTCACAGTTCAAACATTAGTTATATTTTCTAGGATTTGTTATGAAAAAAAATTGCTCTTGTGATTTGAAAATATTTTGTTCTTCCTTTCATTCAACTTTAGATAATGCCCAACGTTTCAGGAATTCAAGTACTACTTAAAGTCAAACTTAGAAGTGGAATTTTAAAAAAATGAGACAACTAAATTAAGTCAGATTTGAAGGAATCTGAAAATCATTTCCAAAACAAAGACAGAGCCAGTGCAGAGACTTTGGAGTTGCAGTGATGTGAATCCTTTTGCTGGTCTCTATAAGTGTTCAGACAATATAATTTTAGAGTAACTATAGCAGAGAAGATCAGGAAGCAGAACATTGCAGCAATATTCTTTGCAAATAATCAAACCAAAAGCTTCTGTAAGAAACAGTCAGACTTTGATGTCATTCTTCATCTTATCTATATTTCATTTGCACCAGACAACACTTATTTGTTTTAAGAATATTTTAGCCACATGCTATCGGTTTTCATTAAAGATTCAGCTTTTATTTTTTTATCCAGCATGACAGTAAATATTATATTGCAATAATGCAGCTATCCTTACCAGTCCAAGTTTAGTGGTGTATCCTTTACCCTGCATTTAGTTATTCTTTGTAAATCACAAATGATCGAGTGAAATGTTGAGTTTCTTTATTTCTGCTGTTTCATGTGGAAAAAGATAAGAAAAAAAATGGTGAAGGATTTATTCAAGTCCAAATGGATTGAATACTATAATTATATATTACTCCGAGCGAGTTTTAGCCCTGTCTGTCAACTGTATCCACACCTCCTCATCAATCCCTCCTCCTGATCGCCTGATGCCAAGGGTAAGATATACATCTGTCTAATTTCTTGCTTGTCAGCCCACCATCTGGTACAGTATCAGCAATAAAGGCAGAAAAAATGGCATCCCACTTCAGCTTCTCTCTCTCACTCTCTCTTACTTTTTTCTTTTCTCTCCCTCTCTTCTCCCTCCCTCCCTGTCTCTTGCTTTTCCCTCTCTCACACACACACAGAGTGTAGAGCTGCTTACTAAAGTTACTGAGGTCAAATGTTGTGATGATGGTGAAGATAAAGTTGGTTTTTCTGGTCTATTTTGATGGATGTTATAAAAAATAAAGGAATCCCCAAATGACTGCAACTCAGCCATCAACACTTTTAAATAATAAATAGCTGTATATTTCTGACGTTTCTAAAAGTATTGGCAAGTTATTATTAACCGTTATACTAGTTATTCTAGTGTTTTATGTAAAGGCAAACATAATAAAGCACTGTCATAATTGAAAAAAAAATTACAATAATTTACTATATTATTGTGCTATAACACAAGCATTACATTCAATAACAGATCAAACATCAGTCACGTTTCTACTTCAGTCTGACTGTATGAGTTCATGTCTAGGGCAGTGCAGTTTTGTGCTGCTTATCTATGAGTAGCACATAAGATATGTTTCGTCACATATTTTCATACCCTTATAAAGGAAAATGGGAGCTTGGCTTGTGATGTATCGAGTTTAATCACCTTAATGCAGGATTTTGTGCATCACAAGGGACTGACTTTCCCAAAATTAATTTCTGATACATATGATGTTTCTTGATGTTTGTTATTGTTTTTACTTTCTTTGAAAAGTGACCTTAATTTTTTACAAAATATGATTCTTATTACAACACAAAGATATTATTCTGATTCAGAATTTGTGTCAGTAATACATTTATTTTTCTGGGTCTACTGTTATCTCTCCCTGTCTATTTTCTCAAGTATTTATTTTTTTTTAATTAATTTTCAGAATTTTGTCAGTCTAAAAAATGGATACCATTCATGCACAAATCACTAATGCTACATATTGGCAGTTTTTTGTAGTTTTATTGGTTGTTATCCTGCCCTGTTTTTTTTTTGCGTTTCTGGCCACAGCGACCAATATCAGATTTGTGCCATCTGAATTAAGAATGTTATGTGTAAATCAGCTGTTACTTAAATTCGCAATTGAGACTTCTTTTTAGAAATGAGTAGGTGAAGGCATTAAGAGTGGTTTAAAAAATCCCTTTGGTTGTAGAAGCTTTAAACTATATGGTAAAACTGCACAATCAAAGCTCTTTTGTGTGCAGGCCATGGGGTACAAATTTACTTGTATGAATGTAGTGTAATTAGCATGTATGAAAGGCTCTCTAAAAGAAAAAAGCATCTAATAACTGTTATGTTATTCGCTGACGGCAGTAATAAAAAGCTGACATTGTTAATGGCTGGGTAGTCTTGTGATCGTTTCTTTTTTTGACTTGAAATACATTGCTGCAACATAGAGGGAAGTGAGAAAAATGCTACATAACCTGATGACAGCATGTCTGCTGAAGATGAAAGCGTTTCTACTCATTGGGTGTAATATATAGGCAGACACTTACACCTACATTTCCTTGTAATGTGGCTTTCATTAAACTCCTAATTCTCTTGCAGGTGACAGAGACACGGACAGGGCCGCTGGGATGCAGCAGCTATGACAATTTGGACTCAGTTAGCTCGATCCTCCTGCAGAGCCCTGAGAGCAAGCTTCATCTGCAAGGTAAACAAATCAAATACATCCCCATGCTTTCCAAGGATGTTGGACATAAGAGGGCAGGAGCCTGTTAAAATTAAAGGAGATCTATGGTTACACATGACGTATGAAAATGGTTTGTGGTTGTTGAAGAATTGAATGCCAATGCACTTTTTAATTGGCACTGGGTTTGGAATAGATTTGCTCCCGAATCCCCTCTGGGGGATTGCAGTACAATTTTCTGGTTATAGATGTCTGTTCGTGTTCTAATGTGATTGTGTTCCTAAGTCTTCCTTAAAGCGCTGATCAAAGACAGGCCCAAGTACCAAACAGTTTGTTCGTTTCAGAACTGAAATTCCATATATAGGTGTGGTGTATGCAATCAGTGTAAAACATTGCCTGTCCTATTAATTCCGAACCACATTCTGATTTGTAGGAGTTTATCCAATGAGCATATTATGTAAGTCACTGTCAAAGATGGTCTACGTTGGAAAGTAAAAAAATCGCATTCGGCTCACCGACTGTAGCAAAATTTAAGCAGCGACTTTTACTCATTAGTATGTTCTTCTCAAAAAATTTTAAAGGGGCAGTATAATGTAATTTTGCATAGTGCCATATTTTAGAATAATCAAGTGATGATGATGATGTAAAGTTCAAAAAGCTGATTTTTACGTCACACTGTCCCTTTTAACACTGACACAATCAGAACAGAAATCACAAGAAAAACAATCACATGCAGTGACAGGCACTTAGAGGGAAAGGAATGACAGATTTTAACAGCAATGATTGATCTATTTGTGTAGTTAAGTTTACATACATATTAACACCAGTTCTAGAATCACAGAGACTTCTCTTTAATCCACACGCCTCCTAGTTTTACTCCAATGCGGTTTGTCAAAAAGCACTTTTAGGTCCTTGAGTGCCTCTTATTCTAAGCACTCAATTTTTTTTTTAGTTTTTTTTTTTCATAAAAATTGAAAAAAAAGAGAAAAAGCTTTATTGTCCAGCGTCAAATCTATTAGCATTATACGTTGAAGAATTTTTGGCACCCAGCTGACAGATGACAGAGTAAGGAAAGCTTTTTTTTTTACTCTGTGATAATACCCGTAACAGAAAGGAAAAGCTTTATGAGTTGGTTTCCAGCTAAGGATTTTCTACTTGAGCCAAAATCTGCTTGTTACCGAGGTGCAAGGATGAACGATAAGAGATTTCCTTAAAATGCGTTTTTAAGAGCAATTATTCCTGTCATTAATTACAAACACAGCTGATGGTGTAACTTGCTGAACGATAATAGTGCTCTTCAAAGTAATACACTTCACACCACCGATGAAGAGGTATATAAACACTGAAGAGCTTTTAAGGTTTTTGCTGCCAAATAGATTTCTAATTACTTCTAGTCATTAAAATCACCGTACAGTTCTCACTTTGGCATTAAGGTAGATATAAGTGCTGGTCTTCATTTTATCTCTTTGTGAGGCATATCCTCTGATTAAACTGCTATGTCTACGTTATGATTTGAAGCTATACATTTAGCACTGGTTATTGTTGTGGCTGGAATTGTTACTTTTAGTTGTTTTTTCCACTATTGGTTCTATAATTAAATACATGAATAAAGTGAATTAATTGGAGCAGCTTAGAAGCACAGTTGCAGTTTCCAATGTAACTGGTATACTAAGACAGGCTTTTTTGATTATGTATACATTTTGTTTTTAGGAGCAATATTTTTGTCTGATGGTCTTAAGCTACATTCAGTGACATACAATCACAGCACTACAAATAATCAAAGACTGATAAATGTTTAGATATTTGTTACTGTTTTATCAATATTACAACAAATACCACACAATATTGTAATAAAATTTTATTTCCATTTCTAATTCTAGTTTGCCCCTTTATGTAACATCATGAATTCAAAACTAGATTGTGGAAAAAAAGTGACCTCAACTGTGTCAGACATGAACACTCTTTGTGGTGATAAATATAATGAATTTTGACATTTCTATCAAAAGCTCTACAATTCACCAGGATAACTAATGAGATAACATGTGCATGTTCTCTACAAATAAAAAGAGAGTTAGGATTTAATGTAAGCAAAATGTTTTAGATGGATTGTTTCAGGAAGAAATAATAGCTTTGCTAGTTCACAAATATTTTTAAACATCTAGAGTATTTGTTTTGCACTTTTAGATTTTTAAGTGAATGTCAGGATGTGTGTTCTTTTGTTGAGCTATATTTTAAAAACAACTAAGATAATAGGTCACTTTAGCTTCTCCTATCACCTGAATCAATACAACATTTATTCAGTAGACCAAACAAGTGCCTTCTTTTATATCGCACAAAGCATTCTTGAAAACATTGGGTCCGATGTTACAATTACAGAGACTATTTTCACTGCCTCCACTTAAACTGATGAATAGCTGAGAAGAAATTGGCTCAAGATAAAAAAAATCAATTGTTCCATTTAAGAGCTACACTGACAGGCTGGTGTTTGAATGTTTTGCACAGAACAAAGTAAACTTTAAAAAAATTTGCAAATAAGATAATACTTAAAAATTTGGAACTACCTCTGGACTTCACAGTGCTCCCTTCTTGACTACATTTCATTCATACAAAAACACTAACAGGTTTATTGTGGCCCCTGACTGGTCTTTATAACCAATGCCAAGAAATAACAGCTTTGACAGCATTGTCCTCTTTGACTACAGAGCATAAATGGACTTTATAGACTTTCCCTTGAGAGAGACCGAAATGGCTGGACCCTGTGCTACTCTAATAAGCTCTAGCAGCTCTCAGCACTTCTAATGAACACCCGCCATGTGTCTCATTTACAAATGCCTATTGACCTTTTACCAGACAATTAGCTAAAATGCTAACTTTTGGCATTTAAACTGCAGGGAGGAGTCACATCTGGCCAGTGTGGATGATCACAGATCACCAGCAGCAGTTTCTAATGTGAAATTGTGTTTTTATATGGATGACTAAATGTGTCATATTTGGTAAATATGACACATTTGGCAAATATGTAGTAGTAGTAGTAGTAAAAAAAACAGTAATGATAAGAAGACGAAAACATGGAGAAAGATTAAGAAGCATTCAATGAATATACCTGAATTTATAGGACCAAAATTCTGATGTTCTATTTTATGATATTTATTATTAATATTTGCACTTATTATAAAAATAGTTCACTTCATATAGTGAAAATTTATTTGTGACCTACCAAATACATACATTTGTTTCAACTTGTGGTTTGGCATATTAAATCAAATCGGTCATGCATGAACATGAACTCTTAAAACTAACAGCTTCTAATACTTCTATTTCAATATTAAATACCTGCCTTTTAATTTCTATAGAGACTCTGTCTGCACCTTTGAGGATTTACATATTTTCTGATTATACAAAAAAATTATTTAACTAGTATTTAGGGCCACTCATGGCTTATGTATAGAATTGATCATACCCAAATGATGTGGGACAAATTTAAAATTCAGACAGCAGTCTTCAGCTACTTTTTATTCCAATAAAATATATATTTTAACTAATCTACTTGAAACATGTTACCTTTTTAAATTTCTGAAAAGATACAATCAAGCTGTAAAATTGCTACCTTGTTCTCTGACCTTTATACGCTCATCTAGCCACATTCATTCTTTAACAGATTTGTGTGGATTTATGATAGTTATTGTAATTTTAAAAAGCGGTTTTGCACTGCAGAACGAAATGTTCAAGTTTGTCCCACCCCACCCTAAAAAGTTCACCAGAAAGCATCACAGTATGAGTTTTGTTATGAGTGTTGCTGACATATGCAGTAAAAGGCTACTGAAATTTGGAGGTTAGAATAAATAATGAAATTAAATTACTTTATTATTCATAACCAATCTCCTTGTTTTATTCATAACCATTCTGGTCTTTAAAAATATGCTTGTTTGACCTCATTGTTCAGGTAAACAGTAAGAAAAAAAATTTAATAGTCTCCTTTTGCAGTCAACTTTATGAAACAGCTATTGAAGAATAATATTTAGTTTATGCAGTTTTCTTTTTCTGCTTGAGGAATCCTCGAGGCACGGTTAGTCACTAATAAGTTCCATTGTGACTGATCATTATATTTCTTTCCTTTCTTCTCTATTCTCTTGTTTTTGTTTTATTTGCTTCTCTTCTCCTACCATTTAGGTCTATGACAACCAGAGTGATACCTTGCTACCCTGTTTGAGGAGAGTTTCTGATTCTTTTCACCCTGATGTAGGCTTTTGCCTCCAGCACTTTGCTAAGAAATGAGACTATGAGATTCATAGATGCTTTTCAGACCAAGTTTGACAAAGTTTCCTGACTGATTTAAGATTTTTAAGCCTTCTACCCAGCAGTCGAGCTCCTCCGTTAACACTGGTGAGAGACTGCAAAAGAGAAAGTGAGAATAGGCTGCGTTCCAACCAGTCAGTTCCTTGATGTATAGACCCACACTTCAACTTAAAGTTGACAGACACAAAAGTATTTTGACCATTTTGGTGTGCTGAATCAGATACTAATGCATTTCTTCTTGTCAATGCTTAGAGCCACACTTTTAATCATAATCACATGAAGTTTCCATGGTGACACTTCTCAGACTATTTTATCTGCTTAAAGCTTTTGCAACAGCATTCTCTGGTTGCTTTAATTTACAGAACTTAATTGTGTTTTTTTTTGTTGTTTTTTGTTTTAGTTTAATACTGATGCTCATTCTTTATGGACTGCAAAAAATGAAAACTTGAAATATAATAAATCTAGTCTTTTTAATTGCTCAGTTATAAGATCTTATTGGTATGTTAAAATCACATGAGTTACAACAAGGATGCACTAATAGAAAATGTCCCTAGATTTGTTCCAGTAATTAAACATTTAATCATGGTGTTTCTCTTAGCTAGTTTGATTTATTATTATTGTCATTATATATTTTTTTTATTATTATAATTTTTGCTGCAGTTTGTTCACCGCCATACCCACATAAGACTCTAGAGCTATAGTGTGAAGTATTTACTAATGCTCACTATGATCAAGCTTTTCTGTCCTCACTGTGATGGAATTTGGTGTGGAAATACCACAGACAGGACTTTGAATTAAAAGGCAAGAAATAAGCAACTTTCTAAATGTAGTTTTCTTTAGATATTTGACTATCCTCTCTCCCACATACACAAGTTTTATGAAAGGAGAATGTGTTTCCTTTGTTCTCACCCCTGTGGTTTTGTTTTTGAGTTGGTGGTACTGTGAGATGCAGATAACACAGTGAATCTGATGCTGCCTAGATATTCTCTTTGCTTTTACATAGATAGATGTAGATGATAAATGTATTCTTTGTTCCGTCCATAGGGGAAATTTGTCTTGGAAATTGTGCCCTAACCAATGTTACCACCATAATTAAATACACTACAACAGTAAAAATACATGCTGAACTCTGACACCACAATAAAAGCAAAAATGCACATACTGCTCAATAAAATCATATATTCCACATTACCGCACTAGATTTAGTTTAGAATGTTGTAGTGGTTTCTGACATCAAGTGAACAACCTAACAACCTAAAATCAGATATTACTCCTTTGTATCATGGCTTTGGTATGTCAAATGTTTGGCAAATATTCCTTGTGCTACTTACCCTCACCCATCCCCCTACTCCCATTTTTTTGTCCTTGACAGCATCACAAACACTGCTGTAAGATTTAGCAGTATTTAATCTATTAATTGTGAAGAATTTATTCATGCTAAGTTCTTGATGTATAAGGTTGAAGAAGAGTCATCGAGTTGAATTTATGAATCCCATTTATTAATTCCAAAATACAGCTGGTCCATTCCTCATGCTACCTTTAGGAGTTAGCAGGACAACATGGCACCCAAGAACAGCTCCTTTGTTAGCCTCTATCTAAGCTATGCTCTAAAGAGGGCATTCCCTAGTGTGTCCTATCCCTTAACCTTAACTTTGAGGGTGTTTCCTAACATGTCATTTAATTTAGCTTTAGCTTTAGCTAAGAGAAATAGAAGGTGTTGAGAATAAATAGTTATGTGTTTTCCTTCTGTCTCTGTTAGCTAGTTGCTAAAGCTAAAAGAAATGACATGTTAGGAAACACCCTCAAAGATTACAGGATAGTAGGACCTAGGTAAGGCCCTCTTTGGGGCGTAACTTAGATGGAGGCTAACAAAGGAGATCTGTTCTTGGGCTCCATTTTGGTCTGTTAGCTCTTAAAGGTAGGAGGTCATAATGGACCAGCTGTATTTTGGTATTAATAAATGGAATTCATGAATTCAACTCACTGACTCTTCTTTGACCTCATGCATCAAGAATTCAGCATGGAGAATGGCTAATTCTCCACAAAGGAAAAACATAGCATTATTTATTCTCAACATAATGCATTAAAGTTTGGAAAATATCCACAGTCCCCATACTTTTGTCATATTAGTCTTATAACCACAAGCTTCCATTTGTTTTACTAGTTTGTTGTTGTTGTTTGTTTTTTGTGAAGGATCAACACAAAGTGGCATATAGTGAAATGGAAAAAATATGATATAGGATTTTCCAAAAAATCTAGCATGCATAGCATTCAACTCTCTTTTTTTCTCTCCTCCCTCAATATCATACAGTGCAGCTTATTGCCTCCAGACAACACATAATTAGTAAGAATCTATATAATTTAATCTAGGTACAAAAGCAGATGTTAGTAAACACTGAGGAAGATAACCGACAGGTCAATTCATAAGGTTTAAAGATTTGAAGAAGTTTGTGGTTTTGAACATCTCACAAAGTACTGTGCAATCCATCACCTCGAAAAGGAAACAGTACACCAGAATGGCAAACACTCCAAGACCTAACCGTCCACCTAAGCTGATCTGCTGGGGAGGGGAAGCATTAATCAGAGAGGCTAGCTGAGCAGTGAAGAGGCTTGTGGAAAATCTGGAGGAACTGCAAAGTTCAACAGCTCAGGCAGGAGAATCTTTTTTTTTTCTTTCTTTTTCGTGGAGTCATGTACTCCACAAA
The DNA here is from genome assembly GCF_002775205.1 of Xiphophorus maculatus. Taxonomy (NCBI): domain Eukaryota; kingdom Metazoa; phylum Chordata; class Actinopteri; order Cyprinodontiformes; family Poeciliidae; genus Xiphophorus; species Xiphophorus maculatus. The sequence goes on along the minus strand of NC_036450.1, from coordinate 16,279,966 downwards.
TCTTTCCTTTATGAAAGAGTGAAAAGAAGGAAGCCATTACTGAAAGAAAGCCATAAAAAAGTCCCAATTTAAAGGTTACCACAAACCATATGGGAGACACAGAATGCATGTGTAAGAAAATGCTTTGGTCAAATGGGGGCAAAATGTTGTGCAGAGGAAACCCAGCACTGCAAATTACCAGGAACAAACAGCCCCCATGGTGATACATGATGATGGCCGTAAAATGTCTTGGAGAGGATTTTTTTTTTCTCAAGAACGGAGAAGTTCACATTTTATAAGACTGATTGAAATAAATACAGGGCAATAAGAAGAAACCTATTAGAGTCTAAGACTTGTAATCAGGGTTTATCTCTTGTCAGAACACTGACCCCAAACATATGCTTAGCTAAATTGAAAAGTTTTTGATAAAAGCTTATTCATGTATTGAAATAACTCAAACTCCAGACCAAAATCCAACAGAGAAACTGTGGTTAGGCTTGAAGTTTGAAGTTTGCTGTTCAGTAACACACTATCCAATCTGACTTGAGCTTAATGTAGCATTTTCTTTCTATTTCACAATTATGTACCAATTTCCCTTGATGTATTACATCATGAAAAATTACATACAATTACATGCAATTAAAATAACACTGACAAAACGTTACTGTTGCAATATGACCAAATTCAGAACAGTTCAAGGGGTGTGAATACTTTTGTAAGTTCCTGTAAATCCTACTAAGGCATATTTTCACAGTTTGGATGTATGTAATGCCATTTTGGAGTGCATGTCATACTGTTTAAAATTACACTGGTCTTTGATTATTTTGCAAGTCTAAACTTCCCTCACATATATAACTTAAATGGATAGTAAGTAATTTCCCTGAATTAGTCATGTAGATGATTGTATTTGTTTTTTGTTTTTTTTCTGTTGTTGTTCTTTTTTAACATTTTCTAGCTTGTTTATTCTGCTTCATTTGATCCAAATGAAAGATCTGCACAATTTAGCTTTACAGCTGTTGGGAATTAGATAAACTTTTACTCCCCCGTATTAATTTGTTCTTTGTTTGTCCTTTCTTCAGGCTAAAGCTTAGAAACCTGATGATATTGCATTTGGCTGGATTCTCACTTTCAGTCTCCACTGAGACCTACAAGTAAAAATAGCTTATTGAGGACTGGGAATCAGTTGAGAGAGGGTATTAGCACACGGTTAAATGGTCGGGATTTTCATGGGTTTGTAAAACTCTTTATAAAAGCCTATTTTTTAGAGATTAAACACAAAAGGAGTTTCATTTTTATTTTTTCTTGTTACCTGAGGTGTAATTTTGTGGCATCTGTAGGGAAATACGTTTTAGCTGTTACTTGAGGTATTTTATATCAGAATGTTAAAACATATTTATTTACACTTTTTTTCAGAAGTAACAGACCAACTGTGTATTGGAGGTGATGATTTGCAAATTGGTTACATATATTAGCTCCAGCACGGAAAGATAAAAGGCCCCAGAACCTCCACAAGTCATTACCCTGTGAGGACCCTATCACCCTTAGTGTGGCTGTCATAAATTAGCACCAAAACAAAAGCAAACTAATTTGCCTCTTTCAATCTCCAACGCCTGCTTTTCTCTTTTCTCTTTTTCCAGTCTCCTCAAGAGCCTATCTTGGAAGAGCCATGAGCCTATCTTGGAAGATTTATGAATATGTTAGAATAGCCTGAGCCAACAGTTTTCAAAGTGGGAAAGTGAAAATAAATTAACTGGCCCTGACGAGTCATGCAGAGAGTGATGAATTAGATACTCATTGCTATGTTCCTCAATGCATGTCCCTTTTTTCAGAGTGAAAAATGCTGTAAACAGTTTGGGAAAGTAAAACAAACAGACAAATCAATTGGGTGTTTCTGTGATGGACTTGTTGAGGATTTGATGTGCAGACGGGAGTATCAGTAAACAAAAAGCTTTTGGTTAGCAGAGAATTATTTACTGACGACAAAATATTTGATGCAAAACATGAAGAGCAAATATTGGGTGAGGGAAAAAAAATAAACCCAGGCATTTTATCAACGTCCATGTTCTTTCCTAAAGTGTTCTCTTAGAAAGAAAAACTTATTTGAAAGCTTATCAAACAACTAAGCTAAAATGAATTTAGTTGTTTTGTAGATTTTGACACTTTGAAATGACAAGCATTCTGTTTATAGAAACAAGTTCACCTTTAGGCTACATATTTTGTACCTATCCAGGATTTTCAAGATGCACAGCCTCAGCAACATTGTCTTACATTTATAAATGAGATTAACATTAATATATTTTTTTGACTGTCCTGTAAATATACTCACTTCACATAGGGTTTATTTAGTTAGTTAGCTGTTCTTCACACATGATCTTGCAAAGAAATACATTTTAAGAATTTGCTAGTTTTTATGTATTTTGAAAAAAAAAAGATTGCCGAGATGATCAATTTGAAATAAAGTGACCATGATTGGTGACATCAGAAAAATACTCTAAGACCAATTCTAAGTATTGAAATATATTTCCCGGAGGAAGGTTTGATGAAAGTCTGGCACCAAAAAAAATCTGATCTTTAAATCTCTGTTTTCTTTTTTTTTTGTTTTTTTTTTCAATGGTGGATACTATCCTCCTTACATGTGGGAAGCACATAGAGTTTTCAGCACATTATTTTTTAAAATATTTCTCTAATATGATGAAAACCCCTGTACATGAGGACATCTTTAATTTACACTTGGACCAGCTTGATCACATATCACACGTTTTTCCCTCCTCTGTTTGTGATTTCTTCACAATATTTTCCTGTATCTAAAGTAATTTCTTTATTTCCAATTTTTAAATGAGAAATTTAATAATTCTTTTTTTTCATGTCGAGTGGCTTTCATTACCACTTTGAATATCCTGGAGGAATTAAAACTTGTATTTTAAAAGGGTTTCACATTCAGGTTACAATACAGTTTAAACTGCAGTTGCATCTATTTAAGTTAATGTGCAAGACTTTGTTTAGAATTAAGTTCTGTCCATTTTGATCAAAGCGTGAAGATAAACACTAATACTGCTTTTACGAATATGTGATATCTTCTCTGTGATAACTCTGGGCTTTTGATCTGAGATGTGCATAAAGCACACAGTGACACTTTGAGGACAGTTGTGTCTGTTCTAGCTCAAATGGAAATGTCAGAGCCTGTCATATGTCTCTCCTCCCCCCCTCTCTGGGCTTCTTGTAAAACATGTGATTTCTGCAATAGCTCACGGAGGCTGTGGATCTACGTGTGTGCATGTGGGTGCATGGTTTCAGTCTGTGTGCCTATTGTGAGACAAGTACAATAATCTTGCCAGTCGAGGTCTACCGCTACTGCTGTGAGGGGACACATGGCAACACATGACGGAACAGCTTGAACACTGAATGAGCAGCCAAAGGCAATCACATTTCCCACTATACACCAAAGCATTGTTTTTCAATACAGCTAATACTGAGTGAAGCTGCAATTTGTGAATTTAACATTACTTCTTGAAACCTGCATTATTGTTTAGAAGTCCAAAAACGTGATTTGCCACATAGCGGGGCACCACATTTTGTAAAGAGGAATAAAAGTAATCATTCACTTATTTTACTATAACTCAACATGTATATCTTTGTTTTCAGGGTGCAAAATATCAGGTAATGATTCAGCGCCATGGAGGTCTCATTTACCTCTCTACTTCTCCTGCCCTTCACAATCACATTTGTTCCAACATGCAATTTCAGCATTTTGTTTTTATACGGCAAACACAGCAAACCGAATGCCAAGATTATTTCCTAGGTAATTTATGCTCTTACTGTGATTGCTACACCTGCAAGATAAAAATATATAAGCTCAGTTTCATCAAGACAAAAGCTGAAGTATGGTGCAAAAGTTTTAAACCATGCCTAATTTGTTTTAGTTTGCTTCCAAACTGGCAGGCATCTATATCATCTTTTTAAGTGTTCTCCAGTCTAAAGCAGATTTGTCTTTTGGCACCTTTTCAGTTTATTGTTGTCTTGTCTTCGTAACTTACAATGACACTGTATGTTGCTGTATGTGCTTAAACATGAGCAAAAGAAGAATGTGTATCCTACAGTAGGTGAATATTAGCTATATCAGTGTTTTTATCTGCAATAATCTTGGTATTTCACCTTACTGATGTTTTTCGCACAGTTTGTGCCTATTGTTAATAGACACTTAAATTTAAATGGAAAAAAAAAAACATTTGAAAAACTTTTCAGACTTACGGAATTAATGACTGGAATAAAAGCATAAACTGTCTGAGAAAGCACGATTTAGATCTCAAGATTTTCATTTGTTGAATTTTGATGGAATTGATGCCGATGTTGTTGCCACCTATTGACAGGACAAAGCCATTGCTGTGTTTTTGACTGGAATCAAAGAGAACATATAGGTTGAGACATTTTATTTTAATTTTCTTTATTATTTTTTTTCAGAAATACGTTTTTTGGCAATTAAGTTTTAATTCATGCAAAGTAAATTGCTTTGTCTTATTTTTTTATTTATTTGACTAAGAGAATTAGAAAAATTGTGCCTTTGTGATAGACTAATTGTCTAAATGTGCTATTATAAAATTGTTTCTGTTCTTAAGCTTTTTGATTATTTCTTAAGGTACAACTCCAGCACAGCAATACATTAAACATGCCGTATTTAGATGAAACAAAGTCAATAAAAGGAAATTATTGTTGGTCTGAAAAATACCCTCAGACATTTGTCTCAGTCAATGGAAGGTTTGCAGTTTTCTAACTTTTCGAACTGGATGGGTTTTTTTTTTCCATTTTATTGATCTAGAAAATAAACTTAGTCTATTTTCAGCAACAAAAAGACAACTGTCTTCGCAAACCCTCACTGTATTCACCCAAGTTAAATCAGTGGCTGTGCTGTATCACATTTTATTTTTAAGATTGTAGAAATGTGTCATAAAATTGTCATCAAAAGTAATAGTAATAATAATAATCACAAAACGCTTCCATCTACATCAACTATCTTTTCTGGGTGGCCGATTTGTACCATTCTTAAGCTGCAGTCAAGGGCAACACAAAATTATTCCTATGGCTCTGAATGGTAGACTGCACTTAGAACATCTCTAGTTTAGATCAAGCACATATTTATGTTTGCTGTTATTACTGCAACAAAAGGTAAAATCAGAGAGACCGATTAAAAAAAGCAAACTACAAGCCATGCATTTCAGTTTATTTTCTGCATATATATAAAAATAAGATCTACATATATTATGAATGTTCCTTTCACTTTGCATTAATGTTACTTTATTTTTATCACATAAATCACAACTGATTGCAACAAACAAAATGTGAAAACAAGGGTATGAATACTTTTGCAAGATGCTGTGTGCATCTATTTCTGCTGCCCTGCTCCCACAAGGTATACAAGGATTCTATAAAAATTCTAAAACTAAACAGGACATTTTACAAAAAGAAATAAAAAATATTATTCCAACAATAAAACTTCCTGTTCCACAGGGATTTTCAAATAAAACTAATACTAAATTGTGAGTCAACAGTCCTGTTTGACAACACACGCTTCTGCTTACTCGAGTGCTTAGAGCACTTATGATAATCTACGATAATCTACTCTGCACTGACACACCACACATTATCTGTTTGAATGCTAAGTACAGCTCATTCTGAACTTTAAAAAATGCAAACGTATTCTGAGAGCTCAGAACAGCTCCAGTGGAACATGTTATCCTTTGTCTGGCCCAATACACACACCTCACACTCTATACAAAAAAAAAGAAAAGTGGATAAATAGCTTTTTCAGCTGCACTTCTACCTCATACGTAAAGACAAGGAGTCTGTATGTGAAAACTGGCAAACACAGCAACATTTTAAATTATGTTCCCCTTTCACATCAAGGATGTATTATCAACAAGAAAGCCTGTGCAACCGTGAACTTAGGAGTCTCTTTTGTCCAAAGCTTTTTGGAATGGTATTATAGCTGCAACAATAACCTCCTGTGGTAATTTAATGCCCCCATTGAGGTAACGCACTTTATTGCACCAGTGGATTAAGTAATGATTATTTTGTGAAATTGCAGCTACACAATGGTCAATTAATCTTTAATGAAACTGTAACTTATGAGGCGGAGCATGGCATTCCAGTAAGTAGGCAAATGCTTGCCAAAGCAGTTACAAGCCTCAGTTGTGGCCTACACTCCCTATATGTCACTATGTTAAAAAAAAGAAGAAAAAGCACACATGAAAGAGACATAATGAAAAGGCAAAGTCACCATTCGTTTTTAGCATTCATAGAACGTTTGTGGGCCTATATCCATCAAAATATGAGAAGCAAAATCTATCAGCTTATATGCAATATGATTATGTGCCATTTTGCAGCACTATTTATTTAGAGCAAGCTAGGCATCTGTATTGAAGAGAATTATTTGCACTGACAGAGCATGAAGTTGGAGGTTATCAAATAGCAGCAAAGCTGCTGCAATATGTACCTTTCATTTCATCATCTCCTCTTAAATGACGGTAAGTGTAACACCTATACTCCAGTATCTAGTGTTTCCCCCAACACATGCCTGACTCATAATCCAATAAACTAGCTTTATGGTTCAATCATTTTCAATTGTGTCACGTGTTATTGCGCTAACCTAGAAAAGCTTGCTAAGTCACAAGATAAATGTTTTTATATCTGATTGGTTTCTCTCTTTATTTGTAGCCTGTGGGCTCCCATACTTTTGCTCATTTTGACAATGCTCTAACAAATGTTGATAGATTTACTTTTATTACGTGACATCATTTCTGCATAGTAGCAGACAGGGCAACACAGGGCATGAATTTTCTGATATCTGAATGCACACTCAGCAGGAGAAAATGAAGGGGAGAGCAGAAGAGGTGAAGAAACAGGAATGAAGAGTGTGATTGATGGAGTGAATGGAAGCCAAAGGATGATGGGGGGAGTCAGGGGGCACATGGATGTGTGTGGTAGGAGTAACAGTGACTATAATGAAGTAAGACAGTAGAAGATGTGTACAAAGACAGAGTGAGAGGCAAAGATAGACGCAAAGGAAGAGAATGGACAGAAACACGGAGAGCAAAGGAGAGTGAAATACAAGAGATTGCAAGACCAATAGAGTTGAGCTGAATGTCAGACTCTCAAATGGTTTCTTCTTCAATTCTTCAGCACTAATGCACCAATATGAAAAAGACAGTATATGTGTGCATTGGTAGAGCTGGGGTATGCAGTGTAGTTATACAGATAAGGAAATGGGGGAGGGTCTCGTGGTGGGAGTGATCGTGGCGTTGGGGGAGCACTGAGGCAATCGGTGTTATTGTGCAGGCGGCCGCTGGCACCAGCACTGTCAGGGAGCAGCGTTGATCCGTGAACTTGCCATCTGGATTTTCCCACAAATCACATTAAAGTTTCAAGCCCAGGAATACATCAAGCTAAATGAATATTGGATCCAGACAAGCCTGATGGAGAAAAAGCCCTGGGCAACCAAACTCTTTTGTGGTCAGACATGATCTATCCATCCTCTTTACTTGCTCCATCCCTGCTTCCTTCTGTTCCCTTCATCACTGATGGGCAGGGCTTCTGATGAGGTGTGGGGAATAGAAGAGATTATGCAAAAAAGAGGTATGCATTGTAGACTTTTGGTGCAAGGTGTAGGGACTGTGTTTGAATAGCTGCAAGTGGAAGAATTCCTTTGAGTAGTCTGATTTGATCTCATGAACAGATTTAAATAAAGACTGTCTTTATCCAAGCTTGGAGAATAAATACAAAACATTTTTTTTTTTTCCATGAACAACCAAAGCGCACTATGTTACTTCTCTTCAGAGGCTGTCATCATGATGATGACTATTGAAGTGTTCTGTTTCAGATCCAAACCATTACGGCTTTTATCTGTTTCTGAATTACCCACAGTAATGTTCAACGTTTGTTTGTGGGTGAAAATAAGGAGGATTAATTGCTGCATGCAAATGCATAATGAGATACCATTTGACTCTTTGACAACACCCGGAAAATGATTCATGTGTACAATATGAAATTATATGCTTACTTTTCCTTTCATTTTAGCCACATTAAGTTGACTTTGCATAAGTGGATTCCGCCTTTCACCCGAAGGTGAAAATAAATTGTGAGCAGGAGGAATAATGTAATTATTCATCATTCAATAACATGTTGTGTCCTAGTTCCTGGTTGCATATGTTTTGTACTGAAGCACAGTTTGTCTTCAAGGAAAAGCTATTAAGAAAATACGGTCTCGCCAAGATGTTGTTTCATATGAGAAGGAAAAATCTATTTAGTTCTTTTCCAATCCAGTGGCTTGTAGAGTAAGGGATTTATTTTTTCCGGTCTGAACTGAAGTGGAAGCCTGAACTGCAAAATGTCCAAGCTTTAATTCGGTGAGATCCCCAAAGGGATATGGATTGGCTGGGAGTCTAAGAATTATTAAAAGTTTGTCATTGATACTGAAGAATGAATAGCTAGAACTCTGAAACTTTAAATGAATCTTTAAATCACAAATTAGACTATTACAAAAATATCAGCTAAATATGTCAAAGCCAGCATCAGGCTTTCCCATTCCTTGTCACATTATACGTGATTCACCATAAGCGGCTCAAAGAAAAGAGATTAATTATTTGCGTACTTCAGGAAAAATAAAATGGTCAACTGCTTAAAACATAGACATGATCGGAGGGATGGCAAGTACGGGAGTTGTCCCAGGTCTGGGGAAATCAGAACTTCAACCATCAAATTATGCTCAAAATTATTGATTTCAAAACAGGCCAGTTTGTGGAGAAAAGCATAATCCCAATATTTAAATTGCATGAAACAGTTTCTTTTTTATATTACTTCAATAAAACTGAAAAAGTATTTTCTATATAAAGAATGTGGTTGTCCCATCTTAAATTTGTGTAGTTCTGCATGCTAAAAATGTGTTTTATAGGCATAAACATGAATATATAAACAAAATTTTGGGAAGGATTTTCTGCAGTGATGCCTTTGTAGTATTTCTGTTCTTTTGATACAACCTCATTTTTTATGTTACCTATGTTGGTATTTATGTTACGACATATAAAAATTACACCAATTTTTATGAGGTGTAAAATTCCCTATGTCCTGCTTTGTCAGGATGGGGTACATTACTTCTGTAGGGCCCTTGTGGTTCAGTTGGGTATTTACAGTGATTATTCTTACGGGTCACCAGAAGACCTGGTAAGGACCTCAGATCTTTTAAACCCTGACTACCAAACTAACTTTTTTCCTGTGTATAAATGCTGCTATCCTTTGTAGAAAATTTTGCTTACACATTACCATATAACACAAAATATTAACATGACCTGATTACATATTATTTATTTATTTATTTATTTATTTCTGATTTATTCTTTTTTCTTTACTATTTAAATACAACAAAATGTTTACATATAATTTCACAATAAATACAAACAAAAGAATAAATACAAACAGAACATTTGTATTTATTCTCAAATGTTCTGTTTCAAAGAAACAGAAATTATTTTCGGTTTCTTTGAGTTAAACAAAGATTATTGTTTTCTCAATCATGTATCTAGTATATTGTTGGGGAAAAAAAAGAAAGAAGAATGGATGTTGTAGGCATTTTTCAAGCAAAACTTTGCTTTTTTGTTTCAGGCCTTCAGGTCATATTCCCAGAATACCTGCAGGAGAAATTTGTCCAGTCAGCTCTGAGCTACATCATGTGCAACGGAGAGGGTGAATATGTGTGCCACAACAACCAGTGCATCTGTCAGTGTGCTGATGACTATCCCCAGTGCAACTGTCCCATCACTGACATCCAGATCATGGAAAACACCCTGCTGGTGATGTCTGAGTCCTGGGCAGCCTCTTATAAAGATTTTGAAAACTCTGGTAAGCTGAAAACTTCTACAAAATAGTTTAACCTGACTCACCTCTGTGACTATCAAAAGACTTGAAGTCTGTTTGTTATTCCTTTTACAGGCATTTTTATTTTTTTATTTTTGTGAGATCTTTTTAAGTATGAAAAAAAACCCATGCACATAAGATGCAAAAGATGCAGAAAAAGGGTTATCCTGTAGAGGCTTCTGTTTTCAACAAAAAGTGATGGAAATACATGTCAAATGTGGACATTGTAAAAAGAATGTAAATATTAGCTTTAAGAGTATAGCTGCTCCAAGGCACCACTTATGTCTAACTCTGTTTGATTAATAAGTTAAATATCATTGTGAATTGAAGGGGTTCCTAGTGTAAACTCTTTGAGACACATATACACATACGTATATGTTAATGTTCAACAAAGTGACATGAATGAGGACAGCAAAGATAAAAGATGTAGAGTTTTAGAAATTAATTTGCATTGCATTGTAGCAACATTTATTACATTTCTGAGAATCAATAGTCAGTTGTTTCAACACTGCCTCTATAGGGATATGTTCTTTAGGTTCAGAAATAAGATGATCTCACACTGGACATGACACATCCATTGCTTGGTAATCCTATCACAAGGCAAGAGCTTTGACTGTGTAAATTCCCTGGCTGTGAGGAAAGCTGCGGCTGCTGCTCTGGCTAACTGTGTGGTCTGAGGCTCACTAATATACTAGCAGTTGCTTGGGATAAAGCTGGTGTGATATTATTTTGTGGTATATGAAAGTATATATTGCTCTTTGGCAACTAATCTTTAAAAAACAAAAAATCAATCAATAACGTTGACAACAATATTCACATTTCTGTTTAGGCTTTAAATGTCTCAATGATTTTAAAAGGGAATTATTAGATATGACAGACATCCCACCATTGCTTCACAGGAGTAGCCCAGTTTCTCCAGTGACAACACGTTCGTTGTGCATACTGTGCCAGTTCACAGTGCATGCTAAATTGCTGCATGCTGTTAGTATTAGTTGAATTGTCTCTCCCGTTATTACAAAAAGACACGCACTGCATTCACACTCACACGTTGCGTTATGGTTATAACAGTAATCACAGCTAAGGTCTGTCTCAGTTTGTGAGATGCTCATGAGAAGAGCAATGAAACTAGTTAACTACTGCAAAGCATGCAACAGACAGACAGACAATCTTTTGATTGTAGAGGGGATTGTAGAAAGTACTAAGAGATTTGAAACGATTTCTATTTTTTGAAAAACAAACATTTGTAAATATGATTTTTTTTTTCCTACTAAATAAATATACTCAAAAACTGGTATCCTCTAAAATTTTCAGGGTGATATTTTTCTACTCTAATATGAGCTTTTTTGAAGGCTTTATCTACACCTTTGCCAGAGGTGCCAGCAAACTGGTGGCTGCCACTATAAAGTGGCATCTGGCTGGTTAAAAAACTTTCAGTTCAAATATTTGTAGCTGATGTGAGCAAACGTTGATATAAAACGAGGGAAAAGTTAAATTATGAGTTCTAATCTTTCGACAAGGTGTGCTGGGTGGGTTCAGATAAGAACCACCATGTGAACTATTTGGTTGCTGTGTAAAGGAAAATGATACTTGAATTCTTTGAAGCTTGTATAAAAGGGTTTGCATATCTGCCACTGGGGCACAATATGATAATGTAGCTTCTTTTTTTCATGTTGACAGAGTTCTGAATGCTAGGTGCTGGTGTTGCTCAGATTTGTTCAGGAAGGAATTAAAGAAGGTTTATGTCATCTCTCTGAAAGCTGGGTGGAGGTTTGTGGCAAGTTCAAAACAGGAGGAGGAGATGGATCCTGGCTCCTTTGAAGAAAAAGGGAAATCTGAGTTCTGACATGCCAGGGAGGAAGGTGGAGGAATTTCTGACATTTCACAGCTGAGACTGAAAAAGACCTCTTTACTCTGGTTAATACTGTTAAAATGTCTTGAGGACAGGTCTAGGAGAGTGCCAGCATGTTTTGCAGGTGCATTTCTTGAAAATGTGGATCTATGTTCTGAGTGTGCCAAAGCTTGTTGTGGTTTGCATTTCTGCTAAACAGTGTTCTTATTCATTCCGTACGTTTGTTTTTAGGTTTACATTTTTACATCACCTTAACTGTAAAAGTCTAATGATATGAGATTTCTGGTGTTTTGTCTCTTCTTTAAATGATCCATTAAATATTGCTGGCATTGTTGAGCTATTTTAACTTGTGCTTTTAGTATTCAAGATTAAATGTATTTAGAAAATATTACATTTGAAAAAAAACATTTCATTTTAACATTTCAGATTTTGAACAGGATTAGAACAGTTCTTATTGTATTTGGCAAACATCTTCAACTCAGTCTTGATGAGCCAGCATTTAGGATATAAATTATTTCCATTTATTCAAGATTAAAATCCTTTAGTTCATATTAAAGCTTTTCTGAATCATTTAATATTAGTATATCAAAATCTGAACAGGAATAAAACGATTTTGGTTGTATTTAAAGAAATTTTAAGAAACATCTTAAATCAATTGTTGCTAAGAAATTAACAAAATAAAACAGTGGTCTCAAGAGGAAACAAGAACATTTTATCTTAGGCTTGATGATAACCACTTGGACAATCACTAAGGCTGGCTGAAAAATTGTGGGGGCAGTAATCTTGGTACCCAAGAACTGAGAGGAGAGGAGAGGATGATTACTACTTCCAGTTCTGCACTTGAACAACAGAATCAGCCTTAAGTTTTCAAACCAAAGATGCAGAAGAAAACATCACTAAATATTAAAAACATACTGCTAAATCAACAATAAAATTGTTCAGCAACTTCTTCCTATGTCATGTCAGTCCCTAAACCTTAATACGTTAGGGTTATACTAAAGAATAAAGTGCAAAAGAGAGGACTCAGGACTCTGGCCGATTTATAAGAGACTGTGTAATGAGGACTAGTCATCGTTAAATGTTTTGCGTCAGTAAATTTGTCTTCATCTGGCTACAAATTACTTCTGTTTAATTTCAGTCTTTATCCTGCGTTACATTTTGTTTTGTCCCATCTTGTCCCTCCACTGTTCTCTAGATGAGTTCAAGTCATTCCTGAAGAGACTCCCGTCCACTCATTTTTTGCCCATCAGCAGTGTGCATCTTTTGTGGGGCAGCGACTGGGACCTGCAGGCCCGTTACAGACTCCTTCAGAGTTCCCTGGAGATCCAGCGGCTCAAAATCCAGCGCACCGCCCGCAAGCTATTCAGCCTCAGCATCCGCTGTCTTCACAATCCCAGCCACCAAATGCCAAGAGAGAGGTGAGTAAAAATAATATCCATGGGGATTTACTAAACCAAAGATTTAGTGTTTATATATTTATTTTTTAAGAAAATAATATCGCCGGAGATACTTTTTTGTATTTCAGTATAGCATGGAAATCAAACATGCAATTCCTAATATATTTTTTCTTCAAGGTTGTGCTTTTACTTTATATCAAATCTATTTAGTGCTGAGACTTGCACATGCACAAAACGCTTCAGCTTACTCTTGTTATTTCACTTAGCAGTCTTAAAAGAAAATGTAGCTGTGGGAGTTTTCTTGTTAGGTCATTGCACACATCTGTCACCACGTACTGCAGTTGCAGCTTAAGAGCCTTGCTGCTGATGTGCCATAGCGTCAGGAACTGCCAGGAATTTCCCCAATCTGCTCTCACAAATCAAAAAACACAATGCAAAAAAACACAAAATGGGGAGTGCCAAATGAAATGCCAGCAAAAACTGTCCAGCATTAGTTATGTTGCCATAAAAAAGGGAAAAGAATATGTAAAATATTAATTTAAGTGGCCTGAAAATCAGCCACTGTCTTCAGTCCCTGACAGAAAGGATCACACCCACATTTGTGTGAGAGTTGGCATAGGGTCTGTTCTGAAGTGTTATCAAAGAACTGCAGTGTGTGCTTCCTCTTCCATGGAGTAAACATCGAGAGTGCCTGATGGCACAGGAAATAAGAGCAGCTTGTTTATTTGTTTGTCTGTGTGAAACAGCTTTGCATCAGATGGTGTATTTATTTGATTTCATCATGTATATTTAAGGTCTCATATATGTTCTGCAGGGGAGTTGCTGTTGTTGTGCACAATGCAATTTCCCCTCAGACTCAAACTCCCCATGTTCATTTTTCATTGTTCATTTTAGAACATAGGTATTTGAACCTTTATGACTGTTTCAAAGATGCAATGCTAGAAAGCTGTGTAAAGGCTTTTTCACCTACTATGCGAGTTTAGCTTGGCAGTCATGCCATAAATCTTTTAAAATCAGCTCTCATCTTTACCTTTCTCTCTTACTGAAATAAAGTGCTCTTCTATTACCAGTAAAGGCTCTAAGTCTCATGCCTTACCTCTGCAGCCTGTAACAGGTAGCTGTAAGCAAAACGTATTCAGTACATATCAGCCCACAAGGGTATGTTTACCTCTTAAACTTTTGTTTTATATTTTCATGTTACAACCATTATTTTAGTCAATCGTTATGTGGCAGAGCAACACAAAGCAGCAAATAAATGTGACCTGATAAAATAATGACAAAGTACTGTATGTCTGGAGGAGGTGCTAAGCTCCAAAGCTTAGGTGAGGGAGCCTGTTAACAAGACAAATATTATCCCTATACAGCAGGAGAGTGGCACGGATTATTGTTGAAAGAAATCCTTAGGATTCTTTAGGAATGTTTTTGTGCATCAGTGATGCAAGATGATCAGAGTTGAAGAGAAGACGGATAGAGCTAAATTAACAGCAGTCCCAAAGAAAATCACTATGAAGTTGCAAAAAGACTTAAAACCAGAGACAATCCTTCCAGACACACACAAAAACCTGAAGGCCGCTGTTGGAGCCTATTAAGTATTTAACAAATGACCTATTTACTAAATGATGTTATTATTGATCCAAAATGATGCCCATGATTACAGATGGTAGATGCGCTATTGCTTATTTATTTTTTGCTTAGAGCCTCTTCCTAGTCAGGTCAACCTCCTGCTGTGATTAAGAAGAAAAGAAATAATTTTGCTCTGCTCTGCTTGGTCTGATTGTTACGCAGTGATGGAGTGAGAACTCAAACAATTTTTGTATCACAAAATAAAGTTTATATTTGAATTTTGTATGAAGTCAACCTGGAGAATATTTCTGTTACTTTTATAAGTTGAACCAGAAACCCCTCTGCGAGTCCTTTTTATTTTTAGTGTGCCGAGAACCTCCTCCTCAGAAACTATTCTGACATTAATTGTTTTGGAGCTAATTATAAGTAGCCATGACAGACACTCAAAAAGGAATAAATATTGTCTCCATCAATGAACATAATAGAGACAGATTATAGTTGAAAAATGCAAAAAACAAACTCTGTAAACATGTCTTGTGTCCTGAAGTTTTTGTTCATAAAGGCAATCGTTACAATTGAAGGAAAAAGGGAAAAACTTACAAGCCTTGGAACACCATCCTAGTTGTGAAGCACAGAAGATGGCAGGATCATGAGATATCAACAGCTAGAAAGTTTTCTTAGCTATTGCCATTACAAAGCTCAAATCTCAGTCTCATTCAAAATCTGTGGGCAGAGATCGGTGTGCATATGAAGACCTACAAACCTGCTTCAGTTGCAACTGTTCTGCCAGGAGACATACCAAACGTTTCAGCAAACTATTGTGGGAACACACAAATACCAAGAAAATGAAGGTGAACCTCTAACATTGAAGAACATGATAAAAATAAAATAAAAATCAAAAATTGTTAAGGCAGCTGACCTGATACACATTAGCTACATACCCTCCAATATCAGGTCATTTGAATTATTCCAATTTTTACATATATCCCTTAATAAGGACAGCAACGAAATCAGTGACATACATTATATATAAAATATACATGCATTAAAATTTTACTTGAAAATATGCTGTAATGTTATGTTAATTGGGGATTTGAGATATTCTGCATTCCTATGGTAAGAGACTTTCCAACCTTTAAATAAAGACACTGCAGAGAGGCCTTTTATTACATGTTGCATCACCTACAAGACAGTCTCTGGAACTATACCTGTCTAATAAACAAGTTAGGAATAGTGGACGTCCTCATGGGAACCATGTAAAATTGACAGTTATACATGTGAACTCACTTGCATTCCTATTAACCTCTACAACACTTCTACTGTACATATTGAAATTTTAAAAGATGCACATGACCACACACTTGAACCCTCCAAAGGGCTAATGGCTTGATGCTACTGAGATAAGAAGAGAATGTCAATGTCATTGTCTTGGTGGCAAATATAAGTATGTCATACACAAAAGACATAAGAACCCAATGCTTTTTAGGCGGTCTTGAGTTGCATTTGTGTAAGTGTTGCAATGTTCTGCAGGAGAAAATTAGATGAGAAAACAGAATAGTAAAAGCTGCTGTTATGCTGTGTTGCCAAGGGAACTTACTTAATGGTGTTTCAGTGCTTGGGGCATTGTATATTGAGCAAATAAACAGCATATTCATACCTTAGTTAAAAATAGAAGTACTGTAATATGTAGTTGGGCTTAATGAAACTTCAAAGAAGCAGGTTTTATTTAATTTTCTTGCACAGACATGTATTCGTACTAATGGGCCAAAAGATCACTCAGGAGATCACTCAGGTCCCTCGCAGCTTTTAGTTTAATTGCAAAATGGATTCATGATAATAAAAGAGGAACTTCATTGTTGTATTTATTTAGGCACAATGACACAGAGCAAACTATCCAAAATTACAGCTTAGAATTTTGACTATTTGCTATCCCATTTCAAGAAAGTTACAGTCAGCAAGTAAATATATTTCACTTGATGTAAGGAAGGTAGTGTATTATTGGGTAGCTATAATTAAAGCTACACATAGAAAGTTTACCATAGCTCCGGTCTATGTTTTCATTCATTACAACTATCATAAATTCTTGTTGTGATCACTCAGAGTGGAACCCCTAAATAGATTTACAAGTGCATTTTCTTTATTAGTAGCTTGCTTCAGGTACAATGAACTTAGGAATCTTCAAGTAAATGATTAATAGTGACAGATATGGAGTTGCATCATTCCGAGCCAAGTAATTTGCATCCAGTTTATATGCTCGGTTTAATTATTCATGTCCAGGGTAAAACCCGTTTTAATACCTCAGCCTCCATACAACAAAAGAGTCATAAATTCTACTTAACATGGCACATATCATAAGTCCTTTGTAGGTAGGTTTTCAGTAAACATATCTTAGATCATTTGTATTTTTCAATTAAATGAATGTAAGATACATTTTCTTATTATCACTATAGAGCCATTCATCATTTTGTTTTCATCCCCACTTATTCATGACAGTGTTTTGGGGAAAAATTAGAAAAGTCCCATTCTCTTGGATGAGAGGTACCTAACAAATGAATGATCTCTGAATGCTTTATTTTTGGTATGTCACAGGACTCATTGAAAATGCTTCTACTCAAAGAAAAGCATTTCTAGAAATGCCAATCATAGGAAAAAGCATTTTTATGTCTAGAAATGCTAGTGGTCATACTAAACACTCATAGAGCCACATTCAACCAATCGATTTGACAAATGTGCACAGATTCATACACTGATTTGGAGATCAGTAGGCAACCCCAAATTTCCTTCCCATCTGTCAAGGGGCACATCGACATGTGGAAGGAATCAAAACCCCAGCTTTGAGATTGCAAGACAAAAGTGCTAAGACCCTCCTCCTGACTCTGATTGGTTGTTTCTGACCGAGTGGCTGTAGGACCACATGGGGGAGGCAGAGGAACTTGATTTTTTTTCACAGATCATGTGTCTCATATCATGTATCAGCAAATAGTGACAGTTTTAATAAATATGTAAAATCAGTGTTCATAAGTCATATTTCGCAGCTCCAAACTCTCTTCTTGAAGTTCTTGGTGATTCAATAACTGAATAATTTGACCTGTGAAGTCCCTATTAAAGCAAGCCAATGCTGTTAGCATGTGTTTTCTGAAAGTCAGCCACGATTAAGACAAGAAGGAGGATGCCAAGCACCATTTCCTTTTAAAGCAAACATTCTGTTCTAATCCAATCAAAATGACAGATTTATAACAGCTGCCGTGTCCTCATTAATGCTTTTCCTGAGCTTACAGATATAATTATAGTATTTCAGTTTGTCATAGGGCCAAAAGGGATAACAAAGATTTATTTTTGATTGCATTTCTTTTTCATCAGATCATTTTTCACTCTTTATAACAACTTAGAATCAATAAAAATGTCCACTGCAAAAACGGACACAGAAAGGTTTGTGTCAAACAAGAATTCTTTCCTGTCAGTCTAACAACTTTTGCTCAAACCATGAGCTTTTTTTTATTATTATTATTATTATTTGTTTGCTTAGACATTGACCAATAACAATCATTTTGCAAATGTATATGTAATAAAATAATAACATGCCATTAATATCATAAAGTAATTGGCCCACAGATGATGTAATAACCATTGGTTGCGTTATTATAATAATGGTGTGGCATAAAAATAATGTAATATCTACATTTCCCTTACATGCAATTACTGAATTATCTCCACAAAGCCCCAATATTTAAATTAAAGGTTTTGTTGAATATCTTCCTATGTCGTCACTCACAATACCCTTAATGAATTAACAGGAAGATTAAGATACCCATATTTGATTAGCAAAATCCATAAAAAACTAGGATTTTTAATTTCCAAGTTATGTAGTCCTGTTTCTGTGTTACGCCATTATTGGTGATGGTTTAATCACTTTTATTTCTATATTAGTAATGTGTTTACTAGTGAAAAATGTATTACCATTTAACATGATGGATAAAATATGACTTTCCTATTGCCACATTATAATATCTCTGATGCATTATTGTTTTATTAGCTTTGTTACTATTAAAAGGACAAAAAAGAATTATTCTCCTGGCATGTGTTACATTTTCAGCCACTATTACATTATTTTCTGATATACACCCTGCTACATTTTCATTCTTTAATATACCTTAAATAATAAGTACATTTGAGCTGAGTGTGAGTATAAATATTGTTGACACAATAGTCTGTGGTGTGTGATTTGTACACTTGAATGTAAGCTTAATCAAATGTAGAACTTGGCAAAGAACAGAACATTTATAAGTTGAAATTTTATTGACAGAAAAAAAAGCTGTAAGATAAAGTTGCCAAAAGTTTTTAATGCCTTTAGAAAAACAGATACACATACAGAGAAACACAAGCAAATGGACATAACTGATTAAACATTGAATTGTATCTCTGACCCTATATGAAGGAAATGTCAGTAAACAAAGATGAGCTAACAGAGCTAGCCAGTGGTACAGCACAGACACAAAGGAACTAATGAAGAATTATCCCAAATTAAATTAAGCTTTCTAAAAAATAAACCTCACTGGAAATCATTATTTTTTTCTAGTGTTCGAACTCTAAAAAATATAAATCTACATAGATCATGCCAACATCAAGAATATGTTGGCATTGCTGGGGATCAATAATTAATTTGTCTTAGAATTTCATTAAGTTCCTTTTTTGATAAAAACAACCATTGCTGTCAATGTATTTGCCTTGACGAGACATGTTCATGAAATGAAAGCGTATTTTCAACACTTTTGAAAAAATAATGCATTTTTAAAACTGTTTAACATCTATAAGGTTTTTTCTGATTGCCTTGAAGAAAGCATAATACCCAACACTTCTCCAATTCTCAGTCTGCAATAAGAAAATAAGAACCAGAGAACGGATTTTCATTTGCCTTTCAGTATGATCAAAAAACGGCAAAAAGCAATATGTGGTTCTGTGTATTTTCAAATGAAACTATATTTTAGACTTTGGTTTTACTTGCCCTGCTCAGAATGCAGTGTCAAACGTCAGAGTTATTATACAAAACTTCAATAATATATAAACTAACCTTCACTTGTCAGCCTCTCTGAAAAAGTCACCTCCTCTAGTCAGAAAAGAAGTTACAGCACTGTCAAGATGACAAGGCTAGATGCCTTGAGGGAGGGAAAGAATACACTAGATAAGAATAGCAATTAATGCTTCCTATCGTAATGCAATTATTTTCCCTTGAGGGACATCATATTTTTTCTTCCAAACTTTATGCTGAGTGTTATATATAGAGCAGCCATTTCACAAAAACAAAACTAAACAACAACCAAAACAGAAACACATATCTGACCTAATCAAAATTTTACTCGCTGTTCATGGTTTTGTTCTTTTTTTCCTTCTGTCACTCCAGATCTGTGATGCAGTGGCTCAACAGGGTTCAGTCCTTTCTGTATTGCAATGAGAATGGGTTCTGGGGGACCTTCCTGGAGAGCCAAAAGGCATGTGTGTGCCACACAGGTGCAACTCTGTGTCAGCGACCCATCCCGTGTGTCATAGGCGGCAACAACAGCTGTGCCATGTGTAGCCTGGCCAACATCTCACAATGTGGCTCCTGCAACAAAGGCTACAAGTTGTACCGTGGCCGCTGTGAGCCGCAGAATGTGGACTCAGAACGCAGCGAGCAGTTCATCAGTTTTGAAACTGATCTGGACTTTCAGGACCTGGAGCTGAAATACTTGCTGCAGAAAATGGATTCACGGTTGTACATACACACCACTTTCATCAGCAACGAGATCCGACTGGAGACGTTCTTTGACCCACGATGGCGCAAGCGTATGTCCCTGACTCTGAAAAGTAACAAAAATCGGATGGACTACCTCCACATGATCATCGGTTTGTCAATGAAAATCTGTCAGATGCGAAACAGCAGCATTGATCCCATGTTCTTTGTTTATGTTAACCCATTCAGTGGCAGCCACTCAGAAGGCTGGAGCATGCCCTTTGGTGAACACGGTTACCCACGATGGGAAAAAGTTCGACTGCAGAACTCACAGTGCTTCAACTGGACTCTCCTGCTGGGTAACAGGTGGAAGACCTTCTTTGAGACTGTGCACATTTACCTGCGCAGCCGTGCTAAGGTTCCGACTGGGCTCCGTAATGACACGGGACAGGGTCCAGTGGATCTCGCAGACCCCAACAAGCGGCAGATCTACATAAAGATCTCCGATATCCAGGTGTTTGGTTACAGCCTGCGGTTTAACGCTGACCTGCTGCGAAGCGCCGTGCAGCAGGTTAACCAGTCATATACACAAGGAACTCAGTTCTACTCGTCCTCATCTGTGATGCTACTGCTGCTGGACATTAGGGATCGGATTAATCGCTTAGCCCCCCCTTCTGCACCCGGCAAACCACAGCTGGACCTTTTCTCTTGTATGCTGAAGCATAGGCTGAAGCTCAACAACAGCGAGATGATTCGAGTGAACCATGCCTTGGACATGTACAGCACAGAAATACTCAAACAATCAGACCACCTGACTGCAAAACTTTGTTGAGTAAAACATTAATGTTAAGGACGGTAAGCAACAGAGAAACACCCAACTAATTAACTATGAGGGGATGTTAGTCTTATTTTTTCTCTTTTCTTTTTTGACCTTTTCTGCCTTTTGATGTAATATTAACTTTGTAAGTATAATTCTTAAAAAAGAGAAAGAGGCAGTGATGAAAAGCTTTTCTGGCAGATTAAAAAAAAAAAAAAAGATCAATGGAAACACTGTATGGACTGTATCATACTTGTCCCAGCATGTCTGTAATTCCCTTAAAGAACCTTAAAAAGAGAAAGTGAAAAAAAACAAGTATATCTATGTACTGGATGAAAAGGAGGCCTTGATTATAACATAAGGGATCAAAGGTTGCATCTGATACTGCCATTCTTTCTTGAGAAAAAAAGATTACATTTTTAAAGGTACAGAAAACACAATGGCAGACCAGATATAAGTTTATTTCACCTACTGGGCAAAGTATTTCAAACATAACAAACAGTTTAGTATTAAAATGTTTATACATTGTAAGAAATTTAAAGCTCTAGTGAGTAAGTAGTCATCACATTTCTTACGTTTCAGAACCCACAGTGAATCTGCATTGCTTTTAGAAAGGTATTTAACACTGTCATTGTTCTGATACACGAGGCACACAGCAGGGCAGTAATGGATAGTCATGTTGAAAACAAAAGCCAGCTGTTTATATATACATATGTGTGGGTGAATGTATGCGAGTGTGTCTGTAAACCTCTTTTTTTTTTTTTTTGGCTTAACGCTTAATGCCGTTTGTTAATTGAATGTGTCACTTGAGACTGACCCAAGACTCTGCTGAATCTTGCATTTTGAACGCTTTTCTCCCCCACCGTGTATGAAATTCCAGCTGTGTGTTTTTTTTTGTTTGTTTTTTTTTCACAAGGCAGTATACCTCCTGGTGCGTGAATGCAATATTGTGGTCTGAAGATTATAACAATCAATGCTATTTTGTACAGCTTTGCAAAATGTACATGTTGTGATTGCTGATCTGTGGAGCTTTTCAGCACTGAGAGCAAAATGTAAACATTCATCATTCAGCCACATTTGCAAGACAACCTAAAGCCATACACTTCCCTGAGGTAGACATACAGTAAGTCATGAAGTTCACCCTGTACCTGTTCCATTTATATGTCTTTGTTCAACTCTCTCAGAAGATTTCAGACAAGAGCACAGCAAAAAGGAATATGATGAGTGGAGACATAACATGTTGAGTGAAATTGTGTCGTTAAAGCCATTGAACTTGTATTTTGTGCTGCAGGAAAAAAGAAGAAAATCTTATATTAAAGCTTATAATACCTTTTGAAAGTGTTACTCTGTAAGCTTTTTATGACCACATGTAAAAATTTCTCTTTTTGTTTTGAGTTAAGAAGTTTGACATTTTCTGCATGTTGCTGGAGGTATAAAAAGAACTGCAACTGTGTTCAACACACTCAGTCTTAAACATAAAACACTACCTATGTATTTCATGGTCACATTTTATTTTGGTAATCCAATACTGAAACACAATGATGTGATTAATATTTGCAAGTGGACTCATTCACTAAATCTTCACTGCAAAAACAAACTTGGTATGTTGTATGAATCCAATATTTTCTTTTACAAAGTGTCACATAAAAAAATATATTATATATTGCTGTCCCCTGAAACACAAATGAGCTTATGGAGTAAAATGTGTTGGCTTTAAAAAAAATACCTACTCATATATTTTTTAAAAGATCTTTTTTTTTTTTTTCTGGTAAACCCTATGTATTAGTTTTTTGTTGCGTCGTTAATTTAATGTATGTTAATATCATGATGTGTATTTTTTGTGATGTATTTTCTTGTGTTCTTTACCAATAACTGCTGTTATTGTTGTGAGACAAATTTTTAGGAAACATTTTAAGACGTAGATGTGCAAATCATCCTGTGTTGTGAAGGACTTGATGCAAGCAACAATGAAATTGGAATCACAAAAACATTTAATAAAATTGGTTTTGGGAGCTCCAATTTCAGTCGATTTCAATACATTTTGAAACACAAAACCAGCTTTTTCTTGATCTATCTGGATGAGCTTCTAGAATTAATGTAATGCAGTCATTTCTGGTTTGGTGTCATCATAATTTCACATTTTTTATTTATTTAATAGTCTGTGTTTTTTGTTTTCCCTGCTGTCTGTCTGTCTTTAAGCCCTCTTTCTACTTTAGATCAAGAATTGCTTGGTAACTGTTAGGCAACAAATCTCAACATTATTAATTTCCTTGAAAAGATGAGAGTTAGGATTTGTTCCTTCATATTAGCAAACAGTAACCTGGATTATCTCATTCAAAAAGCTATTAGGTAAGGTTTAAGACAAGACTTCTTAGTTCTAAAAAGTTTAGCTTATTATTGGCTCTTTTTTGGACACTTCCAGTATTTCTCATTTTTTGCAAGCCAATGGAAAAGAAACACTGTGTCTCAGTTGATATATTTCCATGTTACACCTGCTTTCTTGAGCGCATTAGTGACTTCACACAAAAAAGAAGGTTTGCGGCATCTCTTGAATAAACTCCCTGGAGCGTGAATAGCTTAGTATAATCACCACTGATTGTCGGTTACTTGGTTATGTAAAGAAACAACCATAACAATGCTGCTACAATGCCATACATTGAAAGTACATGTGTTGTGGTATTACTTGGTGCTTATGCATGTTAAGCTATTGTCTCCATTGTAGTTTTACTGTAGATGTATGTTCAAAGGCTCAACATGTCTGCAAAATGCTGTGACCAGTGCGGCAATCATGGTCGAACATTGCATTTCACTTCCCTGGCGCCCCAAGCTTTAAAACCTAATTCTGACATAAAAAGCTAAATTGTGAAATTGCATTCACTGTATAAAGCAATGAGAAGGTAAAGATGATCCATTTACACAGAAGTATCAACACTGAGACACAGTAAAAAGTAAAACAAGCAGACTAATTGGCCACAAAAATGCATCCAACATTTATTAAGTATTCAGTATTGGACTATCCAAATAAACTGTTACAAAATTATTATTATCATTTTTGTTATTATTATTAAGTGCCTGTTATCGATCCCTTTAATATGGTAAGAGCTGAAAAACGTACATTTTACAAAAAAAGGAGAATAACTTAGTTTCATTATTAGGATCATAAATGTAGGTCAAATATATTGGTTTCAACTTCTTCAGAAGAGTACACCTTAAAAGGAGGCTTGTGCATGAGGGGGGGATTGATTACAAGACCAAGCCAACAGATATCTCAACGGGATGGTTCATATTTTTGTCCCCTGTTGTACAATGTATGTGTAAATAGGATCTCTATCACAGTAACGGCACTGTGTTACAGTAACACTATGATAAATTATCAATACTAAAAGGAAATGCAAAGATTATTTCAAAAAATGCCCTCCAAGTACATTAGCACAAAATACAGGGCAGCCATGTCTTATATAACTGATTAGACTCATGACCATCTATGACTGTTTTATATGATAAACTGTATACTGCAATTTAGTTTAAGCCACTTGCAAGGTCCATAAGACAAGCACATTTACTTGTATGGCATTTTGCTACCACAGTGTTGCTTATTGTACATGTATCCATGATTATGTCTGAGCATTTTTTACACCTAATAACTTGCCTATGTAATTATTTTGCCTTTATGTTGGGATTATTATATCAGCTAATTTTAAATGAATGTTTCATATAATAATCTATTTCTCATTAAAATGTTATATTTAATAAGAAGTGAAAGGCTTGTTTGTACAGTTTCCTTTTGTAGAATCTACTGGTGTTTAGTACATAAGGCATTATACATTTAAGACATTTATTTTTAAAAAATCACCTACTATTATTGTGGTGGCAAGGTCAGTAAGAGCAAAATCCATTCTCTGACCACAACCTTTTCTTCTGTTGAATAATTAACATGCTTTAACTTTACTTTTTTTTATTTAGTCCCTGGCCAACCAGTTATTTATATGGTTTTTTTTCGTCAATGTAGTGCAAGTATTATGCTAACAAGTTATTGGAGTTCTGCCTTTCTTCCATTAACTAAACTGCATCTTCCAAGAGCCATTGGTCACATTAAAAAAGTCTCTTAAATCTGACATGTTTCTGCAAAAGGTTAGGTCTTCTTCTCCATAACTCACTTAGCTGTCATTGGAGCTGATAGCATCTAGAATTATGGCCAGAATTTTGAGACTGATGTCAGAATTCTGAGGAGAAGTATAAATTGTGCAATTAAACTCAGATTTTGTTTTTCCAATGGTCCTAAAACTATTGCATAAATTTATATCAATAAAATTCCATACTTTATCATTGAGACCGCACTGCAGTACCCCATGTAAAGACAAGTTATGACCATCCCATAAGTGCTATCAAATTACGCCAATGTGTGAACAAGAAATAAGTCTGAAATTTGGAACAAGTAAACTGCTCTTTAATTTATGATTTTAGGTATTTCCTTAGAAATGCTTTAACTTTACACATGTTGAAAAGTGTGTTTTAATGGGTTATTAAAATGGATTTAGTTGTATCATCTTGTGTTTAAGATTGCAGAAAATAAACTGACAGAAATGCATTTAAGTAGACATACATCAGAGCACTAGGTAGTGTCATTTTCTTTGCACTGTTGCATCAATGCTTAAAGAGCTTCTGATCTTGGCAGATGACTTTTTGTGTAATATGTGCATGCTCTCCCAGGATTTTCTTTGAGTTTTTTGTGAAAACGGCTCCATTTATTGTAAGGATTGACAAAACAATTATAGATGTATCCTTGGTTCTACAGCATTGGCAGAAGATCATTTTGGCCATGTGGACTGTGGGCGGAGGTCTCTGCAGAGAAAGCCTGGTTCTCACAGATGCCACAAAATCCCATCTCACTGGTATGCAAGTTTTATTTAGGCTCCAATTAATGCAATCCAGTAAAGATGTACTGTTATAAGTGGGGGATATAACTGGCCTTTAGAGATATTTAGGTAGTAGTAAATAGTAAATTAGCTGTCATGTAAATGCCATGATGCAGATGTTCATAACAGAGTGTGGCTTTGCCATGATATCAGCAATGTTATTCAAATCCAGGCTAATCTTCACAATTGAATTGATGATCTGCTTGTTTTTTGAGTGCAAATTTGTGAAAATAAGAATAGTTATAGTTAGAATATATATGTGATATTATTTTGAATAGCTGCTGATAATGATCAAATCCATTCATATATATGCTTTTATTTGCTGCATTTATACTGACAGACTAATTACATTTTTTCTATTAAATCTTTTAGAGAGACCTCAACATAAAATTCTAATGTTTCTCAATACATTTTCCTGTACTGGTGAAGGGGAGCTCAATAATATGACTCAGTGATAATATGATTGAGTAATCAATAAAATGTATTTATTTTCTCATTAAAATGTTTCACAAAATTTTGAGATGACAGTTTAATGGGATGAAGTCTAGCCATCAGTTCCTGGCCAAAAGATAAGATGCACTTGAGTTATGCTACTGGACAATGACCCAAAGCATGCCAGCAAGTGCATGTGAATTGCTCAAGATCAATAATTTGAAGATTTTGGAGTAACTTTGTCAAAATCTTTATATAGACTTTGTGAAATGTCTATAAGTCATTAATGGTTTAAACCTGTTCTACAAAAAAGAATGAGCAATAATTCCTCTAAATTGATGCAAAAGACTGACAATTTTTGCAAAGATTTGATTGCAATCAGTTTTGCAAAGGGTGGCACGACTAGTGATAAGGTCAACATAGCCCCGGGTTGACTTGGTTAGCTTTTATCACAGTGCCGGGTTGACTGACCAGTAATAAAACCAACACCTGAAAGCTGCATTTTTATATTTACAATGCAATTTGTTTGAGGGTGAAATCTAAGTACTTGTTCACAGCACTGTATGGAAAGAGAGAACTTCCAAACTCTGCACAGAAGGGCCCAGGTGTACACGGATTTAGACTGAAAACTGCCTTGCTCTTGCTATTGCTACCAGCCTAACTACCACCCCATTATACAGATTCTGCTCAAAGACAACTAAGCTACATATCCATAATCTTTTGCTCTAAACACATTTAAAGTTCACAGTACCATACAATTTTTAAGGTAGGTCAAAGTGCTCTAAGAAATGGGTAAAAGTGGAACTGTCACTGGGAATTGCTGTTGGTCTGCAGGGCCCTATTGACGACCATGTTCTAATTCCTGTGTTTATCATTCGACCCAATTTTTCATTTTTATAGAACGAGTTACTTTTCTATTGTATAAATAAACTTTTTCAAAAGATGGTGTAACTTTGTGACTCAGAAAAAATTCATTCAAGACAAGACAGAAACAGTTCTAAAGGGTTTATAACTGATCCAGCTTGTTGAGACAAGATGGAGTTAGACTTCCCTACTGAAACAGCCTCACTGTTGTATTTATTTTTGTAATCATTTAATGCCCAATTTGTGTCGTATGCAAAAGGCATACAACATCTTGTAAAATGAAAAGAGTCATGTCAAAAGTAAAGCTTAAGTTGTTGTGTAAGTTTGAGCTTTTCTCAGCCTTGCAAAGAAAAAAAAGAACATTTGAAGGACTGTTGCATTTTTAAATTTGGAAAACATTTAATCTTAAAGATATGGTGAGTGGCCTAGATTGTTGAATTAGATCATTAGAAAGGAAAGTCAACAAATTTTATGTTTGATTAGGACAAAGATGTATAGCATCTGTTGATCTTCATAAATACACATATTCTATTTAAATTATGTTACTAGCCAAATGTCTTAAGGGTGTAATCTAAAAGCAGTTTGTGTCCATCCATCCAATTCTGTATTAGGCACAAATTGAATCAAGGAACTGACCTTTACACAAAGTGTTTGGTAAAGCAACATTGCTGGTTTGATGCTTTGTTTCTTATATAACAAGGTAGTACATCCCTCTGATCTGCCCATCCAATAGAGTAAATTCTACATACAGCTGGCGGTTTGCAACAGTCATAAAAGTTACATTAATCTTGAAGCACACTTTCTTACCTATCTGTATGAAATGTTGCAAAGTTTTTGCTTTCTTCCAATAAATAGAATAAGCACAAAGATCTCTAAATTGTCCAGCGTGTACCCCATCTCTTGGCCAATTATCGTTGGGATAATTACCAGCTTTCCCCAAAATCCATGTAAAGGATAAAGTAGGATTAGAGAGAATAAAGAAGATGAAACCAAGGTTATGCATCACTCTATGGTCAGCAGACCTTAGGTTTTCTCTCAGTTTTCTGGGGAACAATCTAATAAATACCTTGTATCTATTGGCTGAATTGATATTTGTCAGAACTTGAACTTAGAGAGACTGGATAGTTGAATTTAATCGGTTATTTAGTAAGAATTTTGATAAAGATAGGGATAAGGTTGCCTCACTTTATTCTGTGCAGCAGGAAGAGAAAAAAATATATATATCAAAAGGAAGTTTGCTACCAAAGTTGTCTTATTTTGTTGATTACATTCAAGACAAATGTTTCCCAATTTTTCCAGTGCTTTCACTTTCACAGTTCAGTTTATGATTTTAATAAACTGAACTGACCTAAAGTAATGGAAAAGAAGTCTAATTTAATGTTATTGAAAAAAATAATATTTTTATACATTATATGCAAACGTCTGGTTTCAACTGTAGACTGGAGAATCTAACCCATGGAAGCCCATGAGTCAAATAGTTATTGTGAAACCAACCCAAAAATAGTCTGACTATGAACAGATCAGCAGTTTTTGCACTCAGTCATAGAAACCTTGTCAAAGCCTCAAAACTCTAGAAGAATGGTTGAGGAGGAGATAGTGCCAGGATTTGCAAATTGGGAAATGTCATAAGGGTTATTTTCTCCCTCTCTCAGAGCAACAGACCAGTCTTATTCACAGACGGCTTGTACAAAAGACAAGATACATCCAGCAGAGGGGAAACATGGGACTATTTTACATAATACAGTCCTTAGCAAAATGCGTCAAAGGTGTGGAGATAATTCTAAGCTTTTCTGAACCATAAAGGGATTATTATATGGAATGAAAAAAATAATAGAGATTAGTTTTAAGGGCTGAACTAGTGCCTAGAGAAAGAATTTAAGATGGACTATTTCAATCTTCTATTTTCTCTTTTCTCTGCACAGTTTTATTTTCTTAGCTTTTATTCATCCAGTATATTTTTTTCACATCTATTGTTTACATACTCATGGAGGAGTCAAAACTGCCATCTTTCTTAAAAAGCAAAAAAACACAAATACTTTCCAAAAAAATTGAAAACTGTAACATGTCACCTGCAAAAAGTGATTCACTGTAGAGAAATGAAAACTTATTTTCAATTTCTCTATAGAAATTGAAGAACTAACATGATTTAGTACTTCACTAAAAATATATTTTTGTACAATGTATTGCAAGCTATGTCTATAAAGTATACTTCAGCTGATATCACTTGGCAAATATGCTGAGAAGTCTTTCATAGGACTGTAGGAGTAACAGAATTAGCTGAATGCAAAGACTCATGCCCTGAATGGCTTTATGATGGTCATTAAGCAGTTTTCACACTAATCCCCTACTTTTCGATAAGACATGGTCTTAGCAAGTTTGGAATGCAAACTTTTCCTGACTACTAAAATGAGTACACAGCAATGTCTAATCTGAATCAACACAGCCTGCTACCTCTCTTCCCACATCAGCTCAAGCAAGAGTGTTAGATGCCAGTTAATTACCAAACAGCAGTTGACACAAAAAAACAGACTGGTGCCTAAAGAAAACTGCAAGAAGACAGCACTCATAAAGTGCTGTCCTTGCATCAGCACTGTCAGATGTGATTAAAATTCTACAAAATCTTACACCACTCAGTGAAAGTAAGGAAGCACTGTGTATTGGGTGAGTCCAGGTAGAGCAGAATCATAAATAAATCGAGTGTATTTAGAGGACAATAACACACCTGAAGTAATCAAAATAATTTGTACAGTACTAAATACTTTTCTCATTTATTTAAGTTTTTGCTTCCAACAAGGTATGGTTCAGCTTCGTTCTTCTGTTTTATAATTGTAGAGTATAACTGTATATCCTGGTGTTAGAACTTGCTGGGTTTTTTTTAATTTTTTTTATTTATATAAGGCTTGCATGTTTCTTTTTTTTCAGGCTCATTTGGGTTTTTCATGATTCCTGTTTTTAACAGCACAGCTTTCAGGTATGGATTCTACTGTAAAGTCAAGAAAATATATAAAGATGACAAACTAATTCCATTAAGTTCACAAAACCCCAAAGTCTCCACTTAAAGGGAAAAAAACCCTGAATGACTGAAAGTGTAATAACGGATAAGTGGGGAACAAGGCAGTCTAAGTTAAATTAATGTCAAATAAATAAAGCCTATTAACAGAGAACAGGTGAGCCTAAGTTTGTGCTTTCCTCTGGGCAGAAAAACAGCTGACAGGAATAAACACACTTGTTAGTGTACACTCTCGCCTTGCAAGGAATTAGACACAACCTGGCAGGTAGCTCTCCTGATAATTGAAGACACTACACCGTAAACACCTTAAGGCTGTTGTTATTCTTGAATCTTGTTAACAGCTGTGGATGACAGAAATGTATGAGTGCTGACGTTAAGGGTATTCTACAGAGTGAATATTGTGACAGGTCACACACAAAAAAATAAGAGAATAAAGTATTTCTGCGGCAAAATGCTGTCAGAGAGCTCAGAGTCGAAGGAAAATGACTTGAAACACCTTGATGCAGTTTTGTACACGAGATACACATTTTTTTGAAATCAAGATGTGCTTTTGTTCAGCTGG
Source organism: Xiphophorus maculatus (assembly GCF_002775205.1). Classification (NCBI taxonomy): domain Eukaryota; kingdom Metazoa; phylum Chordata; class Actinopteri; order Cyprinodontiformes; family Poeciliidae; genus Xiphophorus; species Xiphophorus maculatus. The sequence continues at coordinate 16,248,970 of NC_036450.1, read as the reverse complement.
AGTTATTTATGGTGGCCTTCAGGTGGAAAAATGGATCACAAATTTACAAGGGAAAGATGAAATGATATATCAAAGTAGGTCTTCAGAATAAGAAACACTGAAATACTCGCAAATATACACTTATTTTGGCCAAAGCCTTAGAAATTTTACACGCACACCAACACACACCACCACATATCTATCTATCTATCTATCTATCTATCTATCTATCTATCTATCTATCTATCTATCTATCTATCTATCTATCTATCTATCTATCTATCTATCTATCTATCTATCTATCTATCTATCTATCTATCTATCTATCTATCTATCTATCTATCTATCTATCTATCTAGCTAGCTATCTAGCTAGCTATCTAGCTAGCTATCTAGCTATCTAGCTATCTATCTATCAATGCCTTCAAGGTATTTCTATGATTTCTAAATGATATTTCAATCAAAAGTACAGCAAATGTGCACAGGAGTCTAACATAAAATGGTATTCAAATAACTTTTCCTGACAATCTTAAAAGGCATTTCAATAACACAGTGCCACCAATTTTATTGTCCTATTTTTACTATGTAATTGACAGAAAGTGACATACTACCTACATACTAATTTATGTTAGTTTTACTTTTCCTTTAGTTGTTGTGAGGTTACTCTAGGGCCTTTTTTTGTCTTTGTGTCTCAAAGGTCCTAGAATAGCATAGCATAACTCCTCTCTTAAAAATCACAAATAAACTAGCTCTCTAGCTTGCTTGATTCAGACAAGCAGTGCAGAGATTGATGATTGTGACTTGAAAGCTGTATTTCAGAAACTACTCGCTCTCCCCTGACAGTATTCTATAAACCGCTTCCTCTGGTAAATATGGTGGCTCCCAGTCCATCTGTCTCTGTCAGGGCAAAGACAAACACACATGGAACATGACCACAGTTACAAAACACGAGTCAGTAACGTCTCCAGCATTCTCGCTTCCATCTTAACAAGAAATGCAGGATGGAATGAGATTATAAAGATGGATTCATAAGCATTTATCAGTAACAGGCTGGTAAGATCAGATGTGAAACTTCATGTTTTCTATTGCTAGGGTCACTGTGTCATCTCTATTAGGAGCCTGTTTCTGTTTTAGGAACCAGCTCCTCGTGGGTGCTGAGGGGAGCTCTGAGAGCTAAATGCCCAATTAACCTCGCCTGGCCCAGGCACAATTTTACAAATTTAAATGGTTCCCAAATGACAAATGGTAATTAATTAATTCAATGGGATGGCATGCTCACCTTGTTGTAGAAAGGTGCCAAGTTCACAAGACACTAATCAATGGGAATACCTTTGGCCTTATTTTGCCTGCCACCGAGGAGAATATTAGGGAAAACATATTATGAGTTGAAGAACAAATAATTAGACTGTGGTTATATCACAGATGTATGTCATATGAAGACAATAGGAAGTGTGTCAGGATGAGAGCAAATTCATGATCTAATTTTCATACATTCATACATTTACAGACTTGCAAAAATGTTTAGTTGGCAGTTCAATTTGAAAAAGTGCTAATTTTATGTCAAGCTCTTTGACTTCCTTTATAGTTTTTTAATGTTACAGGTCAACTCTTAATTATCTTCTAATGGACCCTTAAAATAAAACACTTCACTGCTCTTAAAATTATTATTTCTGGTAATTCATGTCATACAAGAATAGTTAATACTTTGAGCTTGTGTATATGCACTTAGTAGCAAATACAATCAGTATGAATGAACCAGCAATCCAGGCTTAACAGGCACAAATAGAACACTACTGCTTTGTGGCTAAGCCCTGCTTGAGAGAAGATCTCTATCATTGGACTTTTAGCTGTGTTTTGACAGTGGGAAATCTTATTGTAAAGGGTAATATTTATTGCTTAATCTAATAAAAAGTAATTAAAAGTTTGTTAGCTGGTTCACTGTGGAAAGTGTTGATTTAAATCTCAGACATCTATGTGAAGTTGCTTATTCCCCCCTTTGAATGTGTAGGTTTACTTCCAGTAATCTGGTTTCTCCCCACAACACATTAACATTCTGGTTGGGTGAGCTCAGGTTAGACAGCAATGACATATGAGTTTGCAGCCTTTATTGTTCCAAGAAAACTATCTTTATTTTAGACTTTATGCATTGCATCCAAGGTTTTTTCAGGTTTTTTTATAGAGAAAATCATGACCTTCTATAATGTATTAAAGAATATAAATGGTTCCCTGTGGAAGAAACACTGCATAGCTGACTGCTGAGGAAGCAGAGTGGCGACACACAAAATCATGCCATAAATATATCACAGCCCTCAATGTTGGAATGTTCATCCATTGAATGGAAGAATTGGTTATTTACAGCTGCAAATACATGTAGCATGTAAACTTTCAAGTAACGGGCTGCTGTTTGTATATTTCATAGACCGTAAAGAAGCCTTTCTCAATCTAGGTTCAGGCACAAGTGGGTTACCAGCTGACATACTTCCACAGTCAATTAAAGGGTGCTTCTGCATCAAACAGTAAGACATCTGGACCTAAGCCAAGACCCACAGTGATACTGGAATGGCTTGGGACAAGCACTTGGTCACAATGGAGATTCTGGACACAAGGCCGGTGAAAGAAAATCTATTATTTTAATTTCACCCTTCTAAATGAAGGAGATATGATGATATAACCCCATTGAAATTTTCCTGAAAAATGCAAATCTGTGTTCTCAGATATTCTGAATATACATCAAATAACTTATTACATGTCACTCAATTGCCATTAGGTCTGTCATTGATGTCATGGACTGTTAATCTGTCCTGGACTGCTTCAACTTCCACCTACTGCCCAGTTAGTTAGTTAGTTAGTTAGTTAGTTAGTTAGTTAGTTAGTTAGTTAGTTAGTTAGTTAGTTAGTTAGTTAGATAGCAAGTACTTCAAAACTTTGTTCTTTATGACTTTCCATTTAGCACATTCTATTATTTGTACAAGGCTTATCAATAAATCATGAAAATCATTATCAAACATTAAATGACACAGTAAGAGTGAATTTCATAAAATGTCTAAATCTTTAGTAACAGACAGTTTAAAAATAGTGCTTCACAGGCCTGGACACAAATATTTTGCAACTGGCTTAGTCACAGCCTCCTATTCAGAGCAAGCAATATGAAGAGAAAGGCATTCAAATGAATCACACAGTCATTGTTATGTTTTTTTTTCAGGTTTTCCCACTTACCAATTTAATTCTTATTGTTCAATGTTTTTTCTCAACCATTTCACGAGACATTTTTCAAATGCCAATCACTTGATGCACTTGACCTCCCATATCACTGAGATATGCCACATATTAAACAACATTAATGTACAATAGAAAACTATGCAAAATGAGGTTCCATCTGGCAAATTTATGACATGACTCATTGTACAATAAGTGCACAGAAGGAAGCAGGAAAAAAAAACTTTGCCATATAATCATTTCTATGTACATAAAGTAGCAACTTTATTGCTCACCCTAGTCACAGAGGCAAAGAAGCCAGCTGGCTGCCACCCCTTGGGAGAGCACACAGTTTTGCCATCTGCCACTAAATTCAGCAGGTCTAATATGTGCCTCTTGCTGCAGCACTAATGGCCAGGATCCAGTGCTGCTGCCCATAATGATACAATGACATACCATAATGTGGACAAACATAGCAAAAGCAGAAAGAATGCTAATTTTGTTTCTATCTATATGTAAGCAGCAAAGTTATTTCATTTTGTTTACATGGTTTTTCAATTTCAGATGTGTAACATACCAGGCCTTAAGATTTATTTTGGGGGCCTACTTACAACTATGCTCGTTGCATTTAAGACCGTTTGATCACAAGCATCCACAAGAAAATAATATGACTCCAAAATGTTAAGAGAAACATACACTAGAAGTGTTGTTCGTTGATATGTTAATATATGCACATTAATTGGCATCTTTAATAGACAAAGCATGCTCCAGTGCACCAAGAAGGAAAACAAAACTGTACTTGTGGATAGTTGTTTTCATAAGTCTTGACACACCTAGAGCAGGTTCATAAAGATTAGACTAAGGTAACAGAATGTGAAATCACCATATTAATATTAGTGATGCATTGATAAAAAGCATTCATTTGCAAACCTGCCCTTTGTAGATTCAAGTATTTTGGGGGTCCCAGGCCTGCAGGAGGGCCCAGTCAACTGCGAAGTCTGCTTATATGCCTCACACCAACTCCACCAAAAATACTAAGGGACTGCTTACTCTGCAATGATGGGAAAACAGCTGGTCTCGTGTTTGTAAAATCAGCAAAATTTCAGCTTCGTCACAGTTTTCTAAGTCTTCTCTTGAATTAAAACACAAAACATGACCCTGAAATCCAATAAAAGGTCTAGAAACAAACCAACAATTTTAAAATAGATGTTCCTGTGATGAAAAACTAAAATATTAGAAGTGAACATGAAACCCTATTCAAAAAACTAACCTAACAGATTTAAAATAAAAGCATTCTTCATGGTCTATAACAGAGACCAGGAACGTTTTGTCACATGGGCCAAAATCATCAAGTCAAAAGAACACACGGGTTAGAAAAAAATGATATAACACTAAAATCAGTCAAGTATAGTCATCCTTTTCTTTTGCAGGAAAGGGATATAAATCCAAAAATAAAAAAATAAAAAATAAAGATTTTGCATGTTTGCTATATTAAAAGAAAAATGCATCTCTTTTCTTTTGACTGAAATTTTTTTTATCCATATAAGAACAGGGTTCTGGTCACTTTCCTTCAAAAATATTTCTATATTTAATTGAATTTAATAAGTTAAATAAAATTTGGGTGTTTTAAACTCAGCTTTTTAGCAAAGTTTTTGGATACATTTGATTCCATTTATCATTCAAACTTGGTTATAAAAAGACAAATCCTTTGTGTTACTCTTCACATTTTCCTCTGTAAAAAAATAATCTTCGTAATAATTTTACCCTGATTACAAATAGAAAGTCTCCATCTCTACCCATCAGCTGCGATGGATGGGTTAAATTTGTGTCATGACCATCAGGCCACTTTGGACACTGCTGATCTATAGTAAACTGACCTCACAAAAGAGCTTAAAGTCTGATTTTGAAGCTTTTTATCCTCATCTTCTTGATTAATTTGATTCTGCTCCTTTCCAGGAATGTACATTGCATAACCAATTGCAGGCAGCTATTGCCAGGAAAAAGTTTTCCATAACATGTGACTTCAAAAATCTATCTAATTGATGGAGTCTGTGTGTGTTTGACCACACATATCAATAACCTTCTACTCCATGGTACTAAAATAAAATCCATTAATGCATCTTAAAAATCTATACAGTAGTAGTAGTAAAATAGAATGGGGAATGCTGAGAAACGTCAGTTACTCTGATGACTAAAATCCTTATCATATAGCAGTAATGTAATGTTATTTGAAAAACGAGATGAAGATTCATAACGTACATAATCTTGAAACATTGCACATGTTAAAAACATTGAAATATGTTTTCTCAGGAACAGTTTTGTTCCTAATTTGCTGTCAGCATGGCACTTTTCATGTTATGTAAAGTTGAGTTATCATTATTTATCATTTATTAACAGAAAAGGTTGTTTTCATAACCTTCAAACAACATGTACTATTCATGCCATTTACATAAATTGAACTGAATTGATTGAATTGAAATAAATACAGTAGACCTAATAAGCAAATGTGAAAAAAATAAGCAATGGTGAAAAAACTTAAATGAATATGCAGTTTTAAGATAGAAATAAAATACCTTTTCTTTTAAAGATAAATGAAATAGACAGAGTGCTTCATTGTCAGTTATGTGGGTCAAAAACAAAATTACTGTAAATACTTTGCAGTTGCTAATTTCACTTATTACATTTCTTTGTGAATAGTTGAAGACTATTTACTTCTTCACCACTAAGATACACAGATGTGTTTTATAAGAAAAAGCTACAATGGTTATTATTATCAAGAAAATCTTAGAAAGATATTCAAATTATCTTAATTGAAGCATTTATTTTACAAAGTCATGACATCTAACCCCAGAAACGAGCATCACTCATTCAGCAATATAATAATGTAATAGAGACTGGTGAAGTGCTTGTAAAACTGTTAGGACTGAGTAAAAGTAGGGCAGGGATTCATCTGCATTTATATCTGATATGTAGCCACGCAGTGATGAGCATGACTGATTCACTGCCCAAATTGACAAGTTAATTGCATACTCCACGTCAGCCACCCGAGGACAAAAAGGCCATCAAATACAGTGACCTTTTGTCTTTTCCTTCGACAACAATAAACCGCTAAATGGGACTTTGTATATCAATGTTTTCAGCCACCCTCCCTCCTGTCCCATGTTCCATTTCACTTTTTTTTAAAACAAACTACGTCACTATCCCCTCCATCTATCTCCCATTTTTAATCCCCTTCTCTGTTCTTCCTTGCTGAGCATTCAGCCTCTGCTCAATCTGTTTTGATCCAATTCTTAACAGCCCTGTGCACGTCTGTAAGTAAGAGTGAATCACCCGAGGGGCTCTCATCAAAGGGCTGCCAGAAAGACAAAGAGGCTGGGCGGCCCTGTGCTAACTGCCAATGTCCTTAAAGGGGACATGCTGGCAATGCCAGCTTTGATCAGTCCACAACGACTGTATTTTTTTAACCACACTGGAACTGTTGGACAGCTTTCTTTGTCTTATTAAAGAATTCAAAGACATTTTTTTAGCAGCAATTATCAAAAAAACAAATGCGTGTACTGATCTAATATTTAAATGAATGGAGCTTGGTGATGTTAATGTTTCTGTGGGGGGTGTTTATAAACTGTACAGGGCTTAGGGGGATAGTTCTACTACTCCATAAAGAGTAGAAGGATAAGGTCTTTCATACGGCAAGGTTAAGCCAAAGTTTAGACGTCCTGCTGTGGAAGCACAAGGACGAGGGCAGCCTTGCAGAGCTGAGCCAGAGCAGCACTGGTCAAGCTGTGCATGAAAGAGACCGCTGTCCTCTTCCTTTCTTTACCTTTCAAGCTTCCTTCCAGATGCCAATCTAGCAAGGCCCAGCAGAGGTAGAGAATGGTGCTGTGTCCCTCCCCTCCATCTGGTGCTGCATGCTGCTGTCAGGATGTCAGCCTGCACATAGTAATGAAGGGTGTCATCAAGGTTACTGCAGGCTGGAACGTTGCCTATTCTGCCTCCTTTCCTAAGCATGCCACATACTTGTTTCTTACAGCACATAATGTATGTCAGTTTGAGGGGCTAGTCGTCAGTAATCAGGCCACACATTTTATTTCAATGGGTTAGTGTTAATCAGACGTTGTGGACACCTTATTGATCCAGCTGACTTTTGAGCACATTTTAAAGGAATAATAAGGGGGATAAAAGGCTGATACTGAGTTGAAATGCATTAGAAGACACCCATTCACGCATACACACAAACATACACCCCCACAAGGATACTCTACAAAAAACACATTTTTATAGTCCAGCAATATCAGTAAATATCGATAAATTTAAGTGAACATAAAGCAAACTTTAAGGCCACATAAGCATTTAGTTATCCATAGATATCGTTTATGATCATGCTTTTAACTGATTAGTACAGACGTGCTACTCTTACATGTGCTTGATTACTTATCTGAAACCCCATCTTGCTCCAGATTAGGTAAGGCTTACAGATCTGACCTGGGGCAGATCTGACAGAGGTGAGGTTGCCATGCACTGGCACCATTGGGTCTTGTGACCACCAGAAGGCAGGGTTACTGAAGTGTTTTGCACAAGGACACAACAACTGAGATAAATGGAATGGGACTTCAAACAGGCAAAGCCACTGTCGACCTGTCTGGGAAATACCGGAAAACTCTAGATGCAGCAAAAGTGGCAAATGCACTGCACAGTTTCTTTTTATTTGTGAAACATTTTGAAAATCATTTCAGAATATTTCAGTTCTGGAATATTCTGGAAATCAGGTTATCAGGTATCAGATAATCCTGATATCCTGTCATATCAGGATTACCTTCCCTAAGAGTTGGGAGGAGATGGTCGAAACATAATCACAGGCCAGATTTAAGAAAGGAAATCAACTAATTTAATGAGCTCCAGTAATTTTGATAAATTTTCAGTTGTCAAAAATATCCTTCCAAAATTATCTCAGGATCTGATAAACATCAGTTTCTTTTAACAATGTAACAATGTAAAAGACTAACAGTTATCAGTGTGAATAGATTAGCCTTGTACGATTAATCTCTATTTCAATTTGGCTAGTGTGGTTTAGGGAAAATTGATAATAAATTAAAATTCCTGCACTAAAGCCTATTTCTTTATTCTGGATTTATTTTGATCTTTTTTCCACTGTGAAAAGGGAATCACTGTATGTAAATGTATTCTCCACTCTGCAAAAGTTTGGGCTTATGCTTCCACCATTTAATAGAAGTCATTGTTTCATAGTATTTGCTGGACAGTAACATTTATCACTTTAGCATTCTAACTAACATCCTTTCTAAAATCATCCATAACTGCAATACAGTAGATATTAAGTCCACTGTACACTGTTTTTTTCACAGAAATTTTCTCTTTGTTACTCCGTAGTTGTTTTTATCTTTATAGCTGTGTTTCCTTTACAAATGTGGGCAAAACTTTGCAGATATTCCGCAAATGCAGACAAATTGCAATTTTGTAATTCAAGAATAATTTAACCATTTTTGAATGGTTAAATAAGAAACGCAGTTAAAGTCACATGAATACGTTTGTTCATCCAACAGATGCAATATGATCATCCTCCTATAATATTCTGTAATCATCTTCATGCTTTCCACCAGTAGTAACACCCAGCTGTTGATCACATGACTCATGAAAAGTGGTTACACAAATACACAAATTTCGAGACAGTCAAAAAAACCCACATCATTTTAGTGTAAAAATTAAAAAACAGGAGTTTTTTCAGAATTGACATTTTTGAATTCAGCAAATTTATTTTTGTAATTCTAATTTGTGTACTGTAGTCAATAGAAACGCAGCTACTATAACAATATTATGCTCTAAAGGAATTGCGAGAAGATCTCTACACCAAGTGTAATTTTATGTTTTTTTTGGTTATTGCAAAATAAATAAAACTAAATTAATGCAAATGAAATAGGTACATTGTGCCTACAGCATGCAAAGCAATGCCATTTGTGTAATTTAAAAATTATGCAAAAGTTGAAATAAAAAATGGCAATAACATACAGAATCCATTCAAATAGTACAAAGTCCTAGTAGTCCTGCACTACACTAAGAAAATAATCAAATGCATGGCGGCAAAATAGAACATATTACAAATTATGTGCAAATTATGAATTAAAAGAAAATTATATGTATACGAATAGGATAAATATGAAAACCTTTTAAACATTGTACTCATCTGAATAACTGTCCAGAATGGACCACAGTGAGGAGCACTGTGCTGCTGAATTCTTGAATGGTAATGATCATTAACAAAACATTAGCTTTTAATCGCTTCATCGTGTTTGCAACCCATCACGTTACATGATAAAGTGTTTCTCTTTAAGACCCATCCGTAATGTCTTATTAATGACACCATAATTAAAATGGAGGGGTGGGAGTGTGGGAGCGCCAAGAATTGCGAATATTATTGCTTTAGTTTTCCTAACCTCGCACTGCAAGTTCCTCATATGCAAAATGCTAAGATGTTATCATCATCACCATTCATCTGGGTTCATTTTTAATGCAGGGATGATCCAAGAGTTTCAGGAGTGACCTTGAACATACATGACATGTTTAAGAATAAAGTTGAAAAAATAAAGTGCTATATAATGGTAAAACAACTTGGGGGGAGAATGTAACATCAGCGTTTAACGTTATTGACAAGAGCAGTCAAAGACTGGGAAGCTTTATATCATCTATCCTTTAATTTGAATGCGGTGGCAAGGATGAACTTTGCTGATCTTTACCGTGTCTGACCACTGAGCAAGATGCCATCAGCGGCACTACTGAGCTATGGATCTCTCTGACATTAATTTTCCAGTGTCAGTGCTGATGTATGGGGCTACGGGATGAACATGGTAGAGAGGGCATGCTCACCTTGTGGGAAACTGTTAGGGGTCAAACCTAAGTCATCTTCCAATCTGTGCTTAGGAAGGCTTGCAAAATGCTATGCATGATTTATTTGTTCACACCTGGATGCTGCCACAATGCTGTGAAAAAGTATTCCCTGCCTTACAAAGTTCCAAGGTTTTTTTTGTTGTTCATTTTTTTCTTTCTGCTTTTGTTACTCTTAAATGTTTTGGATCCTTTTAATACCAGACAAAGACAACATATAAAACAACAAATATGCAATTAATAAATTATGATTAATTTATTGAAAGAGAAAAAAAAAATATCCAAACTAATTTGTCCTTGAAAGAAAAAGTAATTGTGTGGTGCTGAGTGGCTTAGTGGTTCAGCAGGTGCATCATCTACAAAAACTATCTCAGTCTCTGTCTCAGGTTTGACTCCTAGCCCTGGACTGTACATGACTCATCCAGACGACTCATCCTCAAGGTCAAAAAGCACTTGAGGACAACTAAAGTGCTGCAGACCTCACTTGCCTCAGTTAAGACTAATGTTTAAAAATCATCAATAAAAAACTGACTTGGCTAAAAAGTGGCCCTCAGAGGACAGCTCTGAGGCGCAAACCACTGCTGTCCAAAAATAACAGTATCGCTAACCCATATTAATATATAAATTACCCTGATAAACCCTGACATACAAAATATTCAGTGGACTGAAGAGACAAAGACTGTACCTTTGGAGGGTGTGCATCACATTACAATTATTACCATAAATCTTTTTTTGATGCCAGGGCTTTCATAAGCAGTTACTAGGTTTTATTTTTCACATATGGCAGCTTTTTTTACACCCTCATTAAAATCATTGTTTGAAAAATGATAAATGTATTTTTTTCATCTTTTTCATCATAATATTAAAATTCTTTAATTGAACAGCAAAAGCAGAATAAATGTGCAAGAGGGTGAATGTTTTTCACTGCATTGAAAAATTCTAAGGCATATGATCAACTTTATATTTTCTGGTTTTGTTGTTTCTGAAAGGGATGGGTAATAGGAGTGAATTGATTTCCTATTTCTAACATGGTGGTGAATGAAAGGATTTCTGAGTCTTATCTTTATGTTCCATCTGTCTTTTCTGCCCTAGTCCTGGGAATCAGGGTAAAATCCAGAGGAATAGAAAAGAAGATCAAGTTCTCAATACGGATCTTTTGAATGAAGGTGTGACATTGCACTACCACATCATTCTGTGCAACATAATGTTTCTGTGACTCAGAATAGACTCCATGACCACACAACTAAAAAGGCACTCATGTGAGAGGATGTGCAAAATGTGGGGCAGTTTCAGCTCAGCTTTGTTATATAGCATAGGTAATTTTTTTCTGCCATGCATTTTATAGCATTATTGTGGAGGTTCCTCCATCTTTTCCCCAGTGTTAGTATTTATTTAAATGTTTTCACACAATATATTTAGAATTTCCCTCTTTTGTGTTTATTGCATTAGGTTGTTTACTGTTATGGGTGCACACATTTAGTAAACTCCTTTTGTTTATTTGAATTAACTATTTTGTTTTGCTGAGTTTGAAGGACTGGCTGAGTGAGAGGACTGGTTGAAAGGCAAACCAGGAAGTGGAACAAACCATCAGGCTGCTGGAAGCAGGAGACTTGATGTTAAAGAACCTGCCTCTCTCCCTATTACTAACATAACTGCTAAAACATTTTTGGTGTTAGGTTGCTTTGTTTTTACAGTTGTTTTGTAGTCAAAATGTGTTGGTTTGAATTACTTATTTATGTTTATGCATTGTTTGTCTTTGTCTCATCTCCCACCCCTCCTCGTTTGTGTAGGCTAGCATTTGTGTATAAATTTCCCAGTGTGTTCATTGTGTGAGGTCAGTTTTTGGTTTGTTATCCTGGGTTAGGTATGCCTTAGTTGATTTCTTTTGGGCCCATTTTGTTATAGTTTTGAGATTTGATGTTTTGTGAAGAATTTTGGAAAAACAAATAGAAAATATTATTTTATATATGCCTTTGTCCTGGTGCCTTACTGGTCGGACCGTTACAATTATATTATATTATATTATATTATATTATATTATATTATATTATATTATATTATATTATATTATATTATATTATATTATATTATATTATATTACAAATTAATATGTCAGACAAAAACCTCTGACAAAAGGTATGTCTGAAAACTAAAAGCAGTTTTGTTGTACTGGGCAAAATCTTTTTTTCGTAGAATATCCCATTTATATCTGACATACTACATGGGATTTTTCTACCTCATGTAGTTTTACAGGAGCTTTACATCTTGAGATGGAATCAGTGTAAAACTTAAAACCTATATTTGGAGTCTACTTACTTTCTAATTTTGTAAACACCACACTTCAAACCTTGAATGCATATTCAAGGTTTGAATATGCAAAGACTATTAATTCTGGGTAATTGTGTTTTATTTCCTTTAGCAATTACTTTATTATTACAGAGTGATTAATTGATTTAATGATATCACAGGTTAATAGAACATTTTCATTAAAATATTCTGTGAAAAGGATTTGTCTAAAGTTGTTCCAGTTATTAATAAGATCAATGAGACAAAAAGTGTTCATTAGGTGTTTTGCGTTGTTCTAATGATACACTGACAGCAGTTATAAAATGTGCAAAAATTCTTTCTTCAAATGTGGCAGAAGAGTAGAATTGCAGTATATGACTTTTCTGCAGGGCAGAATTTCAAGACAAGCAACCTAGTGGTCTATTCATATGCTCTCTCTCATCGTGCTCTACAAATCTTTAAAGATAAGACAGAATGAAATGTTAAATTCTTTCCTCTACTCAGTTAAATCCTCCTGGCAATTTTCTTTTCTGTAAAATTCAAGAGAATTTTTTTTACCGGTCAGAGTTGTAGAGTGTCAGGTATTAAATGTCACAGTCATAATTCTCCACTCATCTACTGAACCTGTGGACTTTAGAATCACACCAATGATCTTGTCATCATTTTCAGAAATAATTCTTTGAGATGTCTGTGTCATTGATTACAATGATATTGATGTGTTTGTGAAATAGTTTTAAAAATATATATATATTTAAAGAGCAAGACTTAGTTTAAATTAGCATTTGTAGCCTCAGACACAAAGAACAGGTTACATAATATGTTTGGAAATTGTATAGGAACTCACTAAAATATTGTTAAACACACTATAAACAAGCAGCCAGCATAACTCGGGAGCTGTTTTTCTTGCCATCTCTTGGTTTGTATTTATATTTTTTTCTTGCTCTTTTATTTTTGTATGTTCTTCTTTAAAGCTCTGTATCTGTCTCTCTTCTTGGTCGGTTTTGCTCTTCGCTCCCTGATTTCACTTGCTAATTGCCACAGCTGCCCCTTGTTAGTCTTCAGATCTCTCAGTGTGTTCAGTCACACGTGTTCAGCTACTCTTTGTCAGGGTGCTGTGTTGACTTTGGTTGCTGCTCTTTGAAGTTTAGTGCTGGCACAAACTAACCTTTCTTATTTTTGGAGGGGTCTGTGCTGTACTTGCACTTTTATTTTCAACTATTTAAAAGGGGCAGTATTATATACTTTACAGGAAGACACTGCCAATTTTTTTTTAGCACAATCAAAGAACATTTGCCTTCAGTTTTTATAAAAAATGCTGTATATATATCAAACGTAGCATAAAAGAAATTTAATTCCATGAAAACAGCCTCTCTCTTTAAGAGGCTCCTACTCTATCACAACAATCCTTTTTTGTTGTGCTACAACCATTTTTAGGAGTGTTGCACTGATAAGTAGGTTGCATGATAACCTCAGCATTCTTGCAGTTCCAACAGGTGTTTGCTAATTGCTGCTGCCACTAGTCTGGTGAAGCTGACTAGCGCTAGCGGATGGAGGCATGGCACTTGGCTGGAGACGGCAGCTCTGAGGAGGACTTTTGTGAAAATAGGCTTTGTGAGAGCAAGTTTTGGGCCACCCTCAAATGACTGCCGTGGAGATTCAAAGATTTCTCAAACATACATGAAAGAACCAAAGTAATATTCCAACTATGTTTTTGGCGAAGGAATAACATTATGGCATAATATAGAGCTCAAAAAATACATTTTACAGAACATGTCCCCATAAAAAAATAGATATATATATATTTTTATGTTCACCTGCTTTTTGCTTATAAACAGATCCTTCATGTAGGCAGTAATGCACAAACACATCATTAGCAGGGACTTTTACAATACACTATGACAAAATACTAAAGCAAACACTAACAGTCCCACACGTGGAATACAGAAAGCAGCTTGCCCTATTTAAAAAGAATACCATGGGTCAAAGGAAAATATTAATGGAGGTGGAAGAGCTCTGTGGCTTTTAAATCTATGGCCTAATGGACTGTATTGACTGCATTAATAAAACAGGATATGTGTTTCTAATGCCCTCTCTATGGTGCATTAGGCCCTGCTTGGGCTATGGTTCCATTTGTCTATCCAGAAGGCAGCTTGGAGCAAATATGGATCTAGATTCAAAGCTTATTTTATCTCTAGCACAATCAGTGGGTGAGTGTTCACACAAGTTCCATTTCCATCTTGTTAAAAAATAGGGGGGGGGGGGGGGGGGGGGAGAAAGCAGTGTAAGCAAACCCAAATGGCCATATGATCATTATATCTATGATTTTATATTTCCTTGCATGTGACTGTTGGAGTCTCTTTGTTTCTCAAGAAACAATCACAGTTTGTGTCTTAATAGCAGTAAAGAGATACAATCTCAGATCCATAATGTTTTAAAATATTTTTTTTCATGCATCTTCTTGTTTTTTTTAAAAATAATGTTAAGAGTTAACAAGCCTATTTCCACAAAGATATTCAAGTGGTGGTCCCAAGTTTCAAGTTTGAAATTTTGATAAAATAGCAGCAAGAATGTATCATTAATCAGTATTTCTTTTTTGTCTCATATTGATGATTGTAATATTACGCACAATATAATCACTTTATAAAACCATTATCATTGTTACATCAGCAAAAAATACCACATGGCCATCTCCCCTATTCAAAAACAAATGCAACAAGAAAATAAATATCGGTTGTTAATATCGGCACAGTCTTATTTATCGGATTAATGCAGATATGTTAAAATGTGACCAGTATCGGCTGATGACCGGTGTTAGTGCTGATATATCTGTTTTTAAAGACTGCACATACATGTTATACATGTTTGGTGTATTGTTTAGAGCAGTGGTCTCAAGCTCTAGTCCTCGAGGGCGAGTGATCTTTTACTTTTAGATGTTTCCCTTGTCCTACACACATGAATTAAATGGCTAAACTGCTTGGCTGGCATGAATTAAAGCTCCACAGAGTTCTGCTAATGAGTCAATATTAGAGGCAGGTGTACTGAAACAGAAATTCCGGTAGAAGTTATTCTTTTGTATTGCTGAATCAATGTAAATGTATCAATGTAAATATCGACACATTCTAAATTTACACAATAAGCAAACAAGCCAACTACTTTGGTAGATTGTCAACCTGTTCTAAACCTTTATGAAGTAATATCTTCATATCACCAGGAATGAAAACTTTGTCTTTAAATGTGTATGTCAAACTTAATGTCTATGAGCTGTAGTGTCTTGGATTTGGTTACTATTATTTTTTTTCATCCTGTTATGCAGAAGATTCAGTGTTTAAGCCATAAAGTGCAGAGGAAAAAAAAACAAAAAAACAAATTCAAGTTTTTATACCAAGCACTAATTGTAGAGAATATTACTGTTTTAGTCGTAGTCAACATATTCATCTAAAAATATAGACATTATGTGGTTTAATCAAATCAAAAGAAACTCCTTTACATTTTAAAACCAATCAACCACAAACTTAATGTTGCATTAAGTCCTTCTTCACCCTTGAGCAAGCATTTTTCGAGTGGAAATTCATGGCTTTGCTAATTAAATTTTTGCAAACCTGCTTTAGCTCCTGGCAGCCATTATCTGCCAACAGGATTTTGATTAACTGGACATGAATGAACTATTATCTAGAGTTACTGTGTGGGGCTTATAAACATCAGCCTCCCAATTAAAAAGAATGATGCCACACATATCCTGCATGCAGCAATCTACATCTGCCATAGGGTAATTCAAACACTATACGCTGTTCACAAATATGACAACGGTAAAGTGTATATTATTAATTTATTTACATGTATTTGTTTATTTGCTGACAAACTATAAAGCTTTCCTTTATGCTCTCCAAATTGTGAATACACTAGTCTCCTCAAACTATTTTAGTTGAACACCTTCATCAAATCAAGGTCAACAGATATAAATGTTATTTGCATGAATTTAGTAAGTCTCTAATTTTACTTTATTGAGCTTTTCTTAAAAAAAATGTGCATGCTAAAGTTGCAGTATATAACTTTTATTAAAAGAAATGCTTTTGTACATACTTGTTAAAACTATTGCTATTTTTAACAAAAGAACAGTACTATGCTGTCACTATGTCTGTGACATAGTATAAGACAGATAATCTGTACAGAAAACGGAGATCCTTTGTCTTTTCCCAGGCTCTCAGAATTAACACCAGAAAAGCACCACTCCAGTCAAAAACAACCTATCAGAGCCAGGAAGAAGGTGAATCACTTCAGTGTACGGGCTGCTCAATATGCAATATTGACCAGCCCTTCTCTGACAATAATGTCAGAGAAGTAACATGCTGTTACAGAAAAACTGTTTATCTGTCGTCATGGCCACCGATGCTACCTAGCCTGAGCACTCATCCTAGGATCTACTGTCAGGAATAAACTGTAGCGCAGCAGAAATCAAAAAGTTGAGTGTGAGCAGCACATACACAAGTATGATTGAAAGCACTAGGACCCTTCTCCTGGCTCTGACTGGTTGTGTCAGAAGAAGCAGAGTATCACCTGGGAGACGGTGAGGAGCTTTTTTTTTTTCCGCAGATGATGTGTCTTTTACTATACTGTCACGACAAAGTGACAATTTTAACAAATATGTAAAAAGCATATGCTTTATGAAAATGACCTACTGCAACTTTAAATAACATGAAACATAAGAGTTTTCTTAAAATGTAAGAGAAAAAAAAATATCTTCCATTTTCCTCTTGGGGGTGGAGGAGGACTGCGCAGTTGGAAGTGAATAAAAACAATAAAAAACAATAAAAGAGTGCTGGGTGTATCAAATCAAATATCTATCAAAAGTCAGCTTACACAACCTACCCACAGAGACTGTGTCTTAAGCTTTCTTTTTACTCATCTTACAAGACACAATTTTGTTTTACTTGCTGTATTTATTAAATTAATGTCTTCGCCTGGCTTGTGGTATAACTCTTTGCACCCAGAAAATGATGAACAATTAATATAAAAATAATAATGTCATTCTAAAAGAGTATAAATGGTCTAGCAAAAGAAGAAAACACCAGTACAGAAAAAGGACTCCAACACTGAAATAGCATTTTCTGCCTAATAAAGTGACTGGTGTTTGTATTGTAAGATTATCTTAAAATATGTAAGATAATGGTTACTTTGCAACAGTTGACAAATTTATCTTATAATATCTAACTTCTTATACCCATGTTAAGTATTGGCTTGAATTCTACTATTTCATTCTAATAATGCTACAAAAAATGCTATCACAATGATTACAATTTGTCATAATTTTCCTTTAAAATAAAATGCATGCATGAACGATTTAACTTGAAATCAGAACGTTTTTTTGTTATCACACTGTGGTTAATATACTAATGACAATACTATTGCATGGAATAAGACGGATGGAAAAAATAGTGACTTATTAATTTAATGTTAGCTAGTTTAATGTTTTTTGTTTTAGCAATTGATTTTAAGTCTTGATTAACATTCAAATAGCTCGCTGTGATTCTTGAGTGATCTACGTCCAGATAAAGTAAGCTGTGCTGCTGACAGGGTAAGCAATTATGTGTAAGGATTTCCCTTTGAAAGGGGATATCTTTTACTTTGACATCAGTCTTGGGAATCTATGGACTTTCTAGGGGATGTTGAAGCAACTGACAGCAGATATCAGCTACACCGATTCAAAAACATTTATTTATTTATTTTCTTATCTTTTCAAGACAACTGCTTACCTTGGGTACTCTAAATTACAATTTTTTTTCCAAAGTATTAGTTATTTGACAATGACAGCTGATAAGATATAATAATATTGAACTCTGCACTGTTTTTTCTTATATAAAAAGAGTAACGGAGACAATAAAAGAGTTGCTGCTGCCGACCTGAGAAATTGTGCGCCTGTGGTGTTGTATATAGAGATGTAAGGTTTCCTTTCCTTTCCTGCATATACACCACCCTTTACTTACATTTATCTTGATTTTAAACGATAAGCCCGCCAACATCCAAGGGTTTAGCTGAGTCCAATCTTCCATGTAATTTTGTTTTGCTCTGCCAGAGGCCACAACGTAATTTGACATAACTGAGCCTTGCCTCTGCCCTGGTCTGAGAATATTGTGACCTTACATTATAAAGCCCCCTGTGATTTCAGTTCATTGTCATAGCTTAAGGATTTGAAGAAGGGGGGAGTAAATTGGGTTACAAGAAGACTGGAGGAAGCATTCTTTTTAATTCTAGCTCGAAAGCAACAATAAACTAAAGGTGCCTTTTCTTATTTTTCAGAGACTGACTCAAAAATACTTGCAATAATATCTGCAAGAGCACAACTTGAGCTTCTCAAACCTCCATTCTCCTTGCATATTGTTCAGGTCTCCACACCCTGATTTATAAAAATAGATATTAGGAACAAAAGTTACATAGAGGATTGCACGTTTGACAGCTATCTAATGTTTGGCCATTTATACACAGTAATTTAAAAATATTCACTACATTATATGCAGGGCCCTATCACAATACTAAAAGTATGGACTTTCCACCTTCAGCCCAACAGTTGAACTTTTCTAATCTTATGAGATGGGCAAATGCAGGGCATCTTTTCAGTACTTTAAATAAAGGTCAGCAGTTCGATCTCTAGACCAGCTGGATACAGTTAACGTAGGTGGAGACAGTCAGGAGAAGCACTTGCTCTCTACTTATTAGCACCACAGGGATACTGTTGAGCAAATCCTCCAAGTCTTTTGTGCTAAGCAAGTTGTAGGTGTTACTACATGTACAGTAACTATGTGAGAATATATAAGCCACTATGGAGCATTGTTCTACTGAAAACTTTTTGACTTACCTTTTGGTTAAAAAACAGATCAAACATCTGTTCTAATGACTAAACTTTATTTTTTTAACGTTATTTCTATTTACAGTGCTTCAAATACAATTTGTTACATAAGAATGAATATGATAATTTATTTATTAACTAGAACTGTTACAAGAGAAACAAACAAAATGTGGTCCTTTTTACACAAGCAAATGCAAATCATCAAGTTATTACACATTTACCATATACTTTGTTCAATTAATAGTGCAAAATATATTTATTTTGTATTTGCAGGATTTAAAAATGTCAAGTGTGGCTGACTTGAGGTTGGAGGATGGAAAACTGTCTTCCACCTTTTCTTCTCTCCTGTGAGAGGAATATTTTTGGACATTGTTGTAAAAACAAAATTGACTTGAACTCTTAAAGGATAGCTAAAGCAGTTTGCTCAACTGTTCAGAAATCCACACAAAAATAAAATAGGTTAGTCTTGACTTCAATAAAAGTTTATACTCAAACTCACTTAGTTCCTTCATTCAAAGTTTGGGCATGAACAGTAATGATTTATCTTTTAGGTCCAATCTTGCTGCGAGTCATCTGTTCAACTGTAATGGATTATTTTAACACAGCGCCGATTAAATGTTAAAGCTAATAAAATGAATGGGTGCTTATTGGAAAACTAATTAATGAAAGACTTGAGACAGTAGGTGGATAACTAAGGGACATGACTTATATAGATAACAGCAGGGGGAAATGGGCAGTAAATTTAGGGGCTGATTTACTAAGCCATGAAAACCCCAAACAGTGCTTATGGGAGAGTCCTGCTCTGTGGGTGAAGTTCTAAAATGATGCCAATCTGCAAACACAAGCAAAATTAGCTAATTTTAATCATGACCAAGAGGCCTACAAGGATTTGCACAAATTTGCTCAGAGTTGCAAATAAGCAGCTCTGTTAATAATCAACAGCCAGTAATTTACCAAGACTATATGAGTTCTTTGTATTTTGCTAAGCTACAAAATAGGTCATAAACACGTCCCTGATCACCTGCTCAGCTTATTTAGGGCATGTTCTTTAGTTAAAGTCAGGAAACACTGCCTATCCTGGTGAAAGTTTGTTGTTGTTTTTTTTGTTTGTTTGTTTTTTTAGATATTTACTTATTGGGCCCTTGTAGCGATGTCAGATTGAATTTCTAGATTCTCTTTTCAGGATAAATGGCAGGTGATAGTTGCAGCCTGCAGTGGTATTGGACCACAGGTTCATGAGGTGCTGTTAAGACCAACTGTGTGACTTCATGGGATACATGTTCAACTTAAGCCTTAAGCTGGGGAAAGTACCCCCATGGTATAAGACCTCCTGTGTGGTACCAGTGCCAGAGACCAAACACTCAAAGGCATTCAGCAGCTACAGGCCGGTGGCCCTGATTTCTCATCTGATGAAGAGCATATGCTGGGAGAGTTTCGATAGTCTTCAACAAATGCTGGTATGTTTCTCAACTATTTTCACCCTCAAGTGAGTTTTTCAATCGGTCCACTGTGGTTTGCAGCGTGGCATGCCGGTGGATGATGCTATCATTTACCTCTTGCACTGAGCTCTGACCCATTTGGAGAAGCCTAACAGAACTGCTAGGATTAGGGTCTTTGATTTCTCTGGGCCTTTCATCACCATCTAACCAGAACTACTAAGGAAGAAGTTGGAGCTGTCAGGCGAGGACTGCCACATGTCCAAGTGAATCCTGGACTTGCTCACTGGCCACCCACAGTATGTGAGGACACAGGGCATTGCATTGTATGTTTGAGAAGCAGCTTATCTACAGCTCAGAGGGAGCGGTTAGATAAGCTCTTTAGGAAGTTCTGTGCTTGGATGGAGGTGGTGGGAGACAGGATGCTGGCTAAGATAACAATGCTGATGGACAAAGTCCATCCATGCATGATCCTGTTTCTGAGTTGGAAAGCTCCAGTGACAGACTGCTGTATCCTAATTGCACAGAGAAGCATTATTGCAGATCCTTCCTCCTAGCAGCTGTTAAGACGCTACAATCATCACTGCTCCCAACAAACTCAATAGGTGCTTACATCCATGCTGGTTGTCTGTACAACTTTTTTGCTGCACAGTTTTTTTTTATTGTCACTAACTGTAAATAGTTGTATATTAATGCTCAAAAATATTGATCACATTTTGTACACATGTTATTTAACCAACTCAGTTCCACATTCCTCTGGACTGGAGTATTGTTTTATGACTACACAGAATTTATGTTGAAATGTTGCTCTCATGGTGTGGTATTTTATTGATTCTGTTTTTTATGTATATTTATATTCTATCTTTGTGTGAGTCTATTTGCTATTATTACATGTCACTTTGCTGCTGTTGCACAGAAATTTCCCCATTGTGGAACAATAAAGGATATTTATATTCTACAGTATTTCTATTGGTTTTCTGATAAGGCTATGAGTTGGTACAAATAATCCCCTATAAAACTTTGACCCTCACAGATTTGACTTTGATGACACTGACTGTCCCTATTATCTCAGCTCCCGCATTTCTTATAGTGGTCTAAACAGGATTTTCTCCACTAGTGGAGAGACAATAATCCACTTTGTCACTTTACCTAGGATGACAGGCAATCTTCTACATCTTCACTAAGTGGTTGAGAGCAAATACTTTGCTGAGGTCTGCTTTTCAAGTTGTACTTTCACCTCTTACCCTACAAAAACCACAAGTCTGAGCAGAGGCTGTGTTTTAAGCATGATGGAAATTCTATTTAACTATTTATCCCTTCTTTTTTTTCTTTTACTATAGCATCCTTAAGTGCTCCAGAAATGCAACAACAAAACAGCACAGTAAAAGAAATGGATAATATCATCAATCACAAGACACCAAGACAACAATCATACTATTTGTCTCCAGCTCTTTCATTCCTTCTAGATTTCCTCTCTCTTCTGGGTCCTGATTTTTCTCAAATCTCCCACACCTTCCAGTGTCACTTCTTCTTTCTTACCTTGCGCTCTTCTACTATGTTTTCCTTCCCAATTTGTATTTATCATTCTCTCACCGTCGCTGTAACTTATGCAACCTCTCAATCTTTTCCCCTTTTACCTCTAGTGACTTGGGTGATTCATTTCCAGTATGTGTCAAAGGCAGTTTATCAACAAAGACTTACCTGGACAAAGAGAAAGAAAAATCAGCACATATTATTAAAAAGAACAAAAATGTTATTTGTTTACCTGATGTTTGATCTGAAAGTGTGTAGCCAAGTATAGAGGCAATTTCAGAATGATTGTACATTTGTTAAAGACACTTTTGTGTTGACGAAAATGTAGTAATACTTACCTCAAAGTGAAAGAAAATATCTGATTGTCCAATTATTTCTTTATGTTTATTTGCAATGAATCTCATACCTTTGGACTGGCAGTTTATTTCAGTTTCTATTTAAATCGTGGCAAATTTGTGACAAAAATGCATTTGGAGCTTTAGGTGCAATATTGATTAGAAGTGTTATGTTTACAACTTTTTAAATCCTAGCTTATTCCTTTTTCTGCCCTTGATTGGTGCAATTTATCAGATTGGATGACTGACATTTAAAGAAACGACATTAAATTAAAAAAATCATTAATTTAACAACTAAGGGCCTCAGGAATGTGTGGGAGAACCATACGCAACTACACCAATCCAAAAACCTCTGTTCATTCTGGTCACACACTGCTGAGATTTGGCAAAGAATTTATGGACACAAACTACACACTGAACCCTGCTGCTCAACCCATAAATTTCCTTACATATGTAGCTCAACTTAATGGGAAATACCATGCTTCCCAACAGTATGGAACTAATGGCCAAGAAGGATTGTTAAAACAACAACAGAAATCAACTAAACAAAAATCTTATTTTTTGTGCCAAATCTTTCTACAGGTTTACATAATAAATTGACTGACCTCTTGACAAAAGATTACTGGAGCAACATCACTTTGCTGTTCTAACTAAAAACGTTTTTACATCATTGATATATAAATAATGCTTTGTGCTAAGTCAATAATATGTTGTCAGAACAATAAAGCTTTGATCTTCTAGCAATAAGAGGCATCTTGTTAGATATATGTTTCCCTTACAACATTATACCATTGATGATTGTGTAGCTAAATAGTACTAGAGAAAATGCCTCATCTATTGGAACTGATTAAGTTCTGTTTCATGCTTCGATTGAGCCATGCGAGATTTTTGCTCTTACTCAGCAGCTGGGACAGCATTGTGATAATCAATGCATACAGTCACAAGGAGCATAAAACACATGGGGCTGTTCAGTTGGGAGAATGTACAGTGGCAGCATTTCTCATTATTCAACCTGGGAGAGGTGACTGGAAGCTCAATGGATACAAATTACACCACCAGTACGGACATTTTATGATGCTTTATGTTGTCACAAAGAGTACTGTGGGAAATATACTAGGACTGAAAAGATTAATCGGATTAATCAAGATGAATTGATAACTGAAATAATTTTCAACTAATTTAGCAATCGATTAATTGTTGACAGAAGCACATTTAAGGCAAAACTATAATTTATATTTTGCATTTCAGACAAAAAATAAAAACTTCATTAAATATATTCCAGGCAGAACTCTTCAAGTAGCATATTT
Source organism: Xiphophorus maculatus (assembly GCF_002775205.1). NCBI lineage: Eukaryota > Metazoa > Chordata > Actinopteri > Cyprinodontiformes > Poeciliidae > Xiphophorus > Xiphophorus maculatus. The sequence goes on along the minus strand of NC_036450.1, from coordinate 16,225,165 downwards.
TCAGCTTCACCTGCTTCAAATTCGGTAAAAATTTTATGAATTAAAAAATAATCAGATTTAGCACCTTTTGCTATAAAATTATTAATAGGTGAATCAAAAATTAATCCACAGATCAGCCCTACACTGTATTGATGTTACGACAAGCCAAAGGGCTGAGCTTCTCACAAGTCGATGTTAAAAGTATTTTATTTTAACTTCCATTCCCCCATTGTCCGGTTTCTCCACTCCCTGGCCCCTTCATGTCACATCTCGCGATATCTTTAATGTAATGTCAGCGATTCTCGCGAGATTTCCACACAGCCAATCGCTGTTGGGAATCAGTGTCACATGTACTTTCGCAGCCTATCTGCTAGGTATATTAGCAGGAGCCGGGAGGTATTAAACATTAGGACGCGTTGGGAGGAGCAGATATGAGGGGCCGTTTAGGACAAAATTTACGTTTTGTCTCTCACACACTACCAAAAAGTCTCGCATACTCCAAAAAAGTAGCCACGCACACTCCAAAAAATTACGTTTTGTCTCTCACACACTACCAAAAAGTCTCGCATACTCCAAAAAAGTAGCCATGCACACTCCAAAAAATTACATTTTGTCTCTCACACACTACCAAAAACTCACGCATACTCAAAAAAAATAGCCACGCACACTCCAAAAAATTACTCACGCACATTCAAAAAATACTCAAATTGCGTATACACACACTACTAAAATGTCACACACACACACACAAACGTTAACTTTCTCGCTCACATACACTACTATCAGCTCGCTCACATACACTGTACTAACAGCTCGCACATTCACAAACGTTAACTTTCTCGCTCACATACACTACTACCAGCTCGCGCACATACACACAAACGTTAATTTTCTCGCTCACATACACTGCTAACAGCTCGCACACACACAGACGTTTATCTCTCACATACACAAGACTAAAGTTGAACACACACACAGTACTAAGACTCGTTTTATGTATGTGTGAGAGCGAGACTTTTTATGAATGTGTGAGAGCGAAACTCTTTTTGAATGTGTGAGTTGTCACGGAAGAGGCGGGGCATAATTTTTGGATCAAACTGCGCATGCGTAGATCCTAAACTATAAGTTTCGATTGTTGACTCACTGTATGTTCTATTACTTAGTATATTTGTGCTTTTAAATATATATAGAACGTTTAACTTTCTTGTAGATTAAATGTGCTATAGAAATAAATTAATCTGATTGATTGATTAAAAAGAGCAAAATTGCTGTAGTACAATCTGTCCACTGGGTGCCAGTATTACAGGAATTATTAACCGGAGCCAACTAGTGCCGAAGAAGAAAGAGTTTGCTATACCGAACATGGCTAACTCTAATTCGAAACGAGAGAAAATTGGTCAGGCAGCTGCCATTTTAAACACCATTCTATCTTCTCCGGAGGCAACCAACACTTTGACAGGCGCATTAAACGATTCAACGACTGCCCGCAGTGCTACAGTAGATTCAGAACTCTCATCTCTGTTCCGTTCCGGAGCGGTGTTTAAAATGGCAGCTGCCTGACCAATTTTCTCTCGTTTCGAATTAGAGTTAGCCATGTTCGGTATAGCAAACTCTTTCTTCTTCGGCACTAGTTGGCGCCGGTTAATAATTCCTGTAATACTGGCACCCAGTGGACAGATTGTACTACAGCAATTTTGCTCTTTTTAATCAATCAATCAGATTCATTTATTTCTATAGCACATTTAATCTACAAGAAAGTTAAACGTTCTATATATATTTAAAAGCACAAATATACTAAGTAATAGAACATACAGTGAGTCAACAATCGAAACTTATAGTTTAGGATCTACGCATGCGCAGTTTGATCCAAAAATTATGCCCCGCCTCTTCCGTGACAACTCTCACACATTCAAAAAGAGTTTCGCTCTCACACATTCAAAAAGAGTTTCGCTCTCACACATTCATAAAAAGTCTCGCTCTCACACATACATAAAACGAGTCTTAGTACTGTGTGTGTGTTCAACTTTAGTCTTGTGTATGTGAGAGATAAACGTCTGTGTGTGTGCGAGCTGTTAGCAGTGTATGTGAGCGAGAAAATTAACGTTTGTGTGTATGTGCGCGAGCTGGTAGTAGTGTATGTGAGCGAGCTGGTAGTAGTGTATGTGAGCGAGAAAGTTAACGTTTGTGTGTATGTGAGCGAGCTGGTAGTAGTGTATGTGAGCGAGAAAGTTAACGTTTGTGAATGTGCGAGCTGTTAGTACAGTGTATGTGAGCGAGCTGATAGTAGTGTATGTGAGCGAGAAAGTTAACGTTTGTGTGTGTGTGTGTGTGACATTTTAGTAGTGTGTGTATACGCAATTTGAGTATTTTTTGAATGTGCGTGAGTAATTTTTGAGTGTGCGTGGCTATTTTTTTGAGTATGCGTGAGTTTTTGGTAGTGTGTGAGAGACAAAATGTAATTTTTTTGAGTATGCGAGAGTTTTTGGTAGTGTGTGAGAGACAAAACGTAATTTTTTGAGTATGCGAGGCTATTTTTTTGAGTATGCGTGAGTTTTTGGTAGTGTGTGAGGGACAAAACGTAATTTTTTGGAGTGTGCGAGGCTATTTTTTTGGAGTATGCGAGACTTTTTGGTAGTGTGTGAGAGACAAAACGTAATTTTTTGGAGTGTGCGTGGCTACTTTTTTGGAGTATGCGAGACTTTTTGGTAGTGTGTGAGAGACAAAACGTAAATTTTGTCCTAAACGGCCCCTCATAAGCAGAGCTGCAAGTTAGTTGAGCGTTGTGTCATTCATCATTCACCTTAAATCTGTATGATGCTTATACATAATGTGCTGAACTGTAGGAGCCCACTACTGAGAGCCATAAAGGAGGTGAAAAAAATCTGTTTGTGTGAGATAAAACTGCGGAATTGGTGAGTGTTTCCGTGTATGATTTAGCATTAGCTCGTTGTCACTGTTTGTTGGTGTAGTTGCTAAATTACTGACTGTTAACCCATTTGATGGACAATAAGGTGCCTTAAATATTTGTTGAGCACTTGTTTAGAATTTGGTTTTTTTTACATTTCATGTTAACTAATTTATATGGTGCATATTTATTGGATTTTTCATGGATGTAATTTATATTGAATTTTATAATTATTGAAAATGCATATTGACTGTTTTAGAATTATTTATAGTGCAAAGAGGGCCATTTAATGAATTTGTGTGCACACTAGAATGTTTTGATTATATATATATATATATATATATATATATATATATATATACTGAGAAAATGGTCCTGTTTATTATTCAGGCCAGGTTTGATGGTGAGCTAGAGCCCAAGAAAAGATTGCACTTTTGGTGCTTGAAGACTTCTGCTTCTCCTGCCAAGCTGGTAGGAGGCTCCTTGCAGCTAACGAACAATTTTGTCCCCACTCTAATCTGACTTTGGTCAGCTGATGACCTGCACTGCACCAAGCATTTTATTAGTAATCTGCTTGGGACCTCTAATCAACCCCAGCTTGGGGTAGATGAACTGAAGAGTGTGGGTTCATTTATGTTGGAACTGTGGGATTGATAAATTTTGTTTGTTTGTTTTTTCTTTATTTTTTGTGCATTTTTATATGGCCATTTGGATGTTTCCACTGTTGTAAATATGTATATAATTTTTTCACACTATAAATACAAGGCACTCGCAACTGCAACCTTCTAGTCTGTCTGCTCCTTCATGAGTCGCACTTACCTTCTGTGAAAACTAGCCCATGGATCTTATTGGTCACAATTCATTTACATTTATTGAAAATATAGTAAATTATCTTTACAAATATGTGACACAATATTTTTTTTGTTTTCTTAAAAATGAATTCTAGCATATTTTAATGTATTTTTAACATTTTATTTAAAAAAGGCTTAAGTATTTCAATTAAAAACTGCTGTGTGGCACAATTCCTATCTGTTTAAATTGATTAATCATCACAATAATCAATAGAACAATCAATTACTAAAACAATCATTAGATGCAGCCCTAAAATATACAGATATATCTGGATAGAGGGTACAGTAAAGACTGAATTAGCTAAAAATGCTCTCAAACTATTGTGGCACAAACTCTTAACTGATGACTTAAGAATATGTTAGATGTTGCAATAGATGATGATTATGAAAGTGAATGCTTATTTTAATATGTTTTAGACGTTTGCACACAAAAAAGACCATGTTGAGCATATGGTGGAATATTACATTCTTTGGTATTCCATGCACTATACAAGTGCAAGCTATTTTGCTTTGTTCAAACATGATAAGTATATTGTGATAACATCACAGTATATTGCAAAATCATAAAGAAGTGTATTTTTTAGAAAAATAAAGTTTTCACTTTATAATGTGACTGCCTGCCTGAGTGGCTGTGCTTATGTACATTTCTCCATTTCACAAGTTTTTAAAATTATGTGACAAAAATAAGGATTAAATAATAAGCCATAAAAAGATGTAATGTGTTGCTAGCAAGGCAGTTGCTTCGCCAGCTTCAAAAATAATAGCTCTGGGGAAAATGTGTAGTGTTTCTGCAGCAGAACAGTTTAATCACATTTTTTTCATAACATAGGGTAAATATAAGAGAGCGAGAGAAGCAAGAAGAAAATGTCTCAAGGACAAAGCATGATGCATGCTTTGCAGAGTGATGACTGCAGATAGGGCCTATCTCCTGGATATCTTTTATTGCTTTTATATTTGTGCTTGTCCTTGGGTTCTTTATGAATTGGAATTTGTTTCCTTGAAGTGGATGTCTCCCAGCACATGGAAAAAAAATAAGCAAATTCAAATGCCAAATAAGACACAGAAACCCTCCGAAAGGATTTCAGGTAAATCAAGAAAGCTGGAGAGCACCTATTCTAAATTGTGATGGGCCTTATGCAAAAAGGCAGACACATTTAATCTTGTAACCAGTTATTTGATGCCCCACCTACCAAGAAGAAGAAAGTATTTAAAGATACTTGGCGAGACACTCATCACTATTATACAGAACATCGCAATGACCAACATTTTACAATAACTGGACAATGTTTCTTTGGTCATTATTTTATTGACTTTTTCTTCCTCTGTTAAGTACAAAATCTGCACTTTGACTTCTGGTAATCTGCATCATTCAGACTGTTGTCGCTCATGAAATGCACATTTAGAACTTTTAAGAGTTCTTTATATTTTTCTATGTTTTATGTCTCATCAGAAGGTAAGCCAGAAGGAAGTAATGTGCCCATAGAAAATGTTGCTGTACTTTTGAAATGCTAAGGTCAGCTATTTTGCTGAAGTAGTGGAAAAAAACCCCTGATCAATTCATTTAAAAGTCAAATAAGACTATTGGCTGCTTATAGCCCCTTTGATTAAATAGTTGAGGTGAGATTAAGTTGCCTTTTTTTTGTCCTTGCATGTTTTGTGAAGTTGCAGTTGTGTCGAGGAAGATTTCAGACAACACAGCAAAAAAACCCAAAATGTTTTCAGGCCAAAAATAGCAGCAATACTTTCATCAGACTCTTGCATATATGTCTTACATTTCAAAAGTGTGCAAATGTACCATTCATGCTTCCAAGTAAAAATAATCTTTCACTGATTTTGTAGCTAATTTGATCTCAAGTCAAACCCCACTGCTTCAAATTTGTAAGACCCGAGAAGGAAAATGTGTCACAAATATTGTAGTTTTACAGATGGAATACGCACAATTCATAACCACTGATAAGAAATTTATGCAAATGCTATTCAGATGCTACCACAATCATCCGCTAACATTATTTGATCTAATGTTACTATGCTAATACACAATTTGGGCAGATTAACATTTGCTCATTGCAGCACACTGAATACTTCGATTGGCTAAGATTGGAGGAAATTGGGTTCTCTATATAATTAATTCAGTTAGACAAGTATTTTACACTAACATACTAAAAGTTTTAAAACATCCCAAATGATGCATGTAGTACTGAATGTAAAGTATTTAAGTAACTTACAGTCATATTCAATAAATTATAATATTGAAAGGTTTATTTCAATAACTCAGTTCCTTTGTGAAGATTTGATTTTCCTGTGTCGTCTTGTCTGCCTTGATTGCTCCCAGCTGTGTCTCGTGTTCCCTGATTACCTCTTATGTATTTAATCCCACCTGTGTCGGCATTTCTCCGTTGGCTCCTTGTCTTGGCTATCAAACGTCGTGCTGTTGTTTTGGTAAACTTTACCAGTTCCTATCCATGTTTGAGCTCCTAGCCTTTTGCTCACCTGTGCTGCCTGGACTTTTGTACTGGCTTGACATATTCATTAAATCACCAAATTCAGTTACTGACTCACCTTTCTGCTTTTGGGTCAGAACCACCAACGACCATAAATCATGACATTATTAAGTGAAACACATAATACAGGCTGATGTTTTCAAACCTTTATTTTTGTGATTAGGAAGATTTTCCACATTTAAGATTAAAATATTAAATCAGACCAAGGAAAAAAAGCATTTTACAAAATTCTGCCTTTACAAAAAACATGTTTATTACCTGCTTTTAATCCAACAAAACAGCCTCATGCGAATCATAATTTATGAGTCACTGTACAAAGAAGTCATACAAAGTTACATTCAGGATAGGAGCAAAATTGGGTACTTCATGCATTTTGTTGAGCTAAGGCAGTGACAAGGAAACCCTCTGTGCTGTCACTTTGGCTGTGATGGGAGCATGCAGGAAGGTAATAGCTTGGCCCCCAATGTCAGCTGCAGACACAAGGCATGGCTCAGGAGAGGTGCAGCTGTGTTGTTTACTCCTTCTGAGACAGTTTGATGAACGTGTACTTAAGTGTGTGGATAAGTTCTTTGCTCCTTTACATTTGATGCAGTTTGCTCCCGAAGCATCTCCAAAGCAAGAAACTGCTTTGCTGTGAAAAGCTTATCCACAAAAATTAAATTTGGAGTTGATGAAGGTAAATTTTGTAGGTAATACTACAAAAAATAAATAAATGTGATCTTGTTATTGTAACTATGCAACACCATGGTAATCATTCATTAACCCCTTAAAAAAATTACAAGATGACTGTGACAATCCAATGTTTCTTTTGTTAATTTCAATATAGATTTAATTTGGCATCACACTATTGTTGATTAATTGGGCTTTATTTTATGGGTTTAACATACAATCATTCACTATATATATATATATATATATATATATATATATATATATATATATAAACATCTAAAGATATAGAACAAGAATTATTTACATGAGTTTATGTAATTCAGCTAAAATTACTAGTTTTATATAGTATAACCTCATTTGCATAATTACAAACCTTTACTCCAAAGTAATCATAGTTTAGTACGTTTCTGACTATATCATGCATATAATGTTGACATCCTTAACATGGCAGAATCACGGAAACACCACACTGCTCTGAACTGTATGATCAAGGTCAGCTTGGTGTTAATGCCATTCCTTCCACATCACATCCATCTCTTCTGCTGCATTCTAGAAATGCACTCTTGACATATGTGTTCCATTAAAATATTACAGCACATTTACTATAGACCTTTAGTTATTTCCCTGCACACAGGCAAAAACAATTTCCCTCTCAGGCTCTAATGAGGATTGCAGAGCCTTTCAAATTATGATTTCACATAGCTTATCATGTCTTGGCCTATCTGATATTGATGAGAAGCAGGCAACTGGATTTGTGAAATTAAGGTCTGAAAGTCACTGCAACACAGTCCAGAACAGTTAGTATTTCTTCTCTTGATTTAGGGGGTATATTCACTGGCAGTTGCATGGTTTATGACTTAATTTCTGCTCGTAATTCAACTGCAACACCATTAAAGGACCTGGAACACAATCCATATACAAGGTGAAAAGCAAGAGATTAAAAAAACAGTATTTGTAGGGCAAATGGGGAAGGCGAGATACAATGCAACTTTGAAACCAAAGTTGAAATGTGCATTGGTTTGTTTGTTGAAAAACAATGCACATTATTCCTTTTTTCAAATTGTCACCTAATTTCTTTGTCAAAGTCATCTTATGGCAAAAAAGAGGCAGTGTTCTTTTTTTTCACTTTTGCCTAATGATGACTTGGCCCACAATATTAGGAAGGTGATGAAATGTTACCGTTATACTATTGTTAATGGTAGTCATAAGGACTAACAGAACAATTAATATCCACATACATTCACCAATCATTTTATTGCTTATACTTGTTTAATTAGTTGTTAACATAAATGGCAAATCAGCCAACCACTTGCCAGTTACTCAATGCATTTAGAGATATCTAGAAGTGGGATAGACTACTTCAAACCAAGCAGCAGAATGGAAAAGAAAGCGAGAACTGTAACTGTGTCTGAAATCACTAGATGTCTGTTAAAACCAGAAGGACTGGTCTGAAGATTTCAGAATCTGCTGATCTTTTCAGTCAGTCATCTCTGTGGTTTACTGAGACCATAAAATATCCAGAAAAAAAAATCTATTAGTGGGAATAACATTTTTTTTCTTAAAGTCAGGCATCAGACAGATGACAAAGTCAACTGTAATAGCGCAAATAACCATTCATTACAACCAAGGTATGCAGCATAGATGGGCAGATGGGCTACTGTACAGCAGCAGAAGATCATACTGAGTGTCACTTCTGTCATCTAAAAACAAGAAACTGAGGATAAAATTCGAGCATGTTCACCAACACCGAACAACAGCAGATTGGAAAACATTGCCTTTTCTAATGATTCTTAAAATTGTGTCAGTAGATTGTGTTGAGGTTTAAACATTTTCATGACGTATGTAATGCGCCAGTTTGACACTAAAAAGCTTACTGGAAATTGCCTGCACTGAGCAACAGTCTTCCATTGTGAAGAGGGAAGTGGCGATCCGAACGACGTAATGTTTAAGGTTAATTCAATATTTGAAAGCATGATCAACACAGACTAAACGGCTTCATTCACTTCTTCTACTGCCATTGCTAAAACTACAGGCAGACAACAATTCTAAAACAGTGCAGAAAATCACCATTATCATTCACAACTTATCCCTCTGTTTACTAGTTGGCCTGGTAAAAGATCTACCAGAGAAAATCCAAGTCAAGGGGAGAAAGCCCAGACCATGCTGTAAGTGAGATTTATTTATTTTTTATTTATTTTTTTAGGGGAATTTCACAGGAAGGCAATGACAGGCTATGCTAACCGCCTAATTAACAACAAAAATAGAGGACCGTCATAAAAATGTCCTTCTTAACCTCTTTAAAACCTCCTGAGACCCGGGCTTTTGTGTGATGTGCATTTTTTATGTCTCCTTACTATTTGGGATTAGTATGACCTAACTTTAGTTGAAATTAAATTTTAGCTTTCTATGTGCTCTTGAACTATGTCAAAACCAATGCCCTCATATGAGGACAATGGGTCTGTTTTTGCATATACATTTTCTCCTTGTCAGGACCCAATTAGCCTAAAAATTAAATTTTAGCTTTCTACAATAAGTGGTTATCTCAAAACCCAATGTCCTCAGATGAGGACATTGGGTCTATCTGTGTGACGATAAGACCATTCAATCAATGTTATTATTTACATCTGTGTTTACAAAAATGTAATGTCCTCATATGAGGATGCAGGGTCTCAGGAGGTTAACTAGACAACTTTTTGAAAGGGCAGTTTTCATAATTACCTGTTACTGAACTGATATGTAATTCAACTGGTTTGGAGTTAAGAAAACTAGATTTGAGTTTATTCAGAGTAAACTTTCTGAAAGCTGACTTGAATCCCATTTTGAATTTACTTTGTTGTACACAGAACTTGAAAGCCAACCAATAAAGAACAAAAAAGTATTCTGTAGAGCATATGAAAGCACAGTTTGATGCAGGGGCAGTCAGTTATCCGAGCTGCTCCTCAATCGATCAAACATTTTTATGAAATTATTAAAGATAGGTCAAGAGAACGGTCAACATGCCCAGAAGGTAGTTTCTGATGATAACAAGCTGACAGACATAAAGGGACTACAGCACCTAAACTGAAGACAGATGTGACCGTGACCACCATTGAGGAACTGACCAGCTGACAAGCTGTTTCTTACTGACTGACAAAGGGCAACAATCAAACGATGCAGAAACCTGATGTACTAAATGGAAAGGCAAGATAAAGTATTGCACTTCATTTTCTTATACATGCTTTTTCTTTCTACACAGTAGCCTGTATGCAATTAAAATTAAGATTTGTCAGATTAAATGCGACAAAATGCATAAGTGTCCACAGGCAACTAGCAAATTAATCTCAGATTTTTTAAGTCTTTATGTGTGTGTGTATATATATATATATATATATATATATATATATATACACACACACCTACATACATACTTGGTGGTCATAAGTTACCAACAAAGAAACTATTTAAATTGCTTACAATTTTATTCTACATTAGATTTTTGTAAATAATAAATTACTAATTTGTTCTGTTTATAGATGATTTAGAGTAGAATTAATAACTTCTTTCACCCTATAAACCATATGCACAGAATTTGTCATCATTGAGCCAATATTAGTTCAAACACATAAGTTAATGACAGAAAAAATGGATGTAAATCTTAGGCAGTTTGTATGTTGACACAGCAAAATTAAGTTGTCTGACCAGATGTATCACACTTCTGAATGTGGCACCTTTTCTCACAAATTTCACAGTGGCTCATTCTGAGAAAACATCCTCCGCACAACCTCCTACCACAGTGCTGTAACACTCTCTAATTTGCTTCACAACTCTGATTTTCTTTTAACACTGGAAAGTTCTATCCAAAAGTAAAGATTTTTTCTGTGAGCGATTTGAACCAGAACATCCAACTTATGAGCTTACTATCCAACTTAAAGTGCAAAATGTAAAGGTTTGTTATTCCAATATAATTAGTTGCATTTGCTCTTTTATATCAGCCAGTAAGTAAGCAGCAAATAATGAAGTACATCATTAGTATAAAGATTTGAGCAACTCTGATCTAGTCATTTTATGTCCTTCCAATTGTTATGGAAATGAAATGGCAAGCTGTCAGTTATGTGAATGAATGATGACAGCGAGTGTACGACATGATGATACGAATTGTTTGTTTGATGCCAGCAGAAAGAGGCAAAAACATATCGTTAGCAGACATTGGAAGCTTCATCAAAGGAACAAAACAAGATGAAGCAAACAGCAGTCAACTAATATGTATATTTCCCCACATTATTTATAGATTTGATGAAGTGTTGTTTGGGTGTTTCAGAATATCAGAATTTTAAGTAGCAATATATCTGATGGATCTATAGTGGCATGGACAAGTAAAATCAGGCCATTTCAAGGATTTTTCTGCTCAAGCAAATATTTTCACATCCTTAGTATCACAACCTGCTGTAATTCATAATCATTTACTTAGACCGGGAACCGTTTCAGAGAAAGTACATTAGAATTAGTTTTAAATTCCTGAGCCAAACAATAATACTGGTATGCTACATAAAAGCACCTCTTGGAAAATCTCCTTACTAACTTTCCAGAGTGATAATCACCAAGCCCTCATTGTGACCTTGAATTTCATCTCCTGCCATCCTGTGTGTAAAGCATCAAAGGAACTTCAAGGACCACACACGGCCCTCTAGAAAAAGGTGAAAAAGTGGTGCAAGCTCGGGTATTACTGTTGGAAGTTGTAATCTCCTGTGGTTAAAGGTACCTGCACAAGCAAAAGAGATGAAATGGAAAATAAATCGTTGTACACCTTTAGGAAATCAGTTCTATCTACTAACATCTGCATTGTATTTATTGGTTTTGCTGCAATCTTAAACTCTTGTCCAGTCAATAATCATAACTTTTTTTTTTTTCCTTTTTTGAAGCATAAATGTGAAATACCTAGGCACCAATCTCTCACTTATTGGTATGGTGCAGTGAAAGGGACACAATGAAAGTATTGGGTACATTCTCACAAAAGTCACCTATTGTTTTGACTGATGATAGGCTCACTTATTGGCCTGGCATAAGAAAAACAAACACAACCAAGGTAGAAACGTATGTGTCTCACCCAGTGATACAGCTGCGCCACTTAGCAATTGATTACTTTGTAACCACTTTGGCTGTACGCTTTGGGTCATTCTTCATTTCAAAGACCCATTTAGACCCAAGGACCAACTTCCTGGCTGTTGTCTTGAGATGTTGCTTCAATATTTCCACATGATGTTATTTCCTCATGATGCCATCTTTTTAATAAAATGGACCAGTCTCTCCTACAGCAGACCATCCCCACAATGTGATGCTGCTATCCTCATTCTTCACAGTTGTGATGGTGTTCCCAGGCTTACAAGCATCTCCCCCTTTTCTTCAAAATGGAACAATAGTCATTATGGTCAAACAGTCCCACTTTTGTTTAATCAAATCATAAGATATATCTTCAAAAGTGAAGGTCTGTATCCCTGTGTGCTTTTGCAAACCACAATCAATATGTTTAAAAATGTTCTAAAAACAGGAAACAAGTAAAAGCTGCAAGGGAATGCGGTATTTGAACATCTTTTTGTACCCCCGCATTTTCAAAGTTGTGAGGAAAAATCCTGAAGTTATTTGTGGATTTTTGCTATGTATATATTCTGTATATTTATGTAGATTGCAGAATTTGTCTTTTTTTTCATTAGAAGTTCACTAGGGGACCTAGCTGTAAACTCCTTGCTTTAAATAATATTAGAAACATAGAACAGTGATCTCCATCACCATAAAAATATTTACCTATTAACACAGTAACAATGAACAACCAATGAGATGCTGTTTATTTTATAGAAAGCCATTGTTCACACTGAAAAATGAGTAACCTTTATTTTGGGCTCTTTGTGATTAATTGTTGCAGTTTGCTGAAAATTTTAGTCTGTGCCAGTGATGCAGCGACAGGATCCAATATTCTAAGCTAATTATGGAAGCCCTGGAAAGGTCATGAAATTTTTAAACAGATTATCTGTCTAAAATATTAATTTAGTAACTTTTAGGATATTAAAATTAGACTATAAAATATATGACCAATTTCTAACACGTTTAATGTTTTTTGTTGTTGCTGTTTTCTTTTATTCAATGATAACTGGTATCTTTGCAAGATGAAACCTACATGTAGTTCAAAACTAAGTAAAAATGAGATTTGTGTAAAGGGTTTGTTTTGACAGAAAATTACAAATATGGGAAATGTTTAGTTTTGATTCTATCATCATGATGCATTCCTATTTTTGACTTAAATGAAACCATTGGGAAACTGCAATGCAATTAACCTGACAATGTGTCACACAGCTACATTTTTCTTGGAATTGTGTTCAACCATTGTTTCTCAAACTATTTCCCTACAAGCTAAAGACTTGACATTAGCTATGAAAACAGGATATTTCTTTAGAAGTCAGAGCTCTTGCACTTTATTAGCACAGACACAAACGTGGCTTACCAGCTGAAAAGCCTGCAAAAATGTTACTCTTTTGACTCCGCTGCTGAAAATTCATAGAGGAAATCCCAATGGGACCTTTCAAACTCCAAAGCTTGAGTCTACATTCACCCTCAAGTCTGAAGAGCACACAAAACAGACATGGATCAACAGCAAGAGTTTCAGTTCTTTTTGAATGGTACTTTAATCCTGTTTGAAAAATCCATGCAGATATACACAAATGAAAACCACATAAAGCTGTAGTAGGAAGTTTTGAGAAAACCATTTTCTTAGCCTGAAGATTTGAAAAAGAACACCTTACAAATCCTGCAGCATACCAACAATCTCCAGCTTGAATGATGGTGTGAGGATCTGAACAGCATTTAGACTGAGCATGATTGGCAGTGCTGATTAAATATCATTTACAGGGAGCCTTCAAAACATATCTGAAACATTGCACATGAAGGCTAAACTATATCAACAAACAACGTTACTGTTGTTCCAATGCACCATATGGTATCATTAGTTTCAGTTTTACAGGCTTGAACTAAACATGTATTCAACTTATCCTTCCTTGGGTACCATTTTTTCGTATTTTTTTCCCTCTACTTCAAGTCGTCTAGTGTACTTTCTCTCCTAATAGCAGCGCACAGTAGCCAGCTTCACAGGGAGATAGAAAGGAACCGGCAGTGTAGGTTCTTTAAAATACATTAAATTTTTATTGTTTTATGATATTTGAATTCATTTCAAAATCTTAATAGGGTTAGTATAAGTCCACAAATATAGGCTATCATATGCTTTACATTGATAGTAGCCACTACAAAGAAACAAATTTACCCATAAGGAGAGATGGTCATGTTACTTTTACACTTGATGTGTTCATTGGTGCTGGATCTTATAAAGGGTCATACCGGCAAACATGCTTTGCAAGAGCATGTTTGAAATTATTTGACTGGAAGGTGGTGCGAGCAATCTGCACCAAAACTTTTGGTGGTGCACGACAGCTGAATGCCCTCGTTGATTATAAACCCAGTTTGAAAGAGAGCTGAAAGTGGAGGAGTACCCACGTTGAAACAATAATAACTCACAATGTTATCTGGTGTTATTTAGATAGTTAACATTAATAATTTTATCAACCTGTACACACATACAGTACAATGACTTGGAATCTTCTTGGAGGGTCTCGTTGGCACTGCAGGGTGCCAAACCGTGGATAATGTTAGGGGATATTTACATTGATGTAAATATCTAGTTTCAACTGTAAGACAAACACAATATTTTTATGGAAAGAAATAGTTATTGCCCTCGCAATTCAAAATGTCTTCACTCAAGACTTTTTGTAGAAAAGTAGAGTGAAGACTCACTGTGTGACCTTCTTGTGGCTGTGAATGCAACTGCCACTGTTCCTTAATTGAGCTGAAACAAGTTAAATGTATAATCTTGTATTAATAATTAATATGTAATTATTTATACAAAATTATTTATATACGTTCTCCATGTCTAAAGGGACAACGTGCAATGATTGCTTTCTTCGCTGTCTAATTTAGTTTGGAATTATAATTGCAGAAAACATTCCTTATAAGCTGGACTCCTCATATAAGAGTTGTTCCAATACTCGCTGCAGGACTTGTGTTCTCCAGAATGTAAAAACAGTAGGAAACATCATTTTAGACACATATATTCATACTGCAGTGCCTTTGATCTGTAGCCCTTCCAGACATAAGAGGAGCTTTTTGCAATAGAGCCTCTTTCTTCATGGATCATTACAATTTCTAATAAGGCATCTTCCAGCAACAGATTCACAGAAGTCATTCAATATATTTTGAATTAATTGCTATTTGTTTAGATCACCTGCACATATTGGAAACTCTTTGGAACATTGTGCATATGTGCGCAAAACTGAAATTGATATTCATATAATAACTCCTTACATGTCACCCAAAGAAAACTTAGATACAGGTCAATGGGTCCCAAAGGACACCTGTGTCCTCATGACAGTTTTAACCTGAAAGCCGTCTTATGACATTTTTTTCTTTTCGCGAGATATCTTATCTTGCCAGACTGAGATTAACCTCCCACTCTCGCAGGTATGGATTATACCAAAAAAGATGTATCTGAATTATTGCGTTCAAACCTTTGACTAAATTAGACAGCAGTTCATGATCTGTTGATGATCTGGATAATTTAATTGAATTAACTTGTGCATCTTTATATAAGCTGTTATGTCTATTTACATCTCTATTATTTGACTGACAACATTTCAATAGGAGTTAGCATGATAGCACATTGTTTGAATTAATATTTTCTTACTTTTTTTTTCTTATGTTTGCATGTCCTAATTTTCTAATTCTTGCATTCCATCCTATCAGGAATTAGAAGTTAGGCACACAGGCTGGTCATATTTTGAACTGTGTTTAGCTACTGATACACAGAGAGAGATCTTTATTTGGTTTAAGACTGTGATGATGGTGAAGAAATATAATGGAACTTCTTGAATTACAGCCTGTATTGATTAGGAATAAGCTCTATCACATTATGGTAGAATGAGAAGGTAGTGGAAAGTATTTAACATTTCAGTTAACTGACATCATGGCTTTTTAGCAATCTTAAATTTTCACTAGCTGAAAATTATTGCTAAGTAACTGCATAATACTGTTGTTGGATAGTCCTAATTTTTAGTAAGTCCTAATTATTAATTTTTAGTAATTAGGACTAAAGAAAATCCTATTTGCTGTAGCTTTCCTATAAGGGCAACATTTCTCTATAACTTATATCACGTCTTAGCTTTTTCTTTACTTAAATTGTGTATATTTGCGCACATACGTTTATGCAATTATTAATCATGTTATGATTTCATGTGACGCTTTTTTTTCTTACCTAAATGAATTAGGTAAGATGTATTTATCTGCTTTATTTTAGTTCCTTTCTTTTTGAAGGGCCCTTCAAAAAGAAAACGAAGGAATGGTGCTATGCAAATAAACTCATTGACAGACCAAGTAGATAGTCTCAATAAGTTTAAGAGTGATTCTCACTCCTAGTTTGTATGTTTCTTTTACTATTATTATTGCAATTTAACAAGGCAGCAGTGAAAAATGCAGCAAATGCATTGTTGATAAATAATAAAAGCAAATTATAGTATGCGTTTCTTTTTAAACTTTAAGCTCACAGGTCAAAGTAAAAATTTAATAAATCAAAAGTAACCCAAAGCTTTAATTATTAAGTGTAAATGCAGGCTGAATGCTGAATCTAACAGCTAGTCAGATAGTCTGCTTGGTTTTCCTCCATTCTTCCACCACCCCAGCTTGCCCCACCCTTACATAAAATTTCTATGAATTTCACGTTTGAAAATTACATGTGAAAACAACATACCACAACTAAGACTCACATGTAGTACATACAAATTTAACCATTGAAATTATGTGTCACATGGAAAAGCAGATGTATACACAAAGATTTTACATATAGGTTTCACAGATTTCCAGATAGGACACACATGTGTTCACAAATTTACCACATTTTGAGGAACAAAATACTTTAAATAGGAACCATATGTGAACACATGGAATTCATGGGGCTTTTCTGTTGGTGCATGGGCTCCAAGGTCAGAGATCCTTTTCTCACTCATGACTCAAAACTTAAGTGTCGAGAGATGAGCTCATCACTCATGTTGAATGATAACATCAGAGATAGAGCTAAATTAAAGTAATCAAAGCATATTTAAACATTTCCACAAGAGTTTCCTTACTGACATATTATTGTGGTTTAAGTGAAAACTATTTTATAGTTTGTCACACTGCCTTATTTCTCAATTAGTTGAAATCAAAGAGCTTTCAGAAAGCTCTTTGCACAAAGGGTATCACTGCCTCCTGATTCCATTTCCCATACAAGAAGTCACCATTTTCTGAACAAATAACCACCATATACAAACATAACAATTCAAAGCTTGATGAAAGATTCAGTTTGTTTTGCTAATAGATGCGAAAAAACTGTTCAGTAGATTAACAAAATAAAAGAGCAAAAGCTAGTCTTTGACATGGCTCTGTGCTTTGCTATCAGATGGACAGTTCAGTACACCTCAGGCAGCTGAAGAATGGGGAGTAGGTTTTGCCATAAAAAGGTCAAGCCAATTACGAGTCTTGCTGAAAGCAAATTGCTCCACTATCAGAAGTCTCCATCTAAATGTTAAAAGTTTAAGAGTATGTTTTGGAAATCCCATCTTCTAAATGACACTACTATTCTGCAGCTCACGCTCAGCTTTCCAATATTGTGTTGTTTTTTCCCATGTGGTATGAAAAAGCCTCAAAGGGTAAGAGTCTGCTGATAGGTGATGATGAGACAGGTGGTTTGAAGGGGGAGTCAGATACATGTAAAGCAACTGACATTCCTTTGCTAGTAGTTTTGCAATCAAGATTATGTGACTGTGACAACTCGTCTGACTCTTGTGTCACCCTAACAAGTCATATCACCATTACCCCTAAAAGTGTGAATGCCTGGTAGCTCCCCAACATGTGTACACTAACTGAGCAGGCTTGCTCACTTTTCCTGTTTTGCCTCTATGTTCATACAAAATCAACACTTTGTAGAGTTGCTTTGTGTCCAGTGGAGATGCACCCTCTGCAGAAATGCCCCCATACAGCCGATAACCCGATAGCAAATTCATTTTAACAAAGTATGAAAACACAGGCATAAGTTTTACTCCAATGACTACTTTGCAGATGTGCCTAAGCTGCTGGATTTACTCAGTCGCTGCACTCAAAAATGTAATAAGTCATAACTGCACAAAGCTTAGTGAAAACCAACCAGAGATATCATGTCTTCAAAAAGAGTTTTTTTTTTGTTGTTTTTTTTTTACATCCATTCACCTGAACAGATTATCTGCAATCTATAGGTTGTGAGGTGGATCTCCATGGAAAGTAACATTTGAAAACATTTGAGGTTGGAGAAGCAATGCCCCTTAAAGCCATCCCTGATTCAGTTTTATAGTAGGGTACATTTTCCTGTTGAAATAGATCACTGCCATTAGCTAACACTGTTTACATTAAAAAGTGCACCTGGTCTGCAACAATGTTTAGAAGGTATATTCCAAATGGATGACAGGATGAAGGTTTCCCAGCAAAGCATAGACCAAAGCATCACAGAGCCCCAGTCAGGTTGCATACTTCCTATAGTGGATTGTGGTCCTATGTATTTCTGAGGTAAGCAGTTCAAAAACAGCCCACCATTCATGTGATGGAAAAGAAAATGGGATTTATCACGCTAGCTTACATTTTTCTATTGCTCCATGCCCCAGTTCTAATGTTCACATGCCCTCAGCTGGGGTTTTATGGTGGGGGGCAGAGGTGGGAATGAGCACCCTAATTGGTCATGCAGCCTCACACTTGACAAACTGCTTTGACTGTGTATTTTGACACCTTTCTGTCTAGCATTGGCTATTTCAGCAATTTAAACTACAACAGCTCAGGCCACACTTCACTCACCATGTGCATCAGTGAGCATTATAAAAACCCACAATCCTGTTGATCACTGTTTCTACTTTCAGCCACTTTATTAAGTGCTGTTACTGCAGATCATAAATTCCCCACAAGAGCTTGGATTTTGAAGATGATCTTACCCAGTCATCTTGCTATTACAATAGCGATCTTGTTAAACTTTTTCAAATCTCAATGCTGGCCCAGTTATCTTGGGGCTTCTCTCATGCAAACTTTAAGGACAGAAATGTTCACATACTATCAAATTATATCATAAAGAGATTATCAGCATTATAATCCTCTTGTCACTGCTCATAATGATATGGCTTGTTTGTGTAGATTTTTTTGGTTGAGTTTTACTAAGATTACAATTGGATCATCTACTCTGAAATGTGGATGACCCCCAACCTCACTACTACTCTGGTGGACTCTGGAATGTTTCCTGAACATGTCCAGGTGCAGACTGGGTAGATGCAGAAGATATATTGGTTATGATTTTAATCATCTCTTGTATTGACCTTTTTCATGTGACGTCACATTCTTCAGAGAGCAGCCCACTCTGCCATGACGGATGTCAAAACAAACAACCTATGCGCCTCTGTATAGCTTGTCAAAAAACGAACAGTTGCTAGGCTAATACTGTTTTAATTGGTTGATTACACTATAATAAGGGCCGTAGCAGGCTGTGCATTTGGCTGCACAGACCAAAAAGGATGCAAACCAACTTGCTTCTTTTGTATGCTTTTAAGTCTGCCCCCGTGTAAGGGGAAACACAATTTATGAAATACTGGTGTAAGTCATGTGGCCTGAATTCAGGCAAAGTCTGTGATTTCATTAAATCAACAGAAAAGAGAAGGTATAGGTTGATTTCTAAGCTAGGTTGCTAGATTTACATTGTGGACTTAAGTAGTTAGTATGGTGATATTTATTAATTATTATGAATTAAAGTTTATTTATCAGTTAGTGTTCAAAGTTATTAAGCCAGGCCTAAAAAAAATGGCACATCAAAGTCAACATTTGTGGCTTGTTTTGATAAAATACCTGTCTGATGTTCTTGCATTTAAGTAACACAGTGCTATATTTGTGGGAGGACATACATTTTCACAATGTAGCTAAAAGTAACAGATGGAAATGATATAAAGGGGCCATGGATTTAAAGCAGCAGAAGTATATGCCCTCCTTTTCACCTTGCTATCTGACAATTTCTATCAAAATGAACTGTCAAAAAATGTAGCCAGGGATATAGAGAAGTAAAGGAATGGATGGATATGGCACATGTAAAGAAATGGTAAAAAAGGAAGTGTTGTGCTGAGAGTGAAATATTAAAAAGCTTTGGTCTCAGGAATTAGCTAAGAATGTTTATATTTTACCCATGAATTAGCAGGAATGTTACTTGGTAGAAATTTAGTTGAGGAATTACTCAATGATTGTACAGCTTAACTAATTGCTAATCAACAAATGGAAGAGTGACTTCAAGAGCTCTTCTAAAACCAATGCTACACCTCATTACATTTCATTAGGTGACACACGATACTCATTTAATACATAAATGCAAAACTGAAGTCTTACTTAGCCAAAAGTTCCTAATGTCATTTCTGTTTAAAATTAGTTACATTTATATTGATCAATAGTAATACTAAGAGAAAACTCACAGATGCTTGGAGAATGACACACTTTATGGAAATTTATTTTGTGACTAGAAAGCCTGATCCATATTTGTTAATTTTACCATTCCTAAGATTGTAGCACTCTGTCTGTCACAAATGGGAGTGTGTGAAGGCTAAAATGACCAAAACGCTAAGTGGGAAAGAAGGTTCATGAAGTCAAAAGAAAAAAGAAACAGAAAATCACATGAACACAGTTTCAGATTTGAAAGGTACAACACATAAAACAATTTGCTCTGACCCATTAATTGGTTTGATTGACACGAGGCATGTTTGAAAAAAAAAGACTGTTGGGCAGAAAGTTTTTTTACTGTATTATTCCAACAAACATCACACTTGTGCTTTTGTTTTTGGATCATGCGTGCCTCCTGCTGTGAAAACAGATTAGAACTGCAGGAGCTAAGAGAGCAAAGAGATGTATTCAGAGGAAAACACATACCAAGGTGAAACTACATTCTGTGCTTTTTTTCTCAAATTATTTTTAAAAGTGTAGACAAGCATGATTTAAAAAAAAAAAATCTTACTAGCCAAAAATCAATAAAAGCGTATTCCAGGAAGATAATTTCCATTCTGATTTTTCAAAATTTCTAATTAGGTAGAGACATGCTCTAAGGTTGAAGTTCCCATTGGGATAGTGTGATAGGTGTGTCTAAAAGTGTTCACATGCACTTTGAGGCAAAACTATCACCATGCCATCTGTAGTCTCTCCACAGGAACATAACCAGCACTATTTATTGCACATATGATTACTGGGTGGTGTTTTCTTTCCTTTTTTCTTTTATGAGCCATCTGCTCAGGAGAGGTGACAAGGGACTTGTGAAACGGAATACTGTAGCATATTGATTCTCTACTTTAACACAATGAAAGACATTCTTGGCCCTGGTATGTATTTTAATTGTGTGACGTAAATCTGAAAAATCTAGGGCGGTTCTCCCCATCCCATACAAATGGAGTTTAATATATCTGTATATTAAAAACAGTAATATCAACTCAGCCAAAAAAAATGTACTAGAAAATACACAGGCATTAACTTCATGCTCCTGATTTCTTAGTGTTTCACCCACATCTTTGTCTGAGAACGTTTTGTCTTTTGTAGTGTAACCCGCAATTAGTAAAGGACTTTTATTTTTGCGGGCCCACTTCCCGTGTTGCGCAAACTCTGCTAGCTTATTTAAAGTCCCGCCTCCAGTGCGCAGTTAAAGATCCTCACCTGTTTCCACTTGCTGTTGGCGTCTTCCTCAACAATTCCTCCAAAAATCTTTAAATCTACTGATTTGATTGCTGGGTGAGTTTGTTATTTGATAACAGTATTACTTTTTTATGTGGCACTTCTGCTCGATTGCTCATTGGAGTGTTGTTTTATTAGAATCACTGGCATTGTTTACCTGGACCGTCACCGGGATTCTGTCAGTGGTGATGGTGGCTCAGTACGCCCCACTCTCTTCTAGAAGGTAACTTGTTGCTGAATTTTGTGCGTGTTCTGACACATTTACATTGATGCTGAGGCACTGAAGTTTAAATAAAATTGATCAGAACAGAATGTAGCTACATTTAAGTTTGATATTGCGCAGTATATTTATTTATTTATTTTCCTTCCCTCACTCTGCTTGAGTATTTGACAATTAATTAATTAATTTTATTTTTCTTGATTGATATTTTGGAAGTGCCCTTTAACTTTAGCACTTTAACTTTAAATTGATTAGTTTGAAATGATTTTTTTTTTGTTTAGTTTTATTTAAATTATGGTTAATTTAACCTGATTGAAATGTTTGTTTAATTATTAGGAATCTAATTATTGCATTTGCACTTAGTATGCATAAACTAGATGTTTAAATTTAATAATTATTTCCTTTGTATTATATTTGTACATAATTGTTTTTGATAAAACACTTAATGGGTTTTCTGACCTTGTAGGTTGTATTTTTTTTTTTTTCCCCTGTTGGATCAGATTCTCATCTGGATCGAAAGATGGCGAGCTAGGAATGGACTATGGACTTTATGATTTGGAAATCAAGTTACTCTGAGTCAATTCTCATGTGTCTCATTGTGTTGCTGTACTTGTATGTTTTTTATTCAAATCACTTAACATATATTCACCAAAACTAAAAGCATTGCTCAGGCTCCTTAAAAGCCACTCTTCTGATGCTGCTTTTGTAGCCGCAGTTAGCTGCTTAGCCCATAACTGTTACAGTAGCATCTGATGTAAAGCAAATAGTGAATCCATCCCTTTTAGCAGGTGTCTTCCCCCAGAATTTGAAAACTTTTGGACCTCACTGCAGCATTGATTACTGTTAACAGTGCATGAGGATGAAAACAATTAATCAGCTTATGATTAATTATTAATGATTGGTTTATTAGATGAAATTTTTCCCAATCAACTAACTAATAACATATGCTTAGGCATTTTTTCAGTAGTTTGGCCACCATCCAGAAAAGGATGTCGATGGTCATCCTTAAGTGGGGCCAGCTATTTACACAATAAAAAAGATGGTGGAGCTATACCAGAATGGGAAAGAGAATTAGTCAAGGAACCTAAAACAAAATAAAAAGTCGCTAGGCTTGAATTTAAAAAGACCTTGGTAAATGTAGATCCAGAGGGAGCTGGTAACACAGTCTGGGTTCCGCAACAAGAAAAAAAGCATTGTTACCACAATGTTTACATTTAGTTTGTGGATCCTTACAAAAGAACTAGGACGTTTACCACAGGGATTTACCACAGACACATAAACTCAATAAGACAGAAATAAAGGGTAGAGACAATCAACAAAGAATTTTCATAATTTCAGTTCACAATCCATTTTAAAACAGACTCGTAGCTAGTGGAGGAAGGATACAAGAGGGTGATATGCTTTCATTTGAATATGTCAATTAAAAGATATGAAGCTGCATTTTGGACAATCATTTTGGATGTCGATAAAGAGCATCACAGTAATCAGTTCTTGAGTTGACAAAAGCATGCAAAGCCTTAAGAAATGCTTAACTTTAGCCAAAAACAACAATGTGGTAAAAATTTTGTTCCTAGACTAATAAATCAACTTGTTTGTTAGTCAAAGACTTTGCCAAAAAATTACACCCATATTTGTTAGTGTCACAAAATGTAAAAAAAAATACAAATATTTACATTTACTTTTGAACTTAAAACAGTGAATACATTAGAAAGTCTTAGAAAGGGAAGCAAAATTATCTCGGTTTAATCAGGTATTATTCTTCTGTGTGCACCATCTAAAGGCTCATGGGTTTGAAGAGTCACTGTAATCTGAACACAAGATGACTCAAATTGAGAGAACAAGAAGCAGGATTAAGTTGAAGCTACAATGGGACAACAGAACCGTTTACACTTCCCTGCACAGCTGTCACATTTTCTTTTTTTTTTTCTTTGTGATTGTAATTATAGATGGCCTGACAGGGCAAAAATGCTTGTAAAATGTCATGAGAGGTTGGACTAAATTTCACACTGTGGCACTGATCAGCATAAACACAAAATCAGCAGTGCCACTCAAAGGCTCATTTGGCAGAAGCCATGAAGTTTGGGCCAAAGATCAAAGACTTACTTTATGCTTGTCTTTGATTAAAATCTGTTCCTGGATATAAAGAATGACTGAGAAGGCAAATAATGACCACTTGATGGCAATTTGGATTACATGTCAAGAACTTACTGTATTTTGTCTGATGTACAGTGTTTGCTTTTACAGAATATGCCCCAAACGATATCCTGCTTCGAAAAGACCATCTAAGACAATAATTGACGTCTTTGTAGAATTTGTTCAAGGCTTTTTGCATGGACATTTGGGAGTGTTTTATACTTGCTGATGAAAATGTAAGACCAATCAAGTAACCAGTATCCACAATTATTAGGCAAGTGAGGATTCACTGATTATGCATATTTTCCAACTCCAAGCCGTGTGAACATAAATTCTTATTAGATTACACTATATCATGTCATTTTATTTGTGTATTGACAGAAGGTGTAGCCTAGGGAGATCAACACCCTATGTCAAGGTGTGCATAAACATTAGAAAATTTCTCCCAGTGGTGAAATGGTAATGTCAGTACTTTTCAAGAAGACCATAATTTTTTTCCAGGACAATTCTTCATTGAATGCACTTACTTAGTGGCTAATTAGTAACAGCCTAAAATAGGGAATTATATGTCCGTGTTTCTTCACCTAATCTAAACACTTTGAACACTTGCAGGCCCCTCCCAGATTGGAAATTTGCATCGACATGAAACTTAAATTGGAGTTAAGACATATTGGTCAGTGATTTAAAAAAAAAAAAAAAAAAAAATTCTTGTAATCGACAAAAGATAAGAGTGCAAAAGCATATGAAATAAAGTTCAAAATACATTCAAACATCCTGTATTCATAAAATGTGTATATTGATCTTCATGAGTGATCAAACAGTTGCAGAACAGTACCTATTCACTAAATATTGCACACATTTATTATTGTGATGTTTAAAGTAAGTAAAGTTGTGACAATCAAGAATTGAGAATTAATTTTCTAGGATAACACAAGAGATAGAATATGCCCCCATCTCATCATTAGAAAACTGCACATATATTTACTGTGAGATTATGCTACTACAATACAAGATCAAGTATTGTACTTCTTATACATGATTGTCATGGATGCCAATAAATGTAACAGTGGCTGTAATAGTAATAGTGGCTCTTGTTTTCTTTTTTTTGTACTTTAGCTGGTAAAAATAGAGAACATATCAGGTCTCGGGTCTTTAGGAGAGCAGTGCACAACCCAGTAGCAGCACCCATCTTTCATGCAGTGTTTTGCTTCACACCAGCTGTGCCCCACATCATTCCAATGCAAAATACACTGCCATTCTCTTTGCACTGTAGGTAAAAGTTTTGCATCATGATTCAGAATGCAGCATGCACTTTTTTTTTTGACTCAAGGCCTAAACAGGTATCAATAGTGTGGATAAGAAGTGCCTTTAAATGCACCCATGCTGCTTGGTTTCATTATACAATTACCCACAAGCCCAAAGCCACATGTGCCAAGTTCAATTATATGTCACTTGGTTCAATAAATGATTCCAAATGCTTTGATGCGTCAGACTGAACTAGCACAAGCTCAGGCAGCTCACTGAAGTCATAAGTCATGCACACCATTAGCTGATAAGTATTAGCTGACTCCTACAATCACCACTCACATTCAAACAAGTCAGTACAAGAGCCCTAATAATCTAACAAGCTGATGCTCTCCCTCCTCTGATCGTTTGTGCTGCCTACTTGTCGGCTGTTTTGCCACTTACATTTACTCCTGCTAGAGTACTCTGGATTACGACAGCAACACCTCCTGCTCAGCTGTCATGTTATAGAGCGCGAAAGTTCAAATCCCTGATTATGTATATCAAACAATTTAATTATGTGAATGTTCCCACAAGGTTCTAATTTTGTACTTATTCACGCAAATACAGAAGCAAACATCATTTTGTGATGCTAGCATTAATTTAAATAAGCTTTTATTTCCTTTTGGTTGCTCAGAATTTATCTTACTGCTCAAAAAGTAAGATGATCTTAAAACTTTGCCTTCTTTGCCCCGTAGGTGTAAACATCTCAAATGACCTATTCAAGCACTCACACCAGTGTTGACCTGTGTTTGCTTAAAATTTTGCAAATACATTTTTGACTTAATGCCCTTTAATCTCATCAACATTAAAGGGCATTTTCATCACCTCTTGCTAATCTGTACACTGCTTTCTGTTGTATGTTTAATCTGTATTATAGGCTTTCATGTGCATTAAAAAAACAGATTTCTTCCAGTGCATGTATTTACAACAGCTTCAAAAATATATATTTTTTACACTGGTTGGTACAGTGTTACAGAGCTAATAAATATCGATGCAACCCTATCTTTCAATCTGCCACATCTGCTGCCTGAACTGATGGGTTAATGAGGGGCACACATGTCCTGTCCTATTTCCTGCAATCAGCTCTCTCAGACATTTTGACAGGAGGCAATTATGGACAAAAAAACCCAGCAGGCTGCAAAATTGCTTGGACACATACACAGAAATGTGTCTATTCAGAGGGTCAAAACTGCATTAGAGGTGAGTCTTGGAGCAGCTGATTGGCATACAGTTTGGAATTAAGTTTGACATTGCACAAGATCACTTTCACTCATCAAGCTATAAATAAAACAGAGTCATAAATAGACATTTATTACCATTTTTAAAAAAAAAGTAAAGTAACAGATCTGAATCAGCTCATTGTTCTCAACTGAAACAAGGTAACTCGTTCTCTGTGTATGTTCATAAGTGATGCTAGATTGCAGAGAATATGGATAAAGGGATTGGGGCCTAATCTGTGGTAATGCACTGAAGAAAGAGCCAAAAAATCTGTCAAAATCCTAACTCTCACCTGGAAACAAACAATTATAATGAGCTTTCTCCTCAAGGTAGAGAACATTAGCTTCATGAATAGAGTGATGAGCTTAGTCATCTGAAGGGAAATCTAAAAAGAGCACCTGCTTTTCCACATTAAAAAAAGTCAATCAAAGTGGTTCAAGCATCTGACAAGAATGTCTTCTAGACACCTCTCTGTGGCGGTGTCAAAAAGGCAGAACTAGAATCCTGTGTAGGAACCATGAATTCCCTCTGGTCTGGGAAGACCTTGGATTCCTCCTGAAAATCCTGTACCAGTATCCTATAAAAGCATATTTACTATAGCAGAAATTTTAGAAGATGCTTGCACTGAAACAAATTTATCATACATATGTAAACACCTTTTCTTAGTTAGAAATGATGTACTCCTTTTAAATTAAAATTATGACCTTTTGCAGAATCATTGCATAATAATTGCATCCATCCATCCATCCATCCATCCATCTTCATCCGCTTATCCGGAGTGGGGTTGCAGGGGTAGCAGTCTAAGTAAGGAGGCCCAGACTTCCCTCTCCCCAGCTCTGGGGGAATCCTGTGGGAATAAATATTAAAGTTTTGAGCAAATATCCTTATAACACTTTTTTAAAAGACCTTGACTAATTCATGTATGCCTCGTTTGTGAGGAGACACTGATTACATACCTTCAAACTCAACTAATCTCCCCTTCCACCTTGGGCAGTCTATTTTGACTGACAGTGTGTGTTCAGTGGTTACAACCCAAACATTCAATCTCAGTGTTGAGGGCCCACAAGGCATTTCATTTCCTACCATTAAGACAGCTAGGGACTAAACCCTGTGATTACAGGTATAGCGCTGGTTAAAGTTCAGCTTGGCAGGATCTTACTCTCTGGTGAGTCAGACACATTAGCATCCTGGACACTCAAGATGATTTGCATGCATTGTCAGCCCTTTAAGAATATCCTGCTAAGCACTTGAACAGCTTGCTTCTTCTGGGGCCCAGAGGCCCCACACCTCCTTGCTGTCAGATTTGCATTCCCACAATCCTAAACATGCTGCTGTTGTTGTGTGTAGGTTACATCTTATCTAAAGCAAGGAGGACTTTGGAAGTACTTTGTTTTGTTTTATCTCATTAAATAGCCTCATTTGGGTATGTCAAAGCCTTCTCACAAAATACCATGTATTATTGACCTTTACAAGATGTTCCAGCTAAAATTTAAACTCAGGTTTTACACCACCTTATCTAGCATTAAACTAGGTTAATAAATCCCAGTTTAATGCTTTTTCAAAGACCAGGGGGAATGTATTACATTTCTTTTCCAGTTTGCTTTTTGAAGTTGAACTGAAACAGAATATCAATTATTTTTCACCCATGATACAAAGTACTTGAAAAATATATTTGCTGAATGTAGAAATGGTCAACATTGAGATTGACTGTTATTGTTATTTTTTCTTATTCACTCTTGCAATATAAGTCTGAAAAAATCCATATCTATTATGAACTCTTTCTACAAATTTGTAATTTACTTCCAAAAACAAAAGGTTAATGCAAACATTCATCACCAACAAAAAACTAGATAAACCTGGCAAGCATGCCAATGTTTTCTGTCATTTCCATTAAATCCTTTTTGGTAGTACCACTTTCCATGTTTGTCATTTTATTGGCAACCTTTTCTGTTGTTGGAGCTAAGAAGAGCTCTAAACTTGCTAAAATCTGGGATACATAAAAAGTTGTATCTAAAGCTAGAGTTAATTTTCCACTGCCAACCTTACTTAGAAGTGGTTATTTTCTTATGCTTGAACACAGATGTCTTCCTTGGTGCCTTCCTCTCATCCTTAGAGATGTCTCTAACTACGGGGCTGCAATCAGAAATTTGTACCATGTTTTTTCTCCGACTCTAAAGCATCTTCCTTCCAAAACTTTGCTAGCTTGTTTGCATCAAATAAAGTTAATATGCTAACTTAGGTTTGGGAGCAGGATAACACATCCTCTAATCACTTTTAATCTATATAAAATCAATTCGCACGGCATTTCACTAATTGACTGAGTCCAGTGAAACTCAGTCCAATTTGTTGTCCCTCTTCAGAAGGGCCAAACACCTCAGTGTTGAAGCCCACAAATGTTTACCTTCAGCATCAATTAAACAACACTTTTATTTAAGTTGAGGTTTAGTTAAACAGCAATTCCAGGCAGACATTATGTGTAAGTGGCATCAACAATTATTAGATTATCTTTTAATTAGATATACAGGTTTGTTGAAACACTTAACTGTTTTAATAAATCATGTTTCTATATGGAGCCATTTTTTATGCTTAGAGCTACTGTGTTACTCTGAGTTATATTTCTTATCAGGAGCAACAGAAGCATAAAAAATAGGCACTACCTGCAACAATTTGGCAACAGTTCAGGAGAACAACACTGCATACATTTGAATAACTTTGTCATGCCTGCGTAAGCACAAATTAAGTATGTTTTGTAGCAAATTCCAGGACGAGAACAGGATTTGTAGATGTTATGAAAACAGTTTTACTTACAGATCTTGATTTGTCCAGTCTGCAATTTGCTGTTATTTCCGTTTCCTTTTTGTCATTATTTGTTTGTATTTTCAGTCCTTTAGAACCTACTGATTTTTTAAAAAGAAAGACAATACATTGTGTTAATAAATTGAGGAGCACTTGCCTCTTTTTTTTCCTTTCTGTTACTACTGAATGCCACTCAACATTTCACACATCCGCGACAGCTTATTACTGTGTCCAAGTGTCCTGCAGCCTCATTGTACACTAAGGCTATATAGAAATTGCTTCTTTTTTTTCTCCCCTTCAGGGGGTCTTTTGTGGAGACCCCCTGGAGGGCAGGTCTCCACAACTTTCCCTTATATGAAAGTAGGCCGACAGAAAAGGGGGGGAGACATTACGGCAAATGTCGCCAGGTCCGGGAATCGAACCCGCGACGGCCGTGCCAAGGACCCAAGGCCTCCAAACGTGGGTCGTGCTATCCCCTACGCTACCACAGCACGCCCAGAAGTTTCATTTTTAAGCACAATTAGGGCACAGAAGGGGACATTTTATGGATCATCTCACATCACACTGTCTGCTGTGAACCTCTAAAAGACCAGAAGGATTTGCAAAAAAGAAAAATACCTAAAACTGATGATAGAAATTAAGTCAAATGTATGGTATGCTCCATTACATGTACACAGTTTTTCCTTTATTTTCATTCAGGGTTAGAGTTAGGTGAAGTCTAAGTAAAAATCTAAGTAAAATATAAATAGCGGATAGATGAAAATCTAATTTTATCATTGTAATATGGATCTTAAAAAATGGGACAAATTTAAAATTTTGTAAAAAGACTATCAAATCAAATTAGTTCCATTCGAGACAAAAATGCTTCTTTTAAACCATTTTTTTTAGGTAATAAACAGAGGACAAACATCTCCGTAACCAACAGGTTATTCTATCACTAAGTGACTCTTCAACTGAGCAAGTTTTCTGAAGTATCTTAGCTGTGTCTTTTTGCTGTACTTTTTATTGTCTTGAAACGATTCTCTCGTCTAGGGGGAACAAAAAATTTCTGTTATGACAGTAAAATGAACCCTACCCCGAGGCTCTTGATGTAATCTGAAATAAAAAAAGACTCCACACAAACCCAGTCAGATTTCTCTTAGTTTTTCTAAATATGGAACTATGGTCATTCTATGTAAAATAATGCTATTCTAATTCCATTGCTAAATGCTTTTGCACATTTGTTTGCTTCAGTGAATGTGTCTGTATAACAGTCCCTTTTAATACATCTAGACATCTGTATAATTCAACTGCTTGTCATATTGAATAAAATCCTCCTCAGATAAAATGAACATGACAGATATGAAGGGATAACTTCACCTTTAAGTGTCGGGTCACTGAATGATGACCTTTAAGAACTTTACAACAGCCACAGTAAAATGCAGTGGCAATGATGAAACTAAACTGAGAGCTTTATTCATATGAAAACGGTTTTATTTATTTATTACAATTATGATCACTGATATGTCAAGAAACCCCAGTGTTACCATTATCCCAGCAACTCTGAACAATCATTTTAAGTGGTAACAATCAATTTTCAAGACAAAGTATATAATCTTTGCATTTTTGTGAAAGTACAGATTTCTGCAACTCATTCATTTGTGACTCAAAACAAGGAATGCTATGTATAATGCCTTGCAGAAGTGATGATGCCACATCCACTATTTTACATTTTGACGCATTACATACAGAAGCTACAATCTATTTGAGACAGGAGGACATCATGTGATTAACCAACATAAAGTAGTGCATAAACAGAAAGTGGAAGTAAAAATATTTATTTCCCAATGTTTTTATAAATAAAAACCTTGAGAGTATGGCAATTGAATTCGGTCTTTTTTTTACTTTAACACTAAGTATGTATTGCAAACAAAGACAGTTGACAGTTTAACTCTGATGTTGTTTTGTCTGTCAATTTTGGTATGAATTTTCCTTTTTTGATACAGTTTTGTCCAAAGCCTAATCGTCATTTTCTTTTAACGAAATCCTCTTTGTCTGATCTTTTTTTTTTTTTTTGCTGAGGCTTGAAAATTTGCTCAATATTACAATATAATACAATCAATATAATACAATCCATGTAGGGTGACAGGGGTGGAAAACATGTTGCCTATCTTCAGTAGTTGGTTAAGAGTACGCTCTGGTTTCCAGTCCATTTCAGGCTACCTGTGCACCTGCACATCCACACCAAATGGTAGTTTAGAGAGACTGAATACAAATGAGTATCATGATTGACTCAAGACGAAATACTCTAGTCCCGATGCTAATAAGCACAACAAGTCATTCTTTGGCCAAAATAGGATCGGCTTAGTGACTCGCTAGATGCTGTTTAAAGCATAAATTATGTGCTTTAAATGTTTTTGAGGTTAACTTTGAGCTGTAATTTAGGTTTGCATGGTAATGGATTTCCTGAATTTCCCAACTCTGGAAAATTCCAATGTTTTTATTCTTCTTGTGCAAAACTCTATTCAAATTTCAAACTTGCGTTCAGAAAAGAAGGTGCAAATGGATAACTCCACAATAAGGTTGTCTACAAAGAATATTGAGATTATGAGTGATAGTATAATTCTTTTGAGACTGGAGTTTAATATTGGTATTGCAATTTTTTTTTTTTCAAAATTGTGGCATTCTTTTTAGAATGCTTTTTATGCACGGGTTCCAATTACTGCAATTGGTTTAATGTCAAAGAATTTATCAGAAAATTAAACTCACTTCTAACAATTTATTTTCAGTTTGTATCCTTTTGTCATTAAAATTATAAACTGCAATATAACATGGTAAGGGGCAAGGACATTAGGACAATATGGCAGATAAATTGGCTGTACTCACTTCGACTTCTTTTCTTCATTGTGTCAATTGGTTGCCCTCATTTTTTGTTTTCCTGTGCTATCAAATACTTTTTGTGCTTTATTTTTTTGTAGATTACAAGAAATTGGCATCAGAAAATGCTGGGCCCCATGAAAATGCCTGATATTTTCAAGGCCTAATGGAAAAGAAAAAATGGTTTAGTTGTACTGGTTGCCTGGTAACTGGGGTCATGACTTTTTTTTTTTTTTTATAGACTATGTATCTGTTCACATTGATGTCCCTGAGCTGTATACTAGCTAAGATACTTCAGTTAAATCTGTCTATCCTTGTGCACATATCAACAAAAAACATTTTTGTATTACTGTCTCCCTACGGAAGAGTAGGAGCTGCAAGTGGAAGAGATACGTGTGCTGAATGACAGACTTATATTTCACCTGCAAGCACTGGCTGTCAGTGTCTCATCTTCACTATAAAAAGTGACAGAGCAGTTACTCATATCATGGACACAATGTTCTGCATGCTCAAAAATGGAGGCAAAGACCTTAAGAACTTCACTGTGGAAATAAAATGTTTGATATAGTCTCTTTTTGGTTGTTTATCACTATATATATATATATATATATATATATATATATATATATATATATATAATTGGTAAAAGTGTAACTACAGAATCAGAACAAATTTGCTGTTTCCTTTCGTTGCGTCATTTATTGCAACTTTATGTCTTTAGATGATGCATTAATATCCATGATTTTGTGGAAATAAAGGAAGTCAATCTTATCTTTTTTTTTTCTTTATGAACAAGGTTTGGCTTCTTATTGTCCTGAAACCAAAGTCACAGCTTGCCATGCAAAATGGTAAATGGGCAAGTCAGTATTGGAAAAAAGAATATTGTTCATTTTTGCAAACCTTTTAAAATGACTTTGATTAGTTATGAGTATGACAAGTGTACTGTATGTTCTCCATTACCAACTGAACTAAACTAGGCATCAAAACTAATTACTCATAATTAAAGTACTTCATGACTTCATACTCATTATTTAATATTACAAAGAATGGTGCTAGATTTCTCAATGATTTTATCGCTCAAAGGTGATGTACACATCAAGTAGTGAAATATTTATTATGGTGCTGGGAAATAGAACACATCAAGTATAAGCATCATCATCAAAATGTCTTTGGGAATATTCCTAGCTTTAAATTATTAGCATGTCTCTTTTAGTGGACTAGTGCACTGGTAACTGTGCCATGATCTTCTGAGCCTCATGAGGATGAACACATGTTATTTGTGCTGTAAAATATATGCATTGTGATTCTGGCTTCTGAAAAATGAGGATGTATATAAAGAAAGCTTCAAGTGACAACATAAGAATCTGCTAATTTTGCTCTTTACACTTCCAAGTTTTAAGCCCTGCGTGATGGAGCTTGGCTCAGACACATTTTTTCATTTATTTATGTTGACTGTCTTTTGCAATGTTAATGCCTGTATTTTAATCAGCCCATCGGATGGCCTCTGTTTCACTTATATTACTTATGCATATGAGTAAGGCTGCTTTATCCAACTCCACTGCAAGCTTTTTAAAAAGCTTCCTTCACCCCAAACTCTAATTTTCAAACTGTATCACACCTAATCACTGGTAATACTGAATTTGAACAGGTTGAACCAATGTGTGAAATGATATGTTTTGAGACAAAAAAAAAAATATTCATGATTTCATAAAACATTTTGACATTTCATGAGCCAAGAAAATATAAACCTATTTTACATAAATAAATTTCACACTCTAAACATATTTGTTTTATTTGAAACACAGCAATGTCAGTGTAAAGTCACTGTGTATCATTGCACATTATATGCACATTTGATGTTACATTTTTGAGCATAAAAAATTGGATTATATCCTTGTGAATAAATGGACCTGAAACAATAAATATGGATATCAATCCCATCATGCAGATTAAATAATGTAAGAATAATTTAGCATTTAATTGGTAACTTTCTAAAAATATACTAACAGCAGCTGCATATTATAATATTACATTACTTTTGAGGAATACTTCATTGTATACTTAAGCAAGATTAGTTTTCTAAATAAATTATTAAACAGACTGGAGTATTTTTGCTCATGCTGCTTTGTGTTAATCTTGAACAGATCTAAAATCTTGAAACTCAATTCAGAAAGCAATTCTAGGCATCGGAGACACAAAGACTTGACATCAAGCCATCCTCCTGGCTAAACAATATGAGCCATAACTTCTCCCCAAGGAGCAAATCAACCTACAATCATGTAACCAGTGGTTTTGACATGAGACATGTCCCAAGCCTTTAATCTGTTCTTTTTCTTCAGATTATTTTCTATAATTGTTGTGTTCCATTTTTGTCAAAAAGAACAACGGTCCCAATTATGAATGCAAGCTCCCTGAAAGCAGCAGATGGGTGGTGAATACGGATGACTTGCGCAGCTGCAGGAGCAACATGTTGCACATAATTGTGCCAATGCAAAATGCTGAGAGCGCTTTTGTTTCTCAGTGGCAGTCATGCTTTGCTATATGCAGCACAAGAACACAGAAAAGAAAGCTGTATGGTGTCCTGAAAGATGCCTACTTGCAACTTTTTTTTTAATTCCAACTTTGCTTATGGTTCACTTCTATGTCTATGTTTTGGCAATCCTTAAATTTATTTTAAGGAGGCAACAAGGGCCGTGCAGCTGACTGCACCAGAATGCTTTAAATACTAGACAATATTTGACAACTGAAAGATTTATTATAGCCTGAGTTCTTCGCAGCAAAAAATAATCTCTAAATGGAAAACTCCAAGATGTGGAAGTATTTCTTTTAGAAAGAAAAAAATCCCAAAGCATCTGAATTACTTTGGCTCATATGACATTTAAAGGTCTACCACACTCTATGCAGCTAATGCGAATGACTAACTGTACTATGACACTCTCCCTTCTGAGAATCCTATTCACATAAGTGGAACACTTGATGTTGTGCCTAGAAGCCTGTTCAGTCAGCCCTGGTTAATAACAACTCTTCAAAGTCTTTCACTTTGCTTGTTAGCAAAGTGAAAGACTTTGCTAACAAGTCTTGGAAGATAAAAATCAAGAATCAAGGTCGCTTCTCCTGAATCAATAATCTTCAATAGTTTCTCACCTGAACAAGACTTGTTTTTTTTATAAATAAGAAGCTGGGAGAAATAATTATGAGTGCTCTGTGCCCTACATGCTGCAGACAGAGGTCAGTGTGTGCACGGGTTGGAACCACAGCAGACAACCTCACACTTCTTGGTGTTCAGAACAGAGCTAAATATTTATACATATATACTTTTTGAAAACTTTGGCAGAACAAATGGACAAACGCTATTGCTTTTTATTATTATTTTCATCAGCACATTTTTATTCAACAAATATGAATTTTTTTTTTATCTGTACTTTTGCTTTTCAAATTTGTCCTGCTCATTTGGACAATTATATCCTGACTATGCAAATTAACTTCATGTAACAACATCTAAACCCTAAGCTAACATTATACATTTTTATCATTTACAGTTCTCTGTACATCCTGTAGTACACAATGTAGTGTATAGTTGTTGATTGAACAATACATAACATGCATTTCAAAAAAAATTTGAATAATACGTTGTAGCCTGGGGAATCAATTTGTTTTCAACCCTGTTTACACCAATATCATCACATAAAATCCAAAGGAGCTGAATCCAAATATTTGTTGCACTTCTGATCTTTATATAACTCCTGTGTTTCTTTAGAATTATGCCGATTGTTGTGATTATGCCCTTATTTTATTTAATGCCCATAAGGCATTTGTTTGTAGCTGAAATGTAACAAAAGTTGAAGAAATACGGGAGTAATAGTGTGCATAAGCTCTATACCAGTTTTATGAAAAATAAGAAAAATGAATAGATTATTTGCAACGGCAGAATACATTTCATTCAACCCTTAGTGATTATGTAAGCCTTTTTCAGATGTAATAAATGGAACTTTGGCATGTAATGAGTGGGGATACATCTTTGTTTATGCATGAAAAGTATATACAAACTCAACATATTTGCTGCTTAAACACTGTTATCTGCAAAATCTTTAAATTTGTCTGGTTATAAGTATTTACCAGTGGGTGAAATGTTTAATATTAAGGACATTGGGTGCAAGTAACTGGAACTGCCAGAAGCTTTACTTAATAACTGCAAGAAATGTAGTGCTCTGTATTAATGTTAGTAGTTTTGAAGAGTAAGCTTCCTTTTACTGAATTTTCATTTGAAAATTTCAGTCCTATGTCTTATGTTATAAACCACATTTTTCAAGCACAGTATTGACAACTGTCCACTGAAAGTTTTCAATGCATCCCCACTGTTTTAACATAATCCCACTTGTATAAAATCATGTCAACACCACCAACTTGAGATGGCATTTCAGAACACTACGTGGGCCACAAAATGTACAGCTGACAATCGGGGAATGCTGGGGTTGTGTGCAGTTATGAACCTATAAAGCTGTGTTTTCTGCAGCTGGGCACAGCCTGGTCGTACTGTGTTAATAGCACTGACTCTTACAGTGGGAGTTCACAGTAGAATCTTAAAATTGCTAGATTTTTTGTCTGTGCCCCAGGGTCCAAACTTTCAGTTTTATGGACAGTTTCCTCTGGGGATAATACTGTCCACAGGGATTATAAAGTGGGCTCATGGAGCTGTGGCTCCCGGTACAGTAGAGAGTCTTCAGCCTATAATGAATAAAATTCATTTTTGCACTGAGGGTGTAAATTCTAGCTTTTTCTATAGATGGGTTGCCTTTCCTGTAGGGTAACACCTGTTCACATTAAACTGACTTTATTCATGAAAAAAGTATTAAATTATGTGCAGCCTTCCAGTCAGCATGCAACCAAGATGGAACATATTTTATAACTTTTCTGCTCTAGTTCCCGTCACTCATAATAGTTACTTCTACAAATCTGAGAATCCCAAAGGATACAGCCAAGTTTTACCACAAATGAATTACTTTCACCTAGACAAAGCTGCCAAACAATTCTGATCAAGAGCAATAAGGAGTATATCCCAAAAGTTAAAATAAAAGACAAGGTCCTTTTATCTCACCAGTTTAGCAATATATAAATAGAGAAATAAAAACTCTGGGGGGAATGTATTTCTTCTGTATCAAGTGAAAAAGAAGAAAATAAGGAAGATAAAGTTGAAATGTTGAAAAATAGGGCAGAACACACAGAGACCTTTAATAAACTTGACATTAAAACTTCAAATTAAATAAATAAAAAAAATATTGATATGGCATTTAGGTCAAACTGTGAGTGATTTATTAGTAAAAAAAATGTTTTTATGTTTAAAGTCTTACTTTTTAGATTTTTCTGGGAACATCCTATTTTATTGCAATTATAAACACACAAATCTCCATAGACTACTAAAGATAAGCAATGACTACTGGCCCCTGTTAACTATTGCCATTGACCACAACTTGTCTTTACAAAAAGAAAAAAAAAGACAACTCAGCTGCCAAATTTAACATATACCAACTATTTTACTCCACAGACATTTTAATATCAGAGTTCGTAAAATGACTTTTGTAGGATATGTGAGTTCATGATGCTTGAACCCATGCAAGCTTCAACCAAGTGTGACAAAAATTGCATATTGTGCTCCTAGCTTATCTTTTCTTTTAGATCATAGGAATAGTCTTGTCATACGATTGGTCAGCAGGTCTCACACAGACATACACCTACAGTACCATAAAACAGCAGGGGATAGATTTTTGATGCTCAGAACTAATCTCTGTATTTTCCCATACCCAGAACATATCAGGATCAAACACAACACCCCTTATTTTAACAAAAGGCAAATGGTTAGGCCATCTGTTCTGAGCTCCACAACTTAAATGTGGAGCAAAACTATCCACAACTTAACACCTATCATTCAATCAAACCTTTCTTCCCTGTGTTGGGAAACACCCACAACCAGGGCTCACCTGCTGTAACAACATCTACTGAGCAGAAATAATAAGAACATCCAGATTTAACTGTTTACTAAAACGGACTTGACAGACACCTTTGACTCTGTATTTTTATTCTCACCTGGAAAGGTTTTAATACATTTACTACTTCAACTCATCCAGACACTGGACAGTATTTTTTTTTTTTGTCCATGACAAAAGGTAAAAAGTAGACACAACAGAGGCAGAATCTTCTTATTCACCCTTTAAACACCTGCTGCTGAACTCTATTTCTCTTTTGACTTGCAGACTTTGCTCAGCTGTTTTACAAACATTGGTTTGTTTGAGCTCCCAAGGTTCCTTTCACATGTGCTGCCCATCCATGCACAAGTTAATGCTCAGTAAGCAATTATTCATGACATCCTTCTGTAAATGTCTAATTATATAGCTTAAGTTTTAATTGCTGTGCTCTCATGTTTGAATAGTTTTGTCAGAATGTAAATTAATAGAATATTGTCTGGGACAGATGGGTCAATGAGTTTATCATTGGCACTCTTATTTGTTGGATGTTGAATGAATTAGTAGTTGAATTAACTCTTGGGACTAAATGCAATAACAAATCCTCTCCAACATACATCAAAACCAAATACAGTATGTCTCTTGTTTGAGATCACATAAAAACCTATTTTCTTAAAAAAAAGTTTGATCTTCTTCTAGTTGCTAATACTATAGTCTATTTTGTCTTTTTACATCAGTCATACATGCTTTTTTGGTGTTTACTTTATTAAATAACTGACAAATTTGTTGACAACACTGGCAGTGTACAAAACCTTGAAATAAATCTTTTTGCTGGAGTACTATAATCTAACACAGGAGCATTTAAAAGAAAAAGAGGAATACAAAATAAAGGTAAAAAACATAAGAAATGTTAGGTACACCATACTGTGAAAAACTAAACAATGGATTTTCTGAGAGGCATTTTAACTCAGATTGAAATGATCACAGTGAAATGCAGAATTGAATGTAGCAATAGACTTCAATAGTATATGGAAATGCAATAATGATGCTAAGTTTACAACAATGTGTACGGTTACGTAATGAACCTGCACAGTTGACTTGTTTTTGTTAGCTGACAGATTTTCTTGAGTGTGTTATCATGTTTAAAAAAACTGGGATGCACTCAGTTATCATAATCACTATCTCAGCAGAGTAGAAAACGCTTCTTGCAAATGTGGTAATTGGTTTGACTCATTTTCCCCTCCCTTTTGCGTAACAGTTAACACAGAAGTCATCCAAGTAGTCCAAACCCCATTGTTATGGCTATAACCAAACAGAAATAACCTGTTACTAACTATAAGATGCAACCAAGATCAGTATAAAATCACTGAAGCAACTGTTTGACACTCCTTCACACAAATTTTGCATATCAATCAATCTGCAGGCCTGAAAAGGTACCACATCTGTGTTCTTCTTTACTAGCATGAATCAAAGAGCTCCAAAGTAGATGAGCGTGAGAGTCAATAGTGGATATTTCTTATACTGTAATAGATTATTATATATTTTTTCTCATTCTTATTCTTTGATAGATAAAACTAAATGAATTTTGTTTTTCTTTTACAGTGTTTTGCGTGCTATTTACAGTAATTCATTAAGTGTGGTTGATTTTTTATTCTCGATTAAAATCTTTTGCAAGAAAGAAAAATTTGAGACAACCAATGTAAAAAAGATATTAAATGGTACGAGAATGAAAGCACTGTCAGACAGTAATGAAAGCACTGTTATAGACTGTTATAGACAGTGCTTTCATTACAGGGACATCACTGTGGTTTTTGTGATGTCCCTTTATGTAATAATTGATTGGAACAGCTCATGCACTTGCTTGGAAATTGTGCTATTTGAAGGCAGTATTTGATTTTGTTTCATATTTTAAAGATTTCTGCAAAGTTAAACCCCTATGCAGAATTTAAAAGAAGTCACTTTGATCATGAGTGCCACTGTTTTGGCTGGTGTTCTAACTGTTTTGAAAATGTGGAGTTTGAGTTGACAGCTGCATGTACGCAATTAAGCAAAACTAGCTAGGCTATATTGATTAGCACTGTGGTTGGCTAGCTAGTGTGGCTCCTACTGCATCAGGTTACAACTACACTGCTAAATAACTAGGTCATTTAATTGCATTGGTTTTACTCTACCTCTGTTTTTGTCGCATTTTTCCATCTCCTTCCTCTGTTTCGTTCCTCTCTTTTTTCTTACTTGGGTACTGGACAAATTGGGAAGCCACTCCATTCATCCCAGCAGAGGGTGACTGTAAAGTAGCCATGAAGGGAGGGGGCAAACAGGATACAGGAACAAACCAAATAGTAGAGAAGGGCGGGTGTAGGGAAGCATTGCTTCAGTGATATGCAGGGTCTATCGTCACCTAACACGGTGTTGAAAAATACTGTGTTATTCCAACCACAAATGTCTAAGGCAACTTATTCAGCACAGGCTGTGATATGTAATTTTAGAATGGTTATAGCAAATTGTGTGCTGCAAGTTGAATGAGATGAGGTACTCTGCTCTCCTTGACCCACAACATTGGCAGCAGCATCACTAAGAAGAAAACAGGGGAACTGCTACAATTTCAGTTCAATCAGTATTTAGCAGCAACGGTGGTCGTGTCCAAAGAGACGTACATTTCCTGTAGCTGGTTCCAGTCGAGGCCGTACTCACACCAGAAGTGAAGCAGTTTGTCACACCTGTCCAAAAGGTTCGGACAAAGGTGGAAAACAAACTTTGGTCCATTTAAATCAGAGCAAAGGTATCAGGTCTGAATACACCCAAGTAATGCATTACTGACATCACTGCCCTCAACTAGACTTAACACTGTGCAAAAGGAGCTTTTCTATGTACTGATTCTTTGCTTCCTGCCACACTCACCTCACATCTCTCTGATTAAGACACACAATTCTATTTAACATTTTTGCAGAGTATGACAAACTTACCATTTGTAGCAGTACTAAAAATGCTTTTCTTGGATCACTTCCAAATATAAAAATCATATGTACATGCTGCCTAATATCTGCTATACCCAGTTTGGAACTCCAGGATGATACTCTGTGATGCAGTTCTCTTACAGAAAGCTTGCTGATTTTATTTTACCTTTTATCCCATCCTGCTTATTGTGTGTGTTGGCGAGATAACTATAAATCCTTGTTCTATTGTGATATCTGTGATTTTGCTAAAAACAATTATTTGTTAATATGGAAAGATTTTCTAAACCAAACGAAGGAACTTGGATGAAAATATTTGGTATGAAACTATGATGCTGCAAATAGGAATCTATTTTTAAATGTTTTCTCCCATGTTTCACGTCCGGGAATGTCCAAATCTGGAAATGTCCAAATGTGTAAATATCACCAATCGAAATAAGAACCCAACGGATTTGTCTTTAACCAAATGAAGATAATAGAACTCTCTTTATTATTTATCCACCGAAAATGTCTGTTCTAAAGACATCCGGTTGATTTCCAGCATCTCTGCAAAAGAGATGTAAAAACTTCCAATGTGCATGTCTATATTCCTCATCACCATTCATATCTTTATTTACACACTCATTACATTTTGATGCAATGCCCCCAGCTGTTAATCGCATATACCATTTAGTTCAATAAAAGTCTCATACTTCAAGCTATTGATTTAGTATGAGTACCTGCCAAAAACAAAATGCCCTGTCAGCAGCAAGCACAGTGGTTCAAATGATTTGTTTTGTTTTCTCTATCCACTTCATCTGACTTTTATGTCCTCTCACAGCTAAATGTGTTTTGCACATGTCCTGTGATGATGCTGATTCAAGTTAACTGCAAGTGTTTTTTTTTGTTCTTGGAGAATAAACACCTCAGTGAATATCTGAAAGAAATACTAGGTGCTCTTGCCATGCATATGCATTTTTTATGTGCTATTATTATTATTGTTATTATTATTATTATTATTATTATTACACCTTAATTTGACCAGAAAGTCCCCTCAGATAACAGTTCTTTATACAGGGAGACCTGGCAAGAGGCATATGTATAATATGGAAATAATTTGATTCTCACCTGCAGTGTTGCTTTGATTCATTCATGAATGTATGAGGAATTCTTAGCTCTCTCATGACGTCTTAATGCCCACTCATACAACGCGCTGGCAGGGCATTTGAACCTAACATCCGCTTTGTCTGGCTATCTGTAATTACATTCTACATATCTAAAAATGAGTTTTGACTACATTTACTGGGTTTACTCAGTATTCTGAAGGGTAATTTAACATATTTGCATTTACATTCTGGCTGGTAAAAGGAACAATTCAGGATATCTTCAATTTCATTTTGACGGATCAAAATGCCTTTCAAGACATCTCAAATGATGTCACTGGACTCATTATTTGGAGGGTCACACAATTCAAGAAATCTCAAGCTTAATTATTACTAGTCAAAATTACATTAACAGATATATGAATTACAAAACTGCATATAAGCACTGAGAGGTCTATACAGTTGGCTTTTAGGTGGCTGGACAAAACTGGACAAAATTGTTAGAAAATTCCCCAACAGAATTCAGTAAAATAGGTTATTAGGAGAACATGAACTACACATATTTTATTTGCTTCAGAAATCTGCAAAGAATTTCCAATGTGTTCTCTGCCAACATACACAATGCTCTTAAAATAACTTTCAAAATGACACATAAATCATTTAATGTTTGACTAAAAAGAAAGATTATTTGAATATCAGCAATACCACTCTGACTAGTCAGAATGTTAATTCATAAAATGTGAAATAGAAGAGCTGTCTCAATTAAAACATTTTCAAGATATCCCCCAGGGCTTCTACATAGCAGTGACCACTACATTTTGACAATTTCATGCAGTACCATTATGATGCCAGAGTAATTCTGTCTGTTTTGTGGGGCCAATTGTCTGTACTAAAGATAGGTTGATGTAAATCATACTTTGCAATGAAAAATAGAACAAAGTTCCTTTGAACCTTTGCCTCTTTTTTAGGCCATAAAAAAGTGAAACAGGTTCACACTGAGTTATACCTTTATCTTTGTTAATATCTTCTTTGTGTTCAGCAGATAGCTCTGAATAAATTTTGATCAGTCAAGTCAGAACAGCCCCAATGCTTGAGCTCACCAAATACATCTAGAATCATTAGATTTGTAATGAGCCAATAAGGTCTATAGTTTAAACTTCAAAATCCACATTTTTCTATGGGGGCACCTAATCTGTTAAAACACCTCTGAAGTGGAGTTTCACCTTTAAAAGTTTGCAGATGTTTTACGGAATACCTTAAAGACAATTAAGGAATATCTTTTCAAATTAATTTTTTCTTCAAATAGAATGATTTATTAAAAAGATAAAGGAAAAAAAAACCTCCCCTAGAGAAACTCTTTTTGAAAGATCAAGCACCAGTTATATATTCTCTAATTAAAATGTGCATCCAAACTATAGACCTTTGCTTTTTGGACATGTTGTATGGCAAATTTTCTTACATATTTTATTTTTTTTTCACTTAGAAAATGATGGGCCTTTTCCATGTGCACTTATCTAGTGTGGCTTAACTTGGCTTCACTAGAAATTGATATGATATACCAGTCATTATTTGTGCATACCTGGGGTAGAATGTTTCCCAAGTCAGACT
The DNA here is from genome assembly GCF_002775205.1 of Xiphophorus maculatus. Lineage (NCBI taxonomy): Eukaryota > Metazoa > Chordata > Actinopteri > Cyprinodontiformes > Poeciliidae > Xiphophorus > Xiphophorus maculatus. Next base: position 16,181,341 of record NC_036450.1, on the reverse strand, counting down.
GAAAATGCAACTCTTTTAAAAATATAAATATATTTATGAAAATCTCATTTGATTTTGAAGGAACAATAGGTGCAGTTACTTTTAGTGGTTGTGTATTGCAGCTACTGTGAGAGTAGGACACAGTATCGTCAGGCGTAACACCTTTAGCAATTACAGCTACAAACTACAGATCAAGCCTGAAATCTGGGTGTAGCAATGGACTCAGACCTCAACCTTCAAAGACACATAATAAAGACAGTAACAAATGTTGCTAAGGATAAAATGCATGTCTTTCCTATCACTGAAATAAAAATGAAAAATCGTATCAACCCCAACGACTTTTGGGAACATTTGTTTAAGCATTTATTAGCATTGACAAAAGTAAAACAAAAACAACACAAACATAATAATAACTAGCTGGTAGTTCTCTCTTCACGTGGTGAAGAGAGAGCTGAGCCAAAAAGCGAGGCTCTCGATTTACTGGTCGATCTACGTTCCCACCCTCATCTATGGTCATGAGCTTTGGGTCATGACCGAAAGAACGAGATCGCGGATACAAGCGGCCGAAATGGGTTTTCTCCGTAGGGTGGCTGGGCTCTCCCTTAGAGATAGGGTGAGAAGCTCAGTCATCCGGGAGGGACTCAGAGTAGAGCCGCTGCTCCTTCACATCGAGAGGAGCCAGTTGAGGTGGCTCGGGCATCTGGTCAGGATGCCTCCTGGACGCCTCCCTGGTGAGGTGTTCCGGGCACGTCCCACCGGGAGGAGGCCCCGGGGAAGACCCAGGACACGCTGGAGGGACTATGTCTCTCGGCTGGCCTGGGAACGCCTCGGGATTCCCCCGGAGGAGCTAGAAGAAGTGGCTGGGGAGAGGGAAGTCTGGGCCTCCCTTCTGAAGCTGCTACCCCCGCGACCCGACCTCGGATAAGCGGAAGAAGATGGATGGATGGATGGATGGATGGATAGCTGGTAGTTTTTCAAGTGGTGGAAAATAACTGAAAAATTATGTTGCTTTTCTTGCTTAAATGATGGTAAAGTAATCTAATTAGGATTCCAACTAATAAGCTGCATTGGTTTTTCTGTTTGGCTTTGAAGACTTTATAGTGATTTAATAAAGCAAAGCCTCTGAACCGAGCAGAAATCCACATTATACTTTTGATATTAGCTTAACAGAACTGACAACAAACCTTGCAAATATGACTTCAGTTGGACATTTTTGCATTTGTAGTAGAATCTAGAAATCTTTAAATAATGTCTGTTTCTCTTTCTTTCCTTGAAACAACCCAACACATGAGAAATACAGATTTGGGTTTATGAATAACATCCTCTGCTGGGAACTCATCTTTACACTATCAAAAAGAGCATAATCACTTCTACACCCAACTTCAGGGAGGCGTGGGTCCCAGCTGCAGCCACAGAAGTGCTGCCCTGATATGCCATCTCTTGCTTGTTGACATTTAAACAATGGAGAGTCAGTGACTAAGGTCAAGTGACTACTTTCTATTTAACACTTTTTAGATGAAACCTCAAATGTCACATTCAGAAGAATTTCAGTCACATGTGTTTATTTGATTTTCAGATTAAATTTTTTTCCCCTTGTGTTATATGTGTCATTTTAGAATGTTAGAACTGGGACACTACTTTAAGTCACAAAGAATAAATAGCATATAAAATAAAATAGGGCTGGAGAAAAATTTTATTTTGTAAAAACTTAACTTTAATTAGCAAACTTACATACTATGGGGCAATATTTAGCTTTTCAAATTTGACTGAGAAAACTTAAAAATCTTCTTTGAGGATTTGAGGAAAGACAGAAAAATATAGGTGTGGGTTGGGAGGGGTTTCTGCTTGTAAAACATTTCTAAATGAAACTTTCAGGTTAAAATGTTCATTCCCAATCTAAATTATTCTCCATATGTGTTATCAATAACTGCCTCCAGAACTGTTGGCCCAAAAAGGGATGGTGGAAACGTTGGTGCTACTTTGGTCAAAAACCAAGCCAGCCAATCAAAATTGATGAAAAAGACTTAAAAATTGACATTGCCCGCCATCTAAATATGAATTTGCAGTAGAAAGTACATTGTGAATAGGACTCAGTGGGAAGCATAGTTGGAAAGCTGTGAGTTTTGATCCCAGTGTTAGCTTTGGAAATCATGTATCATAGGGAGGAAACAGGTGAAGGCAAAAGGGATAGTTAAACAATGGAAGTTGGAGACAGAAAATCGCAAAGGGAAACCCCTAAAGAGAGTAGCCAAAGAGCTTGACTAATATATAAAATCTTCACTCAAGAAACCTTTCCATAAGTTATTGTTGATGTTTTTATAATAAATAGCAGGTGTTTGATGACTTAGCTTATAGATAAATGTATGGCCTGTGCTGCAGAAAAAAGCCCATCCTTTGACAATAGTTCAATAAACATTACAATAAAGGCTTGAGATGATTTATCTGTTTGCTGAAATGAGCTGCAGTCTGGCATATTCCTGTCACTCTGAAAGTGTGAATATCCTTAATGAAGCTCTGTGGCCACATGTACAGCTGAAAAGAGTCACTACCCTTGTTGGATGAAGCCCCAGATTTTTCAAAGAGTAGACTATACAACGGCATCTGTTGCCCAGCAACTGCCGTTGTGTCACCATGTAGATATAGTGATCTGCACAGATCTACTTCTAAAAGCTTCTGTTTTCTTCTTGTAAGAAAATACATTTGAACAGTAATGTCTTGTAGACTGAGAGTTAATGTCAAGCTCCTAAATGAAGAAGGTACTGTACCATATTTGCTTCGTCTATTCTTCTTTATTATCATTCTATGCTGCTACTATATTGTAATTAATGCTCCAAGATATTATTACCACTTGTTAGTTCTGTTTCATACTTGTACAGCAAAATTTATTTTTATATGTATTAAAATGGATACATTTCCATCACCTAAAATGAAAAAGGGAAAACAAATGGGTACTTCTCTTTCAGTCACATGATGGCGTTGCTGCCCCACTGGGTATAATCTGAAACAAAAACAAAACATTAATTTTGGACTCATTAGCTATATCTTACCCTTTATTTGCATTTCTTAATAAAGCAAGTCTTACATTTTGTTGACTCTGGCATTTAAATAAGGTGTTTATTTGATGCATTGGTGTCTTATTTTGAAAGTACAGTTTACAGAGTAAAGGAGCCACCACTGGCAGCTTTAACCTTATTGTCTTTTCAACATCATCCCATTATTTATCCATATAATAAGTCAATAACCACACTTAATGCCATAAAACTGCACCACCAAAAACACTTCAACATATTAATACAAAAACAAAACAAATTAAATCTAATCAAATTTATCAAATCAAATTTCTTGGGCTGCCACTCTTTTCACTACTCAGATAGAGAAGCATGTCTAATGACAATCTATTTCATTCTGGGTGTTCTATTTCGAGTAGAATCCTTTAAAAGCTTCCACCTAGCTTCCCTATGTTGCACAGCAACTATGTGGGATTTGACAAAGCCAAACTCAAACATGTTCAAAAGATGCCTGAGAGTAGCAGCATGATGCAGTTTAGGTGGGCTTTACCCAGTAACTCTTATGTCATGCAAAATCTATGATTTGTGGTTCAGGTTTCTCACGTACAAACAACACTAGGCATGTGCAATGTTGACTGTTAAGTCACCTTTTCCACAGTGTTACACCAGAAACATTTTTTTTTAATATTCTGAACTTTGGCTGATATTTTTTTTCTTTCTTACATGAATTACAGTTTGTATAAGGTGGGTGCAAATAACAAAATATATTATTATGGACAGGACTCATGTCCTTAGAGTCTCCCTGCATGGCCAAATAGGCAAGCTATGTTAAAAGACACAAATACACAAGTCGGATATGATGTAGGAACCAAATTTAATGATTATAAGTAACCATTGCATGATTATTTTTAATCAAATACAACATTTCCATTTTGTGTAATAATAGTATCTTAGTAATGTGGGTGTGGCTATTTTTTATTACAGATCTACCAGTATGGCATTATAAACAAAACTGGAACATGTTTTAAATAGTTGCCAGACCTGAAAAACTGTAAAAGATTCAAGGCTCTGGGAAAAGCCCCATAAGCCTCTGCTTCTGCCTCTTCTGCAAGACGCATAGCACTTTGATTGCATCATGTCAATATTTGACCAGCTGTCAGTCTGACTCTATACAACAGGAGTTGTTTGAACAGAGGGTTTTTTTTCTTTATTTTTTCAGTATATCTGTCTATACAATGGAAAATGGAAATTAAATTGTTTGTTTTTTTAGCTCAAACCTGTCTTGTGCTCCCAGTATTTGGTTTATGTAATTGGCTTTTCAGGACACAGCTCTTGAGGATGCAATATTCTGTAAAGAGAGGAGAGACAAACAAGATGAGATGCACAAAAGGTAAAAAAAATAAAAATAAAAGCCTGATAGAAGGTGGAACCAATCTGAAGACATGTTTGGTCCATTTTTGTCAGGATTAGGGGTCTAAATTAAGCATACAGACATTCCAGCTGAGAAAAGCACCTGGTAAGCTCTGAGGCAAACATCACATAAGCTGGTGTGCTGCTGGGATAAACAGGTACAAGCCATTCAGAGACACGCTCTAAACATGACATGAGAGGCACATCAGAAATAGACCAGTCCAGCTTAACAAGAGAGGATTCTGCCACCAAGCCAAGTACTCTGCACAGAACGGGAGGTAGGCAGTGGGTTATGAATAGCTTGGAAACTTCCCTAATCTTCAAGACAGACTTCCACATTGAGGTTCCTGGAAGGAGGTATAATACTTATTCCTACACGGGAGAATGTGCCCTGTGATCCCCCAGCTATTGTTTGATGAGGAAATGTACCTTACAGAAACAGCAAATAAAATAATATTTCTCTTTATTCAAGTTTACCAGGTAAACTTGAACTGTCATAGTTCATTCTGAAACAGATATACATAATAGATACCTACACATTTACAGTTATACAAAATTATATGTATGAGAGCTATTGTCACCTACTGGGTTATTTCTTTTCTTTCTCTTTCTTTTTTTTGCAAGATTACCTTGTATGTGGTTGTATCCATCTTCCTGTAATTTTGACAGACTTCACTATTACTGAGCATAAATCCCTAATGGACATGGAGAAATATACATAGAGTTCTGGATAATAAACGGAGAGTAAAAAAAGAGTAACCAATCCAAATCTACATAAACACAACTAACAGAATGACGAAAACACAGAACCCAGATTAACCAAAATCTTAAATCTTTAGTGTCAAGAATTATATTTGTTCGAGGGTGGTTAGCTCACTAGAGCCACTATACAGAGCTAATAGATACACCTTAATTTATACTAAGAATAAATCACACATGCTATTTGCTGCAACCTTGTAAGTTCCAAAGCCAAAAATTTCCAATAAAGGCTGTGGGTGGCAACAGGTGGTTTGATTCTTGCATGCACTTCTGACTTGACCGTTTGAAATCGCACAATATTTACCAATTAGGTGATTTTTGAAGACAAATTGCTCTTAATTTTATCAAGAGGTATCAGAGTAGCAGGGGGATGAGTACAAATGAATGGCTTATGCTTTGGATTTTCAATTCAAAACAATCATTCTCCCTCCTTTCAATTATAAACAACTTTGTGTAGGTCTGTCACATAAAATCCCACTGAAAGTCATTAAAATCCCATAAAGACCGGAGCAATATTGATACTTTTGCAAGCCGGTGTGTGAAGAATGTACATATTTTGATAGAAAGATACACAAATTCTTGCAAAGCTTTGGATGGCCTATTTAAAAGTTACGTTAAACGGAGGTCCCTACCTCACAAATCAACTCACATCATTTTGTACACAGCACCTCTTTATCACGGTGCAAACTTATTGTGTTTTGATTAATTTCAAATTGCTTGCCTTGCTTCAGTAGAGTGTGAAATGCACTTTCCCTTTTGTAGATTTTCAATTTCTATCATTGTAAGTGGGGGAGTGTTTGGGTGTAGTATCGGGTGGGCAATGGGAATGAACACATGGATGTCTGGTGTAATTAAGGAACTGAAGTATTAGAACAGGCAGTGCCTTCACCAGCTATAATTCATCAAACATGGTCTTAATTAAATTGTTTACACAGATGTCTCCAAGCTGGTTCCACTACCAGTCATTCCATTATAACAATGGAGTGTTATTACTGGACTCATAAGGAAAGTTTGGGTTGCTGTTCTCTAAACTCCATAGGGTCCCATAAAATACAAATGGATTCCTGTTTGAGATTAGCTAATTTTAACAAGTGCTCTTTGGAAGTTGTTTTGCATAAAGCTCCTTTTTTTCTCTTTCTTTTTAGCTTGGCCACTGACGGGACACAGGAAAGCACTTATCGTTATGCATTAAATGCCTCTTTGTCAACACAGAGTTAAATCTTTTGTGTTGTGTGTGACAAATCTAAAGTGCTTGTCATCATTTCAATTCCACCGTTTTATATGATCTTAGTACAGTTTGAACGATGAGACACCAGTTGGCTTTCACAAGGATGAATAAAATTGCATTATTTCCCATGAAACAGTGTCCATGGTGCTTTAAAAGAGGGGAAGAATTCAGCCCTTATTCTCTTTTTAGCCAGTTAACTAAACACGTCTTTAAAGTGAGACACACCTGCCATGGCTGAACAAAGAATGTAGCTGCTGTCTCTATCAGTCTCTTTTATTAGCCCACACCAGACCAATGGTCTGCCTGCCCTCATTCCCAGTGTTATCTCAGGGATTAAGGGTTTGCTGTCTTTGGCCACCCTGCTACCCCTCCTCTTTTGGTTATACAGATACCAACAAACAATCTGTGGACCTCCACAAAGGATAGGCATGCAGGCACACAGTTGTCTACGTGTGCATTACGAAGGAAGGAGTTACGCAGTGGAGTGAGACAAGAATAGCAGATTTGAGGTCTCCTTTAGATAGCTTTGGGACTTTCTTTTTTCTAAGAATACTTTAAATGAAGAGGATGACTGATTTGATGTGGGGCTTCAGCTCTTAGATTAAATGTGTAAAAAAAAAAAGAACAAACAAAAAAAAACCTCACTATTTCATCTTTTTTTGTGATAACATGTAGAAATCTTTGTTAGTGTAGCAATTTATGCACATCTTCTGTCAATACAACCACCTGTAATGAATCTAAAAAAAAAATGGAGCAAGAAATTTTGTATCTATAGGTGGACTTTTCACAGGAGTCATCTCCCACTATTAATCATCCCTCTATGTATATTATTACTATGCCACCCGACTCTCTGATTAATGTCTACTTTCTTCTCAAGTGTATCTGCAACCCTAAGACAACCTCATCAGCCAATGTCCCCAATATGAATTGAACGAACATTACATGGATCACGTTTGCATGAATGCTTGAGGTTTGAACAATTTCATACTTCCATGCACTGTCACTCCTGGATTAAAGTTCATATCCTTTCCATCTGTGGAAGAAAGGAGTGGAAACAAGTAACATTCAGCATTATCTTTAGAAGTGACTTGTATCCTTTTTTAAAATCTTTACCTGGTAAGTATATCTCAAAAACCTATCTTTTAAATAATAAGTACAATATCAGACCTAATCATTCCTAAGTAGTCAGTAATTTGAAATGTGACGAAGACTGAGTTGAAGTCTGCGTTTTAGCATAGGTGGGGAAAAAAAGTGGACTGACAACTGGCTGCATTATTCCATGGTCACGCTGACATTTTCTTTACCATGAAATCTTTTAAAAGTGATTTAAAACAGACGAACGAAATACTGTGAAAATGTTTGCAGTTTCAAAATAACATTTGAAATCTTTATAAACATTAATTGCACTGAAATATGAGTTAAGTATTGTAGTCTGTGTTGTGATCCATCATTTGTTTTTTGTTTTTGCCTCAGTAATGCTATATATATATATATATATATATATATATATATATATATATATATATATATATATATATATATATATTTTTTTTTTTTTTTTTTTTTTCCCCAACAGGCTTCCAGAGAAGCACTTTCGGGTATTGATTAAAGTTTATCATGCTAACCCACCTGTCTCCCTCAGGATTCACCATTACTACTAAGAATCATGACAAAAGATGAAAAATCCAGAACTATGTCATCCTTTTTGTTTCCTTTTATCCTCATCCAATAGTGACAATAAAAGAAAAACATTGAATGTGAAATATAAGGTGTTTTAAAGCAGACACCCCACTTGGTCTCCTTTGCACGTCTTCCACTTTGTATCCACCAGCCAAATTCGCGGACATACCCACACGCACATACACACCAAAAGTCGACAAATTAGCTGTCAGTTTTTCCTCTCCATGTGACCTCAAAAGCCAAGAGAAAAGAGATAATGATCTTAGACTAAGGACGGTTATATAGACATAGATTCTGCCCCCCACACACACTTAAACTAGTCTGTCCAAGGACTTCAGGCTTTAGATTGACAGATCAAGTGGCAGACTGGCAGAAAGACAAAGGATGCACAATTTGAATACTGCATGACTGGGTTTAGCTTTTTAAAACTGAGTTGATAAATTGTGAGGCATGCATAAAATTAAAGGTACTATGATTAAAATTGTTTCAGAGAAATGCACGTCCTGTGCAGGCTCTCTCCCATAAATGAGATGAATATTTTGTTGGCTAATTCATCATGCACTGAATGGAACTACCAAGCAGCCATTTACATGCAGCCAAGTGACATATTACGCATTTAGAAACTAGACACTTAATAAAATTACTTTGTCGGCTTTTACCCAAACTTTTTAAGGTGTACTGTAGGACATAAAAATGTTAGGTCAATGCAGACATTCAAACTGTTCAAATGCCTTTTGCTGTCATTATTATTAATAATGTTGCTTTCACATTACACAGTTCTGTAACCGTAAGTCCCACTGTAACCATGATAAAACTATATTAAAGCACAAAATATATTTTCATACCTATTTTATTCAATGAGAGCATCCGAGTAGGGAAGAGACATGTATCTCTTAAAATATGATTAACAGATGTAAGACACATCATTCTTTATTTGCATTTTATTTTAAAATTTAATGTCTGAAATTATTTTCCTTTTCTCAATAATTAATAGAAAATCTTTATTGGCATGGCAGCAATCAAAGCCTTGTAATTATGACTGATCAGCTTTTTTGCATTTTTCCATTGATATTTCAACAGTTTATCTTTACTGATGAACTCAAAGTCTTTTAGTTTGGTAAGTCTTGTTGCCGTGACCCAGATCTTTCGATTATCAGTCAGACTCAAGTTGTCTGGCTATGTTTAGGATTCCTTCCACTAAGCAGACACATGTTAGTGAAATGAAAATATCACTTTACCAAGTGTATAATCTTAAGCTTAACTTTAACTGAAAATATTAAACTATTTACCAGATCCTTATTCATACAGTCAAACTTCATCCGTCTAGTCATTCCATACTTGTTTTCTTTAAATGTTTTGTCTGGGTTATGTACCTGTACATAGAAAAGTGAATCATTTCAAAGATTAATGAAATATTTAAAATGACAAAATGTTTTGAATAGTATTTGTACTGATATGTTGAAGTGGCTGCCTTTTAAGGGTACATTGTTATATTTTCGTATTAAAATAAAATAACTCAATTTCAAATTTGTCCTTTGGGGATTTTGAAATCATGACCCTACCCAGTTTTTTGCCTTCATTATAATCACCAGATTGTCTTGTCTCCATGTTTGCTTTAAAGTATTTACTCTGTTTGTGTGGTACTCTAGATTTACACCCACAGTCTAAAATAGTCCAAACTGCCCTTAGGGTTTTTTTGCATGCAGGGTTTGTTTTCTTTGTGTTGATTCTATTGGAGTGACAACATGTCTGGTGTATTCCGGTTTGTGTCTGTTAATTGCTCAGAATGGCTTGTGTCCCACTCTGATTCTGAACAGGATTTGTATAAAGTTTGATATTTATGTACGTGTCTTGTAGTATTTGTGTCAATTCTTTTTGTTGAGTACATTATTATTTAAAAATATATATCAATAAAAAAATAAACTGAGAAATAATATCCTCTATATATGTTTTATTAAACACTATAACAGAAACATAACTTTATGTTTTTCTCGGAAGGAACATTCATCAAAATGAAACAATAGAAACAAACACTTGAATTTTTCTTAGTCTGCAATTATTAAATCTCTGTTGTATGAATATTGAATGTGAACATTCAAATGTTTGTTTTCCTATCATCATATTCATCTAAAATATGTGTATTTTAATGTTTTTCTGCTCTTGAAGAATCCTTTTTTTTGTTTTCCATACTAATTATATAATGAACAATCTTCTACAACAGGTTAATTTAAATGATTAAGAAAGCATAGAACATTTCAATATTTAACTGTGAAGGTATTTTCATACTTTGGATTGATCACTGGCTTCACACTAATCCCTTTGTCCATCAGGGAAGGAGAACCCTTCCAGACTAATGTAACTGTACCCCCCACTAATGACAGCAAATAGCCCTGTCGGCTAGATGACAGCAGCTGAGAACAATACTTAATGCTGACATCACTTTACATCTATTTTAGGTTTCTTCCTTTTATAGTGAGGTGTTTCAAATTGCTAGGCTGCTCCCCAGACAAAGCACATATAAAACATGAAAAGAGGAGGTTCCCTCTGTGCTTGAGAGTCATTTCAGCTCTGCTCAGCCTCTTGTTCATTTCTCTCCAAGTCCCAGCTCTAACACCTAAATTTTTTTTAAGCATGCCACCCAAGAAGATTGAACCAAAGAAACCTGAGCCCAAGAAGCCAGAACCGAAGAAAGATGCAGCTCCAGCTGCTAAACCAGCTCCTCCTCCGGAGCCACTACCTGAACCACCCAAGGAGCCTGACTTTGATCCAAAGAGTGTTGCTATCGAGTTCTCAACTGATCAGATTGAAGAGTTCAAGGAGGCATTTACCTTGTTTGACCGCACACCAACTGGGGAAATGAAGATCACGTATGCCCAGTGTGGGGATGTGATGCGAGCTCTGGGCCAGAACCCGACCAACTCTGATGTACTGAAAGTCCTTGGGAAGCCACGGCCAGAAGACATGAACATTAAAATGCTGGACTTTGAGACTTTCCTGCCAATGCTTCAACACATTTCCCGTGCAAAGGATCAAGGCAACTTTGAGGATTTTGTGGAAGGGCTCAGGGTTTTTGACAAAGAAGGCAACGGCACCATTATGGGAGCAGAGCTTCGTCATGTGCTCGCAACGCTTGGCGAGAGGATGACAGAAGATGAAGTGGACAGACTGATGGCTGGGCAGGAGGATGCCAATGGGTGTATCAACTATACCTCATTTGTAAAGCACATCCTCTCTGGTTAACGAGGACATTCAACCAAAACAGACAAACCTTCTTGTTTTTGTCACTTATTGGATCATTGTATATTTAGAGGTGAGATTGATCTGAAAGCAGTGAAAATATGTTGAGGCTGTTATACTCAGAAGTTACTTTTGAGCAGAAAATGAAATTGTAAGTTGTTCTTTTGAATAAACGTTTTTAATAAAAATGTCAATAATTTACCATTGGCAATGAAGATACATTGATTAATAAAGAAAACATGATTACTACATGCATTAAAAGTGACTTTTCAATATACTAAACATTTAATTTAGAAGAAAGAAGGACTACACATGAAAATGCACATTTATGTACACACCTTGACAAATGGTTATAACGTAATCTGGGAAAGCAGAAAGGGAAAATAAATATTTGGTTCCATCTTTAAAAGGAGAAAACTTTTTTTTTCTCAGTTCTGCTTCAAAAGAACAGAGTTTCAATAAGCTTGCTTTTGTGCAGCAGCTGCTTTGAATCAGCATATATATATTTCACTTACACACACATGCACACACACAGAAGAGCAAGACAGGTGCACCAAGGACAGACCTCCTCACATTATTTGCAGAGCTGGCAGAACAATTTGCAATGCCTTTGTAAAGTAAATAAAGGTTCATATAAAGCGAAAAATGTATGAATATAACATGACTTGACTATTTCAAGTCTTACTTTGCAATAAAAAGTACAACAAAGGATGTTTATAAATCTTGCCCTTCATGTAGTTGGATTACTAAATGTGTAAATTATGAGTACTTCATTATATATATTTTTTTATAATTTATGATTATTTATACATTTTAACTTTGTAGAGTTTATAAGAATAAACTTCAATACATAGCATGAATTCATTTTCATGATTGCAAACACTATCTGTCAAAAAATATATAAATAAAACAATAATGATTTGTCATTATTTTGCTATCAGTGGACTTGTGGCTGGAAAAATGATACCTGATGTTATTATTACCACCTATTTAAAGGTAACATAGTTCATCTAAGCTGATGGAATACATGGCAAACAAAAGAAAAATAATCTAAGGGTTTTTGTTTTTTTTATTGAGTGACTTTACCTCATTCCTTTTCATTTGATTACCTAACATTTTTCTCTGTGCAGCTGATCTGCACCAAATCTGTACAGGACCACAGTACAAAAAATAAATCAATCAGTAATTTACTGGTAGCAGCTTGAATGTGAGATGCTCTTCAGATTTATTCTCTGTTTTTGCGTAATTGTAAAAGGAGTAGAAAGAAGCAGCTTAACAAGCAGAATTGGCACTTACTCTTTGCAGCTGTCAAGTGGATGCAAAAGAGGTTTTAAGTAGGCCGGGCATCCAACTCCATAACCAGTTGAGCACTAGCCAGAAATTTAGACCCATCGAGATTAATCAGCAGCTGTTAGCTTTAAACTTCTTTGTCAAATATGTAGAGCTCCTGTCTGGAAGGCCACAAAAGCTTGTGCTTTACGGTTTAAATGCTAGCAATGGAGAGAATGGACAGATGGACACAACATTGTAAACATTAGCAAGGCTTTTATTGCGTAGGTATCTCACACTGTTGGGGTTATGGACTGCAGTATATTAAAATGTCAGCTGAACAAACTGCTCTAGGGCTGGATCAGCTCAAATGGCAGCATAGAATACAATGGTACACACAAACACATAAACAGATATAATCACCAAGCTTAATTTAGCCTAAGCTACAGTGCATAATTGTAAGATTTTCAGGTTTTTACTAAAGGCTTCATGCAGCGATCCAAAAACAAAGGGCTCTTTAACTGTAATTTACTTCCAGCTATCAAATTATGTAATGGCTGTCTTATGTTTTTGTGTATCTGGCAAAATGGCGCGCATTCATTAGGGAAATGTTTTTTTAATTGAAATAGATAACCCGTAAAAGACAAACAACAAAACAAAACAAAAAGACACTGATGAGGTATTCAATGTCATTTAAGCATCCATTACAAAGTCAAAATTGTGAGATGTTCACGTGTTTTATTCCCTTGAAATATTCTGAAAACAGACATGTTTTTGGTAATGTCATGGCCAGTTTAACGCTCTTTTGCACGTTGGTTTCAAATTACCATAAAAGTAATGACAATGATAAATGGCAACCTAGATTATAAAACAACTGGGGAGGGAGGTATGCCAAAGTCAAGATCAGCCAGCATTAGTCATTGGCAGCTTTCCTTCTTACACAGGAAGGAACTAAATCTGCCTCAATTAGAAAAATAAGGACTCATTTTATTTGCCAAAAGACTGACTGTTACTTCACTTATAAGACATTTGAAGACTGATACTGTGTCAGCAAAAATTATTTGATAATAAAAGAAATTAATTAATTTGACTGGTAATTTTTGCATAGGTGCAGTATATATGAAGGGATTGCTCAGACTCCTTCATGGGTAAAATATCCTCAATGCTGTTTTCATTATCGTTCATTACACACGTCATGCCCAGCAATCAATATTCTCTCACCTTCTGCAGCATATCAACTGGATTAAAAGCAGTTCTAAGGGCAGTATTGCGGAGTGTGTGTACTTGCAATCTTGAGACAAATGAGTCTGCTCTATTGAGAAATAAGCACGGGTTTTAATTAAGGAGCTAATTGTGAAGTTCACATACAAACATTTTTTTTCAGAGGAGTCATTTAATTGTAGCTTATGAAACATCCTTCCGTCCAGACAGTTATGTGTTTTCTGGTTATGTAAACTGTGTGACTGTATTTCCTCCAGGAAAGAGAAGGTAGATGCTGCTCTTGAAATGAACTAGAGATGCTTTTTTGAGGTAAAATTTCTCATGAGCTTTGTTCACACTCAAAGACATCAATGTGGTTTCAAAGCTGAAACACTGTGAAAAAGATCATGTTTTTTTATTTTTTACAGAGCTGTTATAATTCCCTCTCATCTTCATCTTCAGCTACTGCATGACCTTGAATATTTTTTCATTTAAGCAAGAAAACAAGAGTTGCATAGAAAATGTTCTGTTGTCAACTGTAGTATGCAGGGAGTAGCTTTGCAGTAGTTTTGAGAAAAAACAAAAAAATAATTTATGTTCTATAGCTGGTCCTATGAACAAATTGTGGCTAAACGACAGATCACTAAAACTATGTTACAACTATGTTTCTCTATTTGTGGTTACAAAGTCTGTGCTAGTTTAAAGCACACATACTGTCTTGACAAACTGAACCTTAGTGGCTTTTTTATAGCTATTTAAGGGTACATTTATATGGTGCATTTCATATAAAACTCATCCGTGTAATGTGATTTAAAAAAATAGATATTTTCAACTAAAACAAAGAATGTTTATCCAAAAGCAACAAATGGACACTGTAAAAACAAGAATAAAATTGATATATCAAAAATAAGAGAAGTTAAAGACTTTTTATGGACTAGTAGACTAACACTAGCCTGGTAAAACTAGCCCCTTGTCCTACACTATTTTCTTCATACAGAGGGCTCTTGTTAATTGAAGAACGAATGCTTCCTATTTTTAATCTTACGTAATTGCTAATGTATGCCCATGAGATATGTAATGTGCCTGTTTGAAGCTATGATGCTTACCAGAAATTACCTGCACTCTGAACAACCACATTTTACTGCAAAGAGAGAAGTCCCGATGCGAATGAGGTGGCTGTTAATGTTAATTCAATATTTGGAATTGCGGCCGATGCGGACGGAATAGCTTTGCTCACTGCCATTGCTAAAAATTCAGGCAAACTACAATTTTAAGGCAGCACGGAAAATCAACATCATTGTTCACAATTTTTCCATCGGTTCGCTGATCAGCCTGGTAGGAAAACCACCAGGGGAATCGAAGAGAAAGCCCCGACTGTGCTGTAAGCAGGATTTTTTTCCAAGCTGAGTTGTACGGCAAGGCGATGGCAAGGATAGACCAATACTAACCACCTTCTAAAGTTTCTTTCTACAGCCTGAGACATCTACTTGGGATTTGTCTCACTCAAGATCCTCTGGGCTTTTGGTGCCGAGCAGTGGTCCTAATATTTACCGATCACAAACCACCCCACCTTAAATTCATTATAAGAAAAATATATTTTTTATAGTACGCATTAATGATCAAGTAGATAAGTTTCACCATTCCTTGTGTATGTGAAAAAAAATGCCTAAGATATACTTTTTTTTCTCTGTATACTTCTGGTTTCAACTGGACTTGTGCAGGGTTTTTTTTTAAAGGAAAGAGTTCCTTATTTGACAAGATATTTAGTTGTTAAAAAAAAACATCAAGCAAGTTATTGCAGCACAGGTTGCTCAACTGCCAAGAAGTAATTTGGCAGATTACCTGTAAGAAAAGGGCATCTTTGAAATTAAGAATAAAAAGTCATTTGGTGATAGCTGTAATTGGATTGAAGCCATTGGGGACTGCACAAACAATTCCTTCATATCTTTTAAGTTTGTTATGTTGAATTGCATCTCTCACTTCAATTGTGTCTCTTTGAAAACTCAGTCTTCATTTTTGCCTTGGCTGGTCATCCACTTTTCAGTGATTGTATTCAGTTCCAGTACAAACAATATGACTACATCTCTTCACACTGCACAACGGTATGTTACAACCCAGAATGCAGATCTACAATAAAGAAGAAGAAGGAAAGCCCAAAAGTGAGGAGATGCTGCTCAACAAAAACATAAGCACATCCTTAGAATTTTGTGCAGAGAACCTTCAACTTTAACATCACTACAGTTAACGACATTTATTTATTTATTTTTCTCCTCTCCAGGGGGTCTTTTGTGTCTAGTGTCCCTTATATGAAAGTAGGCTGACAGGAAAGGGGAAAGACATGCGGCAAATGTCGCCGGGTCCGGGAATCGAACCCGCGACGGCCGCGTCGAGGACTCAAGGCCTAAAAACGTGGGTGGAGCTATCCCCTACGCCACCACAGCACGCCCCATTAATGACATTTACAAAGCGGTTGTTCTGTGTTTATTAACATATTGACGTGTGTTAATGTGAGAGACATGAGTGAATCCTTTATAAAATATGCAAGCAGAAATGCTTGTGGAGAAAAGACATTTATTTTTCGGTGGCTTTGAAGACATCTGAAATTATAATTTCCATTGTTCAAATCTCTACCTGTCTTTTTTAGTGACACATCTACTTTCAAGTAAGCAACATTTAATTACCATGGAAATATATTATATTGCTTGTACTAAATCCAGGTTGCTGATATACTTTCTTGAGCAGTATTCTAGTGAGTGACTTGTGAGAGGTTCAGGTGAATTTTTGTTCACTCGTGCTGCTGGCTCAACAGTGAGGCCCAACATCCTCATTATGAGTGACATGAATTTGTGCCACCATGTGATACCTGATCTGGATTTGGTTGTGAAGACATTTAGGAGAATTTTGTTTCGGATTATTTTTAAAAAATGTATAAAGAAGTGCTGCGTTAATGAAGCCTTAATGAAAAATTATTACTAAAGATTATCTGAACACATATTGTAATTGATTGTATAATATACAGTAATTTTACTGAAAATTACTGTATATTATGATGGCGTATGACAATTGCACAACATGAGGAGGAGAAAAATGCATTCTTTATTCTTATGTTGTATTTTAAGACAGAAGCTTGTATAAAGAAGTATTTGGTTTTTCCTGTTTTCTTTATGTCATCTCAGAAAAAATTAACAGCAGACACAGCAGTACACTTAAAACTTTCATGGTAAACTTAAATGGTAGTGGAAGTTGTGGAAGTTATTGTTGTTCCCTGTTTACAACTTGGGAAAATAAGTAAATTCAAAACATTGTCTCCTCAACAACATATATGTAATGGAAGACTAAAAGACTGCTCTATGTTATCTTTGAAAAATCCTTCATTTGATATTTCTATTTCAGGGTGGCCTATAAATAAAAATGTTTCTTAATGAGGTCAAAGTTTTTATGAGGGTTCCATGGCTGCCTATATGGAAGGTGAGCCCTGGCTTAGATCTCAAGGGATGTCTCCTTTGACTTATTCAGTTCCACGTAGTTATTATTTTTCATAGTCTGTCCTACTTGACAAGGTGAGAAGTTGTTATGCTAAAAATTAAGATTTCCCTTATTCTGCAATAGCAAGTTGAGGCACAGATTTATAGTAAAAAAAAATCAAATCATAATTCATTATGATGGGAGAAAAAAAATCAAACAAAATCTTAACACAAATTAATAATAATTTTAAAAAAATTAGCAAGAATTATAACTTAGCAATAAATAAAGTGGGATTCATCATGTTTATAAAGTACACCGATCAACACACCCTCCCAATGGAAAATATGTTTACATCATCTACAATTAACATCCATGTCAATTACAGAGAATTAAGTAATTTGGATATGTCTTGTTGACGTCTTATATGTTCCAGGGCACACTAAATGAGGATCTGTGTCCTAAGGTCTAATCTCAGCTCACTTCTGCACACTATTTATTTATTTATTTTTTAGCTGTAATAGAGAAACCATATTAGAAATTACAGAAAGAGCCTCTGGCCAAAACATCTGAGTGGTACAACGCTGAAACACTTTCTTATGTTTCTCATTAAATATGGCAGATTTACTTACCTTCAAGTCTGCCTTAATTTTTTTTGGTGAGCTTGACAGCCTACTCACTTTCTCATTTGCTCCCTTTGCTTCACAGGTGCAGATTTAGTAGTCAGGAAAAGTTTACATTTAATTCTACTGCACCACAAAACATATCAACAGAACACCCAAAATCTCTGTATGAACAATAAAATGTAACGGTGTCAAAAATAAAATTATATAAATAAAAATTTTCCTCTAACCCTTAAAAATGTCAGGTAATTTAAGAGGATTTAGAAAGAAATACAAAAAAACTTGTTTCAGGGAAGAATCCTAATTAATCCACCAAAGTAGTGCTATTACGTTAAGTAGGATGTTAATTTCACTATCCAATGTTCCTTAACAACATCACTGCTTTGAATCTCTTTCAAAAATACACTAAACATTAGCATCAGTTCCAGCCATGGCAAATTCTAAAAATACTGGTATGTAATTTTTAATAAAATACATCGTGTCCGCTTTGAACAAATTTGACCAATGAAAAAGTACAATAATTACAATATAAAAACAAATGTTATGTTAGGCTTGGCATTATTATGCAATATGAAGCCTAGGTGTAAATTCAAACTGGAAGACTCTATTCATCTCACCTGCCCAACCAAAGATGTCTTCATGTGCCTCGATTCCAACCTAGCGGTGATGGTCTCCTCCTCCAATCATCAAGCGTCGCTCCCTTGATAAGATCCAGCTGTTCATCGGCTTCCACTCGTTGGCTGAGCTTCAACCTTCCTCCACCCCTCCTCTGCCTTCAGCTTGTGGTTTCTTCAATATCCTTTCAATCTTCACCATCCTCTCCACCACCAGTGTCCAGGCCCAAGGGGGGAAGATATCTCTAATCTTCATACACAGCGGCTCATTCTCTCTGACAGCGGTTACCAGCGCAACGTCTTCCTCCTGGGTCCGAGCGCCAAAGACTTTCATTTGTCAATTAAACTTTCTAATACCACTCTCTCTCTGTATATGAGTCTCTCCAGGTTGAAATAGATTTATGTACATGTATTTGCAGGTTAGAAACCTCAAAAATAACAACAATGCACCTTCACTTAAAATGACAAAGATTGCACCCCCTTTGGTCCACAAAATGCAGTACAATGAGGACTTTGAAAAACATCTCCCAATACTCTGTTCATGCATCTGTCAAGATTTTGCAGATAAGAGGTAAACTCAGTAAGAACTGTTGAGACCCAGGAAGTTATACTTTAAAAATGCACTCTTCTACATGCAAAGGTGGCTTTCCCTAGTTCTCAAGGAATAAATTGGAGACCCTTACGCTACATAAATACATTGTCAATATGAGTTAGAAGTGGTTTACTGAAAAATCATCAGTGCAACATCATTGGTACGATAGGTGGAGCAAAATCTCTATACTAATGTAAACTACTCAATACTCATTAAATGTAGAGTGTTTATTTGACTGTACTTAATAAGATCAAATGTAACATTTATGAGGCATTAATGTTTGTCACAGCATTATTGAGAGTTTTTGCAGAGAAATGTGTTATCTAATGAAATAATGGTCCCCAGTAATATAAAATAATTACAGAATTAGTGAGGATATTTGCTGTCAAATTAAAGCAGAATGTGATGTCAGTTATCACTTCATTGTTTCATCATTGATCGGAACTAACCCTGTGCCATTAAATAAGATAAACAGACAGAAGATTAATTTGACGTTGCAAAGTTCTACATTACAATTTCACAAAAATACAACAGAAACTCAAACAAGGTGACAACAATTGGGCATGCAATTTGAATTGGGTTATGCAATTCACAAGAGACATAATAATTTTATATAATGAGTTTTACCTGTGTAAAGAGACATTTGTTGTAATTCACTGTGAGACGTGCTTCTTAAACTATTACACAAATCTCAGTACATTCTACCTGATTTTTTGTTAGCATTTTGCGGCAAACTTTGCTGTGCTTTTTTCCTGTGCCATCCCATAAATAACTTAAGAATAAATATATCCACCAATGGACTCATTAGGTGTAAATGTTGTTGAACAACATAAGAACATAACCTAAAAACCATGAAGCAGATGATTCTCACTATGCTTTCCTTATGAGTGGGATTTCAGCACAGCATCAAAACCCAGAGTCTCTGACTTCCTGCTGTTTGTGGCGCTCCACCCAATTATTGAACATGCTGTAATAAGTGTTATTATGTATTCTAGTTTGTTCCTGTTAGCGATTTGAGCAAAAAGGGTCAAATAACATCTGTAAGTTTAAATACAAATGACATAAGTATGCTAGATAGATAATTGCATTGCTATTAATATCCTAAATCCAACTAAATTACTAAATTAATAAATGTGCATTCTGTATTTTTTGTGTACAGCAGGTGTAAAAGTTTTAAATTGCCACATTGTTAATATATAATCATAAGAGAAGTAATTTGTTCACCATCAATGCATTCTTCTTGCCTGGAGGTACTATGGGCTTAACAACTCTCTACCCACTGGTTTCTATTCAGGCAATATGAGTTTACATCCACCTGTGTAAAACAGAGGAATGACAGTCAATTTTACCTGACCTTGCTGGTAAATTAAGGCTTCCTGAGTTATCTGGATAACCTTGGCTTTTGGCGTTTCTTGTCAATTGCAGACCCCAAATATATTTTAATTAGCTGCACTATAGATGTCACTGTCCTTCAGAAGGTGACAGAGGCAAAAGAAAAACCATTAAGGTTGTTTTTTGTTGTTGTTTTTTTTTAAATATAAGTGGAATTTTTTTAGCTCCATTTGTCAGTCTGTCCGACCACGTTGATAATTCACCAACCGCCCTGACAGGTGAGATCAGCTGCAAAGACACAAGTGGTCAGACAATCAATTTGTAAACAAAGCCAAACATTTTGTGTGGTAACACACAGAAGAGTAGACACACTCTTGCACACGTATGCACTGATTTGACAGCTCTGACAACCAACCTGACACCTATTAGAGAAGGAAAAATACTGCAATGCAGGTTTGTGAATGCATAGATGATATTTTCTCTGGTTTTCCTGTGGCTTTACCTTCCCAATTTCAGATCAATATTGTCTATGTTAAGAAGACTTCTACTAAATGAGGAGCTAATGTGACCAAGTTCTCACAACTGTTCCTTGTGCTTATTAAATCAAAAGTTGAATGTGTATTGCAAAGTTAATTTTCCAAAGTAAGATAGTTTAGAAACAGGTAAAATATAATTTATCCAGCAAAGAAAAGTCATGTTTACTACCTTGGCTTGGTTGACAAACAGGTGGATGAATCTACATCAACTTAAACCTGTAATAAAATTTAATATATTGACTTATATGCATGTTAACCCAATGCTCAACATCACTCCTCTCTCTGACCATGCTGCCAGTGAAATTCTAAAAGAACAGTGTAGTGTTGTGTTGTTCATGAACGATGAGTTCAAATGAACGAACTGCAGCAAACCATTTCATTAACTGATTTGTTCATTTCTCAGTTCAGAGTCTGTGACTCATTAAAGTATAGTAAAGATTCACCCAGTGAGAGGCACAATGCCACTACTACAGAGTAGCTGTACTGTCAATCGGGACGTGCGTCATTCATACTAATATTATTTTTCAAGGCAGAAAGGTTATCGTCACTGTCGTTCTTGTCTTAAAGAAGGAACAAACCCTTTCACACTCAATAGTGTTTTGTGAATCAGGACGTGATCCATTCACACTGTACCACAGCCCATATTTTAATGTACTGATCCTAGAAATTTAGTACACTCAAAGGAAATGGTGTTCGCATCACACAAACATTAAAGTGTTTAATTTATATGATGAAAGAACAGTGCTTAAACAGAATCAAGGTTTTATTGAAGATTAACACGGTGGTGGTTTAACTCCCATATGACCAATGTTAGATAGAGACAACCTCAATTTATTTTTATTTTATGGTTATGGAGTTATCAAAACCATGAAATGAGTGAGTGCTTTTGTTCAGTTTTATTATTTATTTTTGACAGTGCATTAATAGGTTAAAGAGCAGAGAAATGATAAACCTTATGCCAAATCCTGTCTTTGCTGATTTGATACTAATAAGAGTGTCAAAAGTGAAACTCTTACGTACTTAGTCTAATTGAACCACATTTACGTATTTTCAGTTTTTTATTCTGTTCACAAAGGCATTAATAAATGTGAAGGAGAACAGCTATATTGGAAATTCAGTCGTTATAAAATGCAGGTCACATAAGCAATGACAAGAGAATAAAATGGATGTCTGCTATTGGATAATCCATTTAAGCTAATTTATTAAACACCTATACAAATTTATTTAAACTGTCTTTCAGGCAAAATAGGATAAATGAACAAGCTGAATCAAGTTTGTTTCAAAATATTTAAGTGGTGAACTATGAACACGAGTCAATTCATTTAGATCATGTTCTTGTTAAGAACGAACAGCTACAACACTGTCAGTCGTACCTTGACATATTTAACTAGCTCCCTATTACTTTCCCATTATCAGCTGCCACCCTGTGGCATTTTCACAAAAACCTTTGCTTCTGTGAGAATAGCATGATGGCTCTCAATTGATAGCATGGTAAAAAGGTCACACATCCAAATAAATGCCAACAGTGCCAAAGTATTTACCCATATATAAACACTCCAGCTAAACAGCAGCCTTGTGCACACACAGGGAGATCCCGGTTTGGCTGAAAAGACTTGACGTAGTGTGAGCCTGGCCTTTAATTAAACAGTGCAGGATTGATTTTTCTTTTTTTTCCTTTTTGGCCACAGTTGAATGGATCTGTGGAAGAAACTTTCTTTAATTATGACTTGGCATTGTGTCCAATAAGATTAGATGGCTTTCAGAGGGTAATTAAGAGTAGTACTCTCACTGCAAAACCTTTGTTAAAAAATAAATGATCACTCCTCCTTTCTGCAGTGATATGTCAACAGCTACAAGCTTCCAGAAAGGTATTTTACTGACTTTATTGTCATTTAGCCTTATGATTTTCAGAGAGAATTGAGTATATTAACTTTTGTCTTCAGTTGAGTTTGCATGGTTTTTATTTAGTTTTATTTATGTCATTTTTTTCTGAGGTCACAGGGATGTTCATCAAAGTCGATTTCTGCTAAGCACAACAGCAGACGAATTGGAACAACACCTGAACATATATTAAGCTTTCTTTTTCAAAGATTCCATAGTGTATGTCAAAAATTGAAGACATAAACTACCACATTTATTTAACTTTACTGCTTCAAGCTTATGCAATATGGTATGTACTTAGTTTTTAGTTTGGCTTCGTATTTGCTAACTCAGTGATAAAGCAAATGTTATTGTATGTTGTTAATCTGAAATCTATATTTTTTCCTATTGTGTGGAACCTGTATCTATATTTGCTTTGGGTCCTATGCAACCCCCAACATGTACAATGCTGATGAAAAATTTTATGTAGATTTAGGCAAGCATTATGTTGGTGATTTATTAAATGTGAGGAAAAATTAGCTAAAATAAACTCTAAGATAGAAAGAAAGAAAAATGTACACATGTATCTTAACAGCACATGGCTCAGATAAAACTAAAAGACTGACCATTAAACTCTGTATGATATCTCTATCTGTTTAGAGGATACATGAAATAGTCATCAGCCTGTCTCTGGATCTATTTCCTGACTCTTTTCTTTATCCCTCTATTTTCTCTTCAGCTACTTTTGTTGCAAATCTGTCCTCCCTTTGCTCTCCAGCCTCCTTGCTGCCTCTAATGCCTCCCTCTCATGCTCTTCTCGCTCCAGTGGTCTGTTTTTCCTCCACTTCAGTCCATATCCTGAAGCTAAAGCAGCCGATCTGGCTCCCTGTGCTTCTAACCGGTGTGTTCTCCTCTTCACATACTACCCGTCTTTTGCCCCATGCTTGCTCTTGAGGAGAAACCGCTGCTGCGTCCTTGGGAGTTGTGCGGAGCCTGAGGATTAATGTGATGTTTAGGTCTAAGCATATCGTCCATCATCCTGTACTACTTCCAGGATGCTGCAGCAGGATCTCTTCCCTCATTTGCTGGAGAATCTCTGTGAGTGCTTTACCTTTTGCAATAAAAATGCATTTAGTTGAGTTAAACTCCTGTAAAATTGTCGTTGTTGTCTTTAATTTTGCTACATGTATTTTCGCTTGTCTATCTTAACTGGGATTATAATATTCTATCTATCTATCTATCTATCTATCTATCTATCTATCTATCTATCTATCTATCTATCTATCTATCTATCTATCTATCTATCTATCTATCTATCTATCTATCTATCTATCTATCTATCTATCTATCTATCTATCTATCCGTCCGTCCGTCCGTCCGTCCGTCCGTCCGTCCGTCCGTCCGTCCGTCCGTCCGTCCGTCCGTCCGTCCGTCCGTCCGTCATTTGTAATGTTCTTAAAACTGGAAGATTTGATCAAAATATATTTGTTTTTGCTTTAATTATATTAGTTGTTTAGTCACAATCCCCGGTGTGAGAGTGCTATATATGTCTGATGTAATTTCATTTCATTATAGTTCTGAAGTGGCAGCCCCATATTGTGATGCACTTCATAAAATAGATGGCATCATGAAAAGACATCATCCTGGAAGTTAAAGTTTGGGCACAGATGGGTCTTTCAAATGAACAACGACCCTAAGTGCATAGCCAAAGTGGTTAAAAGTGGTTTAACAACAACAAAGTCAATGTTTGGCATGGACATTACAAAACCCTAATCTTAAACCAATAAGGAATTTGGGACCAGACCTGAAAAGGCATGGCAGAAAACAGATGTAAATTTCTTATTTTAAGGAGAAGTAAATCTCTAACATATTATTTATTGTAGTAAATTATTGTAAATTTGATCATTTTAACTGAACTAAAAAAAAGTTTGGAGTTATTTATCTTCAGACTTATTTTCTATTGATATATGTAAACTTCTGGTTTCACCTGTGTATCATTGTTTGCTTATTATTTTTTATTTTACAAGATGGAACTATTAGAGAGTAGATAAGTGTGAGTAAAGCTGTATTTATAGGCTATATTTTAAACATTTCTTTTTTTCTTCAGCCCAGGTAAAAAAAAAGCCCACAATAGATAACCAATATTCCACCTAATTTTCTTTTTAAAACTCACTTAGAGATGATATTTTCACCCTGAAAAAGGAATAGCTCACATGAATATTTAAAACTCCATAATTAAAATGACATTTATTCCTGCCAGGGGGTCATGTAAACATCTCACCAAGCTTTAAATGCTTTAAATGCTTTAAATGCATGTTGCCCTTGCCTCTACCGCTGATGTAACAGATAAATGTTAAGCTTTTATTGGTTTAGTGTCTGTATGGCAAGGTTCTGACATTATTTTCATCCAATTCATTTCATATCCATATTATTTTTTAAGCAGGAGCACCCACCATTCATTGTATTGTGTTAATTTCCTAAATTACCAATTTGTTCCAAATTGTGGTGATAAAGCCATCATTTGTCAATTCTTTGATGAAAACTAAAAGACATTGAACATCTCATTAGGAATTTACCATGACTGGTTTCCCCTTGATTTGCTTGTGATTGTTGGGGTTTTGGGTTGCTGTGCTTCTGTGGTGGCAGGTTGCCACCAGGGGGTGGAACTGAACAGGGTGTGCCTGCACATTCAATTCATCAGTCATTAGCAGGAGGGTAAGAGGAGCCGGCTGCCAGTCATTTATTGCCTGAGTATAAACATTAGCAACACCTTTCGCTCTCTAATTTTCTTTTATTATTTTCCATGTTCTCCAAGCTTGCTCTAATATTTGTCCCTTGTGTTTTCCCTGAAGGTTACCTTCAAGGTACAAGGAAGTTTTCTACCATGTTGCTTCCTAGATTCATTGTTCAATTCGCTTCAGCTCAATCAGCCTTTGTATTAAAACAACCATGACCAGCACTCCCAGGGCTCTTTTTCACCATCATCCTCCAAACCTAACCTGTCAGCCCTCCAACACTCTCCACTTTCTAAGTCTTTCCAAGTACCTCCTGCTCCAAGCCTTTGTGGTGGCTTAAACATGTGGTGTTTAAGCCACCACATAAGCTAACACCCAGACTCAACTCACTCCTCCCAGGCCTTCATCATCCTTAACTACCAAAAGTCAACTGCAAACAGTATCCCCATCTCTTATTCTGCCCTGCTCACATTCTCAGTCTCTCCCTCATATTGTTTCAGCAATAAGCTCCAAGAACCTCCCAGACCAACATCACCTCATTACTCACTGTTCTCAAAAAAAAATGTTTAACTTTTGCTCTTTTCTGCTGAAATTCATCTTGCATGTGGCTCAAAAGCTTATCTAAACCACGACAGTGATAAACTGGACAAAAGTGAATAAAAACTTATTTTAAAACTTTGTTTTATTTATCCTCGTCTGCCTGCAGTACAGTTAAGCGTGGGGAGTTGTATCACAAGGTATTCACTGATGATTCACAATACAAATTCTGTTGGTCTATCTGGTTGTCTATTTAGTGACCTGATGGATCCAGGTGAAATGGTAAAGATGAACAAGTTTGCATTGTAAGAAAGTATGAAGAGCTTACTCATAGTAGACACCCGTGTTACTTATCATTTTAAAACTCTGCCATCAAAACTTATTTGAGCCGCAACATAATTGTCATTGGATTGTCTTTGGGTCACACAAACGCATTCATCCATGTTTAAAGTTGTTTATCCTGCTGAAGTTCAAAAGGGGCTGAGGTTTTTCTCAGCCTATGCAGGGTGAAACTGGGGACACCAATGGCAGGATGCCATCTGTCACAAGGAAAACGCATGTCGACACTCACTTAAACTGAAATTTGGTAACCAGATTGTTTAACTTCTGTGTCCTTGCACTGTGCAAAGCATCGTAAATACAAACCCATGTTTAATATTAAAAAATGACACAAATGACAGGACTGAGGAAGGTCAACCACACACTCACATTTCAAAAGTAGACATATTTTTGCATTCTTACTAAATTATTTGATCGACTGTTTGTCCTACTACTCTTGTTATTTATGTCCTAAATATGCCCTGTTTTCTACTATGTACCATTTTAATAGTTTAATGTGAGTTTGCTATATTCATCTCTATGAACTCAACTTTTTGATCATTTTACCTTTTGTTAAAAATAGTGCTTTTTTTTATTACTATAGCATATTATTTTTTATTACTAAATTCTAATCTTTGTGACTTCATTTTCCGTTATTAGTTGTCCTTTACAGGAGACTATCTAGCCTTCAGACTGATTCTAGGATTCGTGAGTGCATTCGAAAATGAGAAACCTAAAGTAAAAAAGAATTGTGTGATATTGTGATTTAAAAAAGAAACAAAAAGCATTTCATTTTATATATCAAAAACACTAAGTGGTTTTGAGAAATGTTTATATGGAAACTGAACTGAATTCTTTTCAGTAAAGAAATGCACAACTTTAGAGCTCTTTTTAAAGGATTGAAGGGGGAAAAAAATCCATTTTAGGGTTTAAAACTGGTTGATCGTTTTATCAACCTTAAGAGGTTATTTTTCTTGACACTTTTCTGATCTTTGAGATCACCAGGAGATGTGTACCAATAGAACTGGTGTGCTCAATTAGTCTCACTGTAAAAAAACATTGTTTGAAGGGATGATACCTTGTGAAACCAGTTTTCTATGTGCTAAATAGGAAAAAATAACAACAAAAAAATGTCACTGGAATAAATTAACATATGAAACTGAACACCATAAAAGGGTTAAATAAAAAGGAGAGCATGGTCTTGTAAGGAAGGTTAAATGAAAAATAGAGTGCCACATCTCTTGAGAACAACTTCTTGAGAGATGTCTGTGAAGTGTTGAGAAATGAATGGCATCATACTCTACACTTACAAGTGCATGCATACAAAAATAATTATAGCCATCATTATTATCTTGTGTTCAAAAGAAGACAAAGTCTAGGTGAAGAAGAAAATGCTCAGCGGGAAACAATTCCCTGGAGAACAGCAGTACATTGGTTTGCTTGAATGACTTCTCGTTAGCTGGGTTTTGCATGAAAAGTGTAATACTCACTTGGTAAGTAACAGCGATGGTAAGTAACAATGACTTTCATAATTTTTACTTTTCTCCCACACTGTGCCTCCACTCAAATAAATCCACCTACCTCTTACCTAAGATTGTCACCCTATTTCCACCATACGTCATTTTGATGTGTACCATATTATTTTATTCACACACAACGCACTACCCAGATAATTTCACCAAAAGCATAAAAATAGTAAAAAAAAAAAAAAAGAAAAAGAAAGAAAAAGAATCAGGAAAAGAAAAGCATCAGGATAAAAAATTACTAGAGATTGAAAGTTATTTCGTCTACTATTTTTCAGATTTCTTATTTTGCTTATAAGTTCAGTTAATGCATGATCTAAAAAAATAGATGATGCATTAGCATTATCTATTATTAAACAGATGTATTCAAAATGGCTGAATATGTTTTTTTTACCCGCTAATTTATTAACAGATAATTTATTAACAGATTCAAGGGATTTATTCCATGCAGGAAGGGATGCTACAAAAGAAAATCAGAATAAAAAAGGTGGCTCAGATCCTTATCAATATAAAACCTCAAACATAAACATGTTATAACAACTAAATGGATTTTGCCATTTTGAAGGAATTTGGCTAAAGTGGAATGTTTTACAAGGTGTGACCTATTACAATTGGTTTAAAATTAAGAAATAAAAAAAAAACATACTGATAGTCAAACATGGTAGCTTGACAATCTAGGGTCTGGGCTGTTTAGTTGTTATTAGAACTATGACTCTCTAGCAATGAATCCCGATGAGTCACTTTCTAAACAACTAATTATCCCTCTTTTATGGGACAATGACCCAAAGAACACCAGCAACTAAACTTATCTACATTTGCAAGAAAATAAATATTTTTTAAAGCACTGCACCTGATGTTCCAGTTTTTACCTGTTACTACATTAGAAACTTCCTGACTGACAGCAGCAAGTGAAAATGGAAAAATCTAGATCGAGCTCAAGGTTAACCTCCACAGGTACTCCCCAGGGGTGGGAGCCCTTCCCACTACTCTTCTCCCTGTTCACTAATGACTATACCCCATCCTTTGTCCTCTGTTAAACTACATAACTTCGTCATGTTAGTCACCAGCTAGATACAGAATGGAGATCAGTGCATAAAGGTCAGAGGGCCTACTTACATTGTGCACTTTTAACTACTTGGAGTTATGAAACACCTGGATATGTTGGTGGACTTCTATCACCATTTTAATAGCACAGTGACTTATGTGGAATCCTACAGCATTTTAGGCACAATCATCACAGAAGACCTGAAGTGAACATCACAGAAAATGTCCCTTCTGAAACAAAGCCCAGCAGACACCGCTTTTTCTCCACTAGTGAGGAAGTTTTCCTATTCAGAAGATCCTGGTGCAGTTCTATTCAGCTGTCACTGAGTCTGCTCTGTGTACTTCTATAACTGTATGCTTTGCCTTGGCAACTAAAACTGAATCAGAATGCTGCAACAAACAATCCAGACTGCTCATCTGTGAGCCACTGGCATCCTTTCAGAATCTGTATTTATCATGGACCATGAAAAAGGCTGGCAAATACAATACCCTTCACACGGAGGATTTAGACTATTTGAGCTGCAGCCTTCAGGTAAGGACTTCTGAGCATAAAATAAAATACAGTAATTATTAGTGGCAATTTTGCATTTTGGTTGGTCAGGCTGGTGCATGGATCATGACTCCATATAATCAGCTCACTGACCCAATTAAATGGAAATGATACTGTGTTCATGCATGTACAGAAATTACTATGAGCTGCAGCCTTCAGGTAAGGACTTCTGACTGCTGTGAACATAGAAAAACAGCTGAGCATTAAAACAGCTTTTTCCTACAATCTGTCTATCTCATAGACAATTAACTGACATGTGAGTAAGATACATCACTTGTACTGTCCCATAAATGTACATATTGGCTTATTGTGCACACTATGTATGTGTTAACTATGTTAACTATCCAATAACTAATATCACCTGCCATTTAATTTTTTTTTTTTTTTTTGTAAAAATCAGCATTTTGAAATGTGTGCATTTAAGAGTAGGTATTTATTTAGACTCATTTAATTTAACTATTCAACAATAAATATATAACAGATTTCTTACATCAGAAATCTTACTATGACAGATCTTGTACCTTCCACTGAGCAGCCTGGTATAGTTTTATTTTATTATTGTTCTTGCTTTTTTGTTTTTATTTTGTTATCTGTATTGTGGGATATACTGTATATTCTTACTGGAGGTTTCAGTGACCAATAATAAGTCCAAGCTTGTGCAAGCATGCAATTACAAACCGTTGTTATCCTGAAAACTCTGCCAGCTTTCGAATTACTGGTTTCACTAGCAAATACCCTTCTCTCATGTTTAGGCCACTGTTCCTGCACTCAGGGTCATACTTTGTGATTTTAGAATTTACCCCTCTCAAATGTTTTTTTTCTTTTTTTTTTGCTTTTGAGCTGATGTAAAACAAACATACCAACCATTAGCGTGCCAGCTATGACAGTGACATTACTGACACCTCGTGGGTGCGCACATTCTGCCTTGCTGTGCCAGCTCCTCATAATCACTGGATAACTGTGAGGCCACCACAATGACAGCTAATGCTGGTACTGCACTAGTTTGCGGGGGACAGGACTGAACACAGCGATACTTTTAAATAATCAGCAAAAATAGAAAAAGGTGTCACTCCTCTTTGTCTAGCCAGCCCTGTGCTAGCAGCCACAGGGTGACTAACATTATGCACTGCAACATACTGACTGTAAAAGTGGAACCCCAAAACTATATCTCCTTTTTTAAAAACAAAAAAAATCTGCTTTTGAGTTTGGAGAAGTTATTAAATGAGTACAACTTTGAATTTGTTTGTTTGTTTGTTTGTTTGTTTGTTTGTTTTTTCTGGTTGTGTTGAACCAGAAGCCAATTCAAAACATTTTTGGTTAATTGGCAAAAATTGGTTATCAAACCAACAACAATACCTTTTTTAAACAGATATGTGGGTTTAATGTGGGCTTTAAAGTTGTTTCTTTTTTAAAACATACAAACCGAAATGAGTAGGCCTTTCAACAGGATAATGACCAAGGCATATTACCAATGAAACACAGAAATTATTCACAAGAAATAAAATGAACATGTTTCCATGGCCACCTCTGTCTACCTCACATCTGAACTCAATGTAAAATCAGAGGCATGAGCTGAAAACAAGAGCATAAAAGATAACCTAGAACTGTTAAGGAGAGCTGAATCCTCTCAAACTAAATGTTCTGATTGAGATTGTGCTACAATGAATGACGTCATTTCAAATCTTTTTTTTACATATTTCACATTTTTTACCAGTTGAATTGGCAAACTTGTCCAGATCAGTGTGACAGCAGAAAGAGATTTCATTTTGTCAAATTAAATGCGTTCAGTACAAAAATCCATTCATTAAGATGCATCTAGACAGAGGAGCTCTGTGCCTCTTGTTTTTCAGTGAGCATACAATAATTATTAGCAGCAATTTTGCGTTTTGGTTGGTCAGGCTGGTGCACTGAAGCCATGGATCATGACTCCTATAATCAGCTCACCAACCCAATTAAATGGAAATGATGCTGTGCTCATGCATGTACAGAAATTACTATGTAGTATGTAACATCTCAGCTTAAAGGTCAATAACCGGGTTTATCGTTCAACATTTTATAGTAAAATTGGATGAGGTTACCATGATTTGCTGTGCTTAATAATCTATCTTTCAGACAATATAATCTGCTGCAAGATCCCAAAACTTGGTACCCATGGAAAAAAAAAGTAAAAAAGTAGTGTCACGTCTAGTTTTCATGAATTGACAAATATTTTGATGGTACAGCTAACCAGATTTTGTATCCTATAAAATGATTTTTGTAGCAACTAAGCTTCAAAAATTTCCAAAGTCAGAATAGCCACCTAGTGGGTGACTAGAGATCACTTTAGACTTCCTTCTTCAAAAAATGTAATTACAATTCACTCACACATCCATGTCAATTTATCATAGTTATCAATGAGTAATTGATAGCTAGTTATCATTAAGCTCAATTTATAATTCAAATTAGCTTAAAGGTTTTCTGCCTAAGGAAACCCAGTAGATTGCATTGAGTCATTGACTTGAACCATTCACTCCTTAGAGAACAGGTAGCAACCGTAGACCATTGTTTGTGTTTTGTCATTGATGTTACTACAATATCTCATGCTGAGCATGCATATGGCAACAGTGGAGAGGAAAAAACTCACCTGTAACAGGGGGAACAAAAACTGGTATGGCAATGTTATTGCCACATCTAGTTGGCCAGCAAACTGTTGAGGCTTTGAATCCAAACATGATCAATAGAGTAATGTCAGGGGATAGATGAGAGACACCAGACCCAACAAACACACAAATATTCGATTACTAGTGGATACTATAGCAACCAGGGCATCCTTAAACTCCCATCAGTGCCAGAAACATATGCATGGAACATGGTGGATGCAGTGCATGGTAAATAGGCATCTCTTTAATTGGACCAACTTTTCTGTGTTAAAAATCAGTTTTTTGTTTTTGGTCTCATGCAACTTCCTAATTTGCAGAGAGTTGGTTTTAATCAGCTGCATGAAATAACAATGAAAGATAATAACAATAAATATCCATAAATTATAATATGTCACCACATATAATGGGTCTATGTAATAAATGAGTTTCTCTGTTTGAGTTGAATTACCAAAATAAATGACCTTTTCAATGATTTTCTAGTTTATTGAGAGGCCCGGTTTCTTCACTGTCAGCAGTCAGCACAGTGATCTCAGTTTCATAAACTTCCTTTGTTTCATCATCTTGTCCATTATTTTTCATCCATAAACACTCTTAATATGGTTTTCAAGGACTTTTTTTATATACCAGATGAGGTTAATTTACGACATGTGGGGCCTGCTCAGCCACATCGGTAATTGCCAACTGCCAAAGGGGGCACTGCTGGCACCCATTTCTCTCCATTGTAAGTAGAAATTCAGAAAATATGTTCTACAATCTGTGTCTCTGTTGATTGTCATTGTGAAGGACCCATCAATCAAATGTACCAAAAAAAATTACCTAAAGCTTTCAATGCACTACAATCAACAAATGAACACAAAATGTTCTTTTCATTTCCAGAGAGATAACAAAAATTAGCCTGATGGACTTATGCTTGAACTTACGTGAATTTACCTGCTGAATTGGATATAATTACCACTAGGAACATGCCACAACAAGATTATAGTGCTTTAGCTTTTAATTAATTCATGTGGATAAGTGAAAACAATATGTGAGACTCTCCTGAATTTTGCATCAGTGTTACATTTCATAATTTACTGCTTTTACATATGAATAAGTGGCACTGTTAAAATATGGGAATGTATTACTGCTTCAAATGATAGGAAAAGATAAAACACTGAAGATAAAGCTTTTTAGTTTCTCTTGTACATGTTATCTTAAATATATCACAAAATAATCTGATTTGCCATGTGCCGTATGTTGACAGAAAAGGGATGACAAAGCTTTGAATAAAATTGTTAAGAACGTTGTTATCTGCTAGTACTTAAATATTCCTCACAAAAATAAATAAATAAATAGACTGTCTTAGAGAAGAACAGAGCCGATCTAATTGTTGTTTGGAAGGAATGATTATTCATCTTCTTGATGTTATTAGTTTTAGCTCATGGTGCAGTTCTGCTCTTGTTGAAAATCTGATATTGTTAGGGTAACAAAGAAAATAAAGCAAATTTGTCTGATCATGTTAGCAAAGATGGTGTAGCTGTTATGTAATTCTTGAAGTGCACTGCAACCTCTTTTAACTTTTAAACTCATATTCTCAACCAAATAATAAATGTTAGGTTGCACATTTACATATCTCCTGGCCAGAGGCAATGAAGAAATATTTGCTGTATCTATCCACACTTGGGGTCTCTGAAAGTCTATTTTTAATGTGCCAGTGAAATGGCTAGACCTTCAGATCTTTGTTTCCTAAACCATCATAGCAACAGAAATCTATAAAAGCTTTAACTTCCACATGGCTTCTCATTTTCTTTTGAATACAGTTTTGTCACATGCAGTTTTTGACCTTCTCAAGCTATTTTTTAGAAAATCATGAGGATGTTATAATCCTTCTGTTAATATGCTAAAAGCTGTGAAATAATGTATACTCAATGGGATGAAAACAGAATGCAACCATCAATATTTAATAGTGTTCTATACATAACATATTAAAGTCTGAATAGCTTTTCTGCTTCTGCTGTTTGGGGTGGGGGATTTTGGGGTGTCAATACATAATCTTGCCTAGGGCATCAAAAATGACTAAAGGTGGTTCTGACATGTCTGTGTGCACAAGTTCTATGGTTGAAAACATGTGAGATTTATAAACAGCTGATTGCATATTAAAATCCCTGACCTTTTTCCTCAGATAGTACATTTTATAGCAACATTTTTATATAAACTTGATAAATGATGGCCCAGGTCTCCACCCCATCAATAATTTTCTCACCATCATTTTACTGCAATGAGCAGAAATGTCCACTCCATCTTAATTGTCAGAAGCAGCAGAACCCACTTATGGGTTCTTCTCAGTTAATTGCAATGCAAATGAGGCCATCCAAAGAAAAATTAGCCACCCTGAAAGAAAGGCCATGTCCTGAGGTGGCTTTCTGTCTAGTGTCGAGTCCAATAGAAGATAAAACAAAAGCACCACTTCGATTAATAAAACATGACTGGGAAATCTTGGTGATCTGTTAGAGAGCCATCTCTGATCTCTGTCTAAACTATTGAGTAATGCTATCATTTCCTTCCAGTTAATTCAACCCATTACATACAGCACATTGTAAAACTGTTGAAGTTGACCCTGAGCTGCTTCAGGTAAAACAATGTAAAGTTTAACATTCTCTCAAAAATAACTCCAGTGTCTTTCTCAATGTCCAGAGAGGGTGAAGCAGTTACACACCTAGTATTTGTTAAACAAAGAACCTTTATAATGGTTTCAAGGCTGGACCAAACAAAATAGCCAGTTGTCTGTCAATACCTAATAATGCCAAAGCTTTGAGCAATAAAACTGTTTTCTTGCAAATCCTGTATAGGCCAGGAACCAAAACTTCTTCATCACAAAGAGAAAGACTTCAATACACAAAGGTCATACGTTATACAAACTGGTGAAAGAAACCTTTAATTAAAGCTGTCAGCCTTCCTGTCAAATTTGTACTTTCATAACAGATAAGCATTCAGCTCAAAACTTCCCTTCAGAGTGAGAAAATTGTATCCTAGAAACTGATTTTATAAAGTACAGCTAAATAAAAATCATTATTTGGAATAATTACCTGTACTCTATTTAATAGGTATTTGGATTTTCTCCAATGTCAAACTCCAGTGAATGCACAGATTTCTAAGCTTTCAGACTACAATGCTGTGAACATATCAAACATCAGATCTACACAGAATTTAAAAAGTTTCCACCTAAGTGTATGAGTATTTGGCTAAATCTGTAACAAAAGCTGTGCTGAAGATTCTAGAACGTCTTCACAACAATGCCTCGGACTTTGATTTGAAATGAAATAAAATACTGAAACTGAAATGGCAAACACCTTGTCAAGTTCTCAGTATGATCTGCAAATAGTGGAAACACCAGTCAGTATCTACAGTGAAGCAGATTTACATTGCCAAAGACTGGCATGACAGACTAAGAAAGCAGCTTGTGCTCTAAAATCAACACTTTCAATCTCAATTAAATGTTCCAACTACCCACATGGACACATTAAATATCTTTTAAAAAAAACTCTTATTGCTATATGAGTCAGACTTTATTTTATGTCATACACATTTTAATAACTGAAGGTAACATTGCAACTTGATTGTGCTGTAAAATGTCAAATTGTGCCTTGAAAATACCTCTTGCCATATTTCAATAAATAATTTTGCACAAACAACTAACACAATGGAGTATGTGATTTGTTTCCAAAAATCTGAACTTTGTATTGCAAGATAAGTATATTTGACAATAAACTGCAATCATAGTTCAAGTTTTATTCAGAAATGTATTCCATGTAATATGCAATGTACTGAAGATATAAGTTTTAAAAATCCCATAAATGAGAGCATAACATTGAGTGCTCTTAACATTGTCTAGTGCCATAAATACCCATGTTGTTATGACATTTTCATAAACATGAAGGATTTGCATGGTGGGTATAGTCAATTACGAATGTCAGTTGAGGTAATATTTTGGTGGCTTATCTTCAATGTCACTAATCAGATGTAGGTTTAAGAAAACCACATTGTTGGCCCCTGTAACAATCATATATATATATATATATATATATATATATATATATATATATATATATATATATATATATATATCCAAGACAAAACTGCATCTATCTTGGTCAAAAAAAGAGACGCAGGAAAAAAACAACAAAAAAACGGTCAAACATTTTTGGCTAGCCCACTACCTGAAGAATGAAACCGACGCACATGGCTGGTCTTGATTTAATAGAGAAGTAGCTTCCACCAGATGGGAGGAGATTAAAGAGCACATAAGATCTCTGACAAAACTCAGGTATTTCTCATGCAAATCATCCTCTATCATGGCCTTCGAGGAAGGTAGTGGGCCCCTGATGACTCTCAAAGCCATCTCAGTCATTAACACTACATGTCGTCCTTCCAAATGTAGAGAAGTTGCAGTACAAATGTATGATGGAGTTTGTCTGAATGGATGTGTGTATGTAGGTTTGGGTTACTTAAAGCTGAAGTATGTAACATTTTCTGGACAGGAAAAAACAGTGCTTGCAATTTCTGTTGTCTTTATTATGCTGAAGTATAGAATTAGAAAGTGGTGAATCTGATTACAAGACTGAGGTTCTCATTCACAAATTTCAATGGGGTGATGTGGGAAAAATGCTGAATCTGAGATGTTCACAAATTAGTCAAATCTCAAGTCTCTAACAACAGAAATAAATAAAATTCATAATACTTTAGTTGCCTCTAACCTCCCGTTGTTGTAGGTTACGATAATAAACCTTCACTGTTTTTGCCTTAATTACTCATACTCTTGCCACCCTCCACAAGATGCCACCCTGGATGGTTGCCCATGTTGCTCATATCAGAAACTGTCACCAAAGCTAACAGTTATGGAAAAAAAAAATTGTCTTTGTAAATTATTTGCCTGTGAGATCCAATGTAGGATTAATTTTATTGAATCATGCACATAAGCATTCAGTGAGATTTCTGTATGGTCAACAACTACTTTTATCTTTTTTCTGCCAAGGCCAGTGCCTTATAAAACCATTACATAAAACCCTGTATTATTAAAGTTTCCAATGTGAACTAAAAAAAAAAAGACTTTTTGCTTACACTTAACAGCTGCATTTCTTTTACTATCCCCTCGAATTTACCTTTCTTCCACATACATTACCAATCAGCATTATCGTACAGGCAATTGTGACAAAGTGCTTGACACAAAAACATTTTCAATTTGCAAGACTTTTCCATTTCAGAGGAAAAGTTACATGTCTGCAAACACATAATGATTCATTCAGTTCACAAGGTTCATAGTGAAGTACTTGCAGATGGCCGTAGAAAATAAATGAGATTTTTAAAGTATGTGTAGGTGGAATATTTCTGTGTAGTTCTGCACTGCCACAAACACACTTATATGTCTAACCCCTGACAGCAGGTTGAGAGACAGAAAAAGCAATAGCGTTTGCATATTTCATCTCCAGTTCTGGCATCGAGTGTTTGTGTGTGTGAGCAACCGTGTATGCATTGCATGAAATACGCTAGTACTCTATGGTGTGTAGTTACACTAAAAGAAACCTGTCTGCAATTAAATATGAGTTTATTTAAAGCTAAATTAAGACTAAGTACAAAGTTTCAACTGATTCGATAACTTGATCTTAGGGAGAGTTGTGGAGAAATGCAAAGAAATACACACTGTTTGTGTTGGCATTGATTGTTCCCCATTAAGCCCCAGGATGCGCCAGCTCTGTTGAGGAACTAATTATGGTGGATACCATCCAAGACAGCAAAGTACATCCCTGGACTGAGACATCACTGTTTGTGCAGTGATGTCTCTAGACAGAGAAAAATCCACAATGAAGGCGCAGATTTTTTTTTGGTCTTTTAAATGTGTTTCTTTCACTAATGCTTTTTCTAAACTGGCAGAATAGAATGGCTATGTGCTGTGTAATCAGGTCTGATATTTCTGTTGGTAATGGCATATTTAGTAAGTGCAGAAGTAGCTCTGCAGAATGTACTGACTCACAATCAAACTTTTAATATGTGTAATATTGCAATCGTAAAATAGTGTTTGAGTGCAATTTTTAATAGGCTACAATTTTATAGTTATATTTTCTCTCTAA
The DNA here is from genome assembly GCF_002775205.1 of Xiphophorus maculatus. Lineage (NCBI taxonomy): Eukaryota > Metazoa > Chordata > Actinopteri > Cyprinodontiformes > Poeciliidae > Xiphophorus > Xiphophorus maculatus. The sequence goes on along the minus strand of NC_036450.1, from coordinate 16,143,102 downwards.
ATATATCCCACTTTTTACTGTTCCCCAACAAATTTTCTTGAGCCCATTTATTTCCATTTTATAAAAAAAAAAAAAGAGGATGGGAATAAATGGGCTCAGGGAGAAAATAAAACAGGAATATACCGGTTGAGAAAACATAATAATAAATTTATAAATTCAGATCTCAAAAATGAAAGAAAAAATAGAGAGACATTTAAAAATGAAATGAGAATAATGGTGCTCAGATAAATATAATTGCTAAAGATTCACATTGAAATATCAATTTATGTCTAATATTTTGATCACTTGTTTAACTGAGCTTTTCCTTTTTTATTTTTGTATTTAATGACACATTTGTTAATTTGTTATGTCATTTATTGGTTAAGTAATTCATTTTATAAGCTATTTATTTCTGAATTTATTCTTAATTATGGCAGGATTGGTCTTCCATAAATTTGTACAAAATGAATAATTTAAACTTCACAGGGTATCAGGTTAGTCTTGCTGGCCTTGTTCAACCTTTTATGATTACAGTGTATAGATCTAATGATGGCTGCTTCCAGTATACATACTCAGAGATATCATAAAGCTTATTTTTACAATGAAAATGTAAAAAAAGGCACAAAAGAAATATAGGTTGATATTCTCATAGAAGTACTCAATTTCCTTAAATAGGATACATCGTGTTTTTCTAGCCTATTTGGTCATCCAAGATGAAAAAGGATTGTATATGAAGCTGTTACAGGTAGTCTTCACAGGATCACAGCCTTGAAATCTGAGGAGAATATCACTAAGTGTGACAAAAAGAACTGATTAACCACCTGTCTGTTTGTGGGTTTACTGGAAGGAGAATACACCCAGCCAGGGACAGGTGGTTCTTGCTGTAGGCACTTTTAGCAGGCCAGAACTGAAGGATTTCACCAGGAACACGCATTTAAGCCTGGATGCACTTGGCAACTTTTTAAATGTTGTCCTGATGTAAAGTACCAAAACATCATCTGCTACTCTATTTCATCCTTTTACTGTCATTGGACTGCAGATGAAGGTAATTGATATTGTATGCAAATCAAAAGTAAAGAAGTCAATTCACTGAGTGCAACTTGAAAAGAAACACTTTCTAGGTTGTGTGACCAATGTTTTCTATAAGTAGTGATATTGTGGAAACTTTGACAGCCATGTTTTCTTTTGTTTTACTGCATGGAACCACATGTGCACAGCAGTAATTTCTGACCTTGTGCAGTTTATGTTTTTCCTTTACTGATAAATACTGAAGTCCATCAGTCCAGTTCCATTACATTGCACATTACTTAATTCAAAACAAGGTAAAGAAAAGTATTCATTTAAAATAATTGTAGTTTTTTTGTTTTCATAAGTATATGCATATTTTTCTGTCTGCCTGTCCCTAGCTTGGGTTGATGGTAAAAATAACCTTTAAAGATAGTTGTTGTCTTTTCTCAACTAATTTAAATTTACCTAATTGCCTCTCCCTGCTTATTTAAAAATGTGTTTTCGGAGTGCATGATTTATGGTCAGATGGTGGGGCAGGAAATGGTAAATTCATTGCCGTGTGTTGCACCAGCTAAGGCACCACCTGCTCAACAGCATGTCCAAAGGGAATCACTGTAATCTATTACAAGCTCTCTCTAGAGCACAGCTTGTTTTGTCGCTCCATGCCCGGTGGGTAATTTGGAACCTAGCCCACTGTTTTCAACATCCTGGACATATATACGGCAAAATATTCACAGTGCAGAGAGGAACACATTTTATTCTGTAAATAAAATATAGGTAGAGAGATGTGCTTCATATAGACATAAATATTTATAACACTCTAATCTTGCCAATGTATCCACCTATATTCGAGTCATATAGAGGAGCATAGGCAGACAACTGAAAAACATCAACTTATCAGTGACATGGGAAAAAAAAGGAACACTTTTCTAATAAATTCCTAAACACTATCAGACATTAAATTAATGTGAATTTTCAAAAGGCATCAAAACAGATTGGAAATATTTTCACAGCATCATAAACATAGTTGCAATATCTTTTTTGCAGTCATTCACCGAATGTGCATATAACGGCCCCAGGTCCAAATTCCCACACTGACAAGATTACCAATCCGCCCCCTACCCTGACACCCCTCTCCCTCCGTGTGTTAGATTTAATGCTAAATGGTAAGTTTAATGCATTACCTAATCTTAATCAACATAACAGCCATCACATACTCAATTAAAATTGAACTTAACGCCAAAGGTTAGAGCCAGAGACCTGTCCTCAATAAACACATTCTGACTTCTAGATACATAATCTATCAGTCTGTGAATAAGGAAATTACTTCTCAGTAAACAAGAAAAAGAGGACAAGGCTCGATAGAAAAGTGTAAGAATGGTATTTTCAGTAAGCTGCCTTTGTGAAGCAGTTTTGATTTTGCATGGCTAATTCTGTATGCAACAAGATTTGTTTCATGATAATTCTCTACTTTAATTTTCTTTAACTTCTCATATCACCAACACTTACATGGACCACTTAAAGGAAAAGTTGACATTCTACAGCCTTCTGAAAGTTGGCTCTGTTCTTATGTGGGTAACATTTTGCTGGCATGGTTTGGATCAACACATCATCAGAAAATACATCAGAAAATAATTTAAGCTGCTACTGTGGTCATTCACTTAATAAATCTCAGCAGCTGAAGGCTACCCTGCAAAGTAAATCAGCAGCAGACCAATAACATTTTCAATAGCAGTGTTTGCCTTCCTGAGTGATTTTGATTTGCACGATATGAAAAAGTAAAATAAGGAATTCTGCATTTTTGTATTTATTGAAAATAAAGATTGATTAATTTATTTGATGCATACATTTCCAGGTAAATTACAATTTTCACATTCATAAATATCAATTTGTGCATTTTTAATTAATTGAATTGTGGCACTGGTGGCTTTCTATACAGCTGGGTGGTTCAGATTGCTTGTATTTTAGGCTTCGGTGCATATTATTTTAATTAAGATTTTACAAATTTTGTCTTTCAACCACCATTTAGGCAAGTAGTGTAATTTCTCCCATTTTTAGCTTTTTCTTAATACCTCCCATCTCCATTTTGTCACTTGCTGTAACCAAGAAAAAACAAACAAACAACAACAAAAAAACTCTTGACCAAAATGTAGTAGTTGGAGTAGTTCTGACAATCTACATCTGAATTTCTCATGGAGGGCCAATACTTCTATGGATTATGTGATTTGTAATTACAGTACACATGGAAACAAGGTTTGACCTCAACCAGCATGACAAGCTTTACCAGAAATATTTGAATAGTAAATTAAGAAATCTTTAAAAAGGTAGTATTCCAACCTTACTAGGTTTTAATGGGGAGGATTTTCTGTTGATCTTTTGGTTCAGCTTCTTCAACAAACATAGTTTATTTAAACTTATTTTTTGTTCTCAAGAAATATCCTTCAGAAAAATTTCTGCCTGTGATTTAATCACTCATCCTCCCTCGTGACATAAAATTTTCTACCTTGCATAGCAGGAGTATTTTTCTGTCATGGTTAAAAAGCAATGACATTATTTAAAAAATTTGGGCTAGCTTAAAAAATTTTTTTTCCACATCTGGTTTTAAAGTCATGACCAAACAGCATGCCAGGACATATTATGTAGTTTAATAATTATTATTTTAAAAAATGCTGAAGGATTTTAAATAATTATTTTTCTTTCTTTTTTTTTTGCTACTGATGAATGGATCAAGGGACATTATGTACAGTGCTCTCCAACAGAACTACTTACATCATAACTTGTGATGTTACATCACACAGAAGTCAAAACCTTCCAACTGGCCTGAGAGAAAAACCTGTCTCACAAATGATCTGCATTAAGAAGTATCTCAAATCCTGTACACTATTTCTTTCTAGGACTTGAGCAATATTATACAATGCACAACATTTTATTTCTTTGTATTTACTGTGTACAACTAATTTAGTCATTAGTGTTATAATGAGCATTGCCAGGTCTCAGGTGCTGCCAGTATCTACATTGTTACAGGTCTTACAGTAATATGAAATAATCAGGAGGCAATCAAAAATATTCATAAGGCTTTGGACCTTTGCACTATTTCGCAGTCCAGTGCTTCACTGTAATAAGTTTGTCAGTAAAGTTTTCAATAGCATTTATTTTGACATAATTCATTCAGATAATGATTCTAAGTTCTGCTCAACACCTAAAAATGACAAAACACATTTACTTGTTTTCTTGTGATTGTGGTTCCCAGATAGATAAAATGCTCTGACTTTTTTTAAAGGGATCGTATAATGTATTTTCCAGCCACATAGTCCCATTTTAAAGCTCAATAACATAATTATTGTGTCTTCAGTTGTTATAAAAATGCTGTGTATGTCAAATATAAATTTGACTTTGTAATTTGATGCCTTAAAATTGGGCCTCTGACTCCTTAAAGGTGTAGTATTATGGATTTTAAAATATTGTAAAAAGATTATAACAATGCAGGATTTAAAAAAGTCAATTTTAAGTGATACTTTTAAAAAGCTCCAACTTTTGGCGATTTTCCGCTTTCAGCATGTCGTTGTAACAATGTTTCTCTTTAAGCTATTAACAAACTTTGAACTGAGAAGTAATTTGTTTGATAAGCTGAGCAGACATGCAGTTCTACCAAGTGTTTGCTAATTGCTGCTGCCCCTAAGCTGTGTGGGGATGGGGTGCTCTGTGGAGTGGTGATCAGCTCCAAGAAGGAGCCTTGTGGAAAAAGGTGGCGTTTTGTGGGAGCAAGCGTTCAGACACTCCCGAATGGCTGACGAAGGATATTCAAGGTTTTCTCAAAAATATGCATGAATCAAAAGCAAAACTCCAAGTATGATTTAGATTACATTATAATATGATATAATGCTAAAAAAATTTCAATATATTTACATGCCCTGCATCTTCCCTTAACATGGAGTCAAATTGTAGGACAGAATAAAAAGCTGTAATTAATATAGCATCATTAGCAAATACTAAACAAACATAAAATTTTAATTTTATGTTCTTCTTCCCAGTAAATCAACATGGACCCAATGGCATCTCTTACCAGTATTCTAACTGGTAAATGGCCTTTAGTTGTATAGCAATTGATCAAGTCCAGAGAATCCTAAAGAATTTTGCATTATACTCCTCTAAGCTCACATTTATTGTAAACATTTCCCATAAATAAGAATTTATTAAAATTGTCCTCTTAAATATCAATAAAAACCTATACATGGGGCTGTCCATGGTGCAATCAGAAAGCAGATGGCGGTGGATGAACTTCCCCACTGTCTAACTAAGAAATAAACAAGACGGTTTGAGGTCCAAACTGACCTTTAAAACAAAAGACTTCACTGAATTGACAAACTAAATTAACATTATGCATTTATCTTACAACAAATTTAAGCAGAACAAATAGGGTTTAAGGAAATAGCACAAAGCTTCAGATCGAGTTTATTTCACAGATTACTGTTTATGTGCCAATAACTAAATACGTGACTTTTTCCTTTCCAATAAAATCCCTTCTTGGTTAATTGGATCTGTTTGTTTTTTTTTCTGTGGTTGCTTCCTCTCAACCATTAGCTGGGAGATGGCCATTCATACTGAGCCCTGTTCCGCTTAAGGTTCTTTATGTTGGGGTGAGTGGGTCATTTCCACTGTCACCATGTCAACAACTGGTGACAACAAGGTGACAAACTGCTATGGAGTTAGTGACGCAACCCAATCAACCCAATACCTTTTAAAAATTTCTATTACACATTCAATTACAGTTTGACTGTACCGTATAATAATGAAGAATGACAACAAATAATGACAATGAAAAATAATTTTGTCTATTTCTTTATATGGAGACTTCAAACTTTATTGCTTTTGCTGTGATGTGACATAGAAAAAGTATTCCTCATAGTAGCAACAACCCTTTGTTGGTTCCTTAAGAATATTTTTCTCACCTGGAGTCCAGGTCTGCATCAGCTTCGGTCCTTTTGTCAAAAAACACCTAGTGAACAATATTTTATTTTTACACTTTTGATGTCTCATATGCTCAGAGAGCCTCATCTGGACTTAAAACATGAGATGACATTTGCCAGTCAGCAAAATGGTCTCTAAATAACCTCCAGCCTGAAATTATTGTTCAGCAAGCTCTTTTGTCCTGTTGTGGTATTATGGTTAAAACAAAATGGAGTGCATTTCTCTAACAGCAAAGTGGCCTGTTTCACCAGTACTAAGGAAACGATAACCATTAGGGGTATAGCTTTTACCTCAGCAACGGGTTGTTATGGAGCTAAATGTACATCTTCTCCAAGGCTCTTTTCACTGGTACTGTGAAAATAATATTTCCTATTTGAGTTAGTGGATAGACAAAGGGCAAAACACTACAAAAGCAAAACAAGTAGGTATATTGTAATTATTTTCAGTATCTGAGATATAATGGGGAAGAAAAATAAAAACTTTAAGTAAAATCTAGTAGTGGATGCTGAATTAAAAGGTGACTGCATGGTTGCTGGTCTGAACCTGAGTCCAATACTGAACACTGACTTTGTTTTTCCTCACACAACTATAGAGTTTATTTCTGTGGAAGATCTAAATAATGTTTGTCTAGAAAACAATTATTTAATGTATACATTTTTAATGAAAGGTGTGCAGACACGTTTTGATATTGCACACAGATTAAAAATGAAGTCCATAACCTTGAACCAGAGATAAAAACAAAAAAATAAGTGCCATTGGCAGCTGTAGTTACAATCCAGTAGCTTGCCAGCCTGTGAATGTGTGCATGAATGGTGAATGACTGAATGTAGTGTGAACACCTTTGGAGTCTTCTGGACTTGAAAAAGTGTGATACAAGTATGGGCTGTATACAATTTCTGCTTCTGTCCACTGATTGGTCCAATTGAAATTCTACCAGAATTCTACCAGAATTTCAATCTCCCACTCTGCTGAAGAAATCCAGCACAATGGCTAATAAAAACGACTTTCGCTGGTAAAATGATCGTGGAAATAAAATGGTCAAGAATTTATTAGAAAAATCTAAAGAAAAAAATATTATTAGTGCATAGACATTGTTTCAAAAGGATACAAAGTAATTTGAAAGATTTCACATTTAAAATTGTTACATAACTGTATCGGTGCCATTTGTGTTTGCAATCTTTATATCCTTAATAGCACACTTAGTCCTAAATGTTATTGATTGGTAGAATCTGTTTAAAATGTTTGTATTTTTTTTTTCTTCTCTTTTCTAAGTCATATTTTACTCAGTCACTGGTAATGAGAACCTCTAAGCAAATAAATTGCATGAGACCAGAGCACTGACAAGGACACAGCTGTAACACTGAGGATGCAGCATTATGTGTTAAACCTCAGAAAACTGAAGGAAAATATTACAATCTTAAACTGCAGCTTTAAAAACTCACAGCCAGAGAGAGTCAGCAATCAGGTCAGAGGATGTATAGCATTCATTCCTATTTTGATTAGTTTCTAAAGCTTTTTTAGATTGGCTGCAAAAAAAAGTAACACTTCGACATTACAACCCACTCAATTATCTTAAAATAATGACTCTCTGAAGTCAGTGTGACATCTCTGTGATTTCTTCTATTTTTTTTTTCTTTTCAGTTATTTTTCTTAAACAAATTAGCTCTTCTTTGTCCATAACTAAAGTTATATTCAATTCAGTTCATTATCAAGCATCTAAGGAATTTGCATCTCCACAGTATTCGCATAAGTTATGAGGAAATTTTCAGAAACCACACTGTTCTACTTTGCATAACTAGTTATGTATGCACATGTACAATATAATTATTCAGTTGGACTGGATTTAAATTAGCTACCAGTATTGTCTCACACCAGTAGCTTGGTATAATTCCCTCACTGCCGTGTTATAAGTCCACAATACAAGATTTTTTACAAGAGTTTTTCTAATGCTGTTTCCCACTGCTGCATGTGATGCTTAATTAACTTGCCTTCATTTCCCTTTACCTTTTGACTACTATATCTCTACTTGGAAAGATTAGATTTAAAAAGGAGAGAAAAATAAGTTAGGAAAATGTCCTGCAGCTTGTTTTCAAAGAATGTGATTTGTTATCTGGCATATGCTTTTTTTTATCAAGGTATCTCTCCCTCACCCTCCCCAACATTCTTTTGATGTATGTCATACTTGCAATAATTGATTCCACTCACTTCTGTCATGTACTTGCCTACAATTTGCACTGCAATGTGCCACCCCGAACCTTTTGAACCTGGAGCATAATGGGGAAAGCTTTGGAGCTCACAAACCGTGAAATATCACCTGGTCTTGCATATATTACTGCTGGTACAAGAACACGAACTGACGATAAATGAGATAACAATTCGACTGACGCTATGCAAAGGAGCTATTGCTGCTTGACTGTGTGAGCTCTGAATACTTCAAAAGGTAACTCATTAGGCAATTTCTTATGCTGTTTTGTCGTTTTTCTCTAATTTGAAGTTATTCACCAGGAGAGTTTGAGACTGAAATGTAATCAAAGCTAATTTGCTTCTCAGAGGGGGACTATAATAAATGGATTTGAGCTTAACTATGCCTCCAATCACTGAACGTAGTAATATTATTGCCAAGCTATGTATACTTACTATAGCTCTGGAAAACCTTTACCAGACTATATATTAAATGAGTTATTGTCTTAGAATGACTAATGATACATCTACATATTGCAGTGTATAACTTAAGATGGGGAAAAGGGTGTTTTCTACCAACCAATCCTAAATTATGTCATTCATCACCAATTAAACCTGCAGAATCTAATTTCTGCTGATGCTACTTTGTTCTAATACAAAACTTCTTGAAGGGAAAAATGATACAAGCTGCTCTTATATAAATAAATTAAGTTGTCTTTTTTTGTCAGTATGCTGATTACTTGGATTCAGTGATATTTTCAAGATGAAACAAGTCCTAAATTCAGCTTGACAAGCAGAGAAGCATTATGTATGAGAAAAACTGTGTTCATATTATGTTATCTGCTCCTCTTAACAAAAGTCAGGGATTCCTCCCTCCATATTTTCTCACAAGTGGGAGGATTCTTTTATTTTGTGTGTAATCCATCATTCCGAGATTAAAAACAAATGTTTTTTTCATGTGTCAGATTTGTCAAGGGAATAGGTTACTTTTGGGATTTTAATAGACAAAGCTGTGTTCTAGATGCATACATAGGAACTTTGAGGCGAATACATAAGCCTGCAAATAATTTACCCACACACGTCTTATTTTGAATGTCTAGCTCAAATATTAAAACATGAATTAAAAAGGAACATTCTGGCATTTAAATATCAGACTTTATTAAAATAAAAATTCTACATGACCCTTAAAAAGACAGTTAAAATGTCATTGGACAAAAACAAGTCATTCATGAATACAAAATCAAGAAACACACACTCCTTTAACAACTGATGCAAATAGTAACCCAGAAACAAGCAGAGCTTAGAGGAGAGAAAAGATGAAAAATTACACAAAGTGACTCCTCTCTTTGCTAATGGTGTATGCTGTAGCCCCAACATGCTTTTTTTAGTTTTTTTAAAAGTCAGCTTTAGGCTAAAAAGTAATTTGTTTAATAGTTTCCACTCAGCGGGAAGCCAACCAAGACTATATTTAAAATCTGATTCGAAGAGAAAGACCACACCTTCAGAACGCCCGGTACATCACAACATGGAGCATCCCCAAAGGCCACCCCCAGTCCCTAAAAAAAGAAAATGCAGCTGCTTCTTTCCAACAAATTTCTCTTCAACAAGGACATTTAAATGGGATGACTCTGTAGAACACAGAATGGTCACAAGGTGGGAACAATGAAAAAGGACTGGAGACGGAGTCAAGAAGAATAAGGTAAAGAGTGAAGGAAAGATGCTGCATCTGCCTGAATCAAAGGCCACTCTACCTTTATTTCATTCCTTTCATCCCTTTGTCTGTTCACTATTGTTGTTGCTCTCTGTAGTCATGAAGTCTTTTTTTCCACAGTGACATCAACAAAGTGGAAATAGAGCTTCAAAACAGAAACGACTGAGGGGTATCTTGGTAGACCTCTGCTACCACCTAGAGGTCAGAGTAACAGTGGCATCACATCATAACGTGAGACTAGTGATGTTGAAGTAATTATGAAATAAATAAACCTTAAATGACTCAGTAGGCCAGGAATGTTGGACAAAAAATACTTTTCTAAGTTTTTATTCTTACATTTTAGTTCTTACATGTTTAACTACCTAGTCTTTAACCTGAATTGAAGTGTTAAGAATAAAAAAAAGCATGCTTGAAAGTCACAAGATGTGACACATGATTATGCCTTACCCATCTTTCAAAGCCACCACCGGTGAGACGGAACATGTGGTGCCTTCTTCTTAAATTAGCATAACAGACCCAGATAGGCAAGCATCTGATATACTTACTTCAGAAGGCTTAACCCTACCAAGGGAAACCATGGGAGGATGGTGAGAATTGGTTTCTTTGATACTTCCACAGCTTTAAAACCATGAAGATATTCCATCTTGGGGAAAGGCTCAGAAACCCAGGATACATTTTTACTTGAAAGAGTTTGTACTTGTCTGATAGCAAATTCGTGTTCTTCAGTATGGTGCAAAATAACAGGAGGGCAAGTCACTGTGTATACCTCCATATCTCGGACTCGGCTCAAAATTGGTACATTTTCACATATTTTGTGACGACAAGTTTTGTTGTCTGATAAATTTTTAATAGAAATGGTATAAGGGAAGAAAAAAAAATATTATACTAACACGGGAATACAGAAAAGTATTGTTAGGCATACTGTCTCAGTGCCAAATTTCAAGCCAATAAATTACAAAGTGAAATTTCTTTTATGTCATCCTCATGACATAATTACTTGATTGTACTATAAAATGATATGTAATACTGCCCCTTGAAGAGCGGTAAAGCACTCTTCCTCTGCGGTCTGGGGCTTTGGAAAGGAGGTCAGTAGGCAACTCCTGTCTCCTGCAAGTTATAGTAGAAAAGCACATCAGTACAACAGGGCTGAATATTTCTACTTTCAAAAATAAGCTTTTTTATTAACCTCCCAAGAAGAGATCAAGCTCAATAGGTGAAATCTCAGACGGAGCACCAAAGGGAGGTGAGAATTGAGTGGAATTGTGTTGGAAGACTGTGGCCTTCCTGATTTTCCTATTGGCATGTCAAAATTGTGAATGTGTGTCCATGGTATATTGCCATTTTCTTAAGTTAATCTATGTTACACATTGTCTTGTTGATCATCCATAGAGAGAAATGTTATGATGGGAAAAATCTTATAAAATATTTTTGCATACTTTGATTTAAGATTTAAGTTGGCTTATAGGTCTTTTTTTAGTTGTGAAGTCTTTATGTGTAGCTATGGATCATCAGCAAAAGCATAAATCAAATTTTATTCCACTATTTATTTTTTTTCTTTTAAAGAAAGGGGTGTGGTGGCTGGGCTCCAGAATAAAAGTGATAAAAAATGTTGTAATTCACCCATGTAAATGTTGAATTAAGAAAATATTATGGTGAATAATGATGCTGAAACATAACACATTTATTATTATAGTAATAATTATGCTGGAAAAATCTCATTTTGCAGTGTACTTTTTGTACAGTGCATTTCTTGTTTTTACAAGTACATTTTATTGTTTCTATGACTTTAGGGGCCTCTGACAAGAACACCTTGGTCCAACCATTTTAGGCAGACAATAATGTCAGCATTGCATTGCTGTAATGCTGAAATTATTGTAAGCACTTTCTCTCAAACTTTGTTTTTCATCCTTAAAAAAAGACAAGGTTTAATTTAACTGAAGATGTCATCAATGAAGCCAGATAAACCTTTAAAATAATTACTGCAGGCTTTGGTGAGTTAAAGCCTTTTAGATTTAGAGACAGGAAATCCGGAGTGACCACTGGGATCAGGGATTAAGAGGCCCACTATTCACAGAGCTGGCAACAAACAAAGCCTAAGAACAAAGCAACAGATAGCAAACTGTGAATGATTAGATGTTGTGCTGCATAGTATTTGCTATATAGAAATGCATGGACATGTGCATTTACACTTACATAGTAGAAATGTGTGAGTGCGTATGTCACTATCATAGGCAGAATTACAGACTGTTTTATTTATTTATTTTATTCCTGGCAGCAGGAAGACACAGCTCCAATGGCTCAAATAATGTCAAAGTAGCGTATAATCTCTGGAACAGCTGTGGCTGGAGATAAAACCTTAATCAGGTGAAGGGAGCTCTATAATATAATAACCTGAAGCTACACACTTTCTGCAGGTACAATACACCACTACTAGATAATCTTAGACTTTTCACGTACTTACCTGTATCAACATCATGGACTAGTGGATGACTGACGTCTTAGAAAACAGCATTAATTTTGCAGAATTGTCAAATGTAACTGTAAAAATTTGCTATAAAATAGGACTGAAATGAAAATGTAATATATCTATTCAAAGCCAGTAATTTCATACTGATCAGCAGTAAACAGAAATATAAAAAGTACAATTTTGACAAATGCAATGAAAAAGAAGTTAACAGCACAGAGGATTGAGGTTTAAATGTAAGCAGTAAACATTTTGTCTGCATGTAATGCAATGTGCATCATGAATCTGGTACAGAAAAAAATAGATAACATTCCAAAATATTCACAGAGAATTAGACAAATTGTATAGTTTTGTGAATTTCCCTATCAGTGCAACATCAAGCACTATGCGCATACCAGTTCAGGGAAATGAAAAAGCAGAAGTTAGAACTCCAGTCATACTGTGCATTTGTTTTTGTGCACATATTCGGCAGGATAAATTTTACTTTTCAAATTAGTCAGTTAAAGCGCAAAGATTGAAATAATTTAGATATCAAACTCTTGAGACCCAATGAGGTGAATTGTTCCTTATCTCTGGTAAAGATCTCATAGCAACATGAAAAAGAGGAAATGTTAGATTTCTGAGACTTCTGAAATGTAGACACCTCAATAGAACAAAATAACATGAAAAAGCTGTGATGAACCCTAATTCTTAGGAACAATTGCAGTTGGAAGAAAATTTAGAATGATTTTGATCAGAGGTTAATGAAAGTACCATGTTCTTAAATTCAAAGAAGAGTGAATGTTGCAACGCTCCACATGAACTCTGTAAAAGGAGACAAAAATTGCTGTTGGTGTAAAAAGGTCTGATCGAGAAGGCTAATCTCTGACTTCAGTTTGAGAGGCCGCATTAAATCTGAACCCCTGAGCAATCACATAAGCTAATGTGGTGTGATAAATCCAGATTTATTCTGTTCAGCTGTTATGCAAGTTTCAGAGTAAGAACAGTTGTGGTTGATGTGATGAAATAAGTAGTGCCAGTTAAAATCTTGCAGTGGGAGTGTTATGATTTGTTTTAGTTCAGCTCACGTTCTTTTTCTTAGGCAATGTGCCTTAAAAGGTTACCCTTTATGGTTCCTTGAACAGGTTATGATAGGTGTATGGGCTATAGAGAACATGTTCATAACATTTTTTGTGCAAAATTATTCTTAGATAATAATAATTTTTTGTCTACTCAGTCCTGCATATTTTGAGCTCCTTTCAGCATGAGCTGTTTTGGAGCCTCTTGTTACCTAAAAGTGAAACTCACCCCAAAATCAATCCTTTTTTTGCTTTTGAACTGTCTAAATTGGCTATTAAAAGTTCTACCCTCATGTTTCAGTGCGAATATTGACATTTTACATTGGCATAATTTTACCTAGAAACATCTCACTACTGGTCTCTTCGGTCAAACGATTAATTTTTCTATTGGTTGCAGCGGTACAGCTAGGCACAAATTTGTCAAAAAGCACAGCGCTCTCTCCTTTCATCCACTCGGTCGCGAGTCAGGAATGAGAGTAGCAAGCATTGTCATGGTGACTGGCAAGCATTGATCAGTGGTGTTTCTCAACTTTACAAATGTGGGATTTATTTGCAGTGTGGACACAGAATGGAATGGGTCTCCTTTGCTCTGACTATTCGCAAAGGTATGGTGTTGAATGGATGACTGTGTGAGGCTGACTGCAGTGCTGAGGAAGCGGGAGAAACTAATGGCAGACATACTCCATCCGAGCTGCAGAGCGTTGTTCCCATAAAAGTCTCCAACAACCCAGAAAACTAGTTGGCGTTTTGAAAAAAGTCACTAGAGGAGTCTGAAAAATTGATAAATATAACAACAACGTGGATAAGTTGAAGTTCTTTCATCTTGATCTAAGACCCACTCAAGCCCTCCGCTCAGCCATGTCTCTTGGCTCCATCAGAATAAAGAATTGTGGAATTTTTCAAAATATGGAAGGGGTGGCTTAGCTATCGGAGGTTTGACTTTAAATCCAAATAAGTTGCTGCTGGCCACACACCCTCAACTCAATATTTACACTCACATGTGAAATACCTGCAAACAGATGTGCAGTTATACAGCCGTACATCTTTGAAAAGTAGAAGTTGACCCTCCAACAAGAATGTAGCAAGTGGTTTCTGGATGGTAAATCTACAACAAAACATTTGTCTTTTCCAGCAGCCATTATACAGTGCATACAGCAGTAAAACCAGCTGACCAAATGTCCTGGAGCTCCACTTGGGTTGCTAAGTTGGGCTTTCCCATTGTTGCTTCGTGAGGGGCAGTGCCTGCTGATTTGTGATGTTACATTTTTTTATATGGGTCATTTTCCAGACACCAAAAAACATTAACTTATTGCCAATAGCTAGCTGGATGTTTTTTTTTTTAAACACATGGGCTGATTTAGAAGCAATAGCAACCCAAATGGAAGTACAAAAACACAAAATATTAACTTAACTTTGCATAGTACATCCCCTTTAAAGTGTAGTTTGCAATTAATTTACATTGCAAACTATACAGGGATGTGATTTCACTATATGTTTCACCAGAACCATGACATAACAATCATTCAGGATTATTTTCCAACTAAAATTCCTGCCCGAAGACAATTATTCCTAACTTTCCTTCCATTTTCTTGATACTGCATTAGACAGTTCTTGTCAAAAGATTTTACTTTCTTCATGCATTTCAAATATTTGACCCTTCTTAAACAAACAATAATCTTCTGCACAATTTCTTTTTATGTGGTTATTTAAAAAAAATGCTGTTGGAGCTCAAAAATCTGACAGATGAAAGATAATCACCCATATTAAAGGGCATGTCCTTGTATAGCACTTTATCTAGTCCAGAGGACTCTAAAGCACTTTACACTACATTTAGTTAATCACCCTTACACATACATTTTATAAGGACACAAAGACTGAGACTGGGGTTCAGGATTCGAATTTGCAGCCCAAAGGACGAAGTCCTACCACCGTCAACCCTCATCGTCTCCCTGCAGCAATCCAGTTGGGAGCTTGGAGTGGTGACTTTTCCTTGACAGACAGTGAATAATGTACTTTTGCAAATTGAAATGTTTAGAAATGCCAAAAAGGTGCAATTTATTTATTTTTTTTTATTTTGCATAAAGGCACACTAAAGGAAAAAAAAGACAGGGCCTATCATTGAAGCCTCAACAATAAAAACCATGAAGACTGTCTTAATTGTCTTGGAAACAACTTTTCTTTCACTTAGAAAGGCAACTCAACTTTTAATTAGAAAAACCACATCACCATAAAAGGTAAAATGATAAACCGCTTGCACTAGAAGGCTTTGGTGCTTTTCAAATGGAAAAATATGTCATAAAGAACTGGTTAGTAACAATTAAATTGATATAGAAGATGATTATAGTAGGAATTAAACCATCATTGAAAATATAAATGTACATTTAAGAGTTGAGCTCAGCATAAACCACAAAGGTAGAAACAAAATTGTTCTGCTCGACTGACTCATCCAGTACCAGATTCTCGGCAAGTGGGCGATTGTGTGCAAGCTGCGCATAAGAACATTACAAGCCTCAATGCTTGACCCCAGTGGCAAGAGGATTTGCTTTATTTGTAATGGTGTAGGAAGCATTTTGCTGGCAATGTTTGAATACACCTGTTTGCTAAAGAAAATGTCATGACGAATCAAAATATTTAGTTTTGATTTGTGGTGATGTTTGTGGTGGTGCACATAATTAAAATTACCACATAAATAACACCCCTTAAAGCCAACAGACCTCAGCCTTACCAGAAAAGTATGGGATATTTTTGACTGAATTATGGCAGACAGTCCCCTTTAAACCTAATTACCTACTACTAACTTTGAAGCTTTATATAACAGAGTGCCTTCTATTAATGTCATCTTCACACACAAACTCTCTTATACATTCTCTGATATATATACAGTATATCTGTCTGTGACATGCGGTGACCTTCATAGCTGGTGAGGCACACACTTATGATATGTAAATATAGACACCGTGCATGTTATTGTTTACGTACAGAAATTTCGCACATGCATACAATGCTGGAGGACAAAAAGAAACTTAGAGATGTAGGTATCAATTTCGTGCTATGATCCACAGCAAAGGGAAAATCCTAAACCACTTTCTGGCTCTGTATCAGCCAAGCTACACGCAGACTCGTTGTCATAGCAACCGACAACAATGCCACTTCATGTTTTAGGATTTAACACCATAAAAAAAAATCAAGAATTTTGCTCACTGAACAGAACATTCAGTCTGTTGCAGTATCAATTATTATGTTTTATTAATAATTGATTGCTGTGGTAGATTAGCTACCGCTTCTACTTTATTGAATTCTTTAGAAATACAAACCGTAGCCCACAAAACGCACATTTCATTAAAAAAATTAAACAAAAACATGTTATTGCCGTTTTACCTTTCCTTATAAATGAAATCCATGCACCGCCAATTCTGCACAAAAATATCTTGAAGCAAACCTTTCAGCTCCGGTGTTGGTCTTCCTTTAGTTATTATCTCCTACTTTAATTGAAAATCCACTTTAGAAAACTGTTTAAGTGTAGAAATGCCTTCTTCCATTGTGTTGTTGGGGATTTTTGTGGGTGTGTCTATGTGTGGGGGCTTTCCCTTTAAGAGGTGCAGCCCAGCTGCAGGTCATGTGGCTTCTGCCAGGAAGCCAGGCTGAGAGTTAGATTTCACGTCACCCATGTGTTCAGTCAGCCCTGTCCCATCTGCACACATCTTTGCCCTGACGAAGCATTGTGGGTAGGTTATGTTGAATATATTACTGTACATCATTACTTTTTACAAAATTTCTGGTTTGTTGAGGTGGATGTTAAATATTTTTGAATATTTATTGTACGTTTGCACTACTTTGCTAATTCATTTGGGACATTATTTAATTTAGTTACACTAAATGTACATGTTATGTACATGTTTACAAAAAAGTGTAAAAGTGATGTATCTTTTGATTGTTTTAATTTCACACATATTCACTCAGACTCCAGCTTGCACTTTGGTCCACCCACCACCTACACATCATGGACAAAATGTAATTAAACTGACTGTTTTGAACAAGACAGTCACTTGTAAGTGGCTTCAAACTGAATCTTGTCAAAATGTGATCAAATTGTATTGTATTCTGCTATCAATGCATCTGTGACTGAACTATTTTCTATTGCTTTTTAAAAAGTTTAAAATGTTCCCGGAGCTTTGTTAAAAATATTTAACTTTTATCATAAATGTCAAACTGTTCTTGATGATGTTGCTCCTTTTAAAAACGTAAGATAAACATCTGTTCCATGGATAAGTAAAACAATTTCTTCTGCCAGAAAAGAGTGTAGGAAGGGTGAAATAAAGTGGAAAAAAGAGACTGCAGGTGTCTTTTATTGTGCAGAGACAGTTGTATAATTGTATGCAAGAACATTGTATAAGTAAAAAAAAAAAGTAAATGCATCTTCTTGAGTTATTGTGAATTTTTTTTCATTGAATCTGTTCTGAATCTTCCTCCAGCTATCTCTACCAATAACTTCCGCAAAATCTATAAAGAATGTCTCTTGTTTAAAACAGCTTTGATCACATATCTCAATACCTTCACATGATCCTTCTAACATAGTCATTAGTTCTGCTGTCTTTAGCAAGTGTTTTCTGCAGAAGTTATTTCTGCAGCTGTCGTCCTTTTTTTTATATAGTTCACAATATTCTCGAGGGGTTTCAGTCTGGTTTTAAAGCTCTTCATGGCACTGAAAGAGCACTATTAAAAGTGTATCTTTTATTGGCTACAGAGGGTGACTGCTGTTGTTTTGCTTGTAATTGAGATCACTCCCTAAGACTCTGTTAACCACATCTTTCTAATCTATCAAGTGAAGCATCAATGCACCAGTTTACGTCTTCTACTTTACTTGAAATTGTGTTTTCTTGACATGGGTCTTCACCCAATTGGAATGCTGTATATTTACCCAAAGATGAGAACTAAAGTTTAAAAAAATAATACTAAAAGTAATAATAATATTTTTCTGGATTGAAACCATGTTGGATGGCAACATTAAACAGCGAATGTTATGTAAAATTTACTTTTGTAAGCTTTTCAACATGAAATAATGTTATCATCAGAAAAACATTTTTGCAGCATTTTCTTCACTTGAATGTAGCAACAGTGAACATGTGATTGCATCGAGTTGTTGACTTTGCAGCATGGCATGGATGTAGCAATTCTATTCTAGATAACTTTGAAGTGAAAAAACGTAAATATTTTCAGTTTTATTGATTTTTAACAAGCTTTTATCAATAGATTACTTTGACATAGTCCATTAGCCTTCAATTGTTGGGACAAGATTTCATTTACAATAGCTTTGTAAACAGTCCCTTAATGGAAGATTGTATTTTTTTCCCCTTTTTGCCTCATAAGCAAAATGCCATTGCCTTGTTTTGCTGATTTTGTATTTTTTTCAATTTTTAAAAAAAAAACACATACCATAGCAGCTTGCCTTGCTTTGCGCTAAACACTTTAACCCCTTTATATTGCTGCCTTGGGGAAAGTATTATGGGTAAATACTGCACAATAAAGAAACACTTCGAAACCTGTGACTGTAGATTGGAAGGAATTAGGGCATTTTTTTTATTTGCCATTAAAAACCAAAATGAGCTTCCATAAGCACAGAAAGAGGTGGTTCCTCCAGGGCTCTACCTACTTGCACTGAAGATATTAAATCCAGCCTTCGCCAAGGATCAAACTGTGGTCTACCAGTTCATCAAATACTCTGAGCTGGACATTCATAAAACATGCTTTCCCCAGCTAGCTCTTGGCAAAAGCTCAGATGTAATAAATCACACTCTGTATATTTTATAACTTGGTTCAGGGGTTGTATGTGGGGTTGTATTAAGACAGTTGCCGTAGATACAGAAGATGAGATTGGTGCAAGCGTAATTATGAATATAATTTCATGGTACTGACCTGCAACAGACCACCATTACAGTGTAAATTATAAATTTGCAGCAGAGTCTTGGAGTCTCCCTGTGATAAAAGCTCAGTATTTTGACCTTGCGCTTTGTCCAGAAGATATTTTTATGTGTTGTTACACATATCATGGTCTGTTAATATGATGGGTTGTGATTTAAAACTGCAGAACCTTGCTAACTTTTCAAAGAAGGAAGGTCAGGCAGCCAGAATGATCCTCAGAGAAGATTGGAATAACCAATATCCTCACTGCTTGCAGGGTGTCTCAAAAGCTAATTTTTCATGTGCTGAAAGGACACAAAAGCTACAAGGACCGGTCTCTACTTGTTCACCGTAGATATTACAAAACTGGTTTCCCATCCAAGGTTCATCCCAGCAGTAAAACTAAACTCAACATTGTATTTAAATTCCCTAAAAAACAAAAAGTTCATATCATAATAATATACGAACAGGAAGAACATATGACTAAAACAAAGAGATGAACTTGGTTTCTTTTGCTCTTTGTTGCAAATGTTTATGGTTGCAGGATATCTGCAAAATGACACAACCCCGAGATGACATGCCATTTGTCCAATTATTGCATTCAAGCAAGTCCCCTGGTGGACCGGGCTGCAGGTAAACACATGTTACCTGCTCACCAAGCCATTTTAGTCACCTGCATTTCATCTCTTTTTGAAAACAACCAAGAATTGCTTCTAGGGGAAAACGTAGGAGTTTCTACACATAAAAAGATACCAGGATGGATTATTATTATTATTATTTGATGTCATTTTCTTGGAATTTGAATATCTACATATTTCAGAGCTGAGAGACAGATTTAACTTACAGTATATTGAAATGACATTACCAATTGTTTTCAAGGAAAAGTCTCATGTTGTCCATTACTGTTATGTTCCTATCATTGTCAAAAGTGATAGCACTATAACAACAGAATACTATTCTGTCTTTTGTTCAGTATATCACAGTCAGGTGAAAATAAAGAAGTTACTATTATCTGGTGCCAGGCAATGATGTTGATGAGGGTCAGCATATTTATAGATCCCCTTTCAGTAAATGAATATTGAGGTGTACAGTCATGTGCAAGCTTTATTACTGCCTGCAAGCTGTTTTGTTCTTTGTTTTAATATGTTCAATTATAGTTTTTGTATAAACCAGTTGTCTGGTACAATGATAAGGTTAGATGAAAAGTAACTGTTCACAATACTTATAACACTTATAAATACTTCCTTATTGCAATATTTTAATTGCATTGCCATTATTTATTAAAAAAAAATAACTGAAGTCCAACAACTCTTCTCATCCTGTCTTTTAAATGGCACACTCTTGCATTCATGTGAATACACATATATCTTTAGGAAAGGAGCAATTTTTGTTTTACAGCCATTTTGGTGATTGCCAGTAAAATGCTTACCCGTTAGTTCCTCTATGTTTTTCCAATTATTTTATGCTGAAGAGGGCAACGGGACAAATGGAGTGGAGACAAGAGAAAAAGTAAAGCAAGCCAAGACACTTTGTAATGCCAGGGACAGGTTATAAGGAAGATAAATAGTGTGACACCTTAATGGAGCCATATAGTTATCCTTTATGAATAAAGTAAGATTGCTTCATAAAAGGTACAGAACATGATTAATGACAGAGTTGAACTGCTTCCATCGATTCTGGACATAAAAAGACTCTTGAGTATTTACAGCTGTTAATGTTATAACAAATGGCATTATAAAACTCAGACGTATTGTAAGTAACTCCAATAAAGTGCTACAGACTTGGGAATTAAACTGAGCTTTTGAATGCCACTAGCTCTATGCCTTTAAAGCTGCTGCAGAACAATAACAGTAGGAAAAAAGCCAACACAATGAAAGATTTAACCATTTAAAACAATTTGATTTATCCTGTGTCAACTGAGAACAAAATGCTGACACAGGGTACTTTACAGGGAGAAACAATACAAACAATTCTTTAGGAACCTATCAGTAACTTAGATTGAAAAAGATTTTGTAGTTACAGACCCAGAAATACATGCAGAACTTACACCAAGATCATGTTAATGCTGGGCAATAACATAACTCATGAGCAGTCCATTACCATCCAGTTGGTGCTCTGTAAACACATGTACAAAAATTTGCATACAGTTTGCATCAAAGTGCCTTCAGATGTCAGCTCGGACACTTTTATCTACATTTAACCATCTAAACACAGTGCCCTGTCTGATACAAATGAGCAAACTCTGATGTGATGTGACTGCAAAGTTATCACCTGAATCTCTCCCATTAAAGAAGGGGGTGGGGGACTTTTCGTTATCAAGAGTTTTGCAAACCAACTAGCTCAGCAAACATGTGACGTAACTGAATCTCACCTGTGTTTATAGCTTGTGGCAAATCTTTTTTTTTCTGTTTGTTAATTTTTTTTGTCCACTGAGAGCAGTTAATCATGTTCTGCCCAAGCATCAATGCAGAATCATTAATATCTGTATCAAGACATCTTTAAGTAGAAGAATTTCCAAAGCTGTAGCATATTTGCATTTAAATGGGTACATGAGAGCTGATCATTAAGGTTTGTTGTTTTACTACAAGGTGCTAAATAGCTATGTCTGCTTGCTTCCAAATCTGCCAGGGTGTATGTTTGTCATATAAACAAACCCCTAAAGAAAACTCTCAGCTGTTAGAGACACAAGCCTCTTTCATAAGATGTTTCCATCATCAATCTACAGGCCATTTATAAATCATAAGCGGAAACAGCTAAATTCCACAGAGCTGCGAACTTTCACAAAACATACTGTTAGTGCAGGATGGCAAGACACGTGGTGCCTCACTAACGTCAAGAGTATGCTCAACTTCTATGTCTGAAGTTTCTCAATGCCATTTTTACAGAAAGAGTAATGTTGGCTGACGTCAGTGTAGTGATTCTGTTGTTAGACAAGCAAATAATTTTACAAATACATCTCGTCAAATACTGTAGATAATCTAAATTGTGAGATAAAATAAATGTCGGCTCACAAATGTCAAAGCAAACAACAAGTGTGAATAAGGTGTTGAATAAAGTTAATAGGAAAAAATATATACGTTTGCAACAGCAGGATGAGAAAATTGGAGAGACAAAGTATATCTTGACTGATGATTGTGTATCCATTTGTTTTTAGAGAAACCTTTGCTAAATTAGGATTCTTTCAGGCTATCGGCACGTTCAAGGCTGCCTTTGCCAATGAAGGTATAATTCATTAGCTGCTAGAACAGCTCAGATGCCTGGACCTGATTTTTGCATAATGAAGTTGATTTCAAATGAGCATTTTTATTCTTACTCCGATTTGCAGGTTTCCCATTTATTGCCACATCATACACAAAACAATCACACAATAAAGTAAGTGAAAAAATACTTTAATAAACTTTTTAGCAGAGAATAAGAGTGAACATTTTACCTTGCAACACTATTTTATTTATTCTTTCAAAGACAAGGTACTTTTGATTGCATAGGTTTTATGTTAAATTCCCAAGGTTGTTAAAATAAATGTAGACAAATGATAATGATCAAAGACAATATTTACATGTACAACTATATAAATTAACTAAGAGTAGCCTAACCTTCTTTTTGCAAGGCAATAATGCTAACAGATGCACCACAATTATTATTGAAGACATTACTACATTTGGATGTAAAATCTATTGCACTGACAGGCTTAAGAAAGATGGTGGTGTTGCAATTTATGTTAAATCAAAATTTGACACAGTTGTTTTGTCTGAGTTTAAATATAAGAAAAGGCTGCTGTGGGCCTTACTGTGGAAATCACAAATGTTTGAAGCATTTTTTTGTCTTACTTACTAAGATTGCAGTTAAATGTTAGTAGCTGGAGACTTGGGACTGGCCAAAATGCAGTCTGATTAATTTAAATCTTTCTATGCCTATTAATCTCAGCCAACTGGTCAACCTACTCAAGAGGATAAAGCTAAAAAGTCCTGATAAGTCCACCTTTGTCGATTTACTTCGAGCAAATGTTTCTCATAAATTCTCATCCTTGGGTGTCACCTGAAATGATCTGAGTGATCACTGTGTTGTTGCTACTTCCAGGAACAATAAAATCTTGAAATTAGTGATGGGAATTTTGGCTCAATTTTAGAAAGGGATTAAGACTCTATCTTCTAATAGAAGTCTTCAAGCTCTTCCAAAATTTGTTGTAAAAGATCGGTTCCATTGTATGAGAGAACTGAGGTCATAAATTGTTTAACAAGCTTTTTTATGTTATTCTTTTGGTTATTTGTGTTGCAAAAAAACTGGAAATTATTCCATTGAGCACTTTTAAGTTTAAATTAATAGATGACAAGAGATGACCACCTTCAATCTTTACTGTATTTAATAATTATTAGTATGGGATTTTAATTGTGTAAGTACTTGCCATTGTTGTGTAACCCATCAAGCTTTTGAATCTCAATGGGACTTTCTTGGTTAAATAAAATTAAAATAAGAGTATTAAAATCTCTTTCTTTGCCACAGAAACACAGGTATTAATCTGATCATGTTTTTTTTTATTCCACTGTTTTTACATTGCTTTTCACAGGCATGGCACAGCAATCCAAAGCAAATATTGCTATTGTAAACTCACAGCTCTCTCAGCTCAGCTCATTTACACAATTTTCACAGAACAGCCAAAAAAAACAGATATTTTTTTTGTTTTTTGGTTTTGTTTTCTTTTTTCCAAGGTTTGCTAGAGAGTATTCAGTGTTTTCACTGGTAGGTTACCATCCAAAACAACAATTTGGATAAATATCCTAACTCTACTATTATGTATGCATCATAGAGATAGTTATCAGAAATTGCAATACTGTTGGCATTAATAAGAAAATAAAGAAGAGAAATCTTCCAGCTTACATAAAGTACTGGCTTTTGTGTTGACTACTAATGAGAGAAGATGCGATTCAGATCAATGATTCTTTGGATGGCCTGTTGAACCTGGATCAATAACCACTGGCTGAGTGAGGACTTGTTCTCTGATTTGGTGTTTTTCACTGTCAGACACTTGCTCATAAGATATAGTCACTCTTGCAGCTTTCCACCCCCACACCTCACATGTACACAAGAGAATACACACACACAATTCCTTCTCGATCTGTCTTTTGCTGTCTTGCTACTAAATAGGTTGACACTCCCCAGTACAAGGTTAATTCGTCATGCTTTTTGACAAAGACGCAATGACTTATTGTCTGACTTTTCTCTGGAATTGTGCCAGGGGATCAATGATGTATTTTATTCAATAAACATAAGGGTTTTGCTTAAGACACTCTTCTGTTCATCACCATCATGATGAATATATAAAACTGATTTACAATAAAGTGGCCAGAGAAACAGCCATGCCTTTTACATTACATATATCATCAATCAATAGTTTAAGAAGGAAAAAAGCATGCTACCAGTTTCTCTGTTGTAAGCAATTCCAATTAAAAAATGCATCTGGCTAGAGATTTTAGTTCCAACAAGAGCATAGCAAATAATTGCATTTGAATTACAGATTCTTAGAATGGAATCTTAAGCTGCTAAGGCATGGGGAGGAAAAAACATCAGCATTTTACCTTATACACAGCAAGGACAGCAGGATGGCTGACTGCTCACAATAAAGAGCTGACACCACAATGCCATGCACTGATGTAGCCTCACTGTGTTTTTCTTTTCTTGTGAGGAAGTCTCCCACAGAAATTCCTGCTTTATCGCATAATCATGATTTTATATAAAGAAAGAGGTCAAACCGTAGAATGTTGATCTACTGGTTTCTTATCTCTTAGAATAACCTGATTAGATTTCCGCAATTAAAATGATGGAATGCCCTTCCACAGCAGTGACAAAAGATGTTTTATTTTTGTCTTGACAATATTTTCCCTGAAATAAAGGAGGGTGAATACACATTATAGCCTTATCTAGTCACATTCAATAAATGTTTGCCACTGATGGCAAACATTATGTGTTATTGGCCAATACAGTTTTGTACAGTAATTTCGAGACACCTCTAACCCAATTTTTTCTGATAAAGCTGCTATATCAAATCCTTATTTTTTTTTATATCACTGCTAAGGTAGATGTTATGGGTCGGGTTTTTATATGATTTCTGTAATAAGAATTTTTAAATCATGCAATCAGAATTTTTTTAGTTGAGTAAAATAAGATACATTTATTACCATAAATGCATAGTGTTTCAGCTGCGATGCAAAAAGTGAGAAATCCAGATGATGTTTTAAAAAGATTGTTTTGTCAATGAACAGTTCAATTTCAAAATGTACAGTTATTTCTTACATTAGGTGATAAAGGGTTGAAAAACTAAGTATCCAGTGCACCGCTATAATTATTATCTCTGTGCAGAGGAGTTTAGAGCTGAATGAAATTTGGTAGAAATGAAAGCACACTCTGCTGATTTTTCAACTACTTTTGCTGTTTCTCTTCTACAATAGAGCTCTGACCTACAATAATGAAAAGCACCTTTGTTGTCCTTGCTTGAAATTCTTTGTTGCACTTCAAATATTCGATCTACACAATCCTCCTCATCACGACCCATGCTGCATGTCTCTATGGGCTCTGAACTCATGTTGTTTCCTCTACCTGCCCTCTTCACCACAAACACTCTTTGCAACCTGAACCTCATACTCACCCTTTTTTGTATTCCTGAGGACAACGCTCTGACACAATCTCCAACCAAGAGAACTATTGATTTGAACTGTACCATATCGATCTTCCACTTCTTTTTTGGAATAAAAAACTACTTTCTGTCGTGTGATTCTCTAGTTTCATTCACAGAATTTCATTCCTGATCGAGACTTTGTCTTTCACCCTGTCTCAGTCATGTGTTGATTCACATAAGAACTTGTGTCAGCTTTTGGCTTTGGCTACAAGAAGCCAGCACTAAGCTCAGCCAAGGATTATGTATGAAAAACATAAAGAGCATCACAGTAATCGTTGATCCCTGTTGGACCTTTGTATTCCTTACAAAGGGGACGGTTCATATTTGGTGAGCTTTGACAATCAAGTGGCCTGACAAATGTTTCACTGAGTTTTGCGATGCATAAAGTATTTGGGGAAAAAATTAACTGGTGAAGATTTTAATCTAGTAAAATGAAAAAAAGGACAATTATACTAATAACATACAAAAACTGAGCAAATTCAGCCCCCAATGATACTGCAATATCAATCACAGACACATTTTATTACGATCTTATCTCCATTACACAGAGGTGCTCAAATGGGTAAAAGACATATT
This sequence comes from Xiphophorus maculatus, assembly GCF_002775205.1. NCBI lineage: Eukaryota > Metazoa > Chordata > Actinopteri > Cyprinodontiformes > Poeciliidae > Xiphophorus > Xiphophorus maculatus. Next base: position 16,116,589 of record NC_036450.1, on the reverse strand, counting down.
GTTCTGTAGCCCCTTGGTGGGTATTGATGGAGTTCGCAAACTCCTGAATGAAAAGAGACAAACATGGAGCGTTTTATTATTCTCCTGTTCTTTACAGACAAATTCACAATGCAGAGAGGCATAACTTCAAAAGACAGTCATTCTGTACTGAGTTCATCTCTTGACTCTTTGATTGTTTGCTATTCTCTCCATGTACTGTACGAGGTGCTGTAGAGGCTATAAAAAATTATGACCTCATGTTTAATTCATAATGTCTCCACTTCCATTACATACAGGGAGTATCATTGTTACACAATCAGAAGATTAGTAGCCTTTTGTATATATTTCACCTTGAACTTCTGCAACCTTTATTTTTCTTCTAATTGAATCTTTGCCTTAGATGCAGTAAAGGATAAAAAAAGATAAATAGAGATATTGTATAGAGATACAGTATCTGTATCTCTATACAAGCTATGAACTGTGAATGGGATCTAATATGTTAAGTAGTTTAAAAATGTCCATGAGCAGTTCCTCTGTTATGTGAATTTATTTATGGTACAGTGGTCATTTTTATTTCACTGTCTGATTTTAATTCAGACAGTGAAATTCAAACTACCATTACTCATATTAAGTCATTATTGCACCTCCCTGTTTTAGGTCAGTTAGAATTACCAAAATTGGATATACTCATTAAATGACAGAATTATAAAATTCTTCAAATTCAAAAATTTACTTACACTGAGACTACTGTCCCTTTAAACTGTTTGGGAAATCCCAGATGAAAATGTTATGACTATTTAAGCTCTGATTGGTGGTTAATTGCTTAATCAATAACATTGAAGTTCAACTGAGCACCATAGATGTATCTTAGGGTAAAAACCTCAAACACAATGTTTTTTTGTGTGTGACATGATAAGGAATAATGAACAAAAAACACTGGAAAGATATTGAAGAGAGAACAATTCCCAAATGATCCCACATTCATCTGTTCAGACAGTTTCAAGGTAGGTGATAAGATTATGAGAGGGGGGAGGGGTTATTTTCTTGTGATTGGGAAAAGTTGGTTGAACATAGTAATGTCCAACCACTCACCACTTACCTCTCAGGAAACAGACAAGTTCTGTGTCCCAGAAATGAAAGGGTTTTGGTGTGGAATTTACATATCAACCACAGATAAAGGGCAAAAAAGCATGTTATGATGCTGGCTGAAGCAGCTAAAAGAGTATCATTATCCACGGAAAAATGCATTCTGTAGCAACATGGGCAGAAAGGCCACTCAGAGAGGAAGATGTCTTTATTCTACAAACATCTTGAGAAGCCAGAGTACAGTTTGCAAATGCAGTCTAGAGCAATGATCATAATTAGGGAGACATGTCCTGTGGTGTAATGAAAATAAACTTACATTTGGACCTGGTATCCATTTGAAGAAAAAAAAGTGTTAAGTTTGCAATATTTCCATCCTGAGTGTGAATGTAAGAGTGGCATTATTATGTGCTGTGGGTGTTTGCTGCAGGATGAAATAAATGGTGTACTCCCAAAAATACATGGTGCCACAAGGAAAAAACATTATGTGAAAAATATTGAGGTTACATTTTAAGACAAACATATACAGCTTAACCATCCACAGATAAGAATCTTCATCATGACATCAAATTAGTTAAAAAGAATCGTAAGGACAAGTTAAATTTTGAGAGGCTGTTACAAAGTCCTTATCTCAAACCGATAGAAAAGATGTGTGAATGAGCTTGCTTAAAAACCAGACTCAGTTAAAGCAGTTCTCTATGAGAAATAGGGCAAGATTCCATACTAACTGAATGTTTTGAAGTTTTTAGAATATGAAAAATGTTCTATACAATTCCTAAATTTTTTCTTTTTTTTCATTCAGATATACAGTATATACACAAATAAGGAGACACGTTGCAGTCTTCCAATAAACAGATTTAATGTAGGAGGCAGTACTTCATTAAGTTCAGTGTAGCCATGTCCCTGGAAAGACTTCCACAGTATTTTGCAGGGCTGTACTGGGGTCTGAAAGCATGTGCTGATATATCTGCTCTGACATTTACGATAGTCTCACTGTATTCCCTAATTATTGAACAATTTCAGCATAAAATCTGATTTAGCGGTTAAAATGAAACTGCCTAAAGTCATTTGGCTTTGCCCAAGACTTATCTCCTCTGGTGGTTTTATTCATTTGTTTTCTCTACATTTTATTTATATATTTTTTGTCAGACTTTCTTCTATTCTCCAGATGTGTTTCTGCATTGGAGTCTCCCATGGTCGAGATGGTTTACTGACAGAACAACATTGCCCCCTGTTGGTTCCAAATGAGTAAAACCAGCATCCACATCAGTTTAGCCGTGACGTTACTAATGCTTCACTGAATGATACCCATCTCAGCCAGACTTAGCCGGAGATTGCAGTTTGAAGCCCACCGATGTAACATTTGTGATCGCATGAGCCAGGTCTTTGTTGATTGCTTTCATTGTGTGTAAGAGCTGCTGTGTGGTGTTTAGATGTAAAGCATTAAAAAAAACACAGCTGTATGCTCATGACAATGAGACAACATTATGGTTCTTTTTTGATTTGTTGGTTTTTATTCATAGCTGTGTTGGTGGAGAAATACAAGAAAATATCTATCTAATCTAAAAGATGAAAAGTTAAATGTGAACTATTGTTTTGAATACAGTGAGAAAGAAAAAGAAAAAAAGATAGACTAATATGCACACATAAAATGGGATTATTATGTGAGGGTGTAGGTACATTAAAAACATTAGGCATCCTAAATTGGACTTTACTTATTTAATTTGACCTTCTCTGTCAAATTAAGATTAACTATCAGGAGTATCCAAGACACACAAAGGATAAACTTGTGGGCGTGAACACAGCAGTGACAAGAGATGCTTTGTGCTTTGAAAATTATTCTAAAAGATGAAAGCAAAATATGTATTGTAGCCATTTCTTTAGATTGTCTAGTTATTTTAACATATACAGCAGACGCAAGATAAGTAGAATGAAATGGACTAGGAAGTGGAAAACGTAAAGCAATATGTTTTCTTTTGCATTTAGAGTTAATTTGACTCTAAACTCATGATCCCATTGATCAGTAAATCTCTCACTTTTATAAACATAGCAGCAAGAGTTTCATACGACTTTTCTTTTTGTAAGCACTAATTTACCCAGTCATTTTTAAAGTGTCTTAAAGTCCTTTTTTTCCTTCACTGAGCATCATTTTACTATTTGCTAGATAGCCACAAATGATGGAGAAATGTTTTAACGTTCAGTCTTCCATTTTCTTCCACCGTTCAGCTTCTACAGTCTCCTACTAACCCACCAATAAACAATTCAGTAAGATGCTTTCCACGGAGTGCATAAATAATCCACTGTTACCTTTGAAAACACATGATTTGAAATAAAACAACAGGGCTACTAATGACACAGTTTGATATTAAAAATCGTTGTGTGTTTTATTTTCTGTGGTTTTGTATTATTAGTTTCAAAATGAATACTCAGAGCACTTCAACCTTTTGACTGGATTGGTATTAAAAGTAAAATGGCCAACGCACTTCTAAACATCCCACAATGCTTAAACCGTAGATCTTTCTGCTCCTCGCTGGGTTTTTTTAAACTTAGTTGATGACATGTGGCATTTCCAGAGAGTATGAAATGGAAGGTAAAATTAAATTTTCAAATGCTCAGCTCTAAGGATAAATGCTGACTGACTGAGCCAAAGCTTTTTCTCACAGACACTTTCCATTTACCCATATTAAAGTCAACGGCAGGGTACATACAGCTGGAGAGCCGCCGTGTCTTTAGAAAAGCAATATCAAATAATTTCTTTTCATGTGCATAAAGCATGGTCTCTTTGTCACTTTTAAGTCTAAAGCCAACATCTAGCTATGCCGTGCCCACAGGAAAATGGCTTCTGGGCACAAAGAGATTGTATCTTCTTTACAAGGACACTACATTTATTATCAGTGAGGTGTTCTTTCAATGTGGTGCACAGTTATAGAATTGTTCTGTTTGCGAGCCCTCATGTTTTATGATCATAAGAAATACCCTGGTGATGAATAAACTTTGAAGCAGCATGCCAGAAGCAAATCAAGTATTTGATTTGATCTGTAATCTGTAGGACTCAGCTGGCCTTAAATCCGTGTAGATTAATAGGTTGAAGTTGGTGGTTGCTCTTTTTTTTACACCTGCAATAGCTGCATCTGTTGTTTACTGCCACAAGTTCAGTCATATTATACCTCCTGAGGCAGCACTGTTTTTAGAGCTTTCACTTATCTATTTTGTAAGTGTTTATTGCATCTTATCAGTTAGCTTAGGGCCTCCAGTACAAATACTTTAGGGCAGAATTTTGATATGAATGCTACATTTTAAGCATGTATCAGCCCGTTCGTTTTGCATTTGACCTCAGCAAGTACACATGGCCTTACCACAATACTATGACGCTTGGCATGTCATTTCTTCTACTGAGTCTTTTTTGCCATATAGTGCATGAAATCCCAGGAGGAGTTTGGGCTGGCTTTAAGGTCATATGTAGCTGACCTTTTCTGTCCTGATGTCAGAAGTTATGAGTATTTTTGCAGGAGAACCGACGCCTCTGTGCCAAGACAAACTCTTTATATTTTGTCAATCTTAAAGTTTAACTTTCCTAGATTCATTTGAGCTTTACCCTTAATTAGGCTGTTTCAGTATCAAAATGACCCATGAAATCATAATCTTTTTACTATACTCTCCTTTTCTTTCTTTGACTTTTTTCTTGTTATCAGTTGTTCCTGCCGTGGTGCTTTGCCGTTGTCTGTGACTGCTCTCTCCTTCCTCCCCCCAGGAAAACTGAGCAGATGGGCAGCCCTTCTGAGTCTGGTTTTGCTGGAGGTGCCTTCCTGTTAAGAGAGTTTCCCTTCTCTTCTGTTGTTCGTCATTCAGCACAAGCTCCAAACTGGCGGTTAAATCGAAGGTTATATGAAATCTGTGATGTTGACCAATGTCTTGGTATTTATTAGTATTAGTGATGGTATTAGAATTCATATTAGTATTGGGATGAGAAGTGATAGTATGGTGGTAGAAGTAGTACTGTTATTTCAGGAATACATAATGACCTTATGGAATAGTTTCTAATTGGTTTGCGGTTAATATGGGAGGGCATTGTGGAGATGTCTGCAGATTAGATTTGGGCTTCTTTTGATCAGCCAGAAGCCTTGAAGTAGATGCCAGAATGCATAAATAGCACATGGATGCAATAAAGCATATTTCAAATCATTTCTGCATAACCTACAACATTGTCCTTCTGTCTTCCTCGACACCCTGCGCAGTAAACTATTTCTGTATCAGGTCAAGACTTACAGTTACATGAGCTGATCAGGAGGGAGGAGTTGAGCAATACGATACGAAATGTGCCAGTATAACCTGAGCTCAGTTTGCAGAGATATCTGCTATTCAGGTGATGCTTTACTGCTAATGAAGAATACTGCACTGACAAGGTTCCTATGGGTGACATAGCACAAGACTTTTTCTTCTGGCTAATAAATATGCTGTCACTTTCAGTGCAAATAAATCCTCGTGTTTTCTATTATAAGTCAAACTTTTTAATAGCAAGGTTTTATCTGTTTCTGTTTTTGTTCTTAAAAAAAGATTACGGTGAGGGCATGAACTCTAAAAAACACATGGCAGGTGAGTGAATGGCCCATTTTCTTCCAAGCTCAATCACAGCCAGGCTACCCTCAATTACATGACAACATTGAAGCTATTTGGTAAAACCCCTGGCAAGGTCAGTTTGAAGAAACAAAACAAAATTTTTTTTCATTCTAAGAAAAGCCTTACTTTTTTTGTACATCTTTCAAAGAGCCATTGATCCTCAGCTTGCTAATGGGACACTACAGCAGTTGCGAGAAAATCTCTGGTTAATTGCAAATGATTATTGAGTGAGTATGTAACAACCTGCACTGATGACATAATTTGTGTAAAAACAGATTTTCTGGACTATTGTTTTATAGCTGTTGAGTTTATGATTTTCTTGATGTTGACAATATTAAAAACCTACAAAATCAATTGGTTGCACATTACTTTGTTTAGGCGTGTCAGACTTAACCTTTTAAGGTCGACGCCCGCCCTGTGGCGGGCATGACGTCATGTTTCTGTGTGTGTTTTTTGCTCCAATGTGATAATAAATTTTTTCAAAATGAAACAAACACTGTAAAATCACAAAGTTTAGGATGTTCTGAAAATAATGATACCAAACAAGGTAAGGTAAATAGTTTTTATGGTGAAAATATAAGGGTAAATTGAAAATTAGACCAAAACGGCCATTTAGACCCAAGACTCCAAAGGGTTAAAGGGGCAAAATGCAAGACCACACAACACTTTTTGGGCTTGTATTCTTAAAAGACTCAAGAAGCATGCAGACTTTAACACGGTACTAGGAATAAGGTGCTGCGAGAAAAGTAAAATGTTAATTTTAAATCTTAGCTTTACTTAGAGAAAAAAAAAACTTTTGAAATTGGTAAAAAAAATAAAAATAAAATTAAAAAAAATATATATATATGTGTTCCTTTTTCCCAAACAAATTTCTAAAGTAGCATATATTACGGCTTAAATGCTTCAATAAAACCTGCCTCACTGGTGATGGATATATTACACTGCTTTTAATGCTTTTGACAGATGGATTCAGGGAAGAGAAGAGACAAAGCTGAAAGTAATCACAGGGAGCAAGGCCAGAATAATGAGCATAGGGCCATTCTTCTGACCTTGCTGGAGTATCCCACCTCACCAGTCAATCACAGGCAGGCCTAATGGATGGATGAGCCGGTGGGGCAAGATGTGGATGGTAAACAGGGGTGACAGCTGACCTGCCAGCACTCAGTGCGGATAATGGAGGTGGATTTGACCATGATGTGGGGTCATCTAGAGGTAAATTTCTTAACTCTTGGAGTCTGTCAAGAAAGCCACAGCCCTGCTAGCAAGCTAGGGCCTTTTCTTCAATGACAGTAGTCCATGACACTAGTGTTGCAGGCACAAATCAGCATCCTGTCACAAATACAGAAGGAATGAAACAGGAAAGAATTCATGCAAAAGGCGACTCCTTGCAATCTTCTACAAAAAGCAGCTTCAACAAAGGTTTCAAGGTGAAGCTTCAGTAATACAGTAAGAAATGCATTTAAGCACCAAGGTTCAAGAATACTATTTGCTGACCATAGGCACTTTTAAATTCCACTGCTACCTTGGAATAAAAGATGTACGTAAAACATTTTTCTTTATTTTGAGTTTACTTTTTTTCTGAGTTAGATGTTAGCACTTTCCTTCCTCCTGAAGATAGTTCAAATGCTTATGTCTTTCAATACTTTAGTCAAAGAGCTCTCCCTCACATGTTACTATAGAAGAAATCCTAAATTTGCATGTCCTCTGTGGAGGACGAAAACAACAAAAAAAAAAAGATTTTTGAGCAAATTGCTGACGGTGCTGTAAGAACTCAGCCAAATGTTCCCGCGTGGATCACAGAAAAAAGGGGAAAAACTGCAGATTAAACTGAAACACTGATGATTACATCCCGGCACATTTATCTTTCTTGATTTCATGAAAATGCACCAGCGCCGATGGAGGATTTGATGCGCTCTAACCCCCACACATCTTACATCACATGACAAATTTGGACTAACAGATTAGAAGTTTTTTGTGTGTGTGTGCTTTGAACTAAAAGGACTTATCAGTACTGGTGCTGTACACATTTACTGGAATGCACGCTCAGCGCCCACTAAACCAATTTGTTAGATGACATTTGCCATGTGCTTTTGTGTGTTTGCTGGTTGTGTGTGGCTGTGTGTTTGTCCTCCAGGTGTAACCCAGTTACTAATTGAGGAACTCTTTGTTTACACCTGCAGAACTGGAGCACCCTCCAGATATCTTAAACCAATCAATTAGCAAGATAGTAAAAGAAGGCACTGCCAGCATGGCCCTTAGCTTTTTACTAACAAATAACATCATGAAGAGCAAAAAAGAACAAGATATTTCCCAGGCTTTGTGAGTTCCACAAAATAGTTTATTTAATCATGACTCAAATGGTAAGGATGCTGAGTTGGTGGGGTGGTCTATACTGTAATGTTTCAACAACTATCAGACTGCCTTCATATTCAGTAGCAATGCCCTGTTTTAAATTGGTGAATGTATCTGATTTTAGAAAATACTTATCTTGTCCTCTACTGACACCACGTGGTCCCCCTTTCTTTTTGTCTGAGGATTTTGGAGGTATTATCGAAATCTTTTGACCACAGAGGAGGACTTCTAATGATTTTGATGATCCTGCCCTGACATTTCCTCTAACCAGCATGATGTTGACATTTGTGGGCTTGCATGAAATAACTACCAGGGTGGCACGATTAATATGCATTAACAAATGCCTGACTTTTTTTTTATTAAGGTGCCAACACTAATGAGAAAAAGGTTGAGTTCAGTCATGATTACTTATTATATTTATGTAGATAATCACAGAGCTCACGCTGACTGCCAAATCCCTCCCACATTAGAGGAAATAGATTCAGTACTCACAACATGTGTACTATTTCTGTGACAGCAATTGGATCTGAATGATATTGAAGCATTTTGACTTTGTGAGACATTCTTTGAACAAATTCACAGGTCATTAAACCCAATTATTTATGCACATTTAAATTCTGATCTGATGAAAATGCCTTTAAGTATTTTGTATCCTTTGAACTTTTTCATTTAATGTGACTTCCACAAAATTCCATGTATTTTAAAGGGATTTTATATGATATAGATGAACCCAAAGGAGCACATATGTGTTAAGAGGGATGGGGGGAGGCAATATATGATTTTAATAATCAGAAATATGTCACTGAATGTGAGACAACACTTTATAGAACCATTCTTCTGTGCAAATACAATTGCAAGTGTTTTTTTATTCTAAAGACTGACATTTTTGTGTGGATTAGATGGGAAGCATCTGTGAAGATACAATTTAAAGTCTTCTGAAATTCTCAAGTAGAGTTAGGTCTGCTCTTGATTGAGCCATTAAAGCACAGGGACACGCTATGATTTAATCCAATCCAATGTTGCTCTGCTAACATGCTTAGGGTTATTGTCCTGCTGGGAGGTGAAACTTCAGCCCAGTCTCAATTATTTTCAGCATTTCCATGCCTTTTGCTTAATCTATCTTCCTAACAACTCTGACCACCTTCCCTGTCTATGCTGAAGAAAAACATCCCCCACACCGCAATGACACCACATCTGTGTTAACTGAATGTTAACACAGAAGGCCAGAGAGTTCAGATTTTGTCTAATCTGATAGAACACCTTCTTCCACGTTTTGCCTGTGTCCTACAGTGTTAGTTTAAACTTTAAACAAGACTTCTTGTGGCTCGCTTTCAACAATGTAACTCCCCTTGTCAATTTTCCACGAAGCCCAAGTACCAGAATAGTATTTATTGACAATTTTTTCTGCCTGGGCTGTAGATTTTTGCAGGTCTACCAGAGTTATCATGAACATTTCTCAGTGAAATATTCAAACATAGAGATATTATGCTATAAGTGAACAATGTTTTAAACTTCTCCACTTCTTTATTCCTGACCTGTCTGGTGTCTAATGATGCTGTGTGTTCACACACATTCAAACCTCTGAGGCCTTCCCATAACAGTTCTGCGGATGGTTGCACTGGATGCCAATTACTAATATCACAGACAGCCTGAATACATATATAAACCACACACATTTGTAAAGAACCAAATGTGGCTCTACTTTATGTTGGTCTATGACATAAAAATAATCTCTGCAGAATTTACAAACAAAAAAAACACCCTGAACACAACTTTACCTGTACGTACATTATTAACACCTAACCCAAGGAAACAAAGCGGAAGACAGAACAATCATTTGTTGTCATCAAACAACCATCTACCAGACATGCTGATGGAAGGGAGGATGGAAAAGGTCAGGTTCTTTGCTTATTATGCCACAGAAATCTATTTAACCACCTCTGTCTATTCGCAGTGGACAGTAGGTTGTTGTCTGTCAAATTTAATTTTAAGGCAGTGAGATGCTGCCAGGGCGTGCAGGCCGAAGCAATTTCCTGAGCAATAACTCTCATATAACATACCACAGAGCATTTAAAAGCTCTCCATCAGCTAATAACAATGCCGTTTGCCATTCCAGACTCTTGTTTAAGTTGCTACTTGCAGCTCTCCACCACCTTGCTAACACATCAACATCAATCATTCCCATCTGATGCCTTGTTACTGTTTGCCCATTAAAAGCAGACAGCGCAGTCAATGAAATCCATCTGCAGAAGAGGTCATGTCTGCACAATTATGGCATATGCTCTGTGGGCCCACACAGAGTCTCTCCACGGTGTCAGCACTTTTACGAGCGGGCTGCGGAGATTGTCAGAGTTGCCCTTTGGGCTAATCTTTGTAGTCAACTTTTCTATCAGGGAATCATTATGACAGAGCAACTAAAATGTCAAATTAACACAAAAGGAAATGAGGGAATTTACACTAATTCAAATAACTGTCAGGTTGGAAGTGACTGGGCAGATTTGAAATAACTAGCTCCTGGCAACGATGTTAACTAGTTAATGCAACATAGGTTTACCAGCAAGACATCTGTAAAAACTTAAAATACTTACTATTGCAACTAAATGGCACATATCTACCAGGTGGTCCTAATTAAATGTGAGGAAATCACAAAAAAATCAGCAAGTGCCAGCATTTCTAAAATATAGAACTTTTGGCAGTGTTGGTCTGGAGCATTCATGTGTCCAGCAACATGATGCCAAGAAATGAAGACTAGTCACAATCTTATTAAAGCAATAGTTTGCTACTTTACAGCCTTTTAAGGTTTAGAAATTATTTACAACTAAGTCCATGTCTCTCTCTGATCTGATTCACCCACAAAATGAAAACATAGAAGTTCTTTACATTCAATCCATTGTCAAATGTTGTCAATATGACTGTACATATAAAAAATAATGTAGTTAAAAAATGTAACCTTTTTGTGACTCATTTCAGAAATCTTATATAAATTCATTGCCCAGAGTTAAGTATTTCAAGCCTGCATTTCTGGTAATTTCTTGTAATTTTGATGGTCATGGCAAACTGTCGAGATTCTCAAAGTATATTCACTGCTATGCAATCTTTACTTTGTTGGGATACATTTTGCATTAATTACTGCATCAACATGACATGGCATGGAGGCGATCAGCCTGTGGTTCTACTTCGGTGTAATGGAAGCACATATTAAAAACACAGTGAAAACACAGTGGACAAAAGGCAGCATTTGACAAAGCTCCAGAAATCCTTTGTGTGTGTTGAAACTTTACACTGGACTTCATACAACATGGATTCGTTGCTTCTCCACTCTTCATCCAGACTCTGAGACCTTGATTTTTGAATGAAGAGCAAACTACTTTGATGTGAAATTAGAAATTTGTCCAATTATTTTTGGACATTTTTCACATCATCTATGGCACAGGAGTGCACCTTTTCTCAACACTTTTATCAATTAGTTTACGTTCATCTGGAAGCAGGACTCTGTACCATTACAGACATGACATTTAAAAGAAGAATAGAGCTCCTCCGTCTTCCCTGAGGAGATCTTTTCCCCCTAAACTCAGAGAAAACATGTTTTGTAGCCCATGTCTAGCATTCTCCTCTATGTGGTGGCTCTGGAAACACCTTCTACAGCCTCATTCCACCTGTTGTGAAGTTCCCCCAAATTCTGGAATGGATTTTGATTGATGTTTGTTTTTTATAACATGACAAAAATATATATTAGAACTGTATGTTACAGTTCACACAGTAACACAGCTTGAAACAAAACTTTTCAAGCAGCTGAAAGTGCGGTTGATTCATGCAAAAATGCAACACCAAATAAGAAGTAAGATCCGTGTTACAAAGATGTAAAAGGAAAAACATAAATGAAATGGCAAGGTGATCTGTGCCTCTTCTGCTGCCTATTGTCCCTAGAATCACTCCAGTAAATGAGTGTTTCAAAATCTTCTGGAGATTGTGACAAGATCACAAAAATCCCAAAGGAAGTATATGTGTAAGTAGAAGATAAATTGTCAGGGGACCATGGGACTCTGCCCTGACATGACATACATTGCCACTGTAGTATTTTGGTTTGCATTTCCATACATTTGACAATATTTTACAAATTCAAGTATACATTAGTGCTTTTCATTTTAAACAACTAAAGCATAAAATTACTTGTTTAGAAAGGTGAGAATGAAAAGAGGTACCATGTTTCTACTTCAGCCCAAACATATGTGACATCAGCAGCACATTATTAAAGACCTGTGAACTGTGTGATCTATATAATGATACTTTCCCAGAGATAACATTAACTCTGTCATAGTTTAAGCTGTCAATTTTGGAGGGTAAATATTTTCCTGTTTTCTTTATTTGTGGAACTCTACACTAAGGAGTAAAGGGTTTAAAATCAATGTAAAATCAGTGATATAGTCCACACTATTGTGAGTTGATAGTCCCTCAAAAATTAAAATGCTCAAGTAGGAAAAGGGTATTAAAAACAAACTGTAATCTTTACAGGACCTGAGGATTTTTTGAAAATGTGAAATTAAAGACATTTTCAAGACAGTTGCAATAATGTCTGGGTTTTATGGTTATTATGTCAGTACAGTAGAAGGGTGAATTTTGATTCCCTGAGATTTGCACAATCACTTCATAATGCATCTATTGCAAATTCAAAATCTCTGGATGCTCTTTTGTAATGCCAGTTGACGTCAGTATCCAGGAGGGATTTAACTGTTTGAGCATCAAACAAAGAACAATGGAGTGTGACATTTTTGTTGCCCACCAGGGAAACATGCAGTAATAACAGGAAAGCATAAACACAAGCGTTTTATAGACAGGGCAATTCAGAAAATTAAAAATGGCATTAAGGAGATCAGACAAAAAACAAATGATAGAATATCAAAAGTATGTTGAGATTGTATTCTGTTGTCAAATCCTTCAGATTTTGTAAGATTATCACTTTATGTCATATCTGGTAGGATTATCATTTCTGTCAAAAAACATACTAAGTACACAGCCTTCTTAGCTAATGTAATAGAAAATGTAATTTCTAATATGCATATGAGAACTTAAAAGAAAGCAATTGCATGTAGAAACAGCCCACTGCTTACATGTTTAACCTCTATCGTTGCCCCAACAATCTAATGTTATCGTTCTCTTGCATATGTAAGAGAATGATAACCTGAGCCAATATAAAAATTTGTTTTCAAATGGAGACATCTTTTTCTTCTTTTGCTACCGGAAACCAAGATGGCCCTCAGGGAAAAAGTAATTGTCCATTAATATAATAAATGCTTCTGCCAACTCTGGTGCCAGCAGCTGCCATGATGCATTTGAGGTAATTCTGAATAAGTCTCTTACATCGCTGTGAAGCAATATTGAACCACATTTATTTGGAAAAGTATTTTAATTCAACCACAAATGAAGCATGTTTAAGGTCATTCCAATTAACATGATGCTGGCTCCGCTCCCATGTGGAAGTAGAGCAAACCTCCAACAAACAAACAATGTTATAGTGGCAGAGGTAGTGGAACTCAACCTGAGACATTTTTTGAGTAACTTTTGCCTTATAAGCCAACACTGCTGCAAGACTACAAGAAAATTCTCCAATGAGTTGTGCATCAGGAGTGTATGGTTTTATGTGGGAAACAACAGAGAAATCAAGTTTTGCAGTCTGAGGAAGAATGAGGGGCTCAGAGTTTCATTGGATGTGAACCCTGTGTTGGATGAATTTTGCACGTACGAGGCGGTTGAGTATTGATTTAGATAATACCGGCTTTTGAAAATCTGCCTGCACAAAAATGCTTAAAAATAAACAGTTGCATAAAAAGGTGTTTAAATGTAAATACTGCAGAATGTTTTCATGCTGCCATAGAGCTACCATTGGCACTTACACACATAAAATCAAGCATAACTACTTCCATTATTGATCTTTGATTTGATTATCAATAAGTGTCATTATGACAAAAAAAGGGATGTTTACTGCCAGTTACCTTTGTGCAGACAAACATGTGGTAGAACAGCCAACCACAGTTTTATTCAGCTGGACATGAAGTTAGCTGCAGGCCTTGATCCATTTCTTGCATTTTCCAGACTCCGTTTGGGTTTTGGAAATGTAATAAATGGTATTCCGCCCTATACGCTCTGGGTAAAGATTATCGGAATTGCATGTTCCCCACTGACAATGTTCAACTATGATTTCCTCAAAATCTCTAAGACCACAGTGTGTTGGCAATGATGACCCCTTTCAACGTTACCGGAGGTTCAGTTCCTCCAGATGAGGGGTGTCTATTTCGGGACAAATTGTGACCACTGATTGGTCAGTTGCTGACCAACCCCCTAGAATGATTGACAGAAGTTGCCATGCAAATTGTGTTAAACTTCAGACTATTTTTTAACTTTCTTTACCAGTATAAAAAAAACATATTGAGATCAAAAACCTCTTATTTATACAACTTTACTAGGTAACTCAAAAACATTAGTTTTGTTTTAATTAACTTACTATTTTCAGGCATGTAGCAGTGGCCTTGAGTCTCATTTAGATCTTTGTCATGCTGCATAACCACAGTGTGTCGAGCTTAGGGTCACAAAACTGGATGTGGCCAGCAGATGTTGTCTTTCAGGGTTTTATGCAGAATGTGCGGATCCAATAATGGCTTTGAAGCACACCACAAAATCCATATCCGAAGAAGTGTTTTTAACTTAGTGACCATCTTGTTCTGTTTTAATTGTTGAAGTTCCAAAATAAGCTTTTAAATCTTAACTCTGAAACTAAATAAGGAGGCATTTTCAGCGTGTGCAGATTTAAATCTTCAGCTCTAAGCTGAATTGGAACTTAAATGAATGTGGAAAACGTGATCTGGTTTAATAAAAATGTGGCTCGGTTGTTTAAAAAAAAAATCACACAACAAGACAAAGTTTTTAATGCATTCGTTAATGTCACGTGTTTAATTGAGCCAAGTATTTATTTCGCCCCACAACATTGGCAGGAATGGATCTTTAGGAGCCGAGAGTTGTCATTCTCACTACACCTGTGCTGCCGCCTCCTGGACGGACGCGACTCCTTTGCAGCGATTGTACTATAAGTGAACGGACAGCCTATGAGCCCCACTCAAAGCGAGAGAACCACACACAAGGAGCGGGATGGCGAGGATACCAGCGCTGCACATCCGCGTCCTTCTCGTGGGTTTCTCCCTGACTGGGTGCCTGACACTACGGGCGAGCAAAGGTGTTACGTCGCCTGACGAGGAGCGGGACAGCGAGAGCGACACGGAGACGCCGTGCGAGGTGAAAACCGTCACCGTGTCTACCCTGCCCGTGCTCCGGGAGAACGAGTTCAGCTTCACCGGTGGAGCCTCCGGGAGCGTGGTTGGAGGAGGGAGCGCTGCTGCTGCTGCTGGAGCAGGTGGTGCTGGTGGAGGAGGAACCGGAGGAGGTGGAGCGGGGGGAGGAGGAGGAGGAGGAGGTGGAGGAGGGAGCGAATCCCGGCTCCTGTTATTCGTTCGAACAGACCTACCTGGCCGAATTTCTGTAATGGATGATCTGGACAACACAGCTCTTCCCTACTTCACACTCGGTAAGAAACTGTTGTGGCACTCTGTTTGCCCGCCATGATCTGACCAGAAATCCCTACACTGAGAGAGACTTCTCAAATCATACAATCCCAGCCATTAAATCACCTAATTTGCTTAAGCTTCTTTGTTTGATGTGCACCCAGAAATTCAGCAGTTGTTCTACCCTCTGCCTCTGCTCAAAGTCAATATTCTAGAAGGAACAAATATTGGCCGCATAATAAAGTGAAACTTTATGTGATATCCCTCTCTCTTGGCTTATCCAGTTAAAAATAATTATTTAAAATTTAATACATTCCTTAATTATTGTTCCCCAATGCAGCAGTGCAATTTAGCCCTGCGAATATGCCTGATGTTTTGCTTCTATTCTCACTCAAGTATGTAATTGGCTGCACACATGAAGGTGCAAGTTAAACTAAATAAACGGCTGGACTATAACTAAACTAGCTGTCAGCAATTTAGTTTTCGAAGGTCTGTGGGGAAGCCCAGACATCAGATTTAGTGTGTGAGCTCTGTTCACATCCCCAGACAGCTGAGTGAATCAGGGCAATGCAACGCTGGTCTTTGACAGGTCATCTGAAGTTCTGTGTGATAGCCAACTACTCTAAAATGGTCTGGGTAAAAGCATCTTTGATTGGATAATCACAGAGTACATAATAGCAAGAAAGTGTCTCTGGCTTTTACCTTCTGAATACATATTTGCTTTGCAAGAGGGGGCTGACTTTGAATGAAAACCAACTCGCTGCTTTTGCTTTTCTCTGTATTTTTTTCCATTTAAATGCCTAAAAAAAGGCAGACGAGTATCCTCACCTCTTTTTCCTTTGTACACCGAGCCACACATTTGCTTTTACAACTGTTCATCAGTCCACAACAGTGTGGGGAACAAGGTAAATGCTTGGAGCCACACAAGATAAAGTGAGAAACAACAGTTGCACACTGTTCTCTTATTCAATTTACAGTCATTTTCAGATCACTTCAATGTAGAATAGAAAGCTGGTCAAAACAAAGGCAAATGGAGGTCAGCAATTTGCCTTTGCAAAGTATTCCTTTGTGATACTGAGGAATCACAAAACTGTATCATTCCTGTTTTGCAATTTTGTTTTTTCACATTGGACAGTGGTTTGCCATCATCCCCCTTTCTCTTTCTTTCTTTTTTTTTTTCTTTTGTTCACTGCTCTCAGTTTCATCCTCTCTATAAGGAGTGTCGACCGAGCTGGCTGTGCGAAGCAAAGGCTGGCAGGCAGGCTGAGGGTTGGAGCATTAAGCTACTAAATCACTTTCTATTCTCATTAAGGACAGCCGTTGACTGGTGAGAAAGGCCTCTCTGTCCTCCCAGTCAGCCAGCTAGCAAATTTGCTGCTTCACCCTCTCAGTGGATGACTACATGGTATGAAGGGAGAAAAGGAGGTATAATGGACTTTAATAGTTCCATGTGTATTACATATTGAAGGCGCAGCATGAGCTCAGTGTGTTCTCTGGTGAGGTGTAGACACTATTTTATTTATTTATTTTTTTATAAATCATTTATCCAAGTGTTGGAGGTGTTTATTGGAAATCCACAGCAGTGTGCTTTAGTTTCACCTAAGCTTTGAAAACATAGTTTTATAGACATGCTTTGATAGCATTTGGACACTTGTTTCCCTTTTGCCTAATGTAGTTCTGTCTGCAAGAGACTGGCTCAGATTGTTAACTTATAATTTTGCTACTTTTTTTTTATTTAGATTTTTTTTTTTTAATTGTTAAACACATTCTAAATATATGAGATTTCAAAACCCCATTTTTATACCTGAGTCATACAAATACAGAGCCACCCACATTGATGGATACCTCTTGTAAAGATGTGGTTTAATTTGTTTATTTAAAATCAGACAATGTATGTTAACATAAATCAGCCTATTATGTACACGTGTCACACTATAGATTAAAAACATTGATTCACATTATTGGTAAATTACAAGGTACTAAGGGTTAACCAAACCAAATAAAAATAATAAAAGAGCATTTGGTACAATACTTCAGTTATGAACTGCTGTATAAGAGAAGGCTGACTGTGCAAAGGCACTTTTTTCAACCAAACTCTTACAGTGTTCTTGTTCACCAACTTTTAGTTTTATTCACACAATTGTTGTTTTAAAAGATTTCAAATAAGTAGAAATTTTATATGGGGGACATGATACAGTGCCCTATTTTTTGTCACCTGGCATTGATATGGAAATCATATGTTTTCCCACTATAGACAGTTTAGAGGTTTTTTTTATTTTTATTCCCCAAAGGTCACAGGTCAGGTCTCAATCAGGTCTCCATTCCATTAAGTACAGTCATCAGGGCTACAAGCAGTTATTTCTGAGTGATAAAATATGATTATCTTCCCCCCCCCCCTACCATCACAAATGTAAACCTATGGAGTTTGCCAAATTCCACTGGGAATTTAGCTGGAACTGTGTGCTACTCAGGCAAGAGTAGGACTGAACTTTTTATCAGCAAAAATAGCAGGTCGTTGTGGCATTAAATGTAGAGAAATTCTGGAAAACAAAGCAGACTGCGAAAGATTTCTTGTATGTGTGTGTTGTGTTAAATTTTACCAAAATCTTAACTTGGAATTATGTTACTGCAGGAAAAAAGTAACATATATTTTATGGCTTCACACACTTTACGGGGTTGTGAAGAAATGTGAAGGGTGCTGTATGTATCATTCTAAAACGCCTGTCTCACAGTGAAAGCTAATTTACTCATTTAAATTATTTAAACGTCTTATTTAAACCTTGGTTTTTCTCCTTTTCTTTTGTTATATCATATTGCTTGCATCCCAGTTCCTTGGTCCCACCTTTGCATTCCTTTTACTCGGAGCAGAAAGACATGCCAATTATCTTCTCAGCTTCTCTTCTCATGAGCATTTTTAGAAGTTGTATTCTCTCACCTGAAACTGAATGCTGAAATTGACATCAAAGGAATACTATTTTTTTTGCTTGTTTAAAATAATAAAGGGCTCTTCCATCAGTCCATTTGCTATACAGACTTAATGGTGTTTACGGTCAGGAGGCGACTGATTCCTTAATGTCACTGATCAATGAGTGAGAAATAGAAAACATCCCGATCATTAAAGTAAACACACTCTATTTAGAATCTACAATTATTACATCATGGATGTTTTTGGACTATGGAATGAAATCAAACTACCTAAAGAAAACCCAGCACCACGGGAATATTTTTGTTCAAAGCTCAGACAGAGCTTTAAGCAAAAGTAAGAAATTTAGTGTTTGTAATATATATATTTTATAGCTAAATAGAACCCACTTTGCATACAAATCTAACTATATTAGTTGTATTTACTATTGCAATATAACCAAAACCCCAGAGGCTCACTACACATAGGTCAAACATTGTGCAGTTTAGACATTTACTTGGTCAGCTTTTATTTCTTCCTTTTTTATGCTCATATACTTCAATATCTATTAAACAATATATGGCACTACAGTTTGTTTTTATCTGAATTGTGTTATTAGTAGAGGTGTACCTATTGCAGTTTTCTGGCCGATCACCAATCTTTTAAAAAGCTTAACCTGCCAATTCCGATTTTGGCTGATACTAATATTTTCTGAAACATCGCTCAATATAGCAAGAAAGTTGTTGAGTTGGCATTAGTGGGGTAACTATTGTTAATTGCAAATGTGCAGACATAACTTGGTGGGCCGGTCTGTCATTCAAACCTTTCTCACTGGAGAGCAAAAGAGGACAGTGGTTGATTCCTAGACCTTTGCCAAGCTAGATAAGATTGGTGGATAAGATTGGCTTTACATGTAAAAATCGGCCGATCGCTGATCTCCCAAAATGAAGGAAATCGGCACCGATAAGTCGGTGCACCTCTAATTATTACTCTATTTCGGGCAATTTGTGACAAAACAGAACACTGATATAGCCATTTTTGTTTCATGTTTGATGACTAAACCTAAGATCAAACTGTTGTACAAGGTTGTGGGTTTTACATTTTATCTCTGGCTCTGATGACAAGGACAATGTGAAATATTTTCTTCCCCACAAATATACTTGAGACATACTCAAAGGCATTTCCTTTATTTCTTCATTCTTCTTTTCATTTGCTTTCACAATTTGAGCTCTTAAAGACATTAGAGCAGTTCTTGTCCCATTTAAAATTTAAGTTTAGTACTTTCCATTTAAATTGTGGTTCACCAAGAGCAATAAATGGAACTTTTGCATTTAGTTCCTAGTATCCAGGGTGTTGAGCTGGAATTGATCAATTCCTCTTTTTATGTTCTCAAAATTCACCAACAAAGAAGATTAGAAAGCAAAACTAAGTATTTAGTCACTACAAAAAAATGTTATAGGATCCTTTTTTATCTTGTTTCTATTTAATTAACCATAATGAAAGTGAAATAATTGACTAATATGAATGAATATTAGCAATATTCATTCTCATGTATTTTAAAAACACTTTAACTTGTGTTATATTTCACATTTTAACCTTTGATACTGTTTCTTAAAGGTTTGTGTTTATTTTTAAGTGTGACCTGCTATGGGTGCACTTCACCACCACCAGTCAAATGTACATTATTCTACATTATTGACAAGCATCAAATGATATCCCACGTTGTGTACTCGTGTATTTTCTCCAAATCCATATGGATAAATCCCACAGGTTGTCTGTCAATATTATACCCCATCGTCAAGCAGCAAATACATGCATATAGGTCTATGTTTGGTCATTATTTCTACCCTGTTGGGCACCAAAGAAGTTCAGGAGTCTGGGATAACTTCAACTCCATTGCCATCTGGACCCTCCCAGAAATCAATCAGATAAAGCCAGAAGGCAACTAAGTATTGCTTTGAAGTGTTTTATGAACCATCTGGTTTACTTGGTACACCTGCTTCATCGCACTTTTCTTTTTAAATAAATAGTGACTTGTTTAAGCAATGAGGTGTGTTAAAGACAGGGAGAAATGTTTCAGTTGTCATAGTACAAATGTATGTGTAAGTCATGGGTATAAGTGAAGTCATTCCCTCTTTATGGTTCCTTTCCTCTGTTTGGCTGACAAAATAACTGGTTTGATTTCCCACTGTAAGCAAATTGCACGATGGTTCACTTGCTAGCAAGTTGAAACTCGTGTTATCTGGTGAGTTAAGATGAGCTTTCACACCTGCACAAATGAAGCGAATTGACTGTGGAACTGAATTATGATTCACTAAAGGCAAACCAAACCAAAAGTGAGAATAATGAAAGAGATTTGTCTTTTCAGAGCAAAACTGGGTGAAGTGGATAGATGTACTTCAGTTTCCAAAAGATTTGTCTTTTGGAAATTGACCTGCTACAAAAACTTAAAGTTGTATATTTGAACAGGCAGTGATTTTATTGATACGTTCATTCCAACATTTGTTTTAACAATAAGACAAAAAATGTTTTTACACAAACATTTGTCATTCAGTATACCTGATTACTGTCTAAAAAAAATCTAACTTAGAACAAGCACTTTTTTTTTTTAAATTGACATAAATTTAACATCTGCATGAAAACCACAATAGCCATAGTTCTGTCTTGTTTCCATGGCACTGTCAGATGTTCGATTGTTTCGTCAAACCAGCGTCAGAGGTTATTGGGGGAAGGTAAGGGAAGGACCACAAGTCTCCTTCCCTCTCTTGCCTGCCTCCTCAGCTTTGATTTATTACCAAAGTGTCACAGAGAATGGATGGGTAGAAAGGACATCTTTTCTACCCATCCAGAAATGTGTAGAACAGTTTCTCCTTTCTGGTTTTGTTTTCAGTTCATTTTTTATATGCGAACAAACAT
The DNA here is from genome assembly GCF_002775205.1 of Xiphophorus maculatus. NCBI lineage: Eukaryota > Metazoa > Chordata > Actinopteri > Cyprinodontiformes > Poeciliidae > Xiphophorus > Xiphophorus maculatus. The sequence goes on along the minus strand of NC_036450.1, from coordinate 16,095,190 downwards.
TGACAGATATATGTGTAACCAATATGTACTTAATCTTAATAATGTAAATGTTGTGCAGTAGATTTTACCATACCTTTCTAAACAGTTCACCTTTTCATGTTCTGCTATGTGCATATTTCATTTTAAAATCAGGACTTTAATGACTCTTCATGAAATATGTGTGCAAAATTTGCTAAAAATTGCACTTTGGAGAATAATTCAATGAGATTTTTCTGTTTTGGTATGCTTTGTCACTCTGGATAACTCATTTTAAATGATGTCATGGAACTAGGTAAAAAAAATCAATGCCTTTTGGCAACATGACTCACTCTTATTAGAAGTTCACCTTCTTGAAAATCTTCAGACACTGAATGGAAGATCGAAAACATTTAGATCTCTTATTTTTTATCCCCTCTGTCAATCATAATAACCCTCAGTTTTCTCAAAAGGTTTGTGCTTTTTCTGCATCTTATCAAAGGCCGACATGTCAAGTTTGCAGTTTTGCACACCGTCTTTCAACTGTGCGTTACTGTATGGCAGAGCTGAAGTAATGGCAAGTAGACCAGTCTTAGCGAAGGGAGATTAAAAGCTATGGTGAAAATGGCCTAAAGGAAAGGCTGAAGGAAAGGTGAATGCAAACACCTCGGCCCTTGATTTTCTGAGGCACAAAGAATGAGCACTTAGCTAAATATCACATTCTTAAAGTATGGCAGGGATCTAATTGTGTGCTTCATGAAAAGTAGTTTTAAAAGAGGTCAAATATAGACAGACCTATTCATCTTAAAGTTGGGCTTGAGTTTTTTTTTTTTTTTAAACTAAGTAATATTAAATTCCTATATCAAAGGTTAACTGCCTTACTAAAGGAGTTATGAGCAGATTACACTGTGGATCCCATGCAGTTTGACAACTGATTTTGCTAAAATATTTCTTTGGTAGTCTTGCTCAGTTCACACCTTCACCAGTCTATACTATTGTGCCACATGCTGTAATTACCATTATCACAACCTACTTCAGTTTCATACTCATAAACATGTTAAATATTGCATTTTGGTTTACTTCTCTTTATAGTCCAGTGTTTTGATGAATTATACGAGGGTGAATAACAATGCTAAAATCCTCCTCCTGGCTCTGATTGGTTGTTTTTGACCGACTGGTGTATTTCTGCAGAAGGTTCTACCTCCTCCTATTGGGAGGAGGTAGAAGAGCTTGATTATATCAGATTATCTGTCTCATGTTAGACTATCACAACATAGTTTATAACAACTGTTTATAAAAGTTACTTACTGCAGCTTTTGTTATATTTGTAACATTTTGTCTGACAATTATATATTTTATTTGCTAATTTGTACTGATGGGATGTTTCACTTAGACAAATGCATATGCAATTAATTTGCAAGAAAAAAGCATTCCTGTTCAGTGTGAGGGCAGCTGATGAAATTCATGGCATTGAAAAGATGAATGATCTACAGTGGGTGACCGATGTGAAGTCCGTCCTTTGTGGATCCTGCATTTCAGAAAGCTTTATTTTTACTACCAGAGTCTCCAGTCTTGCTGTGTGCCACTGGTGGATAGCTTTGATCTGAAGATAATCATTTGATCATTACCACTGCAGAGAGGCAGACTGTGGTTGTCTTTGACAGGATGAACAAAGAACTTTATGTAAATGCCTCTAATGAATGCACATGTGCCTTCTTTTCCTTTTTATTTGTGTGATTTATGCAAGGCAACACCATACACAATTGTCTCTATAATTTTTCACCAGAAACAAGATGAACAAATAAAAACATCTTGACTAAAGACTGTAAGCCTCTTCAGCACCCCCTCCATCCGTTAGACATTTTCTTGTCTTTGAATTACGACGTTAATTGTTTTCCCACTTTCTCCAAATCTGACAAATCTGCCCAGGCATTGTTGTCTGTGTAACCATACAAGGTCATAAGAGTTTATCTTCATAAAGCTGGACTTATATCAAAGAATGACCTGAAAAGTGCATCTCACAGGAGCATGCTACAAGCTGATCCCCTAAAGATTCATGGACTTCCTACTTGTATACTGTAAAAGGGCTTTTTAGCCTGTGCAGTGAATGTATAATGTGACACTGATTTATAAAAGCAATTCCATTTAGTTACTCTTTTTGCTCTTTAGGTTCCTTTGGTGTATCCCTGCCACATAATAGAAGGCCCCATGTGACAACAACTCTGCAATGCATTTGCCCTCTTTGCAAAATACTTTGTATAATGCAAGCAAGACATGGGGGACACAGGAACATTGCATGAAAAATATATCAACCTACGCTCAAAAGCATTAAACCTAGTTTGATACGCAGTTGGGTTGCATGTTTTCGTGTTTTTTTTTTTTGTTTGTTTGTTCATTTTTGTGCAAAATCTCAGTTTACCTTTTCCAAACAGCACTAGAAACAGTTCATGATTTTGCTTTTAATGTAACACATTAAAAAGTGGGCAGTTTGTGTTACCTTTGTGTAAAGATAATTTTTTGGATTCTTGGAGACACAAATCAGCCTACAGAAAAGTTTGTCACCCTCTGTAAAATAAGACAAATCACAGATTGTTTGTGATTTGTTATTTCTGATAACAGAGCATGCCAAATAAATCATTGTTCATCTGGCTTTATAGCAATGATGTCACATGTGCCCAAAATATAATTATAAAGTATTAAAACCAAAAAATCTTTTCCATTATTTCTCATAACATCACAAACTTTACAATATCTTAATGGGATCTTATGTGATACATCAACACAAAATAGTGTGCGATTGTGCAATGGAAAGGAACTATAATTTAAAAATGTTGCACGTACAATATATATTAAGCCCACTGAGTTTGTTGGACCACAGTTTTCTGTGAATACAAAGATGGATGTAAAGGAAGATGAACATCAAATCGTGCTAAAAGCATTTTCAAGTATGTAGCCAATTTTCATTGAGGATTTTGTATTTCACACTATCCTTCTTTCTCTTGACTCTAACTATCTTCCCTTTAAAAAAAACACTGATGCTGCTACTGCAGTAATGAATGGTGGGAATGGTATATTCAACATGTTAGTTTCTGCCACACAGAGCTTTTTGTAGAATAAAGTAACATTTTCATCTAGAAGAAGGTTCAGAGCACCTTCTTCTTCTACATGTGTTTTGCACTGCTGTACCAAAGTGGAGGATATACTTTTTTAGGTTTAATTTTTTTTTTCTTTTTAACAACAATGCCTTTCTTCCATTAAGGCCAGATTTGTGTACGGTGGAACTATTGTTCTTTCAACATATTTTCCCACATAAGATCTTTGTTAACAAGGATGTTCAAGGAGTACAAGTACATTTTCAAGGCACAGCAAGATCTACCTGATCTGAAAACGAAATACATATTTTTGTTCTTTAACGTTTTCAATTTAAAGACCCATTTGATTTTGCTTCCAGTTGATTTGGAATATCTTTTGTATGTTGTAATAGGCTTGAAGCACAAATAGCTATGAAAACAAATTAGTTGGAGGTACTCCTGAATGACAAACATATTTACAATAAACAACTGCAAAGAAAAAAGCTTGGAGAGCATTCAATGAGTTTGTGCCATTTTCATACATATTTAATATGAGTGGATCAATAGCTTAGTCAGTCATTTAGTCATTTAGATTTGTGTATGGGACTGATGCTGTTCTCATTTTTGTTCCTGCTTGAAAGCTGTAGAAATGCTTAGAAATATGAAGATCATCCTTGTGAGTTAGCTATTAAGTGTTGCCACAGTTACTTTGGAAAAAATATGACTACTGATTAATCGCCTCTCCAAAAAACATAAAAATTACTTTGCCAATACTCACTTTCTCAGAAGTGCATTTTTAACAGTAACATGTGATGAGACTTCCGAAGGTTCAATTGAGATATTCAAATGATCAATTTTTGAAAATATGTTTTTTCTAAGAAGCAGACACTTGATCCCTAAAAAAGTTTAGAGCAGCGTTTCCCAATTCCGGTCCTCAGGCCTCCCTGCTCTGCATGTTTTAGATGTGCCTCTATTCCAGAGCAGCTGATTCAAATGATTGCATGACCATCAAGTGCTGCAGAAACCTGTTGATCACCCATATATTCAATCCAGGTGTGTAGCAGAAGGGAAACACCTAAAACATGCAGGGCAGGGAGGCCTGAGGACCGGAATTGAGAAACGCCGGTTTAGAGAAACCTCTTTTTATGAGAGAATTATCAGGAAAGTTGAATCTTCTGCATGAAGTAAAATTCATATTAATTCAAAAGGTAAAAAATGGAACCACATTATGTTCTTGCAGAAATATATTATGTGCTGCTTGGTATGCATTAAGCGCAAGTTGACATATGTAATGCCAATCACCATGGTGCAAGAAGAAAGCAAGCATATCTTAAAAAAAAAAAAGAAAGAAATGAGAAAATTAATTCACGGAGCAGTAATGAGTAACTTTAATTTAATTATTGATTTTTAGTGTTGGATTACTTGTTACTGCAAGTAGTGGTCATATATGCATTACTGGCGTCACTGGCTATCAATGGGCACAACAGCTAGTTAAATTTCCTTTGCTCAGACAGAGCTTTCACTTGTGTGCAAGTTTAATCTATCTCCAATAATGGGCATGCATGTAATTATTATTTTTTTAATCATTATCTTTTTTTTCTTGATAACATTGACTTGTGATAGGCTGGTGATCTAATAATGTTGTTGTCAGAGTCTTTCCTGGTAAAAGATCTCCTCCACACACACATTCCCTCTCTCTGCAACAACAAGTATAATGCAGAAATAGAGGATTGAATACATCCTTTTATTTAAATGGCTTTTTTCATTCTGTTGTCCGTTGTGGGTAGCAGGCTTTCTTAAACTGCAATATGCAAAACATTGCCACTCTGTCCTGGTATAATCCAGATCAGTGGGAAATAATTTGTATATAAGACTCTCCATCCGACTTTGAATAAAGGCATGGTTTACACAAGATCTTGCCTCAGTGTAATTTACTCGCACCTCTATATTTGACTTTAGACAGCCAAGAAAGCCTTTAAATATCATCCTGCTGGTTTGATTTGCAAACCTATCCACAGGGAAACAAACCTGCTTGCCCTTGCATATTGTATTTTCACAAGTTCTTTTTTTGTTGTTTTTTTTATCAGTTATAATTTCAATATGGTTATTTTTTAAGTTTAAAACGGTATACAGAAAATCTTTTTGAGAAAACAACAACAAAGTCACCACATAGCAGTAAGATGGAGCAACAACTGCACTCATTTAGAAAAGCCCACTTGTGTACAGATTTTACAGCCTCAAAGTGTTTGGAAATTATCTTAAACAATCCACTTAATGGACTTTTAAAATCACACAACTCACATAGGGGTCTTATTTTGGAAACATGGCAAGCAGGTTTTGTGATTCAGTAAGTAGAAGAAAAGCCATTGTTCATATAAGCTGTCCTCACTGATTTTTAAGACCCATAAAATTTGATTCCCACCAGAATTTGTTATGCACCTTGGGAACATCCATCCAGCTCTACACACCTCACAAGATCCCCACAGGTCCTACAAAAGATTTTAAACCCTTTATCTAAGCTGGCGTGTTTGTACATATTTGCATTCTCTCCAAGCGATACTGTCTCTGAGATTTCTTCCCAGATAAAGTATCCCCATTAATCCTCCCCTCTACTGAGGGTGAGGGGTAGAGGGGAGTGTTGGTTTTGTTGTGCTCCATCATCAGTCTGAGTTCTTTGTGGCAATGCTTTTATCTGCACAGGAACACACATTTTGGCATAAATATGATTTTCTTAGGAGCCATTTTCAATACTATAATTTAAAACAAAACTAAGCTGAGATTATGGTTTTAAAAGTCACCAATACAACAATCTAGATGTGACTACATGGCTATTTTTGAATCAGTGCTATGTATCAAATGCCACACATTTACGTGTTGAGAATTTGGTTTCTCTGATGTTAAATCCTACCTTTCTACGCCTGCAACAGTACCAAATTGAGGTGTTTTCAACACATTACTGTAAACCTCTGTGAAAAATTTATGTTTGCCCACAACATACTGCAAGCTGATGCAGAAGAAGCTTATTGGTATGTCATGGTCGTTTTCCGTTTACCTCAGTTCAGAGGCAGAGGACACTTTATGCATTATTTTCTGTTAGTTTGTCTGGGTCTAAATAAGCTATGATCTGACAACATTTACCCTTAGATGTGTGAAAGAGCAGAGTTTGCTCAGAGGTCACAGTATGTGATGTGATCAAACTGCTTAAAGAAGCGGTGTGATCACATTTTTATTTTAATTTGTTGTATACATGTCAAGCAGAAAAACTCTAATTATCTTAAATACTAAGCTGATTATTTGACATGGTATTTTTGGAGTTGCATAGTTTGGAGTATTTAAAGCTGAAGATGATGCGAATGCCATAAATAATAATGATGATAAAAATAAACAGTTTAAATTAACTGTTTAAGAAAAAAAAATGTTGACAGCATACATTCTGAGCCATGTCAACATATTTTTCTTCTATCTGTCACAATGTATTAGAGGAAAACGCATTCAAAGAGAACCCTTCTAGGGAACAATGAGTAATTCTACTCAATTATGGTTTTATTCTGAGTTTGTTGATATTCAATGAACCCTTTCACTTTTTGTCACAAAGCATCTACACATTTCTGTCAGAATACCGTATATTGAACTGTGTATTTATTCTGCTTTTGATTTAAGTCTCTGTATTCAGGTTTGAATTGTAGTCTTTAGTTCCTGTTTTATTTTTGCAGTATGTTGTCCTGTGTTCCTTCCTGTATTATTAACTCTTTGTTCTGAGTGTATTTGTCTTATGATTTGTTGTTTCATTTATTCATCATCAGTTGGTCTAATGCATTAATAAAGTTTGACTGATCTATCTGACTATTTTGTTGACATTCCCTTTAGCGCAGTTCCATCTAATGGATGCATAACGTAACACCAGCCTCTACTGTAGCGTCTATTCTATGCGCCTCATAATGCGGTGCGCCTTATGTGTGAAAAAAGTTTTAAAATAGGCCATTCATTGAAGGTGCGCCTTATAATGTGGTGCTCCTTATAGTGTGGAAAATAAGGTACTTAAAAGTTAAAATTCAAAACAGCTTAAAAAAATCTTGACACGGTTATATTTTAATGTCAACCCATAGAACTCACATTCTATAGATTGCTTAAAACTGACCCAAAAAATGTAAATATGTATAACACAAAATTGTCAGACCTTAAAACAGCAGATTTACAGTATCAGCATCTGACTCACAAAATATATATGCATGCTTGTTTTTTGTAAATGTTATTTAATTTCTTGTTTGTCTTAACACCAGTGACTGAAGTATGAAAATAAACACATAGATACAATAAAAAATAAAACCATATATTTTAAATTATTGTACACTAAGTCATTTGGAAATGATTACAGAAAGCCATGTGGTTTGCCTTCAACTCATTAATCCAACAAGTGCGATCACTGTTCTGTAACATGACCGCAATCGGGACAAATGCACTATTAACTCGGTAATGAGACAGCTCAACAAACAAAATTAATGGGACCTCTCCATTTATCAGCACTTAGTTATACTTGTAGCTGTGGGATGTCAGTCTGTGGGGGAAAAAAAAAACTCTTAAGCTAAAGTAAAAACTTGCATTTGTTAGTTGATTATGTTGCAGTTTTACGTTAGATATGTTAGAATTTTAAGATCCATGCAAGTTCTTTTTTTTTTTTTTTAATAAAATCTGTGGACAAGGCTTTTAAATAACATTGTCAATTTTCTTTTATTTATTTTTATTTCTTTACAAGTGAAATCCAAGTAAAATTATTTAAATTAACACTTGTAAGAGGTAAACAGCACCAGGAAGTACTCTAAAATATTTTCTGATAAACTTTACCTACCACAGTTTTTCAATTATTTTACTACTATAGACATCAGGTTGAATTACCAAGGTTGAATGTAAAATGAGCTACTGTTACTGAAAACTATTATTTCAAGTCATATTGATTAAAATATGTTTACATTTTTTTTATTGCTATTTGTCACTACACTATTTTCATGCTGAATGCTTTTCAATTACCCATCATTCATTCATCTTTAGACAACCCCATGATTAATATATTTCTTGATCCTGTCATTGATCACTACATACATCTACAGAGACATGCTACTGTGAAAATGAGGAAGAAGTGGGCAGATGATTGCCAAGATGTTGTCTCTCATCAGTCATATTAATTGCATTTATATGTCATTATTACAGTCTCCTAATGGATGGGATCTACTTACAGGCATGCTCTCTTGTCCTTAACTGAAGTTGAGCCAATGTGGGTTTTTTTTCTTTCTCTCTCTCTCTCTTCAAGTGCAGATGTCAACTTGAGTGCTCCATCTTTTGATATCTTCATAAAAAATGTTTCAATTTGATTTATGGATTTGAGATAGATTCTCAGGTTTAGTTTGTTGATCTAATGACTGCTAACGTCTTAAGAAAAGTCAATGACTGATATACTGGGATCAAAACAAACAATTTTTAGGGTATTCATTTGTTTTGATCTTTTACTGTAGCGAAGCCTCACAGAAGATTCAACTATATGCTTTTTTTTTGTTAGGCATTTTTCACTTATATTGATCTAAAATTGAAATACCTCTTAATGCATTCAGATGTAAAAAATTCAAGCTAAGAAAGTGCATTACATTTCAGAATGGTAAAGTTCCTGTTTGGTGTAAATCTCGTTAAATTTGCCCCTTAATGAGATTTATTTTATTCTACTACAGTTTCTGCTCTGGTTCTGAAACCTGAAGTCATTAATCACCAACGAAATACTATATATATATTGTAAGATGCTATGACATCTATTTTGTAGCAAAAAAGCTAAAAGTATTGTACAAAATTTATAGCAAACTATGATTTTGACAAACTGTTCAGTCTGAGTTTTAAAGTTTTAGTTGTATACTTATGCATATATAGTCCAAATAAATATTATTTTCAGTTTGGCGTGTAAAACATAAACAGCTGGGGTTGTTACTAATGAAACAAACTATTGTGGATGTGCTGTATAATTACAGAGCATCAAAGCCTTGTGTGATTTGATAAATCTGCCTTGGGATGTAGTTCTTTATGTTTGCATGGGGGAGAAAATAATACTTTGTGTTAAAATTTAATTGTTAGGGGGCGTTTAAGTTAAGTTGATTTCATAGAAGTTTTAGTTCAAGCTGGGGTTTTTTTCTCCTGTAGTTTTCTCTTTACATTTTTGACACATAGATATCTTGTTTAAATAGAGGGAAGATTTACACTGTGTCTGAAGAAAAAGATCCACTGTGATGCAAAAAGGTAAGTTTTAAACCAGGAAGATTGACATATTTAAAAAAATTTAGACAAGATTATGATAGAAAATCTTGAAGAACAGAGGAAACGAGAATATTTTTTAGCTTTGAAATGGAAGAGATCTTGGAAATGTTGACTAGAGAGCAGAACAGAAGGAGAGAGATGCAGCCAAAAACTGACTGCAGCCAAAGGAATGATAATCCAACTGGTCGACATCCGCTTAAGTAGGCTCCTTGGCACCTGACGCAATGTTTGAGGAGGGTGGATTTTAATGCATTTTTTGTCAGTCGGCATAGATGGTGAAATGTCTGGGATTTATGTCCAAAGTAAATTTTGATTGCTATCAAAATCTTGATTTCTAGTAGCATATGTACATTAAGCGTATTTGTCATAGGGAGGGAAAATGTATCTTTTGCTTATTAAAGCTTCTGTGTCCTTTTTGTGTTTTGTATGTGATTACACAAAGCAGATAAAGAACTTGGCTCCTTTAAATCAGGACTTAGGACCAAAATAAAAGAACTCTTTCAGATTTTTACAGTGATCCTGCTCTGGAAACAGCATTCTGATTGTTGGCATGAAAACAGCTGCATGTCTTTTTATTTGTGAATTTCTGTTGTGTGTTTATGGCTTTTGTTGCCTGTAATTCTTTCCTTGCATTGCATGGATCTTAGCGCTGTCTGCTGTCTAGAAGAAACAGAGTTGCTGGCTAATGACATCTGACAAAGGCCGTCTGTTATGGTGATGTGATACAGTCTCATAGCAGCTGAAGCTTGCCTAATAGATGTGGCCTTCATACAAGGAAACAGAAAGGAACAGATGAGGCATCTATATGGCTGGTTGTTGTAGCTGATGTAAGTACAGCATAAGTCAATGTAAATTAGCCAGAAATCAGAAATTTTGCCAAGCTGTTTATTCGCGACTGTCACTTAAAGATTTGTGGTTTTTAGCGAGGTCCCGATCAGGATTTTTTTTAGTCCTCAATACCAATCTGAGCCTGTAAGAGCAGGCATTTGTAAATGCAGAGTACTTGTCAGATATTTCATTAAAGTCAGTGCCAGACATATACTTGAAAAGTCAGCAACTTTAAAGTGTATTAAAACACGTGTCATTTGTATTAATTTACTCACCAGGGATGTTTTTGATTATGCAGGATCCCTTTTTTTGACAACATTAGACATTTGTTCCCAGCAGGTTTTTCAATTAGAAACCCTCATAGTTGTAAGGAAAATTATGTTGCACTCATGTGTTGCTCCTGTTAAAGATTGTGTGCAGCTTTGTGAAATGCTTGGCTAACCCTAGTATGCTTGCTCAGAGAGCAGCTCGTCTTTTCAGGATTATGGCCGACTGTTTTGTGAAAGAGGGTATGGACTCTTCATGCTTTTCATTTGAAAAATGCTGTGAGTGGGACATCCTTAAGATATCAGTTCAGTGGGGGACACTGATCAAGAGTTCATACTTAACATGAGGAATTTCAACTCAGTCTCATTTCTGTATGACTTTCTAAGGTAGAGAAATACAGTATATTAGACTAAGTATTCTAAGTCAGTTAAAAAAATAATAATAATCTGACAACACTGCTACTATGTCTGTTAGTTAAGAGTTTCTCCAGTCCTTTCATCATAATTTAAACTCTATTAATTAGCTACTTTTAATGTTTGCAGGCCAGATATGCAGATCAATTCAGTAGGCAAAATTTCTGTTTTCAGAGAAAATAAAAAAATACAAAATACATAATGTACTTCTCAATATAATACTAAATGCTACCCGGTACTAACGATAACAAAAAACACAACCTGTTTCATCAAATTGGCTCGTAACTATTTTTGAGCTCACACAAATTCATAAGGTTCCACTGACATAGGCACGTCCATTTTCATTCACTTATCAGTCACATATGCCTACATTTTCACATCTCAAATGTGTCAGTGATGAATCAATGCGCCCGTCAAGTGGATTCAGGTGCAATAGAAATCCACTTACAGACCTTTGATCGCAATCAGAGGTGACGAGACTGCATGGATGCAGGTCTAGTTCGGTTCAGACAAACAGAGCTGTGGCACAACAGGGTGTGAGTGAAGAAGAGAAAGCAGAGACGATTGCATCTCACATCGTGTGTGCTGCTCCGTGGGGTGCACAGAGAAAAAAAACCACACACACATGGGGTCGAACACAGATGAATAACACAGCCTGACAGAGGCTAGCATGTGGTCGAGGTTACATGCATAATGCTTGTGATATACTGTGAGTGCAGGGTTGTTTGACTAATGTATTTATTGAGGAAGATGTGTAACAAAGCTAATTTATAAACAGAAAGCAGACATCTTACTAGCAAACCTATGCTGAAACAGAAACATGTTTCCAAAGAAAGCCTGTTAAAATACATTTTGTGCAATTGTTAAAAGTCTTAAATGTTTCGCTGTTGTTTTTTTTCTTCTTAAATACACTCCTGATCAAAATCTTAAGACCAGTCAAAAAATTGCAAGAATTAGCATTTTGCACCATTGAATCTTAAGAAGGTTCTAAGTAGAGCTTCACAATGTTAAAAGGACAAATCCGTGCAAGAGACAAGAACATTTGAGCAGGGAATTGTCTGAAAACTGCATTTACACTCAAACATGATTTTTTCAGCTGATCAAAAGTTTAAGACCATAGTCTTTAAAAGTCAAAAGTTGTGCAAACATCTGGATTCCATGTCATTTTCTGTGAAGTCTTTACACTGTCAAGACCTCCTGATGGCAAAAGCAAAAAACCTCACTGACTTTGAACGTGGTAGGATTGTTGAGCTGCATAAGCAAGGCCTCTCACAACGTGCCATCGCTCCTGAAGTTGGACGCAGTAAGACAGTCATTTTGCACTTTTTAAACAATCCTGAGGGTTATGGAACAAAAAAGTCAAGTGGTAGACCCAAAAAAATTTCACCAGCTCTGAGCCGCAGGATCCGATTGGCTGTCCGTCAAGACACGGGACGATCCTCTACCCAAATTAAGGCCATTACTGGTGCTGACTGCAGCCCAATAACCATCAGATGGCATCTGCGAGAGAAGGGCTTCAGAAACAAAAAATGTCTTCAAAGGCCACGTCTTCTTCAACGCCACAGAATTGCCCGTTTGGACTTTGCAAGGGTGCACCAAACATGGGACATTGAAAGGTGGAAGAAAGTTGTCTTCTCTGATGAGAAAAAAATTTACCTTGATGGTCCTGATGGCTTCCAACGTTACTGGCATGACAGGGAGATCCCACCTGAGATGTTTTCTACACGGCACAGTGGTGGGGGCGCCATCATGATTTGGGGTGCGTTTTCCTTCAATGGAACAATGGAGCTTCAGGTTGTGCAGGGGCGTCAAACAGCAGCTGGCTATGTGGAGATGTTGCAGCGGGCATCCCTCATGACTGAGGGCCCTCGTCTGTGTGGTAATGCTGCAGTTCACAATGCCTGCCTGACAAAGGAGTTCTTCCAAGAGAATAACATCACTCTTTTGGACCATCCTGCATGTTCCCCGGATCTAAACCCAATTGAGAACATTTGGGGATGGATGGCAAGGGAAGTTTACAAAAATGGACATCAGTTCCAGACAGTGGATGCCCTTCATGAAGCCATCTTCAACACTTGGAGCAACGTTCCCGCTAGCCTCCTGGAAACACTGGCATCAAGCATGCCTAAACGATTGTTTGAAGTCATCAACAAGAATGGTGGAGCTACTCATTACTGAGTCCTTTTTTTTGACACTTTGTTTCTGTTTTGGGGGGTTTTCGGGGTTTTTTGAGCTATGGTCTTAAACCATAGCCAGTTTTTTCAACTGGTAGCTGAAAAAATCCTGTTTGAGGATTTTTGCAGTTTTCAATTAATTCCCCGCTCAAAAGGTTTTGTCTCTTACGCTGATTTCTTCTTTTAACATTGTGAAGCTCTACGTAGAACCTTCTTAAGATCCAATAGTGCAAAATGCAAATTCTTGCAATTTTTTGACTGGTCTTAAGATTTTGATCAGGAGTGTATAGCAGGTGCTCTGCAACAATGGAACAACTTGTGAAAGTGTTTCATACTTTTTGTCAACCCAAAATATAGAAAAACAGATCGGAAACACCCTAACTGAAACAGAACATTGGGCATCTTTCAAATGAACTTCAAAATACATATGATTACCGAGAAGGCAAATCCTCATGAGTGTCTGACAAACTGCATAATATAATTCTCAATGACAATGTTTTCATAGCCTGGGACCATTGTGTGCCTGTCTAATGAGCACCATACACCTTTGCCATCAACAGGGACTGCATACAATGTCTAAGAGCTTCTCTCTGCCAGACCACTTAGCTACCTTGGCTGATGGGGCTTGCTGTCTGCTATAATCACAGAGAAGCCTCTCCAGTAGACAGCTGGCTATGGAAATTAAAATATGTCCTAATGCAGTAACAGGTGAAAGTGAGATGTTGTAGATCTTGGAGATCAGACAAAAATTGGCATCCTATTCAGGTGTAGTAGAGGCACATTGAAACCCTGTCATTGGCTTGTTATTCAGTCACTCATTTGCAATGTTTTGCATTTGGGGTGTTCGTTTAAGAGCAAATAGTTAGAGAAGCACAATAGGTCTTTTACTTAGTTAAAGCCTGATCAGTCCATCATTACCAGAATCTTTTTTTTTTGCACATTCCTGTTTTTTTTTCTGAGAATACCAACACTTATTAACCAATTTGTGTTTTTCATTTTACTGAATTATTAACTGTAATGGATGCTGAGCAGAAAATAAATAAAATGCCTAAGGATATTTGGAAGAGGTAGTGGTATTAAATTCCTCTGAACATTTTCAAAGGTTTTTTATGCATTGCAGCTTATCTCCTAACAGTTATTTGATTTTCATTTTGTGTGTCAACTGAAAAGTGTGGGAATTTTCAGTTTAAAATATATTTAATAAATATGAAAAATAGAGTAAAATTATTAGTATTTGTTCTGCAGGTCACAGGTGAGAGACCTCAAAATTAACCAGTTGATGGCTGCCTCACTTTACATAATATACTTGTGTTGGTAAGGTCTTGCAGAAGTATTTTAAACTTCTTTCAAATTTTGTCATGTTAAAACCACAGAGCTTGTAGAATTTGTTTTTTATGTTGTAGACCACATTTTATTTTACAAGTAACCTAAAAAAGTGGTTTGCATTTGTAGGCAGCCCCTTTTAGTCTTTTACTGCAAACTGTCATTCAGCTAAATCGGTTGCTTTCAAAAGTTGTCTAATTACTAACAGTCCATCTGTGTGCAATTTCATTTTTGTGTAAATACAACTGTTCTGTGAAGTCTAGGGGTTAGTTAGAAATTAGAATACATTCATATAGAAACAACATCACGAAGGCAATCTTTGTGAATATTCTGGACACTACAAATCTGGTCTTTTTGGAAGATTGGCATGAAGAAAGCAATGGTTAAAGGAAAGATATAATAGGTCTAATTGGCTGTTTATCACATAATTTGTAGGGAAGACATTTTATATTAATCAAATTATCTGCAAAATGCTGTGTGTGGTGGGATAGAACAATGTTACATATTACCCTGAACAAAATGAACCCACTATGAAATATAATTTTCTGTTTTCAGTTGTCCCCATACTGGGTTTGAACATCAAATATCAAAAAATATGTTCTGAAACATTTCCTCTTAAACCATGCACGGACATTTACAGAGCTTTATTTTCAATTTTATTGCAATATCAAGGTGATGACTCACACAATTTTTTAAACGTTTCATATTTTAAAATAGCAATTTTCTTTTTTCTCTGAAATAACCGGTGTCACAGGGCATCCTGTCTATATAATTAATTTAATTGTGTTCAATGAAGTTCTAAGTAAACTGGTAGTTTTAAGACTTCCGCAGTCTGGAGAGATGGGATCATTTAGACCCCATTAGTTTTTTGCTCTGAATGTGGTCCAGCAGGGGTCACACTGACCCCTAGGTTATTACAAGGCTTTTACAAGTTATTTTTTTTTTGTGTGCCTGTGTGTGATTTTGGAAATTGACGGTATGACGGGGCAGCACCCCCAACTTCCCGCTGTGCAACCATGACATTTTCCCTGCTCCTCCTGAGTGTTGCACTAAGACCGCGGGAGGATTAAGACCATATAACAGACATTTTCTGCTGCAGAACATAAAACATTCTGCAACCCAACAGGTCACATGAAGAGAATAAAATACTTAAAAACAAAGATCCACGAGATTAGGTTTAGTTAGTTTAGCTCAAAAACAGATAACTACAGTCTTAATCATTAATTGAAGTATCAGTAAATCTTTGTCAGCTGAACTGCAAAGGATTTATAGTTTCCAGCCCTCAGTGGTGTGGGGTGTTGCATCATTTCAAAAGCTCTTGTTGTGCTTTCCTTTGAAACAAATGCAGGTATTGAAAACTTGTTTCATATTTTTTTTATTCCCTTTCTTTTTCTTTTGATAAAATTATAAACTAACCCAGCAAAGCCACAGGTCTCTTCTGTAACCTTTTGCTAATCTTCATTTAATGTTTTGTGTCAACACTGTCAGTATTTGGAGCTGGATGCTCATGTGGTACTGAATCACACTGGGTTCATATGCTGAAGATAAGCTTCTTACTGTAATGAAGTGAGCAATGCCAATTCGACTGATTTTTCAATTGTTTTTTTTTTTTCCTTTAGAAAAGAAAGTAAAACAAAAAAGGGATTAAGGTTTTTGGAGTTAAATATGTTTCACACAATGGAGGAAAGCACAATGAGGATAATATGAATCAATTTATTTGAAGAAAGTAATAAAAATTAACAGCATTTTAGTTGCAGTCAAAGGAAAATGAGTGTGTAGAAGTGTATTTGGATATTTGTTTTGTTTTACTGTTTATGAAATGGGTAGAGTTATAGCAGATCTTAAAAATAACTTAATTGCATGTTTATTGGCTTTTACAGAAACTTCATCGAACTGAAATTGCTTCAGTTTCTTTTGAGACTGGTAGATATTGCCTCCAATCAGAGTCAGCCACATTATAAATGTTCGAAAACTTAAGGTTGGTCTTGCAATTTCTAATTTAGTGCATTCATATATACTGTATATACAGTATATATATACACACTTATTTATGATTAATGCCATCTGTTCACTTTTATGCATTGTGTCACAGTGGGTATCTGTGCAGCACAGTAGTCTCTTAAGACATAGAAATCACTTTGAAATTTATTTATTTAGATTCTAATCAGTAAGTTATACTTGATGTTTTTTTTCAAGGCTGGGAAATGTATCTTAAGATGCATTTTATTTTTAGCATTTGACGTTTCAACAAAACATTAACTTTATCAGATGTTCTTTTAATGCCTCTATAGCTGCTGTTTATCCTTGATTTCATCTTTCTGTTACATAGGCAGTATTAGCCACGTTATGCTTTACAAAGAAGCTATCTGCTTTCTGAATACGTCACCTGGTCTAGACCTCTGCTGTTTGTATAGGATTTAGTGCAAGTGGAAGAGTCACAAATCTACAACAGTGTGACAAACAAGAACTAGAAGCATGGTGTTTCAAGGGCTTTGTCACAAAAAAAATATCAGCCAGACTGAAATTTGTTTGTGGTGGGTCCTGAATAGAGTTGTGGATAAACAAATCTTTGAAATACACATCGGACTTGAGCAATGTTGCAAAGACAAGTCACCCATAAATTCCTAAATATCGATGTTTAAGACTGATAATACTTCTTTAAGTTATTACGCCTATAGTCAATTCCACAAGTTATAAAATCTTAGCGTGTAGTTAGTTATATACATTTTTTTTTTGTTTATGTTTTTATTTGGCGTCACATTTTTAAATAATGTATAATACTTTATATTATATTATATCACTGAAGGTGAGATTTTAATAACTTTAGTGCCTTTTGAAGAGGATTGTATCCTGACACATAAAAACCTGGAATTGAAACAGATTTTTTTTTTTCCTTTTTCTTTTTACCATGACATTTTTTACTGGGCTTACACCATTGTCCAAACTAAATGAAGCAATGCATTGTAAGAGAAGAAAAAAAGAAGTTTATATTTCATGACCTTTCTTAAAGTTTTGCACTTTTCTTTTACAGAAAAAAATCCATGTGTACTTGGAATCAAATTTGGTATTCGATTTGTCTTGCTCTGGCTGCTATATCTTCAATGTTGGCATAATAAACTCAGAAATTCTTAATGCATAAACTGGAAATATTGTACATACAAACAATATTTGCACCTTGCACATGGAAATATTGCACATTCAAACCCAAAAAGTGTGATCATACAAAAATATAGATAGTTTCACTTGTCATATTTGTCTCTTAGTTTTAGGTCTGATCAGATTGATCACATTATGCAATGGTCTTAATGTTAATTACTAGTTGATCTATGTCTTGATAAATTGGCGGTTCTTCATATTGAAATATGTTGAGTGAAACCTTAAATAATTAACTGAATAAATTTTAAAAAACTTAACTCAGAGATTTGAATATTACCACCCTGACTACCAATTAAGGACTCCTAAGCAAAACCAAGGACAAAGATAGAGAACATAACCAATTAACAAAGATAGCTCTACATTTTTACCTGATTCACATTGTCCTATAACTAACAAAGTGTTTGGCCTATGAGCCTGTACACCCCTGGTCCCTCTTAATTGTGTTGCGGGTCAGGAAGCCAGTTGCAGTGAACATGTTGAAGACAGGTGGGGCACAGCATTTTTTACTGCACTGCTGATTTATCTCCTGAGACACAGGCCCCGGAGCCAGTATGCTGGTGGCATTGCAATCATTAATCAGACAAGATACAACCATGCCCCGAGAAAATTAATTAACTTTTAAAAATGAGCATACAGTAGTCTCATTATTTGTTGGGGCTTTTCTGTAGCATACAGCACACGTTGCATTGCTCTTGAACATAGTTACAGGTTTGTTTGTTCATTTATAATATTAATGTTTAAAAAGAAAAAAAATACATCCAATAGGATAGCTAGGTTACCTTTGTTTAACACATGGACGTTGTATGCTACACAGTAGCATTTTGTAAATGTATGTATTGCCATAACATAAAGCAAGATGAGAAAATGTGAGACTAGCAGAATCAAAAACATGTGAGCAAGGTTAAGGATGAAATCTTTAGACGTCAAGCTGTAACAATCAGTTCATCTTTCTTTTACTTTTTCATTTTATAGAAAAATATACTTTCCGGAGACAGATGGGTTGATGTGGTCTTCTTAAATAAGTTTATGTTGGTGATGAAAGGAAGAAACGGCATCAAGACGGACATTTCTGTTTCAATAAATCCCCTAAAATCAATGTGAAGCTGTCAGGGTATCAAAAACATAGCAGAACTTATAAATCAGAGGTCATATATGGTTTTCTCTGTTTTGACAGAATATGACTCGCATTGGAAGAGAACGTCACCTTTGTGAGTCCTTGATTGTTGACTTATTAAAGTTGTTGATGTTGACATAACTAATTTTGAAGTAGCTGGTGATGCAAGGTGGAGATGTCCTTGCAGGCACTTGGATAGCAGAAGATGCCTCCACTTTGTACCATCATGTGCCAGTAACCAGCTTGGCAAGTGTTGCTACCGTAGTTGGGGGCTGTAAATTGGCAGTCAGAATGAGTTTTGGAAAGAGTCCTGAGGGACCAGGGGCAGAGTCTGGAGAGCACTGACTCTGTAGTACAACAGGAAAAAGAGTTGCTTTGATATTAAAGCAAATGAAATGCTGTAAAGAAGAACAACTATTGATTGATATGTGTCTACTACAAGCTAAAAGACTGTAGTAAACAGTCTTTTAGCACTATTCTAGAAGAGAGCAACAGGACCAGGTATCAAACAATGTATCAGGCAAATGCTGAAGACTTTACCTCTGGAATTCATAACATATCTCCAAAAAGGGATAAGTGAATTATTTGAAAGCATTTGGAGACCCTTCTGGAATTTTGTTGAAGGAGTGAACTTGTCTCAAGACGAAGAAGCCAGCTAAAGACAAGATTAATATCAGATCATAATGTTAAACAAGGGAGCCTCCGCAGTGGACTATTATCTCCTGTATACTTAAAGGAATTTATGCAGATATGTATCTAAGAGGGTGTTTGTTGGTCTTGTTGACTGTATTGGTTATATGGCAGATATGTCTGTAAAAAAGACAATAAAAATATTGTTGGAAATGCTGTAAAGACAACCAAGAGCAGCAAGCAGCTATGAAGATTAACAGTGCACTCCCCAGTCATGTTAGATGACTGGGGAGGCTGTCATATGTAACAAAATGGTTGCAAAGAGCATCAAACCAGTAATGACAGGGAAGCTAATTCTATGTAAATAATACTTAAAAAATAAAACATTATCACATGGCTTGAAAAGATTCAAGAGTATTTCATCACATAGGACACAACATGGACACTTGTACCATAGTACCTTGGTTCACCTTCATGCATGGTTAGTATTTCTGCCTTGGTTCTTGATGTGTTTTGCCCAGATAAATAGGTAAACAATTGCTGAGATGGTGGAGAACAAGAAGCCTGTTCTACCCCTACAGCTACTGGATGGCACTCAGCAGTTTGAGTTGCAGGGAGGAAAGAAGGATTAGGACTCGATTTTAGCCATTTGGCTAGGCCAGATACCAAATCTTGCAGCCAGAAAGAGAGATTAGAATGACTGACCTTTTTTTTTTTTTTTTTACATTGGTAGAAATTAATAATTAGTGTACAACCATAGATGGTCAAAGAGACCCAATTTTCTTATTTGAGTAAATAAGCTAACATGTACTGCTATAAAACTTTAGTTGAATTCAACAATTAATTTATCTGTGCTTTTGGGTCTTAACTTCAATTACATCTTTTCTCAAATCTGAGTTGACACCAGTTACTTAACTACCACTGTCCACAGCCAGTTCTTGAAAATACTGGTACATTTTCCCACTGTTGAAAGGTTTACTTGTCTGTGCCAGTGTATGACACATTGTGTACACAGCTAAATCCAGTTCTTTAGGAGTCCTATATAAAACTACTGACCAAGAAACACCCTTGCATCACTAGTCAGGGGAGATATGAGTTAAATGCCATTAGAAAAAAAAGCATGAATGCTTGCAGTAGACTTATTGAACAAACTACTTAAAGTATCATAAAAATACTTTTAGTAGATGCATTTTCTGTAGTAAAATATGGAAGGGTAATTAAAAATTTGAATCATTTTGAATCATTTACATAAAAGTCTTTACATAAACATACCAACATCATGGTGTGCATTAAATTGTCTTGTGGCAGTTGTAACTTTTCAAAGGTACAATTTTGATTGAACCCTGAATTTACTTTATTTTGCCTATTACACCATCAGAGATGTTGTTGCCAGTGACATAGACACAAGACTTTAACACATTTTTTTTTCTTGTCTGAACTGTAGTAGCTGTGCTGGTAAAGCTCCAAGGAAAGTAAATAATCCACTCCTTCCTGGCTGAAGGAGATTGAGCTTTAATTTATGTCTGTGCCAGGGATAAGATTGATTTCCTTTATTTAAAATTTAAGCTGAAAATCATTATTAAACTCTAAACTTTGGTCAATTTAAATGGTAATAAGTGAAATGATACAAGAAGAAAACATAGCCTTTGTTACGATGATTAAACAATTATCAGAACTAATTGTTTAATCATCTACACTTAAGTTGTGACTTTATTATAGTAAACTTCACTGTTACTGAGAAACATATTTCTCCCAAACCCTTAATTTTAAGGTATTTTGCACATTTGAAACAATCTGGTATATTTCACTTAAGAAAGCATTTTGAATTTTGGCTGGTTTTACAGACTAAATAGAAATGACAAAACAGCCAAAGCATTTTTCTTTCTTTTTTAGAAAAAAAAAAATATATATATATTTAATTTCCTGTAATGTGTGAGGGTATAAAACCATTGTAGACTGTTTAGATTTCTTGTACAAGTTCATGTCTCATTTTACTGACATCATAATTGAGGAGGCCAAAGCGAGGGATTAGTAACTCTGTGTTATTGTTATACCCAAACGTCCCACTGTGACACCATCAGAACGCCATGAACAAACAGAGCTCCCTTTATACTAGGAGTGAGTGTAGGAAATGTAAAATAAGAACAGGTCCCTTTTAATAGGATTGCAGTGTTTTAAAAGACGTGTATGCACTCAGCAGATAAGAGGAGTGTTTATCTTGTTAATGCATCATTTTAAATACATTAGGAGTGGGGGGGTTCATGTATTACTTTGGCACTCTGCCTCACTAATCCTGAGGAGTGTAAGGAACAAAGTGTTTATGGATCCAAACAATAAACTTATGCAGTTTTTTGTGGGGAAATTATACAATATCCTTATGGCAAAACGAAACTGTATGAGGATTCTCTTGCACAATAACTTTGTATTTTTAAATGGGTTATAAGGAGCTGAGCTAAACTTGAACAACTTGAGCACAAGCACATTTGTATGTAAAGAAAATAAGATAACACTGATCCTACATTGACACACGCAATATAACACAGTTAATGGTAATGAGGGGTAATCCAGTTCCCACTGTGGCACAGCAGGGCCAGTGGCGAGCAGCAGTTTGTTTATTCTATTTACACTGTCACAAGAAGTTCCCAGAGGTCTGTTAGCCCCAGATCAAAAGAAGAGCTGCTCCAAAGTTTTAACAATTCAACAATTCAGCTACTCCACTAAAGATTTTAGACAGAATATTTTTTTTTTGTACGACAAAGTAATTCCTTACTTTTTAGCTTTTTATGAAATGATTCAGTAAATGTTTATCTGTTTTATGAGATGGATAGCTACATAGATATTCGCTTACCTCAGAATATAGGTTCATTCATACATTGTGGCACAGCTGAATATATTTTTTGTATTGCAGGTTAAATGGGTTTGACATTCTTTTCAAAGTATGTTTAAGAGTGTTGTGTCAACTTTAAATGTTTTTATGTATTTGTTTGTTATTTCTCAAGTTATAAAAGGCTCTGTGGCCATGTCTTGGCATTCGTAGGGCCAACAAATATTTGACTTTCACTAAGGCGCTCACTACAACTAATATTGTTACTATGGTTTTATATTCTCGGGCCATAAGTCACCTCCTTTTTCATGCTGGGTCACAGTGGTGGCCTCCAACGTTATGATTGGTTTTCTGTAGGAGGTCGCCAGTGCAAAGTCTAACAGTTGCTGTTGTGATGGAGCACAGTGGGGACTTGCACTGGGTTTGGGCATCACCTGCACATGTTTCTGGCACTGGCACGGCATTTTGTTGACAGAAGATTTCTCAAAGAACTTGGGGACAAAATTGCACTTGTTCTGCCAGCTCTGACAACATCCCTCCTCCACCTTCTATTTTAACTGAACACACACTTATTTTAGGTAATGTCTGAAGCATAAGGTTAGACAATACCTTATTGTATAACAATATACAATACCTTATTGTTATTGTGTAACAATAAGGTATTGCTTTAACCAGTAGTTTTAACCAGTTCTCTTACAATGAAAATGGCGTGAGACTTCTTGAACAAAATTACTTAAATGTTTCACTTTACAACCTTTACTATGACATATTAAAATGTGTTCAAAGTATCATATGCAAAGCTAGAGAGGAATTTCATTCAGATTAACAGGCGGTAACAGGTGAGTCAACAGAACTGGATCTGCCACTGTTTATGTAGAGAAAATGCAACAGAAAAAAGACCTCAAGTCCTGGTTCAAACCTTCTTGTTGCGAGGCAGCAGAGCAACCAACTGTCCACTATGCAACCCTCAGTAGTAGGGGCACTCCTTTTATTCTTTATTTAAGAATAAAAGGAGTAGTTATAACTAATAGTGCAAATAACACCAATAATTAAATTAAAGAATCTCAAAGAAATAAACAGGCATTACAGGAGCTCTCAATACTCGAGTTTTTTTAAAGAATTATATGACTCTGGAAGTGAGCTTAAAGGATGTCCTGTAGCAGTCTATGTTGCAGCAGATCCAGAGAAGAAAAAAACCCTCTGTGTGCAGTCTTTTATTGACTTACTGTGTGGCAAAAAAATGTTGAGATCTGTCCATATTGTTTTTCATTTCACCAAGCATCCTACTTTGCACAATGATCTGTGGAGACACTTCCCAGAACACAACCAGCCTTCTTTTCAGCTGTCGGAGCTTTTAAGCCACTGGCTTATGCTGGCTGTGATGCTGATTCTGATGCTCTTATACCAGCAGATGACTGTAGAAAACATCACACTCTAACAAAGACTTAGAGAAGATCTTCAGGATCTTTTTGTAAACACTTCCTCACAAAACGTGGTGTACTCTGTCCATTGTTGTAGATGGCTTCACTGTTGTCTCTAGTCCTGTCTGTTGTATAGGTGAGCACCAAGGTAATTTTACCACCTCCACTTCCTGCCCTATGATGAAATAATGTTTAATATGATTCTGCTTTTTCAAAAATCTACAATTATCTTCTGTCTTGTGGACATTCAAGATTAAATTATTGTTCCCACAAAGCTGTTTTCCTCTTCTTATAGACCTGAGTTTTCTGTGAATTTATGCAGATCATAAGACTTGTACTCAGAGTCTGAGGTGTACAGAAGGAAAAGTAATGGCGAGGGTACAATTCCCTGTAGTACTCCAATTAACCACCTGTGACGAGACACTGTTCTTCAGTTTCACTGTTAGTAGAGTGAATTAGTAAATAGAAAGGAAATTGTCTGACAGTAGAATGATGCAATTTTTAAATTGAGTAACTTTGGTGTTCACATAATGTGAAAAAAAGTTTTCCCAGAATAAATATTTATGTGGAGGGAAATTATCTGAATAACATTTTTAAGACACATTTATGTTAACAATTAATTCTATCAACTATACATCAGAAGAAGAATCAATCCAGCTTATAATGCAATTGTGTAGAAAATCAACTCAGTGACTTTAAACTCCCAATAGTACAATCACATTGTTAGAAGGGCTTGATATTAACTACTGTTGAATGCTTATCAAGGAGGCATTATTTTTAACCTGTTTGTTCTTCTTCTGCTCAACATCTCCCGTTAACTGCTGGCAGGAGTGTGAAGTTGAGGTGTGATGAGGTGCCACTGTCACACCAGACAGCGAGGGTTTGAGGCAAAATTTGAATTGTCTAGGAGGTATGCTAATATTTCTGAACACTTTTCAAGGGTGTCAGATTCTCCCTGCCTTTCCTTACTACTTTGTCTGCATGTCTCTCTTTTACACATACTCTCACTCTCACTACTCTTTGTCAGTCCTTTTTTTTTTTTTTCATCCAGACAGTGGCATTTGGAATCAGTGAATCCATCCTTATATAACACATAAATTATTGAACTTTATGTGTTGTCTTTCACACTGCAGACAGCTTCAGCAGTCAGTTGTGGGCTGGAGTCCATATAAGACTGGCACGTTCCACCAGGCCTGTAATGACAGGCAGCAAAGTGCCTTTAGGGTGCCAGCTTTCATCACTGTAAATGTTGATGACACCGACTTGTTGTGGAGCTGACAAAACTGTCAAGGAGCTGTCAAGCTTGCACAATCACGGGTGCTGTGCTGCTATGATCACCTTTTTCACTGATGAATGCCAATCTATTGGGAGCAAGTGTCTTTTTGTGTGTGTGGGCGTGCGCGGGCGTGTGTGTGTGTGTGCGTTTCTTTTGTATGAAGAAAGGTGAAAGTAGCCTACAGAATGTACACAATTCAACTCAAGCATCTGTCATTCTCTACTGTAACAAATATATTCAGTGTTTTAATGCCCCACAGACTAACAGTTCACAGCCTGGTTATGGTGTCTGCTAGTGGTACATTGTTGATTGTGCCCTAAATATCATTGTAGGCAAATATTAGAGATACATCAATAAGAATTTTGTTTGGTTTCTAGTTTTAATAAAGCTTTACCAGTTTTAGTTTCTCAGTACAAATTGTTTTTCCAAACCTACCTGCACTCAGCATATTATAATTATACAGTTGATATTTTAAGCTGTCTTTAGCATTTCATATGAGCAATTAGTTAAAAGGACAAACACAGCTAAAGCAGCAGTCTCTCTGTGTAAGGATTGAAATAGGTCGGGGCCCTGCGGTTACCAATAAATGTGGTTCCCTGTTGAAACCAGCCATACTTTTACCAAGGTATCGATGACCTCGTTTTAACAGCACGATGCATTAAAGTCAAGTCATATACTACACTATGACAAATGATGGCAAAATGACCAGTTTTTTGTTCAGGAGTAGATTCATTGAACATTGGCTTTAGTAAATCTCATTAAACTCACACCTAAATTCTAGTTGTACTACCCACATTTGAAAATGCTACAAGCAAAATACACCATGATTTTATCAGAAAATATCAACAAATTCTTAATCCAAACTTCTTTAGAAATAAAAATAAGCAATTAAACTCGGGGATTGGTTTTTGCACAGTTTTGGCCAGACATACATTAATTAACTGTTTTTTAGGCATTTTTACTAGGTGTTTTTGTTTGTCTCCTCTGAACCTTCATTAGAAAGTGGCCAGAGCAGAAATGACTGGAAATTTGGTCAGATTTGTTCAATTCATGACCCGAAAAAAATAATATCTGTCTAAATGTTATATACTAGCTAAGCAGTGTCTAATGAGCAAAATGTAAGTACCGGTAGTTAGATAATTGTAGATGAATTTCAATATAGATAATTGAATGCAGGAGGTGTACTTTAATGAGGTGTCCATTTAATGAGGTGTGACTGTAAATGCTGTCTTAAAGCGCAGAAAGCTCAAAGCAGGACAGAAGTGATGAAGCATATTTTTACAGTGGACACCCAACAACACTCACAATATTTTACAGTTCACACCAGATTAATATAGAAGAATACCTTATAGACTAAGAACAAGCCAGGTTCAATGCTGCTTTTCATGTACTTCTTATATTTTTGGGTAACTTTCTATCACCTGTCATTATGCTGGATGAAGTCACCTCCAAAACATACACAGTTAACGAGATTTCTTCATGCATGCACGCACATGAATCTCCAGTATTTTATGGGTTATCATTAACCTCTAAGTTTTAGAGGGCAGACAAATCACAAAGGGCTCTCAGTTGGGACAGCTGGTGGTACAGAGCACTTCTAAGAGTTTCATGATTTCTGGAGGCAATTCTGTTGTTGCATCCATTGATAATGAGCATAATCCTGTACAGATCTGAGCTGCAGCTGGGCAGAGACCATTAATGGGACTGTTGGAGTGAAAATATTTCTTTAAAGTGCAGACAAACATCTGAGTAGGCAGAGCAGCCTGTGTGAACTGAAAGCAAATAAGGAGCAGAAACATTAATCACAGCACTGTTTATAGAGAGGATCTCAGCTGAACCAGAGACGGCAATCAAAATCCCTCATTGGAAGCGTAGTGTTAGTCAGGACAGATAAAGGAGGAGATGTGGACTTGATCTGCAAGACTCAACAGAGTTTTTTGGGGGGAAAAAACTGTTTTTTAAATGTTTTATTTCATTATGTTGGCAACAGCTAATTAGTAACAAAGCTGTAAGCTTGGGGTTTGCAGTGTAACACTCATTGATTGATGTGAACATTGACTAATGTCGGACAATACATTTCTTGCAAAATATATTTTTTTAATTTTATTTTGATGATCTATGTGTGGGGCAGTTGTTGTTTTTATTCATTTAAATGTTTTTAAAGTTTTGGGTCCCTGCAGATTGAAATTATATTATGAGAAATTATTGTAAAATCTTGTTAGGAGTAATCAGCATGCAGACATGTAGTAATGCTAAGATTAAGCTGACTGTATTTCAGCAGATCCTTAGTGGTGGTAAACATGCTTAAAAGCAACAGTTTATCTATTTTTTTTTCCTGTACGTGTCATGCTCCTCTTTCATGAGGCAGCATATGTTTAGAAATAGAGGTTTCATCTGCCGTGTTGTGTTTATACTCAAACTCTTTGGTGCTGGTAAAGCTTGTCTTGTTGAATATACATTTCTGAGTGGTTGCACCTCATGGAAGAAGTAGCTCTTGTTCAAAGCAAAAAAATACATTAATATGAATGCAGCAGTAAGGCTAGAATTAGACGGAGCATTTCTGATTAAGCACTGAAAATGGAGTATTAGGGGAAACATCAAGCAATGGCTAAAATTAGAGACAGCAAAAAAGTAAAGAATGTTTTGCAAAAAGCTATATTTGAAAAGAATTTTGCCAGAGTTTACTACAAAGTATGAATATAACAGGCAGGGTATTTGTGCTCAGTCATTATATTTTGTGCACATAACAAAGTAATGGATTTTCCACTTGCACCACAATGTCACGCGGACCTGTCGAAGGTTGTATGTGGGCCCTATGATGCCCAAGCCCGATTTTATGTTGTCAGACAGGTTCTGTGTAAGTGATTTCTTTATTTCTTGAGGGCTACTTTTTTACATATAGGGCAACATTGATTTGGGCATCCAATTTCTCCTCCCCGCAGGTAAGTCACTTCTAATGTTGTGTCTAATGTCACTGGTTGAGGAGTGGCTTGACACAAAGAATTTGATATTTGTAGCCCATGTATAGAATTCTTCTTCTGTGTATTTGCTCTGAATGTGCTGACTCCAGGCTCAATCCACTCCTTGTTAAGATCTCCCAAATTCTTGGATGGATTTGGCTTGACAAGATCTTCAATGCTGTAGTTATCCCTGTTGTGGCTGCATATTTTCCTACTACCATTTTCCTTACACTCAACATATTTGGACCCAGTTTTATGTAATATTTAGATTTTTGGCAACTAAGAATTTATTAGCTGAAAGCTATATATGTGTAAATATGTGTCATATGTGTAACACATATGACAGTTTGAAGAAGTTCATCAAGTTCAAAACAACCTTTTATTATGATGGACCGACATAAGCATGGGAAATGTAGTTGTCTCGATTATCTCAAAGAAAATGTAAACTCAGGAAACCTGTCATATTGATCTGTACTAGGTAGAATGAAAAGAGATTGTTGGTAAGTTGCTTTATATTCAGTTAATTATTTTATCACAAAAATGATAATTTTTCACAAAAATGTGAAACATCACATAGGTAAAATAAGAGAATAAATAGTTGTCATAGGGAATAAAAGGCAATTTAAAAACGTATAGAAAAAAAGCTTTGTACGCTCAAGATGAGAGCTCGCTAGCTCAGGGTTATCTGAGCTGAACCAGCACATTGGAACCATTATTGAAGAGACAGCACTCTGTCAGGTGTCCCATCAGCTGAACATTTGGACACAGATTCAGTCCCTTATGTCAGCGATTTCAGCTCTTCCTCCATTTTATACATCAGATTCAGACATTTATAGTATCAGTTTTTCATCCAGAATTTTGGTTTAAAGGTAGAAAACTTTGGAAAAACTGTTGCCCTGGCCTTGTAAAACCATAAAGCATAAAACTCTAGCATGCTGGTCATTTGTGTCTTCTTTAATATGTTTCCATATTTTATGTTTGCTCAGAGGGATACAGTTGTGCAATTATAGCTCATGCACACCCAAACAAACAACTGTGGTTAGGGACAGTATGTGTGTAACATACAGTGGTGATATTACTTGTACATATTGCTTTAAATTAATATATTTTTCTCAGTGATGCAACTGATCATTTCACTGGCATTGAAAGTGTTAGCTCACAATAGTTTAAAAATATATAAACAGTCTTTTGCAATATTAATATTGTGTGCACGGATAGTGTGATGTTGATTTAAAGTGAGACACTGAGTCACCCATAAAGCCAAGATGTACAGCTGTGTTAAAACACGGTCTTCTTTTAAAATTCATGTGATGTTCTTCATGGTTTAAATGTGCCTGGTGAGCTTCAAGAGTATGCGAGTTGTATCATCATTAACAAAGAGAGGGTGGTATGTTTTTAATTCTCCTAAGAAATAGGTTTTCATAAGACTTGAAGTTCACTGGTGTATGATGATTCAACTATATTTACTAATGAGCCATGGGTCTTCACAGCTTCTTGTTTGAAGTAGACAGTAGCCCATTTCTATCAAATTTAAGAGCAAGTTTTAGCTCATGGACAAGACTCTGTTTCTATGTACAAAACACAAATTTAACTTGAATGTTTTTTTACTTCTGTTGTAGCTTTCATCTGGTATGTATGTCTATGTATGTTTGGAAAGGTATTAATCTTCCTTTAGCTTATAGAAACCAGATTTTTTTACAAAGTACTTTTTATGAAATTTTTCACATCTAAAACAAATGTCATAATGTAGAGAATTTTTTTTGTTAAATTCTTTAGTGAATTTATTTATGCATTCATGTTGCAAGTGGGCCTAGTTAATAATGGTCAATATTGGTCATTTTATTAAATGCATAATGATATGATTGGGAACTGAATTGTAAACATCTCAATGTTGTTTTTATAATAAAGCTAAGTAACTGTGTCAGGCATAATGTGTCTTTCAAATTATGAAAAATTTGGTATAGCTGTTGACTTTAGCACATATATCACAACATGAACTCGTAAGAGCTCAGGAAAAAAAACAGCTAGTCTTCATTTTCGGACATTTGCCCTCTCAGTTGAAGCACTTTTTTTTTAGTTCTAAATGACAGCTGGTGAGTTTCAGACTTCTAAGCTGTAACAGGGCAGAGCATAGTAAGACAACTTTTAAAGTTGCCACATGTCATTGATATATCTGTCCACCTGATGTGTTGCTTGGGTTGGTGAATAGTTGTGAGACCATGTTGGGAGAACAGTCAATGTTGGTTTGTATATATGTGATAGATGCCAGCTGTGCCAACTCCTTTCATCCTGTTGGATTTCTTGTTTTGTTTTCCCTATATATATAGACATCTGTGTTGTCTTTGTTTCACTGCGCAGTAAATCCCACACCTTTCAGCTTTTCTGTGACTTACGATGTCACATATTGCTCTGATTCTCCATATAACACAATTTCTTTAGCAAAGATTAAAAAACAACTAATTTTAAATGGGATTTTAATTTTAAGTTTCAGCAACCACTTTCAAATAGACCGTAAGCATTTATGAGTATGAATGGATTGAAGACAGAAAATCAAACCTTTTAAGACTAATTGTTTAAAATGGGTTAAAGATTAAATTGTCATCACTGCTGCCAACCCCTCAGTAAGCTACTGGCTGTCCTACAGGAAGTCCTTGAAAGAAGCTGCTAAATGACATCACAATTGATTATCTGCATGTAATTGTGATGGATGCAGTGGGAGAGATTAATAAAGTAACTGTGTCATTGAGCCCATCAAAAAAAGACAAAATTTGTACAACTACTGCATGTCATCTGCTTGTCAATTCCGGTTCGTTTGCGTTGGTTGGGATATGTGGTTTGAAGGGTTCATTGTTTTGTCACTAGGTATGTTTACTTGGACATCAGTAATCGAAAAAAAATCGACCGATGTGAATAAAAATGTGTCATGTAAATGCCCCAATAGGATTCAGCTCATATGGAGTGAATTTGTAATGCAAATGAGTAAGCGATTTCATGCCAGTTGATTATCTGAATGGCCTGCATGTAAATGCTTCGGGTCATGCTATTCTGATTGTGGAAAACTTAAGTCACTGTGCATATGTGCACTATGTCAGGTTAGCAAAACGGGTCTGCTGATCTCTCATCCTTTAACGCAGGAAGACCAACAGCATACTGCTCAGCCAGTAGCTTAATTACTGAGTGCAGTGGGGTCTCAACCTTTATTAGAACCTGCCATGGGTGCTCAGAAGATGCAGATAGAAAACACCACTGCAATAGTTTTTTTTTTTTGTTTTTGTTTTTGTTTTTTTTATGTGCAACACGACCCAAAAGTACAACTTTTTCTTATTCCTGTTTAATTTTTTTAGGGAAATTTTGCAACTTTAAGATTGCCATTGCTCCTATTCTGAATGAAGCCAAAGGCAGACTCTCTGGTTGGGGCTTTGAACCGGTTGAGAGGAGTTGGAGCAACACTGTCTTTTATGTGAATCTTACGTAACACCAGAAGTAGCGATATCTGTCTTCCTGTAAGGGTTTCGAACTTAGTACCATCAACAAATTCCTAAATTGACACATAGTAGTCTTCGATTGGAGAAACATGACAACAAGTGACTAACAAGCCCTGGCAGATGAATCGACTTCAGAAAATTAATTTTAGTGTACAAATATATATTTTTTCCCAATGTAATGGATATTATTACAAGTCATTTGGGCTGCACTTGGGCTCATTGTGCATTTGGGCATTGCTGACGTTGTTGCTTATCAGTATCAGTCATGTTTACTAATGTGTGCACATTTCTAAGCATACACACATCTATAGCTTTTCATGCAAAGTAATAGTAAACTCCCAGGACCATATGCCTATGTTTCATAAATAACATCTGGATCTATGCCCAATGATGAACCTTGTAGCACAAAGAGAAGAACAAGTACACACACTCACGCCATATGCTCATAGACACTGATACTGTTCTTTCTTAAAATAGCATGCTTACTCATCTACATAACAGTCATACCGTGGAACAATAAAACCAAAAAAATAATACTGCCCCACCATCTTTCAAAAAAAAGGTGTTTTTTTTTAGGATAGAGAAGAAACACTTTATATATATATATACAGTATATATATGGTTTGGCAAGGTTTAATCCATCTTTTTTGCATGATATGCAGTATTTACCACATGAACAGATGGCGGGAGGCACAGCACTATTGGCCCAGCAGACAAAGCTTTATCTCCTGTCAAGGGTAAAGGTGAAGTAGCATATCTTCAACCCACAGATTACTCATAAAGAGCTCAATAATCGCCCAGCAGTTATGGCATTTAAGAATTCTGCACTCTACAAAATATTATCATAACCTGTAGTCAGCAAAAGCATAGGGCATTTTCTAGGACAATGAAAGGAGTGAAGTTGTTTTGATATATTCAGAACTCTCTGAGAGACAAGATTATTGTTCAGGTAAATGTGATTAAACAATTACTGGTTAAAATCAATAATTTTTTAAAGCATTTATACATGTAAATATATTGGACATTCTTTCTAGAGACAGACTGAAATCCAAATGAATATATCACTCCAGTATTTTGTAAAATCCCCATTCATAAGGAAACATTTTTGGTTTATTTTGCACAATTTTATAGGTATTTGTTTCACAATTCAAAAATTCAAAGTTGAATTCTCCCAGTATGAAAATATGTCTGTGTTGAGGTGGCTCAAGTTTTTCAGGTAGAAAAAGAGGTCCAAGTTACTGCATGAGAAAAGCATTAATGCCATTCATGAAAGTGCTTATTCGTAAAAGAAAAAAAAGCTAATTTACACAATAAAGAATAAACACATAGCTAACACTGTTGTAATAATTATGTAAGAAAAGCATAATTTACAACAGAGTTACTGTCTTGTGTTCACAAACCGTGTAGAGCACTTTATTTGATATACTGAAAATTGTTTTATTACACACGGTCTGTGGTTATGCTGCTCTATTTGTCTACAGTGCAACTCGGTAGGCTCAAAAATTGTGCAAAAATTTAAGTAAAATAACTGTTACATCTTACATTTGCAAAATCAATAGTGATTCCAACATTTTCATACAACAGAACGAGGTCCCATCATGTTTGAAAAACATTTTTAGGATTTTATGTTTAAAAAGGA
The DNA here is from genome assembly GCF_002775205.1 of Xiphophorus maculatus. NCBI lineage: Eukaryota > Metazoa > Chordata > Actinopteri > Cyprinodontiformes > Poeciliidae > Xiphophorus > Xiphophorus maculatus. Next base: position 16,062,363 of record NC_036450.1, on the reverse strand, counting down.
CAAGGCTAAGATATTGATCTTAATAATTGCAAAAAAGGGCATTGTATGCAAAAAGCAACATAGAAGTTGCAGTTTCACATTATAGTGATCTGCTGTTTAATCGTAAAATTACCTACTTTATTCCTTTAAATAAATGTCATGTAGCATGTAGAAAAAGTTTAAGTAAGAAAAGGGAATAAAATAAAAATATTTAAAACAAAATATTTTAGTTATTTAGTGTTGAGAGGTATTACTGTACTTTAATTCAGAGTCAAAGTCTTCTTTGCTCCCACTCTGCACCTTAAGGCCACTGCTACTATTGAGCACAACTCATGTAGCTCTCCTCTGCAGCCCGTGTCCTCTGACCTAGAATCAGCAGGTTAATAACCAGCTGCACCACAAGCCATTTGTCATTCGGTACCTGCCACTGATAAGAGATGTCAACGAATGTCTATGCCCTTGTCCCCTCCCCACTACATGACATATACTGTATCACACTTTGCAATCTTAGACTCCCTGAGGCTTCTTAGTACTCCTCTACTGAACAACCACTCCCACTTGATAGTATTGGATACTTCTGCCACGATCCGCAGTGAGATAAACTGGTGATCTCCCTTGCTCTGTTTTCAACTTTTTAAAAAAAAGTGTTCTTTTTTTGTATTGCCACATCAATTTATAGACTTTCTCTTTGTTTTTGTTGCTTTTTACCTTGCTGTGTCTTTTGCCCTTTTACGTTGAAAGCTCCAGGGCAATGCCCCACCTCCAGGGCATTCCTACGGTAGAGCTAATATAACTTGGTTTGCTTCCTGCTGTTACTCACATAAAAGAAAATTAGTTAGAATGTTGAATAAGTCACCACCAAGACTCCAGCCTATTATAAATTTGTCAAACTGTGTCGCTCTCTGCAGAAACGTCAGTTTTAAATTGTAATGTGCAGAGAGGGTACTAATTAAAAAAGAAGCTCCTATTTCAAAAGGAACACCTTCAATTTTGAGCAAATAGTTGCTACCTACATGGGCAAGTCATGTAGAACTGTTGTAGTCAGATGAGACAAAGAATCAGCTATCTGGCCACAATATTTGTAAGAGTAAAGATGAGACTTTAGAAGCTAAGAATACTGAACCAATTGTTAAGCATGGAAGTGGAAGCATCATGCTGATGCATTTTGCAACAGCTGAATGGTTGAAACTTGGACAAAAGTAAGATCCCAACAAACAGAAAAACAACACTGGAATGGACAAAACAGGCTGACGTTAAAAATCGGAACCTGAACCTCAACCGTATTAAAAATTGTTCTATTATTTAGAAAAAAATGTAGACCTATGCCAAAGCCTTAATGTTTTTTATTTTATTTTATTACAATTTGCATGTTTCCTCTATTTTTTCAGTTATGTCTATTACATTTTTTATATGAAAAACTGTTTTTCTTTTTCTTTCTTACTTTTGATTTTCAGAGATGTCAGGTACTGGAGAGGAGATTTCTCAGGTGCACTGGAAGCAACAGTGGTTGGAAAACGGGACGCTGTACTTCCACGTCTCCATGACTGAGCCTGAACTCTTGGCACAGACGACACAGCCCACAGCTCGGGAGCCAGCTCATGCACTGCACGAGCACATGCATCTGCTTCACATCTCAGTTATGGTAGGTTCTCGACTGAAACATAATGGCTGTAGTTGTAAAACATGGTCTGTTTTCTACAAGTTTGAAACTTTCTTTTTTCAACAATATGCATGCTTTCTCCTTAACTCCTTTCTCCAAGATATCTTAGAAGTGAACCTGTTTTAAAGTTTTAACATCCACAGACACCAGTAAAAGGTTGATGGGGTTACAAAATAGATTCGATATAGCTTTTTAATTTATTTTTTCTTTCAGAATGTTAGCAAGTTAGCAGAATGTTAGTAGTTTAAACAGGCAAGCTTTTTTGGATGACATGATTTTATTTAAAATCCATTACGTTCCCACAAACTGATATGCTTAAAGAGGTCCTCCATCATTGTTGGTTTGGAGGTAATGCTTACCAGCCACTTATATTTAGACAGTTTATACTTTGTGAGAGGTTTTTCTTTGAGATTATGAATGTGGCAATTAGTTTTTCAGATGTTTGACATCTCTTGTAAACTTGGGGTTTTCAAAGGCATTGAAGAGGGGTGTGCTCTTAAAGAGTTTGGAGACAGCTCTATGGCGTCACAGACAAGGTCGAGGGTGGGTGTGCAGGTTACGATCTTCAATTATCCGAGCTGAGCGTTTCATTATCGTGCTGTATTTTTTCATGTATTCTGGAAGCTGGTTAATTAATTACTGTGAATTATGAATTTTCTAACCTTAAAGATGAAGTAACTTTTATAATTTTTTTTTTTTCTTTTACACAATTTTGTGAAAGTTACCCAGCTTTAATCATGTGGTTATAATAGTTTCAGTGTGATTGGTTTTTGTTTCTTGTATCTAGCTTTGCATGTGTTTTGGAAAATTTTGCAGCACGGGTTTATTGCTTTGCTGCAGTATGATTGATGTTTCAGAGTATAAGGTGTCGCTTCTATCACTAACACCAAAAGTGTGGAATATCACGTTAGTGATGTTCTACAGTTTTATTTTTGCTATTTTGTTTGCCACTACCAAAATTCTTTGTCTGACTAGAGTTTTTATTACCACTTCTTCAATTTTTTTTTGATATGCTGTTTTCTTTCTTTCTTTAGAATTTTTCAAAAATCTCCATTTGTAAATGTACATTTATGGATGCATTCTGACATCCTATGAGCTGTCTTTACTGTGATTTGCTAGCTTCCCCAAATCATCTTCTTCATCAGCCTCTGTTCTTAACAGAGGCTGCTCATCTGTTCGACTTTTCAGATTAATTCTCATGTGTCACACCTTTTCTGCTGCTAACTTCTTTTCCTCCTCACCTTTTCTTCCTGCTCCTCCTCCTCTATTTCTGTAACCTGCCTGTCTTTAACAGTCCTTTTTCCTCTGCGTGTTCATGTCGGTGTATTTCTCAGTTCCTCTTACTTCCTCTGCTTACAGCTCTAAGTGTTCAGCTTTTTCTTAAAACATTTTTGTCCCCTCTTCAGTGGTGTGTTAAAGATTGGCATGTCATGAAATTATTTTTTTTTTAAATAATTAAACAGGAGTTTAAAGTTATGTTTTAATGCTTCAGTGGGTATATTTAGAGTATCTCATTCACCTACATCTTCCTGTTCCCATGGTGCTGAAACAAGGATCTTCAAATTAGTGTTAATTTTAGGTTAATGCAAGTAATGAAAGTCAGAAAAAAATACAGCTTACAGTAATATTAAGAATTTTTAAAAGAAGAAAATTCCATAACAGGTAAGGATAGATCTCACCAATATGTTTGCTATAAGATAACATGTTAGATATTTAATCATTATTGTGTCTATTCCATGTGAATCTTTTCACCTGTGATTACTTGCAAGATACTGGGATCCTTCCTTCTGCCAACTTAAATACAATAATGGCAAATTTCATTGCAGTACCCTTTTTCATGATCTGTCTTTTGACAGTTTCAAAAGAATGCTAAAAGTCACATAATCCAGTGATGTGGAATTTTTTGCATACACTCTAATATTTGACAAGTTGACTTTACTTAAAAAAATCTTGGAAACCGATTGCCTTGAAAAATATAAGTAAGCTTAACTACTATTCTTATGTTTTGTTTACTTAATATATACTTGTTCAGTGTACTTAAGATCTTGTTGTATGAACTTAATCGAGTGAAGTTAATTTAACTTAGTTTAGTGAAGTTGTTTCAACTTAGAAATGGCAAGTAAATTATCCTCTTCTTAACTCTAATACATCAAGTTAGTCTAACTTACATAAACAGTACAGTTTATGGTAGGTGAAGAGGTGTGAAAGGGTTAAGTTTAGGGTGTCAAGGTGCCCCTAACCCTTAATCTTCTTCACACGGAAGGCATGAAGAAGACTCATGTGCATGTGTGCGCAACAAGATAGCCTATAGATTAAAACTTTATAGAATTTCGAGTACTACAACACTGGGAATATATGTCACATGAAAACATACTAAATAACTCACTTTTAGCCAACTTACAAGGCCACAAACATTCTGGAAGCTTCCCGCACTTTACTGCGAATGTGCACTTCTGAGTTGACGCATTCACTCCAGTAACAAAAATATTCAAATCCAGTTTACCGTACTCAAAATATCTTAGTCTTGTACCTTCCTCAGTCCAAATATTTACTTTACTCACATTACTTGAGTTGACTAAACAGTTTAGTGAGACTTAAGTAAAGCATACAACATAATTTAAGTAAGAATAGGTAATGCCTTTTAGAGTGCACTCTGCTTGTCAGAAGAAAATTAGATTTTTGTTGATTTAAACTCTAGGAGTGCAAGTAATTTTTCCCCATCATTATTTCATATGTTTTCAGATTTCTTTCAGATTTTATTTTTGTACCTAACATTTATTTGAGGAAATTGTACACATTCTCACATTCTACAATATGGAAATGTTGCTAGCTGACTTCTATAAATCACATCTGTCAGCAGAAGATGGCTCATGGTTTTTTTTTTTTTCCTTTTTATGGTTTCAGCAGGCTTCATAATATTTCATATTTAGGTGAGTCACATTGCCTAAGAAGACCAAAGTCACAACCAATGAATTCATAGGATAACGTAACCCCCTCACACCCACCCCTCTTTTAGAATCTGAGTTTTTTGCTCAGTGAAAAATCATTGTATCTCTAAGTCTTCAAGGGGTAGGAATAATTTTGGGCTTACTTGTGTTTACTACCTGGACTAGGTTCATCTTTACTTACAGTTGTGGATGTCTTTTTTTCTATAATTAATATCTCTTTGCATCTTCAGTATCTTCAATCATGTTTTATTGATTGAATAACATACAACCCTTCCCAAGTAATATTTTTAATCCAAACTGCACATGAGCAAAAGGTGAAACCCTTTTACAAGGCTCTGCACAAGACCTTATTTTGACCCATTGGTTGCTGTTTTTCCTGCCTGCATAATTAAATGCTAACTAAGTCATTTGTCAGATTCAAAAAAACCTAGCTTTCTATTTATTCCAGCCACACATAAAGTCTCGAGCTGGGTCAAATGTAAAGCGAATAGAAAAGGAGAGGAGAGGGGGAAACATATGGAGGCACTCAAAATGGGATAGAAGGTGTTCTGGTTAGGCTTCATGGCCCTAAGGAGCCTCTTGACTCTTCTTGTGAACATTATAATGTCGATGCTGTCAGTTTTTGTCCATTCTGAAGTGTGAACTCTATTTTTTCAGCATTGAGTTGTCAGTTTCTCACTCACTCAAGCACCATTTCTGTGACTCCCATTACTTTTGGTTGTTTTTTGTCCTTTCCGTCATGTGACAGCAGTCGACAGACATCCTCCTTTTAACACAAGGTAAAATGATTATTGACTTGCTTATTGGTACAGTCAACATGTTAGCAAAGCCAAATAATGAGGGGACTATTGCATATACATGTATATGTGTTTTATTTTATTTGTCCTTATATATATATATGCATTTTATTTTATAATGTGGAACAACTCTACATTAAGTGTACACAAAGCTTTATTGCATTATCTTGACAAGTTCTGAATTTAAAGGTATACATGTGTATATAGCTGCAGGTTTAGAGTGAAATGTCATTTTTTTACAAATATTTCAATGGTGAGACTAAAAGCTTAAAATCTGAATAGTCCACATTTCTTCTTAATACAGTAAATATGGTGGCGATATCTCTTGTTTCCCTGGTTCATGACAATGAGCAGTTGCCAGGTAACAAGTAGTAGATCGAGATAGTTATTGGCCAAGTCCTACAAGGTTTTCTGGTATTGTGACCCATACTTCAAGTGCTGGTGTACAGAAGATTCTCAGTCATCCATAACAAGACAGTCTTAACTGCTGAGGTAGAAGGTAACTGGACATGTCCACTTGTCTGTTGAAGACATTTCAGCAGCATTTCACTGTTCACAATTTAAATATCAGACTTATGATGTGTGTGTATATATATGTATATATATATTTCTGCGACAGACTGGCAACCTGTCCAGGATGACCCAGCCTTTCGCCCGGAACGTTAGCCGGAGATAGGCACCAGCACCTCTCCCGACCTCACTAGGTACAAGGGTGTACAGAAAATGGATGTATATATATATATATATATATATATATATATATATATATATATATATATATATATATATATATATATATATATATATATATATATATATATATATATATATATATATATATACACACCAAGTAATAAATCTACTTGCACCATTGGAGGCAAACATGACTGATTGACTTTTAAATAATTTCTGAAGGGCCATTCTCATTTCTGAAGGAAAAAAATGTGGGGGGGATGATTTGCAGGAATATTACCATCTAACAACAGACAGTTTGCCTCTGGAAAGAAGTCACATCCGCGGTTTGATCAGACCCCTGGGATGCATTGATGCATTGAACGGGCTCTTAAACAAAGCTTTCATTCTGCAACTCTGAACACACACATACACACTAACACATTTACAGCAAAAACCTTCCGATGCTCAAAGAATTATGCATTAGAGAAAGTTTTATTTCAGAGAAGGAAATTGTAGAAGAAATATAATTACATTACTTTCTTATCATTATTGGGAATGATGTAGCATGTGGAATTCTGAATGTGAAGTTCAGAGGGAACAACAATCTGTCTTATTGTGTGTACTCGTGTCGTGTGGTGGATTTTTCAAGGAAATGCCATATTTGAGTTCACTGGGAGGACAGGTAGTACTTTACTCAAATAAGATGCAATAAAAGCTGACAGTTTAGACTTTCATTTCCCACATTGATGAAAATAATCACCTATTTCAGGGGATCTGACTGAAGCGCAACATCTAATGAAATCCGTACAAGTCCTATTTTTTATTTTTATTTTTTATCCTGACTGTCTGGACATTACATTGAAAGCACTAATTTATCAGCCATGAAAATAAAATTAATAACTAAAAGTGAAACTGAACAATAGCAAAACTGAAATTTCCTGCATTTTTATAATTAATTTGGCTCATTTTCTACACCTGGGTCTATGTCTGAAGTCCTTTTAATATCCCAGAGTTCCTGCAAAATGAAGAAAAGATTATTCTTATCTCTTGTATGATCAATGAGTGTGAAGATTCAGCACCCTACATGACTCAAATAGCTTCTGTATAATTAAACAGTCACTGATAATATATAGCCACTAGTGTGTTGGATCAAAGAGATATTTTAGGCTATTTTGGCAGCATTAAACTCAGGTGCTGTAGAAATTAGTTTTCACCAGGCCCTAACATAGACAGGCTTAATAGCACTGCTACTGAGGACACTTTCAATTATCACATGAAAAGTCAGAGGAAGTTACATTTTAATTGCCTCCGAGGTTTAATTGTTTCAGTCACCTTCTGGTTTCCGTAATTTTATACATGTGTGTTAATGCAAAATGAATACAAAATAATTTGTAATTAAAACATGCACTTGCTTGCAGCTTAGGAAACTGAGACAGACCTTCCAGAGTGGAATTACAAGAGAATTAGAAAAAAAAAAAAAGCATATTGAAAAGGGATTTTCTGGAGGAGTTAATTGTTGCTGTGTTCAGTTAATAAGACTATTTTATAGCACATCATCACAGCTCATAAACGCTGGTTAATCAAGTCTCAGTCCCATTTTGGCCATTTACCTAATTTTCACCATGTGGTCTACAAAAATAATAATTGTGTTTTCAGAAATAAATATTTAGTGGGATATGTGTGTTTATTTATTTATTTAAAAAAAAAATTTGCTAGTGTGAAGGATTTTTTTTTTTTGCAAATGTGAATACTGGATGGAAATTGGATAAGAAAAGATTTTGAGTTTCATCATTTGCTTGAGCTTTTAAATCACTTTTACTAATTCAGCAGCTCCAACAACAGCCACTTCTAGATAATAGAAAAATTAAGTGGCGTTTGATGTTCACTGCGGGCACACGTCCCTCATAAGGTGCTTTTAATTATGTAATAGCAACCATGAGCAACATACATTTTTGAATTTAATACTACTGTAATTATATTAAAATTTTATCTTGTTGCAATTTAACAAACTTTACCAGTTTGTTAAATTGTAACTTATATCATTTACATACTCTGTCAGTCTCTTCTAATTACCTGCTGTGAGTGCCCCCAATACTGAATGTGAGCTTAAAGTTACCGTAGGTAATATGTAATTTCCAGGCACATTGTGCTATGTTATAGCACAGTCAAGTAACTGCTACTTTCAGTTGTTATAAAAATGTTGGATATAGCAAACATGACTTTAAAGAAATTTGACTCCCCATTGTAACCCCTTTAAATTAGGCCTCTGTTTCTTTAAGAAGTTACTGCTCTTTCCTACACTCCTCCTTCAGCGCATCATCATAACAATGCTTTAGCCTGTTTACAATCATGTTTTAGAGGTTGGGAAAAGATTATTTCTATGTTAAAACTGCATAATTTGAATGTCTTTTTTTAACCATGACAGACTGACCTGATTGGAAACAATGCAATGCACACTTTACTCAGTTCTTTTAGTATTTTAAAGAAACACATTTTCTTTAAAACACCTTCATTATTTTTCCAAATTGGTGTAAGAATCCTGTCAAATAGACACGTGCTTACACAGATTCAACAAGACTTGCAAATTACAATGCAATACAATTTGACACCTGTAGCAAAACCTTACCCTGACAGATTTGTAAATACTGTGTTTGTTGAAAGTGCTGGAATTGGCAGATTTGGCAAATTGGCATTCAGGCAATGTGAAACTGCAGGCTTGACAGACATGTAGCTGTCAGAGTAATCTTTTTGTACTTTGCACCTGCAGTCTGCTCAAACAAGAGCACATAACTATTCCTGCATTCATGCTTCTCTGAGCCACCCATGAAAATCCTGCCATGAGCCCTCAATTCAAATTTGAATCGGTTTTATTTATATGAGGCCAAATTGTAACATCATCTCTACTTGACATAGTTAGGTCACAACCTCACCATATTAAAGAAAGAGCCCTGCCAATTCCCCTTTGAGCAAAATTTTGGCAACAGTGTGGTGAAAAACGCTTTTTCGACTAGCAAAAATCTCAAGAGAGGACCACAGCGGGTGTTTCACCATCTGCCTGGACCAGCTGGGGAAAAGAGAGCAGAACAGGAGAGTATATTAGAAAATAACCCACAATAAAAACGTACAGATCCCTTGCCTGGGTTCATTTATTTTCTCTTTATTTTTTCTCCTTCGATTATGACTAAAAGTCAGTCTATAAAAACACAATGTAAGCCGTCTCTGCTGGGTTTCAATTTTACTAGGACTTTTCTCTTTAGTTTGACATAAGGGCTGTGTTTCAGAGGTATACAAGTAATTCAAGCGCACATATTGTGCCTGCGTTTTGGGAGAGAAAATCCTTGACTAGCGCAGGTGTTCATTGTTTACTGGTGCTGCTATAATTAGCACAGGTAAAAACATATTATGCTTTGTTTTTTGCAACATCCAGTCTCATGGGGGTCACCCTTTTATCTCTTGGGTCACTAAAGGAAGACGTAGGGTCTTTGTTACTTTCGAGAAGTCAAAACAACTTTTTTGGAAAGAGGTTATTGCCTTTACACTTAAAATTGGTTCCCCATTGCATGTCCATTTAAGAATTAATGATAAAAAAAGATAATATCATTTAAACCTACCATTGCATTTTAATAAAAAAAACTACTTGTGTCGTAGGACTGTGGACCATAATGTTTTTGCTGTTCGTTTTGACACATTAGATTTTAGCCTTTGCTTTACTCATCTTTGCTGAACAATTGAACTGTAAAGTTATTTGTCTTGTGCTCTTAAGAGGAGCTAAAAATAACTGCTAGCACAAACATTTAACCAGATCAGTACTTTCTGCTATCAGTCATCCAGTTAATATATTGCACTGAAAAGATCTCTGAAGCTTTTTCTGCGTTAGTGGTCTGCATATAATTTCACCTGGCCCTTTGCTACCACAAGAGGCATATGATACACTTGAAGCAAAAGCACAAAGTCTCTATTTCTTTTAATTAGGTCATTAGAAGAAGTAAGGCTTGCTACGTACTGCTGGTATCTACGCACTTGGAAAGCAAGGAGCAATATGCCGATAGCTCAGTGTGTTACTTATATGTTGAGCTTGATTTTGTCTCTGCCTATACTTGTATCGATATAAAAGGGATTGGTACAAGCAGCTTGATATGGAGACATCTTGGCAGGACTTCCACATGTTCTCTTTCATAACAAGCCTCTTTCTGAATTTTAGCAGGGCACTAAACACATGGCCAGGTGCGCTGGTTCTGCTTCAAGGACTCTGTTCCTGTCAAGATGGCTTAGGTCCAACCTTGGCTATGACATCATTACTAGCAAGTACATTTTTGTTTATCCATCAAAATAGATTTCAATGTACTGCCACATAATTTCAGCTTTACGATTATACACAGAGAATTTCACTAACCGTATGCTGAAATTCCTGGTATATATGACAAGCTGTTAAGTTACCAGAACCCTCATTCTTATGTTATATTTGGTGTACTTCTAAAACCAAGTTTTAAAATGCTATGTATTTTGCTATGACACTTGATTGAAGAGGTCTAAAGTGCACATACTTTACAAGGAAAATTCACAAAGGTGTTTGCAGATACTAAGTGTGTGGAAACCTCCATTTGGGTGTCTTAGTTCTGGGATTGGACATGGAGGCAGACTTAATCCTACAATGGGTATAATGAGTAAATTGTGTATGTCTGAGCCAAATTGGCATCACATTCTCAAAGATGAAAGCTGTTTACACAAACTTCATAAAAAAATACCATATGTTGAAAATGAATTCTAATTTGGTGTGGTGGGAAAACATGACAATTCTCACTGCTGGTTTTTCAAAAAGAGAACTCGGATTTTATTTAAGGTATTTTATCTTCCCTTTACGTAAGCCCTTGTAGATGTATTTGCAGATAGTTGTTTTTCTAATCAAGTAAATTTTCCAAGTTGTCTTTAAAATTATTTGGTTTCTTTTTAATACTCACAATACAAACTATATGATTTAGATTAGGACATAGATACACAGATACTTCGCAAGGGGAATAAACAGAACACAAATGAAATAACTCCGTCAGAAGATCCAGACATGTGGATCTACTTGGACAATGCACTGCACTGAGAAATCTCTCTTTTGCTTGGCTGTTGAGCCGAGGGTGATACAAAAGTGGCCAGGTGGATGGAGGAGTAAAGTGAGATGGAGGATCTGGGGAGCACACAGCTTGTTATAATCACAGAGTATAACAGTTTACTTTTTGCAGACACCTTAAAACAATTTGATCCATTTTTTACCTTAATCTATGCTCTTCCCCCCACTCCCCTGAATAATTCTGATAAAGGGTTTCTTTAGATTTTTTTGAAGCGAGGTTCTTTGAAGTTATCACCAGAGTTTTGTGAATCAGCAGACTGACTTTTCTGTTATAATGTTCAAACAACTATAATATCTGGAAAGTGCAGGAACATAACATTTTCATCACTGTTGCACAACAGAGAATCTGATACTAAATCCAAATCCATTTTTGGGGGAGCTAGAGTGGACTAGCAGATTATAAAGCTGCCAGAATTGGCTGTCAGCTCTATATAGGAACATGGATTGTCTGACTGGCAAAACCTTTTTAAAGAAACCTTTTTGCAGAAAACCCTATACTAAAACTCTGAATTAACCCTTTAACTGGTTGCATCGCTCCTCTATTACGGCTTAATTGATTCCCTTTTGCCTGTCCTGTCTTTCTGGCTTAAGAGAGAACAAATGTTCCCATCTTCTGGATCTAGTGGGATATGTTTGCATCTACTTGTATTAAGTGCAATCTACTGCATGATTATTGTGATGAAAAAACAAAATAGCGCTTGTAAAACAGTTGCAAAATATTGAAATGTATTCACTCTACCATTTCTCAGTGTTATGCCATGAGAGCTGGAGTTGTTTTCGCAAACATTAGGCGCCATAATTAAGAAGGTGACGCTGATCCACAGCATAAATAGCTGCAAATGAAGAACCTACAGAAGCTACAAATTCCAGTAACAAATGTAGCTTTCATCTTTTATATAAGCAGATCAAAATAAAAGAAAAACAAAAAAAAAACCCTCTACATCTTGTATAAACACTTATTCAAAACATGACTAAACTATCAAAGCACTCAGGGGTTACTTGTACATCACCCTGAGTTGCCTTTACTTAGTTTCCCATCCCTAAAGTTATTTAAACAAGTTGGATGTCATTTTTTTCAGACATGTGTCAAGTCCAAACTTTAAAAGATAAATCTGAGTAAGATTTATCTAACTGGGCAAGAGCTATGAAAAAAAAAAACCTAGTACTGTCCTCATTTCCAGTTGTGATGAAAGTAAAAATACCATAAAGTTTGTGAGAGACTAAACTCAAATAGAACATTCCCTCCATCTTTGTGTCTCTCTTATTTTCCTTTTTCACATTCAATCACCTTTTCTCTCTATGTGTTCTGTTGCTCAGGTAACTGTAACTGACTGAGACCCCGAAGGTTTAAAGAGCATAACAAGTGTTGAAGGGAGAGGATAATAGGATAACCTTTTTTATATGCTCTCAAGTCCTTCTATGTCATTATATGAGTGTTTTGTAGAAGTTATGACCATGTTAATGAAGATATTCCTAAATGAGTGTGTTCATATTTTTTATTAACTCAATTTATAGATTGAGTTAATGGAAATTTATTTTTAAAAAATCAAGTTTACAGTGTCTTTAGAAAAATGATTCTTGGTCTGCCTTCCAATCTCCAGGGAAATTTCTACCCTTCTTGAGCCAGAGGCTAGGAACAAGCACAAGAGTTTATCATGCACAGGGTTCCTTGATAGAATCACCACAAATGCAGAAAGAGCGATTGCCTAAATATGTTGTTGTGATAAAACTGGAGCATACGTAATCTCAAAATGAAGAGAAAAGGACAACAAAATAATATATTACTATCTCAGTCTGTATATTACAACTGTAAATATTTGTAGCCTCTATCTTTTTTCTTTTGTTGCTCAACTCATTACACATTATGTTGCTCTGTTTTAGTTAATGCATTTCTTTTCTGTCATTTTATCCTGTACATCCCATTGGGAAAAAGTCACTGCAATGTCACTTTCATATCACTCTGTCTCTTGAATTTGTTTGCCTTCCAACAGTAAATAACCTGAATTTTCTGATTCTGCTTAATGATAATTGCACATAGCCGACCTGAAGAGGGTAGAATTGCGCCAAGCCCTAGAGGACTGTCTGTTGCTAGAGATAGACCTTTGAGCCACTGCGCTTAATTTATTCCCTTTTATAAGTCAATTTACATGTTACATTGTGTCCTCCACATTTGTTGAAACCAAAGCAAAACAAAAAACAATGAATTTATTTTTAATAGAAAGAACATAACATTATGCTAAAACATCCTGTAGTTTTGCAGCCATCAGCTTATTCATGAGCTGTTATGAGATTCTTATAGTATGAAAGCCTTGAGTAGAAATAACCTAATTTCATAGTATGAAATTTCATAGTATGAAATTAGGTGTAGTTGTTTCTACACAACTATAAACGGATAATATGGTCTAATTGCTAATCAACAAAAAATGATTCTTGCTTTCTGAATTTTTGGGAAATTTCTGTTTCTTCATAATAAAATTAAGATGGCATAATATGCAGAGGCTGTGTTATTGGTTTTAAGCGAGCAAATTTAGAAACTAGCAGGAAAATAAATGCTTATTTTCCGACTGTAAATTTGTTTTCCCTTTTTTAGGCCAGTACAGTGAAAGTACTGTGAAGGCCTATTGTATCTATAGTGTTTCTTATTATTCCTTTCTGAAATGAAGTGGTCTTTTAGAGGTCTACGGATATAGAAACACACCAAATGAATGCATCAAACTCACATTAAATTTGACTCTATAATTGGAGTGGAAAAGGGCGTGGCCAATCTGCTCAACAGTTTGGGTCCAGTTTTCACATATATCATACGGTCTTCTCCAAATCTTACATGATGTATATTAATCTAGCTCCTATAGGATATTTGTGCAAATATTTGGTGGGCATGGTGTATTCCTCCTGTTTATTTTATGAATAAATATTACGTTTAAGCATTTAGACCAGAGGTGTCAAACTCCAGTCCTCAAGGGCCCTTATCCTGCAACTTTTAGATGTACCTCTGCTGCACCACACCTGAATAGAATAATTAGGTCATTAGCAAGGCTCTGGAGAACTTATGTACACAAGGAGGAGGTGATTAAACACTGGAATGATTTGTACCTGTGGCACATCAAAAACTGCAGGACAGTGGCCCTTGAGGACTGGAGTTTGACACTTGTGATTTAGACCCTTTTGTGAAGTTTGACATCCTTGCCTTTAAGCTGCATATGGATCAGACTTCAAATCATTCAACTAGCTAGACATACTTTGCATAATATTATTGATTCATTTTATTTAGTTCTCTTCATAAGGCTCTTTAAAAGTCAACTATCAAAATTTTAAACACATGTTAAATTAATGAGCATTTGAACTGCTTGTTTGCCCTCCTCTTAACGCTAATGATAGCAGATGGGATCTGGAAGCAGCCATCAATGATTTAAGAACCAAATTGGGGACATCTGTGTTGTTGGAAGTGTGACTTGGAAGAGGTATTCAGACCTTGTCATCCAGTAGAATCTTATGAAAAGATTCAAGACAGGACCATGCTTTTTCATTTAGATTTTTAATGTTAAATGTTTGACATTAATTACCTTAAATAGGTTTATCAACTTGCCTTTGAACTGGAGTTGTGTGCTGTGATATGCAGACCAGAAGAAGAAGGCTTTGATGTGATAAAGTGCAGGACGGAGGACAAAAGGGACATTTTGTTAGACCTTAGTTTAAATGGACAAAGGCTACACTCCTCTTTAGCTCCTGCTTTTCACTGACAGGTCCACTCTCACAAAGCTGTTGCGGTAGCACTCGGCCGACAGCTGCAGGCCTCACTTCAAGATAAATGAAAAGGGCTATAACAAGAGCCAAGTTCTGCACTGCCTCTTATAGAAGTACACAGGCTCATGTAGAGACTAGCACATAAAAACACCTGTAATGGCACCCAACTCCATTGCACCCAGAAACTTTCCAAACAAGAATATGCAACAGAGTAAAGTCATTCATTTCACAGATTTAGATTTTTTTCTCCCTGTTCTGTTAAATAACACACAATTGTGCCTTACTGGAATACCAGAAGAACAAGATAATTTTTGTAAACTTCAAAATAATGTTTTGAAAATATAGTCCGCAAGTAATGTGTTCCCCATTCTCACTGCCCTTTACAAGTATGCACTATTGTCTGCTCGTCTATACTTGTACCCTAACAAAAGCAAAAATCCATTTTCTGCCCCCTTTTCTCCAAAGCTAAAGCATGTTTCTCAATCAAAGTCACCCCAAGGGCCTCATTGTCCAGACCCTTGCACTACCTTGTTATTATCAGCCTCGGCAGTCCTGGATTGAGCTCTCGTGACGCAACTGCAAATATTGACATTACCTTTCTAATCACATTTCGTCCCTGGAAATGTCAAAAAGAGGGAGGGGGCCAGGGCATATGTGCTTACAGTTGACATATGCGGCTAGAATGTGAACCTATTATTTGTCTGATGAAAGAGCCATAACATGGTTTGGGTAGATGTGTTGGGGTCTGCGTGAGAGGGCAATGTAATCTCTCCTTTTTTGAGCAAAGCTAAATTAGCACAGCAATAAGGAAGCCATGCTGCATTTTAATCAGGCAATTATGTTTGGCCACAATGAGCATCATGTCAGTGTCATTGTACCAAGAAATACAACAGACTTTATCTTAAAAGTGGTATGACACCACCTTCTTTTTTACCTAGTTATTTTCAACATTTTGAGAATTTTACAGTTTAAAAAATTCTTAGATTTCATCAATGCTATAATTTTAGTATTTTTAATATTCAGCTGCTATGCTGTCTACTTTTTCTTTTTGTTTTTAATTTGTACTTGTTCGTAACTATCGTGAATGGTAAGATAATTCACGAGAGATTGCTGTGGTCTGCTATTTAATTACTTTGTAATATGCAAAACTTCCATAGCCATAGGCCATGATTTAAAGAATGAATCACTGATGTTTATTTCACCTCAAGGAATACAGTGTTTTTGTGGAAAAATAAAAACAGACTGTGATAATGTGAATCTGTTTTCATATGGAAATGTAAAGAAAATTTACATATTACTAAACTTGCTCATGGGCCCTAAGACTCAAAGCCTACTGGGAATCTATTACATGTAATATTTTTGTACAAGTGTATTTATTATGTTTATGTCATTTTGCAAAATTGTAAATGTTGACCATAGCTTCGCACATCATATTACAATTTACTGCTTAAGTGGGTGATGTGCGGAGGAGTTTGACAGCAGGACATATTGTTTAATTTGTCTAGTTAGTCTTTTGTCTCCATTGCCATTAATCATAAAGTACTTTCTTAAAAGTCTATGAAACTGAAACAACTTTTATAAAAGAGATCTTTTGTAATGATACCTTTTTTTAAAAAATGGGTTTGCTCTGCAACTGCTACATATTTATAAACATCTTTCCCTGCAGAGCTGAAAAGTAATCATCATAATCTATGATATCAATGCGGAGTCCATCCTTCACTACAGGCCCCGAGTGTCGAGAGCCTAGAACAAGCCTTGTTGTTTTTCTGTCTAAGAAAGGAAAGTCGTGGGTGTATAGGGCACTGGCTATAGCAAGAAAAACCCTGGGAGAGAATTATCAGGTAGGCGGGAGAACTGCACTGGTGAATCAACCCTAACTGTTATAATTCAGAAAGCCAGACCTCAAACTAGCACTATCAGCCCTTAAATCGTTTGATTCTGTGTGATGGAGCACTGTGGCATGCAAAAGGGAAGGACAGAGATGGAGAGTAATGAAGGGAGAAGACATGAGACAATGAAAAAGGGATGAGATAGGAGTGAAAATTGGAAATGTATTAGTTTCCCTGGCAAGAGGGACAAAATGGAAAGGTCAACATTTAATTTTTAGCTAGGATGTAGAATTTTATTCAGCTTTCAATCATATTATAATTAGAGTTTATGATTTGGTTGGGGCCTTTAGTCATTCTTAGTTTCTTACGTTATTTACTGACTCTTGGGGAACTGCTGGGGGAACTTAGGTGCAAAAATGTTGCATTTTGACAAAGGTGGAGGAATACTGGCAGCACAAATTGAACATCAAAGGACCAGTTAGCTAGGGAAAAGTGTTATGATGGGTTTTTAAGTAAAAAAAAAAAAAATCAACGGTCTCACTCAACATTATGTAACAAATATTTCAAAATACAATGTGTACAGTCTAATCTTCAGGGTCTTCATAATATCGCATATGATTATTCAAACGTATATGGCACTATATCGAATTTACTGTGTAACAGAGATAAAACATTGCTGATTGAAGTTATGTCTCCACAATACATAAGGATTCAATAAGCTTTTTGTCAGATTTCAGTGAGCAAAGATCTTAAAAAGTGCTATGCATTTTGTATCACCCTTTAAAACTGCAGTATGTAATTCTTATAAACAATATGTTTTTGTACACATTTGATACAACTCTAACCATGTCGTGACTCGTGACATGTATGACATGAGACAGACAATCTGTGAATAAATTTAACTTCTCCGCCCCCCTTGGTTCTACTGCCATCTGCATAAATACATCACACTCATTTACTTTGGATGGGGATGGGGCTCGTATCTGGGCCTATTGCCTGGTCCTGGTCCAAGTTGATCGGCTTCTCTGCTAATGCTGAGGTTTGGGCGGTCTGCTTTTATCCATAAAGGAATTAAGGGAACCATCTCCTGGGTTCAGGGATGGGTTGCCCCTCTGGGGAGACGATACCTGGACCTAGGAGCATAAAGTGTGCCTTGGGCCCCAGGCTTTGTTGGGCCTCTGCTGGTATGCCGTCGGGACTCTGGTCTCTGTATCCATGGCTAGATCTGCTGGCAGAGCCTGTGGGCTCATGACTACAGTGTTGGCAACTATAGGTTTCCTTATGAAACCCTTATAAAATTCTTATGGAAGAGTCTAATAAATACAATCCCTCTCAAAACCACACCCACAGAGGTTTTGATACTCTATTTTCATTGATAATAGAGTAAAAATATTATCACTCTATTTCATTGATACTCTATTTTAGGCAGCAGTTACATTAATCAATTTAATACATTATGTATTAACTGTGTACTGTTCAGTGATGTTATAATTGTTATATATGCATTTATTGTTATTTCCTCTGGTTTCTCTGTTTGTTTTGTTTGTCTTTAGGCAGTTGTTGAAGCAAACTGCCCACGGGGTATTGACTCTCTACGCTTTTCTGCTTTGTTTCTATCTTCTTATTTCCCTTTAAACCCTTTCCCCATTTTCTCTTTCTGTTTTCCTTTCTTTTCCATCTCTGTGTCCATCACAAGTGAAATAAACCCAAACCAATTTGTTGGATGAATTGATAACTTCCATTCTTAAAACAAAAACTAATGAATATAGTAAGAAGATGTACTTTTTTGTATTTTAGAATAGGTATAATCAAATTTGGATTAATATATGGACACACCATTTAATTCAATGAGTTTACTTTATTTTCATGACTATTGACATTGTACAGTAGATTCACACTGAAGGCATCAGAACTATGAATAACACATGTGGAAATATGCACTAAACAAAAAAGTGTAAAACAACTGAAAATACCCCTTATATTCTAGTTTCTTCAAAGTAGAAACCTTTTGCTGTGATTACTGCTTTGCACACACTCTGCATTTTCTCAATGAGCTTCAAGAGATAGTCACCTGAAATGGTTTTCACTTCATGGGTGTGCCCTGTCAGGTTAATAAGTGGGATTTCTTGCCTTATAAATAGTCATGAAAATAAAGAAAACCCATTGAATTAGAAGGTGTGTCCAAACTTTTGGTCTGTACAGTATATACAGTATATATATATATAGAGAGAGAGAGACTACAAATGTATTATCCATTTATGCAGTTGTAAAGAGGAGAGTTTGGTAGTTTGGTCTAATGTTAGATACTATTATTTACAGAGTTAATAAATGAACATTTGGCCGTTTTGCAACTAAGAAGCTAATTAAGGCTAATATGCTGCTCTTGTAGGATGTTGATATCTAACCATTTAAATGCTCTATGCAATCCAATAAAGGACATGCATGTTTCCTTGGGGTTAAACTGCTAAAATGGAAATATTTACCAGAGGCTAACTCTGGTATTTGCACTGCAGCTTGTAGTTACACAGAACGAATGAACAGCAAATGCTAAGCCACATGCCACTTTAACTTCCTGCTGGGAGAGCTAGAACGACAGAGAAACAACTATAGAACTGTTAGTAGAACAGTGAAGTTAAAGTGTATGTGGTTGACATAAAATGTAGTGACAGAAAAAGTTAGTATAGGAGAGTAAAGATGTTTTTTTTTCTGCATTGAAAGTTTGATAGTGCCATGAACAGAGAAACAGCAAATTAAAAGCCTCCCAAGCGAAGCTTGTACTCTGAGTCTGTTTGTTTGTGGTTGCATGCAGGAACATCCAGTGCTGCAAGATATGCCTTATTTGAAGTAAGACAAATATGTCAGTTGTTCATTCTTTTCTGTTTGATGTTTCAACTATTTTGAGTTCAGCATTTGTGCATTTCTGCAACATTTCTAAAGCATACTGAAAATATTGCTTTGGTGCTTTTGTTCTTTGAAGCAGAAGGGCAAATGTTACTATGCGTAGTGTCCAAAACTCAAAGTACTGTAATGCATTTGATGACATAGAATTACATTATTTGTTTGTTTAAATAACCAGTACCCTGAATATATAATCCAAGCTATAATGTGAATGTTTTCCTTTTGCTGGATATCTACAGGAGCTACTAACTGAAGTGTGAAGAGAAGATCAATAAAGCTGATCTTTAAATACTTTCGTGAACAAAGATTTCATACCTCAAAATCTGACATCAGTAAGTTAGTAGTAATTCCACATTCAGTAGATTTATTAGAAATGTTTGTGAGACAAATACATGGACTGCAATGTGTACCAATTTTTTCTTTGCAAAAAAGCTGAAGCTCAGTCACATTCGATGAAGAGCATCAGTAAATAGTAGTTTTCAGTAGGATTTGGTCAAATTAAGGTTTGGACTTTGCTGTATCATTCAAACGCATGATGTTGTCAGCCTGCGAAGGAGGAGCAGCTTTTCTTGGTCTCTCACCTCCGTGTTGCCTTTGATATTGTTTGAAAGTTATATAATATACCCAGCGTGTGTAGTTACTTTTATACTTTCTACCCTCCTAACTAGATTACTTCAAATTTTTCGACTTTGTATCTTTTTACTTTATTTTCTAACCTAAAAACTAAATCAGAGTAAAATGTTTCTGTTTTCCACTGAGGACTTTGACATTTTTTTCAGCACAGCACAGCTGAAAAGTTTAATCAAATTTACTCTTCCACTTACCCTTTATCCTTGGTAGATAACTTTCATTCTAAAATTTCAGACATCATTGATTCCATGGCTTCAATTGAAGTGAAGGTCAAGTCTCGTAGGAAAATATTTCTGTGGAAAACTGCTCCACTCATGCAAAGGCAAAAAAGGCAAATGGCGGGGAAACTTGAGTCCGGCTTCACTGTGAAATCTACAAGAGACTGTGAAGACTGAATCACTCAACTGAAACATGAAGTGAAAAAATCTTTTTATAATGTCATTAACAAAAACATTAACAATGCTTGTGTCTTGTTTGCCATGGTTGACAGATTGACAAACCCTCCTGTAACTCTACCAGCACCTGTGCTGAATTTCTCAAATTAAAAACAAACAAAAAAAAACGTAGGTTCATTTGTACATAAATATCCAATCCAGTACCAAATGCTATGTCCATTTACAACAAGAGAAAATAACACTATTCCACCAACTCAACCTTAAAATCTTTGAAAAAAAACAAAACAACTATTTATCAATTAAGCTCCTCCTCCTGTTGTCTTGATATCCTACGGAAAACTTAAGGAAGTTGCATGTGATCTGATTGAGATATTAAACTCATCGCAGGGTCGATTCCCTGATACAGGACTTGACTGATTATCTAAAGAATAGGGACTTACAGTATTTTCATCAATAGGTAACTTTTCATCTAACTGGACAGAAATCACATGTGTGGTACCCCAGCGTTCAATCCTGGGACCTCTTCTATTTGTCTCATAAGTCCAAAGGACATTCTCCTGGAAGTTTTGTGGCTTGTCAATATGCACTGTGGCAAATTCCAGTCTTGCTTTTATGATTTGCTTTCAACAACGGTGTTTTCCTTGGACCTCTTCCATGAAGTTTACTTGCGGTTCACCTTTAATGTTTTTGGAAGATGTTCCAGAATCTCTTCTTCACTTCCTGTACTCCATGTTCAGTCGAGTGCATACTATGTTAGTTAGGACACATCTTAGTCTAACATTTTCCATCATTCTTTGATTTTGTTCACCCATATTTTAAAAGCAATATATGATTTAATGTCTGGTTAATTTTCAGTAAATTTTAATGTTTGTTATATAGATAGATAGATAGATAGATAGATAGATAGATAGATAGATAGATAGATAGATAGATAGATAGATAGATAGATAGATAGATAGATGTGTGACTATAAATATCCCAACTTTAATGATCATAAAGAACACCATACAAAATTATTTGTAAACCTGACTTTTTATAGTGTGCGTGTTAAAAGTTATATGAAAGTTAATATACCCTTTAAGGAAAAGTTGAGCAGGAAATTACACAGGAAATGACTTATGCAAATAATTTCTTATCTCAGCTACATGGATAAGAGAGAAATATGCATGCAGTCAATTCTACAACTCGCCACTAAAATGAAACAAATTTTTGCTTTTATTGTATGGCTTGTTGAAAACCTCATAAAATTTCTGCAGCACTTCATTCAATGCGATGCTCCTACTTTCATTAACTCACATGAGGGGCAATATACAATAGATTATTGACTGAATACCTTTATTTTAGATTAACTCCACTCAAGCTTATTGATTGAGTATAATGAGTTTTTGCTTTGGAAGTCTTGACCTATTGGCATTATCCTGTTTGAAGTTAGTGTACTATCAGGTGGGATCATAAAAGCAGTGATTGTTGAATGTGATTAGATTTTTGTTTGTTCTTATTTAACTTTTTTTTCTAAATTCCAGGTTGTTCAAAAATAAAAATAGTTTTACACATCAACTGTATGAGTTGATGTGGAGGAAAGTAGGAGAAACAGAAATAATGTGTTTTTATATCGCAGCAAGGAGATACTATTTTACAGAAACCCTATTGAGTAAATGTTAGCAGTCAATCATTTTTTGAGATTCTATCGACATCCAACATCTTGACTTCAGAATTTGTGCCTTGCAAAAATTCTCAAAATATCTCCAGATCTTTTTATATTGCCCGAGATAAATATATTGTTGTTCTATAAAAAATATTTAAAATAACTTTTCCTTTTTTATGACAAAATCCAGGCATTTTAATCCAGGCATCCAGGAGTTAGTACACTTTTAAGAGCCACTGTTTCTTACAGTTAAACTTTTTTTTTTTCAGAAATGTGCATGTTGCTTGCTATTTCATTGTTAAAATTTTAATTTCTATTTAGCTTTGTCTTTGGAAGAACAATTTGAGCATAAGAAGGAAATATGATCTAATAGGAATTGGAGTGAAAAGGGTATACTAGGAACCAAAGGTACGGGAATGAAAAGTGAAAAGTAAGAGATGACGGCACAGTTAATGGAAAGCTAAAGTGTGAAGGTGCAGAGAGAAAATAAAAGGTAACCAGAAGACCATATAGTGTAATTTGAATATGAAATTGAATCACTATAAGGAAAAATATCAAGCTCTGCAGGAGCTGGAGCAAATGGAGCAAAAAAGAAAAATATGGAGCTTTCAGACATTTTTTCCCCATAAAGTCACTTAGAACTAAAGCTGCAGAGATTTCTCAGGTATGATGATGAACAGAAAAAAAATCTTCATGGTTACATCTGCCAACATGAATTGACCTGGCTTTTTTGTTGAAGATGGTGTAAACATGTGATCAAACAGGAAGGGGAATGGCGATGAGGGAGACAGAACAAAAGTAGTCCAAGAGGAAGTACAAAATAAAACAAGAAATATACAGAAGTAAGAGAAACAAACTGGGACCCTAGAGAAAAAAAAGCATAAACTTACCAGGACAATTAGTTTTTGAAGGCAGTGATGTATAAAAAACATTACAAAATGGGAATATAGCCATTAGAAGTAAGAACAAATGTGGGAGTGACAGACATGACTTTTCAAGAGGAACTGCATTTTTTTACATTTTAAATTTACTTACATAATTCATATTCCTTGAATCTTTGTGCATTTAAAATTTATATCAGATATCCATATGTCGAGTTAGCTCAGAAAAACATGGAGGCTGTTGTAGGCTTTAACGTTCCATGTTGAAAATTTAAAAATACCTACAGTTAGCAGTCGGGCTGTTGCAGTACTCAATAAATCACTTAGTCACATGATAAATTCAAATGAGCTCAATAAATTAAAATTGAAGTAGATAATCCTCAGTTGCATGCTTGTTTGTTTTCACCGTTTCTCTGTTTCTATTAAGCAACAGCAAAAAGGATCAGTTTTCTACCACTGGGGGTGATCCTATCACCAGTGGCCCGTCTTCGTCTTGCTGATAGTCCACAATCACAAAATGCGAAAAGGCCAGTGCAAACTGTGTTAGTGCACACTATGAGAGTTTGCTTAATTGCCAAAGAGATGTTGCACTTTAATCAAGCATTTGAAGAACTGCTGCAAACATTTGATACCCAGTAGACAGTAGTAAGTGTACACTTTTATTTTTTACAGACGTCCTAATCGACGGTATTGGCTCTTTTTCTCTCTGCGCCTAATGACCAATACATTTTGAAGGGCAAGTTTGTTTACAGAGACTTCACAATCCATTTTATTTTGCTTTTGGTTTGTTTATTTATTTTGGATATTTCAAATGTCTTCCAGTCCCAGAGTTAAATACTATTTAGGAAGAAGTTTATTAATCTTTGAGATAATCTTCTAGCATTATTATGGAATTTTGGTCTCAAGAAGACATTATTGTTTATCACAACAATTTCAGTGACAAATTATCTGTTGGTAGTGTAATATTTTCTGGAACACAATAATTGTAACGGTTACACTGAAGTTTGCATGTTTTCACTTTTAACTCTCAGTAGGAGATAGGAGGACTTGTCAGGCTGGATCTGACAGATGGACATTATATATGTCATCTAACTCCACCATGTACCATTGTATCCTAAAGTCAGGCTTACGTCACATATTTTCATTGAGATCAGGCATATTATACAATGCTACAAAAAAACACCAATATAAAACACAAAGTCATACATTTTTATCTTTTATTGTAATTCAGTGATGATCTATTACATCGCTGTTACCAAAAGATACTATAGGCCTCTGTATTTTTATGTGTTTGTTGTTTTAAAGAAAACTAATGAAGACATACAGAGTACAAGGAGGATTTTGGTGACTGCATACCAGAAGAGCTGCTGTCCTGCTGGAGATTAATGGACAAGTTTGTCCCTAGTACAAGTCCTCTCTGTACTGCCTCACCTCTCAGCATATTTGATTTATGAACACCTAGGAGCGCATGAGCTATAATTTGAAAGGGGTTTGTTTTTCCTCATGGTGATGGAATTTTAAATGTTGTGATGAATGAACCCTTGCAGTTTGTATTTATTATTCTGCTTTGATGTAGAGTAGCCAAGAGCTGATGCACGCATGCATATGTATTTCCTGTGTCCGGCCTTTTTCTTGTGTGCATGTGCACATATCATTTTATAAATAGAGCTCCAATGTTAAATGTATGGCTGCAAAAGTGCTGACGTTCACTTTTTCAGCCTGACATTAAAAATAAATCACTAGGTTGCCTTGTCTTGCAGAATCCAATATCACATCACACCCGTTGGATGCTATTGTGAAAAATCAAAGAATAAGTCTTGCCCTCTCTCCCTTTCCGCCACTCTGTCTTTGAATATAGATTTATTTTCTAACCACTGCATGTATGGTGGGGTGTTTGATGTGTGATGGCCACATATTGAATGATCCATGGAGAAATGTGATGCTCCCTGGTGAATCTACAGGGCTAAAGTCTGGGCTTAGAGAAGAAAGAAAGGGCAAGCAGACAAGCAATCGCTGGGCAACAGTGTGTGACAAAAAACCCTGGATATAGCACTGTTACAAAGACATTAATTTCTGCCTCACTATACTCTATTGGGAGTAGAAATACTCCAAGGTCTAGGACAACCCCTTCATTGCTTAAATCCTTGCATTTTAATTGGTTGTAAATGCAATCAATGTTTAGGGTCAGTGTTTAGATTCATTTTACCTTTTTACTTGTTAAGTTACAGCAATAACGTTCAATGTGATTTTGTTGTGCCTTTATGTACTACATGCATGTCATTTTGGCTCTAGGTGATAACATTTGTTGAAGGTATAAATAATAACAAATATATCAACTTTATTCCTGACTTTTCTGGTGTGGTCCTTGATATTCATGATGCTGTTTATTCCTAATGGTCTTTTGCCTCTGAGCCCTTCACAGACTCTCTCTTTTTATACAGAGATAATTGTACACACTGGTACAGACTGTTACTTGGATGACTTCTAAAGATAATTGATTTCTCTGGATTTTGTTTCATTCAGGGCACCAGCATAGGAGAGGCTGAATACAAACATTTATTTTTTTTTTCAGATTTTATTTTTGCCACTTTTGAAACCTTCTCCCTTTTTCTTTCTAGATTAGGCTTCTGATTTGTGTTGGCCTATCGTCTAACATCACAATAAAAAAATTAGAAGCGTGTGAATGTAACATTTGATGAATGGGAATACTTTTCTAACGCTCATGAGATTATGCACTCCATGAAAAAGTACATGAGTAAACATTAAGAAAGAGTTAATTTAAAGTACCAAAGCTATTATATATTTTGCACAATAACTCTCTGGTTTGCATGTGCAAAAAAGTATCTTCTAATTACTTGCTAACATCATCATTGCTACAAAGGAATGCTCTGTCATTCTTATTTTTATTTATTTTTTTCGGAAATAGTTCACACATATTTGTCATCCTTGCTTGCTCTCATTGTATTCCAATGACTTTATAATGTTCATTAGAAAAAAGAAGTTTTTAGTTAAACTTACCAGATCACTCCTCATAACACAACTGCAAAATTGGAATAGTGTTCCAGTTTCTGGATATGCAGCATATCTCTGCCAATGATAATGAATTCAGTTCTTTTCTTAAAGAATAAAGGTTATTAAGAGCTTTTTGATCAGTACAAGTCTTATGTGTATGTCAGAAGTTGACACACACCTATAATGGACACAAATAATTCTGGACTTAAATACACATTTGAACCCATTCTTTTTTGGAGTGGACAAAACATTGCATACAATTTCAATGAATTTTGAAAACAAGAATTGGGGCACAAGTTTGAATTTGTTGTGGATTTCTGTCATCCACATAACAAAATGAAACCTCGAGGTCCAAATGCACTTGATAAACACCATAAACATTTATATAAATGTTTCTTACAACCACATGCTAATTGTTCTGGCAACTGTACTAAAATTGGGTGAAATGACTCTGTCCAGTGATGTATCCCACCTCTCAACCAACGACCACTAGCATCATCCAATAGCAAAAACCACAATGTGTCTGTGACATAAGAAAGGCCTATATTTGTTGAATATTCATGTCTGAGTTGCTGTAAATATAAACTTATAAGCAGGAATTAACGTACACTCCACCCTCACTAACCGTCACTGTAATCTGAATGATTCTTTGTGAAATTTCTTTGAATCTTACAAATCTGGTATCTGAACAGCATTTGTGGACAGTAATTGTGGTTCCTACAATAGAAATTCAGATAGTCATTTTAGGTCAGTTTAGTATTTCTGGCTATCATATGAAACTAGAGCATAATTTGTCCTGAAGCTTTATGTCCTTCAGTGTTTAGATATTTTTTTGCTCACGTTTTGTGTTTTCCTCTTTTTTTTCAGGGGGGACTCATTGCCCTTCTTCTCCTAATTCTCCTCTTCACCCTTGTCCTGTACACCCGTCATCGATGGTGTAAGCGTCGCCGGATCCCGCAAAAAAGTGCCAGCACAGAAGCCACCCATGAGATCCACTACATCCCCTCCGTCCTTCTGGGCCCGCAGGGCCGTGACAGTTACCGGGGCTCCCGGGGCACTCACCAGCATGGCAGCTCTGTCATTGGAATGCCTATCCGCGAGACTCCCATTCTTGATGATTACGATTGCGATGAAGAGGATGGAGTTGGACACTCGCTTAACTCCACACCCAACCAGCTCCACAACAAGTTCAACGACGGGAAGATTCTCGATGAATATGGAATTAATGTTAGCATTGGAGGACATGCAGACATCATGTGCAAGGATGACAATATCAAACACAACTTTGAAAAAACAGGTAAGTTGGTCCTCCAGAAATATTTTTCTTAAAATATAAACCAGTTATAAAAATATGCATTACATTTAAGACCAAAATTATTCATACCCTTGGCAGGTATGCCAACATATTTCTTCTTACTGGAAGTAATATTTTGGAGCATCCCAGCCAGTGTCATGACTTGAGTCTTTTGAGAGTCTGCAGAGGGAGCAAATTATTAAAGCCATGGCAATGGGGTTTTCAACCTCAAAGAATTGAAGCTCAAAATACCAGTGGGAACTTGCAAAAAGTTGGCTATGTGTAATTCTAGACATGCCATTTTGGATGAAATCTAAATAGGTTATTCTTTTTAATGATTGTCCTTTTATATTGTTTGCTTATTTATTGAGATATGTCCATCTCTTTTCCTATCAAACACAAACTGCATGGCTCAATGAGTTTAATTTAAAATTTAAATCTGCCAGAGGCATATGTAATTTTGGACTTGACAGAATGACTTTAATTGAAACATCTAGGTTTATCTATCTCCTTCATCCTGTGTCCTTCTTTTAACCAGATCTCAGAAAAAATATCTTAAACAACTAAGATCTGTTGCTCAGAGAAGGTGGTTGTGTTGCTTTAAGCATTTATAAATCTGTGGTCTCTCTGAGTGTTAAATCTTCCAAACCGCTAACCTAGATTATGCACTTTTGCAACCCATCCAAGTCCCTCATATCACGGTTTGTACTGGGGTTATGTTTTCCTTGATCTCATGCAATATGTTATCTTTTCTATATAAAATGAGTAAGGTTCTTGTATCCTTAATAAAACATGCAGTCTTTATTTTTTTTATGGCAGAGGCTGCAAACTCTCAGTATTATGAAGACAGACTGATTCCTCCCGAGCCCCAGAGTCCTTGACTTTCAAGTCAAGTCATGCAGCTTAATATATTCTGTGAAGGTCAAGTGATGGCAACCAGTCAGGTAGACACTGTGGTATGAGTGCTTGACCTGCTCACCCTTCCTGAACATAAACTATGTTTGGAGGTTATCCATTTAAAGCAAATGATAAAAATAAAATAAAAATGTAAAAATTGCCATTTTTTTTTAATCTGTCTGTGATAATCTTTTTATTTCACAAGTATTTAAGCAAATTTGTTGACATGGTCCTCTTAAGTCTTTGGTGCTTAGATTTTAATAATTGAAAGGCGCTGACTGAGTTAGAGGATGCCCTCGTCATTCATCCTACAATGAATTATGTATGAACCTGATTGAAATGCCCCTGTGATCTCTTAGTATACACATAACTATTCAACATGCTAAGTATTACTCTGTGCACTTAAAGAAAGTTTATCTGAAAATAGAACATTATGTCAACCTTACATCTGAATTTCAGAATTTGATGAAAATACAGTATTTAGAAATAGAGGTAGAGAAAGAAAGGGGCAGTTAAAGAGAAAATAATTACTGTGTTTCTTTAAAATTTAAGAGCATAATGTTTACAAGGACAATGGCAGAAATAATGGTGAACTTTTTTGCTTTTTGGAAGCATTATGTTTATGTAATGCTGTCTAAGTCTAAGAGGAGAGCAGAAGGAAAAAAAAACTGACATAAGATATCAGACTTGGAATCAACTTTATTGGCCATGATTGTGTTCACAAACAAGGAATTTGACTTTTGGTTTCAAGAACTCAGTGTACAGATATAAATATGAACATCAATGGATATTAAATGACAGGCAGAAATAGTAAACAGGCTAAAAGATAAAAGAACATTAAATGTTTTAAAAATCTTAGGACCTCAAGCTTGGATTTTTTTTAACAGTCAAGTTATACTCGTCAAGTAACCTTGGCCTTTTACATATGTGATGAGAAAAAATTAATAATTCATAATAAGGAATGAAGATAATGTGAACATAATGTCTTTCCTGAAGGGGTGATCTTATCAAGTTGATAACACCGAAATGTGAGAGGGAACAAATGAGTTAGGCAACAGACAAAATGTAAATTGTCTCATTATCAGCAACTCAAGCAACAAGGTTATAACACAATGGTATTTGTCATCTGGAAATCTTCCCTTATAAAGAAATTATAGTTAGCAATTATGGTAGCATTTATAGAAATTATAGTTGTGTTTGGATAAATTTGTATTGAAGTTGCTTCCATCACTTACAGTTTGTGCGGCAGCACTGTGACACAGAAATAGACTAAAAACAATCTGCGAGACTCCCATTCTTGAGAGTCCAAAAATGTTTGTAGGGACTGTAAACAAATATTTTCATACACCAGTGCTGAAGTTAACCTCTGATTAATATTTTTTCTTTAATCAGAGGCTAACTAAATTAGCCTCTGATCAAATCAAATCTTGATTTTAGATCTAAATTTAGATCTAAAATCAAGATTTGATCTAAATTTTGATTTTAGATCAAAATCTAAAATATTCAATATTTTGCTTACCAACAGATTGGCTGCTCATGATAATTTTTTTAAACACACTTTACTATTTGCTACACCTTTACTTTAAATTTTGAAAGAAAAATTTAAAATAATGCTGAAGTTTGCATCTGATTTTAAACTTCGCGTGTGGCTCAGTTGAGACTTTTTAACTGTTTCTTTTAGGTTTATGAACCACACTTCAATCACATTAAATCAATTCTTTAGGTTAAAATCGAAATTATTGGGCATAGATTTCAAACTTTACCACATTAACACCTGATAATTCTATAATAAAAAAAGATTAAGAAAAACACAGTTTGTGATGTGTGAAATCTTCATTTATGGACATCAAAAACTCATAATTTTGTAATCATCATTATGATATTATAATGATGAAATAATTGTAAATTGAGTACACAGAAAATAAATTGAGTACACAAAGATTAAACTGGCTATCAATAATCTATCATCTTTTAAAGCGCCTTCTAAAACACAATTTGTCATTTGTGCAACCGTTACTCTTTTTGTGAAAAAAAAAAGGTTTAGATTTGTTGAATATATTGTTGAAGCGCTATGTATCCTTTTGGGTTCTGAGCTGAATGTATTAATATTAATAGTATTCATATTGAATAACTGCTGACCTTATTTCAATATTTAACACTTGAGCCTTTCAAAACAAGTGTATACAACATATTATTATTTATGTAAAAGTACAGAACTACATTTGATTGTCAGAATTAGCATTTGATGAGGAAGTGCTTCAGGTCTTTTACTGCACAAAGTGGTTTAGATGTGTTATCAGCTTACTAATCATTAATTATGTTGCATCTAAATTAGAAACAATCTAGTATTTTCCAGGAGAAGGCGAAGGCACACAAATTATTATTTGAATTAATGACTTCTATCTTTCTACCCTAAAGTGGTTAATATTTATGTATTTATATCAAGAGTTTGACATTTATTTTCCATTCTTTGTCAGCAGTTGGTATGTAGTTTTCCAATAACAGTCATTCTATTTTCTGCCCATGCAAAGAGGTACCAGATACAACTGAACTCTGTATGGTATTTCCTCAAGGGATTATATGACTGTTGCTCACAGACTTGTGCATTGCATAAGCTCTTTTTGCACAGAGAAGCAAACGAATGAGAGTTGTCAGTTTCATTATTCTGCAAGATTCGAAAAGCTCCAGGGACGCAATAGGGCCATGTAAATCACCCATACAAAAAAATCTTGTTCTGTGACGGGCATTCATGGCACTGTTATCTATCATACTACTCCACCATAACCCATCAGGCATACCTAACCTTCTCAGGATATCCTGCACAGCAGAAAGCCATTTCAAAAGGGCAAATGTTGCCAGAAGGTCAAATCATGCACATCATGCAGCTAAAGGCATACTGCAGAAACACAGTAATGTTACACAAGCATTGACAGCTACAGGTATTTGGAGAAATGTGTCCTATCAGCTGAGATTTCTGGACCACATTTCTAACTTTGCTATCTTGGTACATGGTCATTTTTGCCTGATTTTTTTTTTCTTCTATTCATTACAAAAAAACTTTGTTACTGTATGACAATGACTTGAAATGACTCTCATACACAATTTCATTTTTAATTGAACAAATTAATTCACAACTGCTTAAAATTTAATTGCACACCATCTAAAAACAAACTTAATCTCACAAATGACTTTTTTTTGTTCTCTAACTTTAAAAAGCCAGGAGAATATTTTACCATATATTTTCACCTTAACACAAAATGTGAATTTTGTTGAATGACTAGTGATATATGGCTCATGACTTGTCCAGACCTTGTTTGTTCGTTTCCTGCATAATGAAGAGAATCGCTTTTTATTCACTCACAACTACTTAGAGTACACTAGTAGGAAAAAAGACATGCTCTCAGCCTCACACCCAGATGAGAAACGACCATTTTAATTAAAATGAAAGTAGAAATACAGCAATTTTTTTTTTTTGGTTCTCATGAAAATTCTGTCAGTCTGTACCAAGAAAGTCCTTCTGATTTGATACATATAATGGCTCATCTATGTTCTGTGATAGTAATTCTAAATGCTATTTTAAAAAATCAAAGTCATCCCTTTAGCATGTGCCTGGACAATTTCTACTCAATGACTCTAGGACCTGGATTTTCCGTTATGAACCTCTTTTGCACATAGCACTTACACTGTTCACAGTTTCAATTTAGCCATTAATCTTTTGTGCCAAGTTACCAGACATATGTAACACAAATCTCTGTGTCTGTGCCTAAATCTCCAGCCTAATCATATGTTACATCAAATATATATACTATATATATATATATATATATATATATATATATATATATATATATATATATATATATATATATATATATATATATATATATATATATATATATATACACTGCTCAAAAAAATAAAGGGAACACTCAAATAACACATCCTAGATCTGAATGAAAGAAATATTCTCATTGAATACTTTGTTCTGTACAAAGTTCCATTTGCACAACAGCAGGTGAAATTGATTGTCAATCAGTGTTGCTTCCTAAGTGGACAGTTTGATTTCACAGAAGTTTGATGTACTTGGAGTTATATTGTGTTGTTTAAGTGTTCCCTTTATTTTTTTAAGCAGTATATATATATATATATATATATATATATATATATCTGTTGAAAAATGTTCAAGAATGTTACCAATCAATATTAGTGTGCAATTCCTGCCCTTTTATTCCTTCTTGTACTTTTGTCTTGCTACTAGACTTAAAATGTCTATGCACAATGGAAAAAAAAAATCCACAATCCTTGTACTTCTGGGGATTTAGCTTCACCTTTGCCACATTGTCATCTTCTCTTCAGTTCTTCTTTGGTGCTCCTTTGTTTCTTTTGCAACCTAATTTGTATTTTTGTTTCTGTTTTGAACATCATACTATTGCTGTGGCTTTTTATTTTGTCTGAATATAAAGTTTTTATCCCCTACATCTTGATGCCTTTGTGCAGCTGTTTCTCCTTCTGCAGCCGTGTGTTTTGCTGTATATAAAAACAAACTAATAAGCCCTCATTATGAACGTAGACCAGACCTGAATTTTCCTTTGAATCGAACTGTTGCTAAAAAGCAAGCTAAAGCTTAGTCTTGTCTAAGTTTTATGATGTTTTATGATGCCATAGCAGTAACATGTCACTTTACCCTTGAAGCATACTATTTCCTTTGTTTTACATTTACAACTATAAAACTTTTGGATTTCCTGGAAGGATTTCAGATAGGTTTTTCAGGTTGCCAAAACATACCTTTTCAAATGCTCTCACAAAACCCAGCTCAAATACATGCCATTTTCTTAGCCATTTTGAGAAGAATACACAGAAACACATTAATGGTTGGAAAGACTCAGAAACTGGAAAGAGCCCGAGGTCACAATTTAAATTGGTGTCGAAGAGTGACTTGTTCTGCAGGTTTCTTGGAAACACCAGTTTCTCAGTACAATGGCCGTTTTGATCAGTGGTAATCAGCATAGACACTCAACCACACCATGATTGAAAACATATACAAGTGGTTTCTGTATGTAAACCAAGTGACAACAATAAATAGGGCACTGCATCATATCGCCTATATAAAAAAATCACATATACGTATGTGTAATTTCAGTTAAGTGTGACCAGTCTGTTTATGTGTAATTTTCATATATTTAGGTTACTAAAAATTATTCTTTCAATTGTGAAAGAGAATAATATCTTTTTTTCGTCAGCTTACTATGTTGGATTTATGTTTAGATGCTATGCCCATATGTATAATCATCATCCAACATTGATGCACACATTTAAATTCGTGCATCAAGCATTTCTCCTTAAATTCATTTAAGTTTCACAATCACTCCACTTTGGAAAAGAATTGGTAATCAATCACAAAATGCCTAAAATAAATTGCATGCATGCTCACAGTGATTAAATATATATAAAAATTCCCTTCTCACCCACCACGGGTGGTTCTTATCCTCTGAGCTCGGGTCCTCTACCAGAGGCCTGGGAGCTTGAAGGTTCTGCGCAGTATCTTGGCTGTGCCAAGGACTGCACATTTCTGGACTGAGATGTCTGATGTTGTTCCTGGGATCTGTTGTAGCCATTGGTCCAGTTTGGGGATGACTGCCCCGAGGGCCCCGATGACCACAGGCACCACTGTGGTCTTCACCTTCCAGGCCCTCTCCAGTTCCTCCCTGAGGCCCTGGTATTTCTCTAGTTTCTCGTGCTCCTTTTTCCTGATGTTGCAGTCGCTTGGTATTGCTACATCTACCACAACGGCTTTCCTCTGTTTATCCACTACGACAATGTCTGGTTGGTTCGCCATTACCATTTTGTCTGTCTGGATCTGGAAGTCCCACAGGATCTTAGCTCTGGCATTCTCCGCCACCTTTGGGGGTGTTTCCCACTTTGATCTCGGGGTTTCCAGTCCATATTCTGCACAGATGTTTTTGTACACTATGCCTGCAACTTGGTTATGTCGTTCCATGTACACTTTCCCTGCCAGTATCTTGCACCCTGCTGTTATGTGCTGGACTGTCTCAGGGGCCTCTTTGCACAACCTACACCTTGGGTCTTGTCTGGTGTGGTAGATATGGGCCTCTATTGCTCTGGTGTTTAGGGCCTGTTCCTGGGCGGCCAGGATGAGGGCCTCTGTGCTGTCCTTGAGTCCAGCTTTTTCCAGCCATTGGTAGGATTTACTGATATCAGCCACTTGGGTTATTTGCTGGTGGTACATCCCATGTAGGGGCTTGTCCTCCCATGATGGTATCTCTGGCACCTCAACCTCCGTTCCCTGTTGTCTGAGACATTCACTGAGCACATTGTCTGTTGAGGCTTTGTCCCTGATGTATTTATGGATCTTAGTTGTTTCGTCCTGGACTGTGGTTCTCACACTCACTAGTCCTCTGCCTCCTTCCTTGCGGCTCGTGTACAGTCTCAGGGTGCTGGATTTGGGATGGAACCCTCCATGCATTGTTAGTAGTTTTCTAGTCTTAATATCCGTGGCTTTTATCTCCTCCTTTGGCCAGCTAATTATTCCAGCAGGGTATCTGATTACTGGCAGGGCATAGCTGTTTATCGCACGGATTTTGTTCTTGCCATTGAGCTGGCTTCTCAGGACTTGCCTTATTCGTTGGAGGTATTTAGCTGTGGCTCCTTTCCTTGTGACCTCATCGAGGTTGCCATTTGCTTGTGGTATACCTAGGTACTTGTAACTGTCCTCTATGTCTGCTATTGTTCCTTCTGGGAGTGAGACCCCTTCTGTGCGGATGACCTTCCCCCTCTTTGTGATCAGCCGACCACACTTCTCTAGTCCGAATGACATCCCAATGTCCGTGCTGTAGATCCTGGTGGTGTGGATCAGTGAGTCGATGTCTCGCTCATTCTTGGCATACAGCTTGATGTCATCCATGTAGAGAAGGTGACTGATGTTGGCCCCATTTTTGAGTCGGTATCCGTAGCCAGTCTTGTTGATAATTTGGCTGAGGGGGTTCAGGCCTATGCAGAACAGTAGCGGGGACAGAGCATCTCCTTGGTATATGCCACATTTGATGGACACTTGTGCAAGAGGTTTGCAGTTGGCTTCAAGGGTGGTTTTCCACAGCCTCATCGAGTTTGCAATGAAGGCTCTCAGAGTCCTGTTGATGTTATACATCTCTAAGCATTCAATGATCCAAGTATGCAGCATTGAGTCATAGGCTTTCTTGTAATCATATATATATATATATATATATATATATATATATATATATATATATATATATATATATATATATATATATATATGCAGTGGCAATGAATTGCCACATTTCTCACAATGTTTCTATTGTGAGAAACATAACCTCACACATTAGCTTTAAATAGTTCCAGCTATCTTTGCACCTTCTCAGTTGTGTAAGGTATTTTATGCAGATTCCCGCACCAAACCAAGTTTGATATGCAAGTAGATAAAAAAAAAAAATGGTCTGAAATAATTTTCCTCACCAGATTTGATTTTTAATGTTTATAGCAAGGGCTTATTTCCTATTTTCATGCTGGATTTTCAGTGTGTCTGGTGCAGTTGGAGGTCAGAGTGTGGCCTGTTATGTTCTGCTGCAGCAGCATTGGGAGACACATCCATTTTTTATTCTGGCCCATGGCAAGAGCTGAGCTATAGATAGAACTTTTTTTATGCTGCCTTGAAAACAGCAAAAATCCTAAAATATGCAAGTAGAGGCCAGACAAGAAAAGTATCTCACTGAAGATGTGACACTGAATGTTTTCCGGTGGGTAGGACTGACAAGACATGAGAGGGTAGATGTTCAAAATTCGCAGACCAAACAGAAAGGGAGGCAGATAGGGTGAAGTACTGTCTGCTCCTGTTGTTTTCAAGGCTTTTAGAGAACTTAGTTATCATTTTGATTTTGTTTGACTGTTTTTTGGCAAAAAAAAAGAAAACAGACCACTCTATATTGGCAAAAGAACTATTGTGCCTTGAACTCATATCCTGTCACATTCAGAAACACAGTTCCATCATTTTATTGTTATTTTATGTGATTGAGCAACACAAAGTATTACATAATTGTGATGTGTAAGAAAAATGACACATGGCTTTCAAATATTTTTGTCTTATTCTGTGTCCCCCTGCCATGAATGCACTCTGTTTTTCTCTGTAAAAAATACATAAATAAAACAAAAATCCAATGTAGCCAATTGACTCTTTTCTCATGTCAGCTAATGAGAAAAAAGTCGTCCACAAATGGGAAAAATAAGGCATAAATGCAAGCTATTAGAATAAGATCATCCACATCAACTGACAGGCCGTGGAAGGAAAAGCAGAACATTGTAACTCTGAAGGAGCTAGATACATTCACAGTTCAGGTGGGAGGATCTGCCAATGAGACAACTATTTCTGATTATTGAAGAGTGTGAAAAGGAAAATCATTGTTGAAAGAAAGCCATTAGAAGTCCCTTGAGCAGTTTTCCACAGACCATGTTGGCGACTGGAAAGAAATGCTCTGGTCAGATGAGACCAAAATTTACATTTTCGGTGTAGAGGCAAAATGCTACATGAAGAAGAAAAATAACACCGTACCCTAAACACACCATCCACACTATTAAAATTGGTGGTGGCTGCATGATGCTTTCTTTAGCAAGGACAGGCAAGTTGGTCAGAAGTGCCTCGAAGATGGATGGAGCTAAATAGGCACCATCCATCTTTTCCATCATTTTCAGGCCTTTTTACTACAAGGCCTGAAGTAAAAACTGTTAGAAGCTACAAAACACTTTGAATGAGATAAAACAAATGGGAAGAAAATTCACCACAGGAATCTCAACACACAGCCAAGGCTGTAATGCAAGCTGCAAATCTGAAATGTTTTATTTCAAAGTCTTAAAATAGCCCTGTTAGAAGAAGTTAGTAGACATTTTTCATCAACTCTGAATGTCTATGAGAGCCTTTTTGCTCGGAAGAATGGAATGAAATCTCAGTCTTTTTATAGTCGTCTTGGAAGAGCTGAAAGCAAAAGCATTGCCACTTTTTTTCAGATTTCTTTGGGGGGGAATTAAAAACCCTGATCCTTCTCATCTACTTCCCAATTATGCTTTACATAGTATTTTGTGATCAAATACAAGTCCTCTCAAAAGCATCAAAGTTTGTGTGTGTAGTGAAACACAATTTAAAATGGTTTAGGGTGTCTGAATACTTTTCTAATGTACTGCATATATTTTAATATTTTTTGTCTGCCTTGCCTTCATATATGTTTTCAGGAATATGTTGCTGTTTTAAAACGATATAAAGGTATTTCTCTTGGCTTTGAAACTTCTCTATTTTTCCAGATATCTATTCATTCATTAAACTCTGTTTTATCAGTGCTCTACCTTCTACACATGTCTCAGACTTAATCTTCTAATGTTTCAGCTCTCTCATGTATCCTCTTGCACAAGATCATTTTTCTTTCTGACACTTTCTTCTTTGTTTCTGTCTAACCTCTCATGTAAGTATCTATCACAGTATCAGAGGAGAGCCTTTTTTACAGACATCCACAATGGACTGCTCCAATTCAAACAATGACAAATTTAATAAATCAGAGAGGCAAATCTGAGCTGGAGTGAAAAAAAAAACAAACTTTGATCTATTTTTTACTTGCTTGCACCATAAGCCATGTTGGATAGGAAAATAAAATAAAGTGAAAAATGAAAGTGATTTAAGAGCACAAGTATGTGTGTGGTTAAAATCAGACAGCTGAGGTGGATGTGAAAAAGTGAGTAAATAATGAAATGTATTAAAAATAGGAATTTAATTTCTTATGCTATCATTTTTTTTCTTCCCACAGGGGAGTAGTAAATTAAAACAGCAGGAGGTCTAGACTCCACAAATCTACAGAAATACATCCTTTCCTTTTAGCCTGCATCTTTGTTGTTAAGCACAAATGTTTGCTGTCATGCAAGCAGAATGCCTGAACAGTAGAAAAAGCCTACTACCTCCTATTTGAAAAAATATGCATCAACTGGCATTGGATGGGAAAATTGTTAATTTTATTTAAGGTTATGAATAGCTTCAAATGTTTGTCAGTAGTCTTGAATCTTGATCAAAAATGAAAAACTGATAGTTCGCAAGAAATGGTAAAATCATTCCAACTATCATTCTGACTCTGAATCGGATAAGGGTTTCTTCATTGTGAAAATCCATCTTGAAAGGTTCATTTAGAGATACAGACAACATTTTCAGCCCATCCATCTTGTGGGGATTGCAACATATTAATAGGATTATTGAAAAATGCTCTTATAAAATGTAACCCCAGAGCTTTTAACTCCTGTTTTAGTGAATGCCAAAAAGAAAATCACAGTTTTAAATCAATACTCTGTTTTTGAAATTGCAGCCTGTGTAGCTTAAAGTAATCTGTATAGAGAAATGGATTCTCAAGCTTGTTTCTAAACTATCATTCTTGTGTGCACATTCATAGCACTGCAATTCATCTTTCAAGCTGCCATGCAAGCTGAATCACCACCTGCCTCGGGGCATGGGGCATAGATGAAGCGTCTGAAAATGTTACCTTGTGTTTCACTGACTTTTGGGCAGATAGGAGATATCCTCTTGAGCCTAAGAGAAATAAGGGTCAAACGCTACGTGTGGATGGGTAATCATGGTCAAAGGTTTCCATTTCTGGCAGACGAAAATTCCCAAAGGCTGCATCAGCGGTTTAGAGGAATCTGGCCTTGTTTTGTTCAACTGGCATCTAGCTAGTCCTTCACTGTAGGTCTATTTTTTGCTGATTTAATGTCTTCTGCCTTTCCTGGTGCTGAGTATCATTTCCAGCAAATGTACAGACGTTGTATCAAATTTGATCATATTATGTAGAAATACCTTTTAGGAACCACTGCTTATGCAATCGAGTGGGTTGTTCTTGCAATGACAAAAAAAAAGTGCTTTTTTTTAAGCTACTGTATTCTGTCAGGGCCACTGTGGACTGGAGTCTGTTCCAGCTATCACTAGAGGAGAAGGGGCTTACACTCTGAAGTAAGTCATTCACACAGCCAATCCATCCACCTATGCTACAGCAGCTCAATCCTGTTCAGGGTTCTGGGGCTTCCCATCATGAAAAGCCAATGGGGTAAAGGCAAAGAATGCAATGGCCAGGTCACCAGTCTATCAAAGATACACACAAGGCAGACAACCACAACCACATACAACAACAGCTGAGGGGAAGTTGGAACTAGTTACCTTAATATTTACTTTTTTGGACTGTTGGTAGATGTTGAAGTACTTACAGGAATGCTGTGCATACACCTGGAGAATGTGCTTGGAGAAAGCTTTGATTTGAATCCAGAGTTTTCTTTCTATGAGACAACAGCGCTAATCACTGGGCAAAAGTGCAGCCTGGGGCTACCAGAGATGAGGACTCAAGTCTGCATCTTAAACTGTAGTAGCACTTAAGTGGCAAAAACAAAGTCTTCAAGCTGGAGGCCTAGAGTCTCGAGAACAATCTTTATCTCGTAAAATCAGGGTAAAACATAACCAGCCGGTGGGGATCATTTGAGTTACTGAATAATGTTGTTTTAAAGAGTTATTGAAGAGCATGGAAATGACTGGTTGTCATGGTGATTTTGTACAGTAAATATGAGTTCAATGAAATGTTTTATAACAGTAAAACCAAGTCAAAGGAGTTATCTGTAACCCCATCTGTTTTTATTTATTACCACCATCTGGCAATCTTGTACTCGCAGTGCAAATACAGTGAACTTCATACCACAACTTTGTCCTTATTCTATTGGTATTAACAGGCTTTGAGTTGTTAATATTCCATAGCCACATGGCTGATTGCTGTAGAAGTATAAAAACGACCACGTAGATATTTATCAAGCTGAACTCTGTATTAGAACATAATTTTTAAACTGCAAATTGGATTTTGTGAAGAAGATGTTAAAATGTAAAATATTAGAGTTTAACTGAGGTTAAGAGACAGTGATGTGAATTCATAGCCTACAGAAATGTTGTACTTTAGGCATACTAGATGGCATGGCTTCATAATTTGAGCATTAACCCGATTCGGGCTACCAGATCGCCGGCGATCTGAGATGCATACATATTTTTCAAATGCCGGTAGAATTCGAACCACGTAAGGTAGAGCAATTTTTTTTTTTGCATATTAAACTGTAAGAATTGCGCTTCCTTTTCCGACCCTAAACATCCCCCCCGAGTTGCTGTGCGCGCGCAGACGAGTTCACAGATTTATAGTAAAAAGGATGGGTCCACAAACATGATGTGGCATCCATCCCTATATTTGTAGATCAGCTCGGGTCTGGCCAATCACTTCCTGTGTTGTTCTGACGTTGACAGAATGAAATACTACGAGATTTCATGAAATGTCACATGACTTCAGGTGAGATTTCATGAAAGTCATTTCCGTTTCCTGCACGTGCTATTTGGCTCTGCTCTTGCAAGGCAAACACCCAAAAAAAAAAAATTATGGAAAGACACGGAGTAAGAAGATTTTACTCTGCGTCCGAAGTCTTGGAGCTCGTCCAATGTGCAATGTATCTTCTGCACTTCTTTTTTCTGATTGCACTGATAAAAGCATTTTTTTTATTTTCCCTCGTTTTATTGTTTTTAGAAAATTGGCTGTAACTTTGAAACGAAGCTTTGAAAAAACTCCAAATAAATTGTGTTTGGTTTAGAAGGCTTGTGTGCAACTTTTT
The DNA here is from genome assembly GCF_002775205.1 of Xiphophorus maculatus. NCBI lineage: Eukaryota > Metazoa > Chordata > Actinopteri > Cyprinodontiformes > Poeciliidae > Xiphophorus > Xiphophorus maculatus. The sequence continues at coordinate 16,021,273 of NC_036450.1, read as the reverse complement.
TGTATTGGGAACTTTGGTAAATAAAGTTAGGAAACTCTTCATATTTACAAAAATATGTCAAAAAAATTATAAACGGATGGAGTTCTTGTTATTGTTTTGCAAATTTTCTATTTTTAATCAGTTATTATTGATAAATGGCATACAAACTTGGAAAGGAGGACTTATAAGGATTTTATAGATGTAAAGAACATTGGAGTGCTCCTAATAATGACTCTGCAGCATCCAAAAATGTAAAAAGATGCTCATGCGGACTTTTATAATGGTAGTCCTAAAAGGGTTAATTTTAGTCAGACTTGAAACCTAACAGACAAATGATATGTAAACAAGACCATTCATGCTTATTTACACTTACTCAAAAAAATATATGTAGAATTACTTATTGACCTAATATGTAAGACTATACAGAGCAAAGAATCAAACCATTGTAAGAAACTTATCATCACTATTTATTGGGATTTTACAATCCAAAGGTAATAGTTAAATTTATTATTTTTTATTACCTTAAAACATTAAAAAAATAAATAAATAATGTTTTTGTTGTCAAATCTGAATACAACACTACCAGATGCTATTTTTTATTTAAACTTGAACAAAATGACATGGTACAAACATGATAAAATGTTTTATTCAATCACATTTACCACAACAAAAAATAAAATAAAAAGTTTGACTTTTTTATTTGTTTTCACTTTTAACAGAAAGTAATGTTAAAGTGAATGTTCATTTGGTGCATGGTGTATCAGCAAATGTATAACAATCTATTCCTAGGAGACAGCAGTTGGCAGTGAATGACTTGTTAATTTTAAACTTTTATGTGTTTCACCCGAGTTGTAAAGCCTTTCCTGTCACCTTAGTGCACCCTTAATAAGAACACCGAATGTCTGTCCAGAAACAAATGGCAGTGTATTTGACTCCTCCAGATCTACGTGACTGCATTTTTTTTTACCAATTAGATCCCAAGGGGGGATACTGCGAAATCAGAGTTGCAGATGGAAGACAGAAGGAGAAGCAGATAGATTGCAATGTGTCTGGAGTGGATGTTCCAGCAAAATCTTTTTTCACTGTTTTGGTATATTTACATATTTACCTCAGAATAAAGATGTCTTTTTCAGAAAGTTACACTCAACTATTGTGACCAGATTTTTTTCCTTTTAAGGATTAGACATATTTGATTTGCTTTGAAAGAGTCCTGCACAATTCTCTTAATGAAATCTGAGAAAAATCGCAACATATATTTCAATGCTTTTCAAGTAATATTTATGAACAAAAATGCATAAATAAAACTGGGGATGGGGGAATTGTACTAATAAATTAAAATAAAAACAAAAATGCAGGATGCAAGTCAGAAAAATAAAGTAAACAAGCAAAATAGTCCAGCTGAACAGATGCAGAAAACAGAATAGTGTTATCTTCCCACAGTGGGCATTATGGTACCACCTAGAATAAGTTGACTGAGGCAGGATGCTGTTGACATACCTCACTCATGAGACAGTGTTTACATGCGCAAACCACTGATAACAGACAAAAGGTAGATAAGGGAGAGGAAAAGAAGAAAATAAAGGCACTAGAGCTTCAACTGACATTGAACTCAAAGTTAGAAGTTATTTGAGGCTTTTTAAGGGGGAAAATACCTAGAAACAATAGTTTTTCTTGTGGCACAAGTGAATGGTGTACCAGGACAATGGACCTTACCAAGCTCCGCCCACAACCGACCCACGTGACCGCAAGTCTCACAAGCAAAGCCTTGCAGGGTGTTGTTTCTATGTAAACATGACTCGATTAGTGCATCATTTCTACCGGATTTTCACAATATATCAGCTACTAAAATGGACAGAGGAACTAACAAGTTCATGTCATCATCTGGGAGGAGGTTACTGGTTTCTCAGTCACAAACTGGTTGCAAACCTGAGGCCAGCAGGTGTCAGTCAGTTATGGTAGATCTGAAATTTGGTTTGATGACGTCAATATGAGAAGCTACAGACTGACAGGAGGAACCAAAGAGCTTCGTAAAGGTAAAGGCAAATCTTCTGAAGCTGGGATATAATTAATTTAATTTCACATAATTACCACGGTAGAAGCCATTTGTTTGTTAAAATTTAATGAAATATATTTGTTCTATTTGATGTTTGTTGTGAATGACGTAAACTCACAAACGAACGAGGTAATTAGTCCGACGTTTAGAAACTACAGCGGCTGTAATGCGCCACAGCAAAGGGAACCAAAGGTAAAATAACCCGAACAGGTGATCAACTCAAAACCACTCTTACCTTTTTACTCTCTCTCTCTCTCTTTGTAGTTTAATATGGGCATATTTAGAGGACTAGATCTAGCTTAAGCTAGTACAGTAGAATCAATTACAGGGTATTAGGGGAAAAGTGGTAACGTCTATAATAAATGTTTGAAACTGATGTGAACTGATTTCCGGTACATGTAACAGAGTAACTTTAACACTTCCTATCAAAAGATAACACAACCCGTCAGGATACCACCGAAATCTTAATAAGGTTGGGTCGGAGAGTGTATCGAAGTTTAGATACATGTAGCAAACTTCTATAACGGCTGTTTTACGACCGTTACAGCTACAAACCGTAATTATGAAACGAAATCACTCTTTTTCCCTCGAACGTCTAAACACGTCTAGCAAGTAATTACGAAATCAGCACTGAATGAACTTGTAAATTTACATTTTAGCGGGGACAGTTTCCACCAGCTTCACACTACTAACCTGTACACAAGAACAGCTTTAGCGAACGAAGAACGACCGCCATCTTTTTCCCCAAACTCTGTCTGAGGCGCAAGGGGGAAGGGGGCGGGGCTCCTCACTCTAGGTCTCCTGGTGAAACGCTGTCTATAATTTGGCTCTAACAAAACTGGCTCTAACAGGGGTCCTTGAAGGATCCCTGGCCTTCACGGGCCCTCGCGTCCACGTTCGGTGCAACCTGAAAGAGCGTAGGGACACGACTTCACAGGCCCTCGCATACAGGTGCTGGTGCGAGGGCTTTCACAGGCCAGGCCAGGTCCATGAAGGATCCCTGGCCTTCACGGGCCCTCGCGTCCACGTTCGGTGCGAGGGCCTTCACAGGCCAGGTCCATGAAGGATCCCTGGCCTTCACGGGCCCTCGCGTCCACGTTCGGTGCGAGGGCCTTCACAGGCCAGGTCCTTGAAGGATCCCTGGCCTTCACGAGCCCTCGCGTCCACGTTCGGTGCGAGGGCCTTCACAGGCCAGGTCCTTGAAGGATCCCTGGCCTTCACGGGCCCTCGCGTCCACGTTCGGTGCGAGGGCCTTCACAGGCCAGGTCATTGAAGGATCCCTGGCTTTCACGGGCCCTCGCGTCCACGTGGTGGAGCGATGGCCTTCACAGGCCTTCACATTATCACGTGGTCGACTTATTCAAGCACTTCTGAAGGAACAGCCTGCGATGTCATCGATGACATCACGTTCGTTTTGTCGGTCTGATGTCATCAGTGACAGTCAGGGACGGACGTGATGTCATCGATGACATAGCAGGCTGTTACCTCAGAAAAAATATTTTTTATACCTATGTTACATGTCTCAGCTGTATTGAAACAGTTGTAACAATGGATGTTTGTTTTGTTTTGTCTCTTCTTCTCCTTTCTTCCGAGTGGGAAGCCTGTAAACAAAAACAGCTTTAGTGAACGAAGAACGATCGCCGTTTTCTTCCCCAAATTCTGTCTGTTTTATTACAAATTGTCAAAATCATGAAATCATGCAATCATACATTGAACATTCCTTTGTGCATTCATGTCCATATGTCCTTCCGTTGCTCCAAAACAACCATATTCCATCTACTTCAATAAACAACATCAGCCCCCACCAGCTGTGACAGCATCCCTGGGCCAAATCAAAACAATTCAACAATCGATTTAAATCTTACAGATTTACATAAAAAGAAAACTATTCCTGAAGTTCAGTGAAATTGTAAGGCTACTAATTTCTTTGAATTGTAATAACTCTGAAAAATGTAATCATATTATTAGTTCTATAATTTAGGCACACCTGTTGCCATAGCAACCGCCTGCTCCCCGCAAGATGAGCAAAGATTACATTAAAAACATAACATTCAGTCCATTACGGTATCAAGTTTCCAGGCTTGATATTTTTTCATCGATTATTAATCAGCGCTTCCCTTAACACAGCGATGGTTGATTGACCAGCTGTACTTGGTGCTAACGTGGCTAACACAACTAACAGTTTAGTCCAAAGCCTTTTCTGCTAAAATAAAATCTTTAGTGTATGTCAGATACAGTACACATTGCATATTGATGTGTTTAGCTAACATAAGACTGTGTAGCAGACAGGCTTCAAGGTGTAGAAGTTGTATCAGTTCTGCCATTATGCTGTACTTAGCTAACGGGAAGCTAAGTGTGTTTGTGAGACGGCCACGCACGTGACCAGGTAGAATGGGCATCAGCCAATGAAAAGCGGCCCCTCTGGTAAGGTCCATATGCTACCACAATTCACCAATTTTCTGTGTTATTTTCATGACTAACATTGAGATTTTCTTTCTTTATTGAGAGTAAAGATATGTGTATTGAGTGTAAGCAAGTTTGTGAATATGTACACATACTTTCCATCACATAGACCATTTGAGACATAATTGTTTTGCTTTGCTTTTAATTCTATTCAACAGCCTTTGAGCAAAATGTACTTTTATAATTCATTTTTAAGTGACTCATTGCACTAAAAAGCTTTGTGTTAAATCTGTCTGCTTTTTTTCTGTCACTGCTTAATTGAGTTGTCTTACTTGGCTCAAACTGTTTTCTTTAAGTTTTGTTTACAGCAATTTGATTATATCTGCATGGTATAATAACTTCTTAGATGTCACTGTTGCACAACGTGGCTAATCCCAAGGTTTTATTAGAACTCATCATGGCCTAATTTGCTTATATATGTATAAATGGCTTAAATAGCTTCTTCACTGGGGCAAGCAGGAAGATGCTACTCCCTCAAGGCACGTACTTCAGTTTAAATCAGCATTGCTAGAAACATAGGCGCCAATACATTATCTGTTTCAGCATCAAACCCTGTGGTGAACCTTAAAACCAATGTTGTTTCCAGACAGATTTTCTTTGTCTTCTTTTGTACTAGAAATTGAAACAGTATTCCAGTGTGATGGCTCTGCTGGAAATGTTTTTTTTTTCCCCTCTAGCTGCAAGACGATACAAGATATACAAAAGATAAGAGTACAAAGGCACACAAGGCCATGTGAGGTTGACAGAATAAGAGATGAACTATTTAGAAAAAAAATGCTGAATTCTATCAAACACAGTAAATTGAAGTAGATACTAAAGAGACAATTAAGCTAGTCTATGTCAATCACTGGTATTATACACAATAACGTATGAACACAACTAAAACCCGGACAATGCAGAAAAGGCACAACTAAACAAATATACCTAATAACCTATATCAGCTAAACCTGTATAAAAATTCAATGACTGCTATCAAATAACATAGATAATATCATCCACAGTCTAGATAACTTTTGATCAATCTTAAGATCTTTTTTTTAACACTTTGGCAAACAAAATCTGTGTCCAGCATTTTTTTCTTGCTTTAAGTTGTCCCATGTCTACATTTTAACAATTTAAATCTTTTCCTGATGCTGCTGTATTTATTTACAAGAAATACATTAGCCATGAGCCATGCTCTAAATACTAACTCTAAGTTACAAGAAAAGAAAAGAAAAGAAAAAAACACCCTAAGCTTCTTTTGTCAATAGTGCAATAAAAATCAATTTGCACTGTTGTGCATTTCACAGAGTGGAGACCAAATTTGCTTGCTCAATAGACCATGAGGGTCAGTTGCTCCGCGCCACTCAACATGCATCTTGCATTCTGCCTCTGTCCGTTGGCTACAGTAGTCAACTTTAGATTAAAGAAATGCCAAGATGGAAAAATGAGCAACATGAACTGTGAAAGTTCATATGAAAGCAATGATAGGTTTACCATAGAAATGCTACTTTACTGTATTTTTTAACTTTAAGTTTGATTGTTTTTTGGCATTATCAGTAAACGGTGGACTCATGTAAGCGGTACTCAAACATAACACATTCTCTGTTCAGCAGATATATGGCACTTTGGGAAAGTATTGGCCATTACAAATTTTATCTGCTTTTCCTTTTTTGTCGCTGTGAAATGTCCCAGATCATCATACTAATTTTACTATGAGATGAAGGTAACTTGAGTGAATACAAATACAGTTTTCAACTATTTTATTTAAGGGGAAACCCTACCTAAAGCAATCTATTTAAAAATTCCTTAAATTAAATGTTATTAATAGCTATAATTCTTGTAGAAGCTGATTTGAAATTCATTTTTCTCATAGTTTTTGCCTGAACGTGTTCATCAATGTTTATCTTGCATATTTTTGTAGGTCAATAAGAGTGAATGTCTTTTTTTTTTTTTAAGAATTTTCATTTAGAGGAGTAAAACTAAGCATAGAAGATTTTAGCAGTGTTCAAAAATACATTCATGGGCAGTTCGGACTTCCATTTCTTCATAATGAAGGGGTAAATTACAAGAAAAAAAATGCACTGCAATACACCGTGACCAAAATAACTCCATGAAAAACAAAGCAGATGAAGCTGAGCTTAACTGCACATTAGCCTGAACAAATGTGCATCATAATGTTCAAACTGCAATGGCTTTGTTGTTGTTTTCAATCAAGACCTGTGTGAGCAATTGTATTGTTTTCACCTGTGTCTTCATCTCCTCTTCCTGGAAGCTCATTGGCATGCATGATGATACTTGACTGGGTGCAACATTTCACCATTATTCATGGACAGAGTACACCTCTGAGCCAGACTGACAGATCAAAAGATGATGATGATGGGTTGGGGCTACTGGTGTTTTGGGTGATGAATGGCCCCATCGTTCAGAGATGGCTTTGCTGGAGGAAGTTTAAGGATGTTTTTCATCGAGTTGTTAAATTTTCGACTTCTGATACACACTGCTTTCAAATGTGATCCGTGCTTATAGGCGTGTGCATGTGTGTGTCAAATACAAAGAAGGGACAACATTCTAAAGGTACGCTTAACTTTTTTGCTACCACAAATGTACTAAAATGTGTAGAATCTCCCTTATTTCCTTTTGTGTTATCCTTTATTGAACAAGGGAAACCAAAACCCTCTCCCAGCCCCCCCTCTTTCCCTCCAGCTTGTTGTTTTGGAGTCATTCATCAGGAGAAGTGAGACTGAACAATCAAGGGAAGCGCTGGCAGGATCCCTGTAGAGATGAGGCAATATTGAATTGATGGTATCATTTAAAAGCTGGAAAAAAATAGAAGAAAGGCAACAGCACTGTTTTTTCCTACTGTCTAAATGAGACAGCCTTGTGGGTCTTAGTGCATTCCATGGTCTAATCTCTTAACCCTCCTAAAAAGAAGAGATAGAAACAAGCACTTCTGGAAAAACGCTGTTTGTGTCTCTGTATGGATTTTCAAATTGTCTTGAGAGAGAGTCACTCTTTACAAAGTGTTTGAAAAAAAAAAGCAAACAACCATACAGTTTTGACATGACAACCATCTTCTTTTTATAGCTATCGAAGCAAACACTGACTCAATAGAGGATTTGATGCAGAGGTTCCAGGACAACTTTCGTGTTCCCAACACACCAACCAACATGTCCCATTACCAGCATACCGTGCACAGCTCATCAACAGGCCGGCGGAGGCTCTCCAGCCGCACCAGAGGTAAGATAAAAAAAGAAAAAAAACACTTAATTGTAGGTAGTCTGCTTGTCACCAGTCCAATACTACTAGACTGATTTTGTGAGACCTGCTGAAGTCTTACTAAAACAAGACTTTAAAAGAAATTAATAATATATTCAAATGTATATGACCAAAGATACAATTACTACTGCTTACTGTAGTTAAAATGTTTATTATAGTTATTGTTTTACTGAAACACACACACACACACACACACATATATATATATATATATATATATATATATATATATATATATATATATATATATATATATATATATATATATATATATATATATATATATATATATGTGTGTGGGGTTTTTTTGTCATTGAAGAGACTCATATAATCCAATGTGGTAAAAGATTTTTCATGTCTTGCATAAATATTCGGTTTTGGGAAATAATTAGTTGTTCAAAAACTCATTCAAGACTTTATCTTTGCATAAAAATATAGACATTGGAGAATCTATTTTGCGCAAGTTTATATATATGTTTGACTTTAGATTTTAATGCTTTTAAAACTCATTGAAAACCAAAATACTTGTACATTAGAATTAAACTACAATTATTTTTTGATTTTTTGATTTTAATTTTTTTTTACCACAGGCAGAAGGGAGCAGAGCTCTGTTTTTTCTTTCTTCCACAGATTCTCTCTCGTGTTATACTGTCAAAACATAGTGAAAGTTTGAACAAATATATATAAAAAAATTTGATTATGAAAGTTGCATACTGAAACTTTCAACAGAAAACAGAACTGTGCGTAGTTATTTGTTGATGTCCTCAGCCTCTTAAGAAAGCATGTAGGTGTCGGGTTGTGTTTGGGGAAAAAAACAACATGTAGACACCATATAACCAGTAAGCTACTTTCAAAGATTATCAAGGTAATATTATTTAAATAATAAGCAATTGGGAAGGGTGATTACTATAATTAGTCTGAGATTTTCATATTGGATCAATGTACCAACCCCAAAATATACATATGCACTAATTCAGTTATTATTATTGCACCACCTAGTTACAGTACTTCTTTTTAAATAAATGTATTCAAAATGAAATTGATTCAAGAATGTTAAGCTAACGTGCATTATGCTATCTCAATAAATGTCAAGGTCAGGTTACTTTCAGACTCCCACTTGGTACTGAGGAAACTGTCTGAATAATATTGTAGACAACATGCAAATATTAACTTGATTCTATGGACAGATACCACATTTTATTTACTGCAGAAGTGCTGACCTCCACATGTTTGATGCTTGGACTGAAGTTGTTGAAAAAGTATTTCCATGTGTGACATTCTCATCTTTTTCCTGTTTTTCACATATAGATGTTTCAAATGATCAAACATGTTTTACCCAAAGACCACAATTTGTGTTTTTTTAACCACTTTCATTCTTACCTAGAATATCTCCCATTAATGCAGTTTTTGTCCCGCTATTATCTTATTATTTCATCAAGAACACCAACCCAAACTGAGGCAATCAAAGTCAGCAATTGTTTAAGATATTGAGTTATTTTTAGTGTAGATAAAGTGGAATTAATCACAGCTTTCCTATAACTCTTATTCAACAATGAAGGATGAAGGGTGTCATGAGACTGTATTCCCTATTGCAGTTGTTCCTGGTTTTTCTCCCAACCTCGGTACCTTTGCCGCATGTCTTCCCCTCTTCTTTATACCCCCTTTCCTGTCAAAAAATGGGAAAAAGGGCCACTAGCAGCACCAAATACAAATTAGAAAAAACACAACATAAATCAACTGGATGAGTAACTTTTTTCATACAGGGCCAGAATTATTTGACTTTCCTATGGTATAAAATACCCTATTTGTAAACTGCATTTTGTATTTACTGTCTGAAATGTTATATAAATGTTAGAAATGTTATATAATGGTAGCTCTGCATGGTACTTTAAATATGCATGGCTACAAAACCTTTATCATTTATTAAAAACAACAACAACAACAAAAACAACTGACATCTCATTTCAGTTTTAAGATCTGATCAGCAACATTAGCACTGAATACAGCTCATTACCTGCAGTGATAATTTCAGTCACATATGCTGTTAAAATACAGTCTGTGTCGTTGGTCATGCTATTATGACCACAGATGAAATTTGTATTATAATGAGACATTCACCTTGCTGAGTTTACCCACCCTTGACAGAATAACCATTCTTTTACTTTAATGGCACAATAGAAGGATGACACCAAGAATTTCTTTTCTTTCCATTTTGCACAAGTCTTACATACTTGCTTCTTCATTTTCCCCAATCACACAGCGATTCAGAGCAATTACATTATAGTATAAAAAATTTCAATTTATGTTGTTATTAATTGCCATTGGGAATTTGATTGGGCATTACTGAAGTGTATCATGTGTCAAATTACTGAGCAAAAGAGACAAAGCCATTAATCCCCACACCCTCAAAACTGCGAAGGACATGACTGAGAGATGTGCTTTTCGAGGTCAGTGGTGAAATATGTCTTGTGATTTTGTAATTTTGTTATTTAAAACTGTACAGCAGTTCCTGAGAGTTGACCCACGCTACAAAAATTAATAAACACTTATTTGGACTGGGGTTAAAGGCAATTTAACTGGTCAGAACCCAAAGATCAGTTCTGCACAAAGGGAAAAACAGTATTCACAGAAATGAAGCGACTCGACTTTATTTCGGGACAAAGACACCAAAGATATTTTTTCATTTCAGCTGTTAATGCAACTTGCAAAGCAGCTTAATGCAGTGCATAGACCTGCTTTTAAAGTTTGTAGACCAACATTAACCCACAGAATGGAAAAAGCATCTCTTTTTACCATTTTATCAGTGTCTAAGCACATACTATCACCTAGTAGATGCTATAACTGGTTTGGTGGAAAAACCTTTGATGTAACTTAGATCTGCACTCCATAAACTAATACATCATTGATGCATTTTACAAGAAGCTGTAAAAATTATTTGGACTGGATGATTGAAGTTACATTCACAGATTCACACATTTTCTCATTAACATAACTGTGTTGTGCAACAACATTGATTGAAAGGAATTAATGAGCAAACAGGCCTCAGTCTCTTTCAGTTATTGTTTTTTTGAATACCTGCCTGTTGAAGTCTTTTACTTTGGATCTAAGGTTTCTTCAAAGATACAGTGTTTTATTCAGCCAATGGGATCAAGACATCCTCACCAGCGTAGCTTGGGGAGAACTGTGGACAAAGAGGAAGAATGCTCACAGAAGTTCCTGCTGTGGCTCCTCCTCTCACAGCATGGTAGTATTTACTTTTCGTGAGTGACACCAAAAGTGTCACTCAAAAAAATGGGTTAACCTTTTTATGAGTGACTTTTGCATCCAAAAGAGTCATGATTTCTTGAGTTTTTTGTTTTTTTTACTATTTGTTGTTCCTAAAACCTTTGCCGTTATGACCTACTAAAAAAACAAGAAAACAAGCACACAGTTTCACAATTTTACTTAACAATACCATAATCTGCACAGTTTTTATTTGGTAACATGCTGATGGTGTGTGACAATGCAATCTAGGAGTTAACAGACCAATATTGGCAACAATATTGGCAACAATATTGGTCTGCACAAGCCAGATTGTGCAGACAAACTGGCTTGTCTGCACAAGAGGAAACCTCATTGTCTTCAGTGTCTGTGTGGGAGGGAAAACAGTAGTTGCAGTTGGAATGTGATGCATGGGGTGTCGACATCCAACACCACACAGCAATTTTCCAAAAAAGTTTCTTTCTTGGGGTGGAGAAAAGGGGGAAAAAAAGCAGCTAATGGTCAATCACTGAGTGCAAGTGCTGTCTGTGCCCAACATTGTCCACAAATCTATGCAGAACACCAAAAAGACCAAAACATTTTTATTGTATTAATAAAAGTTGCAAAGACATTTGTTCAGCGTCTGACAAAAAAAAAAGTAATTGTCAAAATTGTTGTCATATTTATCACAAAAACTATCAGTGAATTTTCAGTAAGATACGACCTGGCAAAGCTGTTCTGGGCCATTAGCGAAACACTGCATCTGTTCATAGTGTCCCCATACCTACATATAGCGATATGCACTGTAGCAACATTCCTTATTCCCTATTCAGCATATTGTCCTAGTTATAAGCTGCATCATATACCTGGACTCTTGAAATGTTGACTCATGCATAAATGTCATTATCATGCAGTTATAAAATTCACAGTACACCAGCTTGCATTTCCTTTTTTTGGAAAATATCTATTTAGTACTACTACTGAGACTATTATTATAAGAATAACAATGTTGATGACAATAACAATATTCTGCATATCTTAATAATCATAGACGCTTTATTAGGATTTCATTGAAATTATGATGACCAAAATTACATTTAGCATTAAAGGTACAATTTATGTCAGCCAACGTATGTTTAAAAGTGGTTAGCTGAATATTTTTAGCCTGCTATTCAGTAATTTATTTTTCCAGTTGGTACATTAATTTGTGTTCTATGTCTGCAGTATTCCCTGTCATTTAATAAAGTACGGGTTGCAGAAAGGTTAGCTTAGAAAAGTCGGTGAATAAACTAAACAGCTCAATGAATCATTTATTTTCTGCTTGATATGGTTTGTACTGCTTTTAAGGAGATATATTGCTGTAATTGCATACTTTATAGGTTCTACAGTTACTGTCAGATTCAGCAACATCAAATCAAGCATTTATTCAGTTAATCAGATTTTTCTAGTTTTATGTTGTCTTTACAATTGCAATCTAAAATTCCCACATCTAGAATGTATCCTAGAAACCTGTGGGTAAATACACTGAAGTAATATTTATGGCAATGTGAATAACAAGTTTGTCCTTAAAACATCCTACCTTATTTGCATACACTTCTGTGCATTCTAATCTTCACTGTTCATGTCTTTCAGCGTGCTAGCGTGGTGAAGTGCTGGTGTTTGATGTTTTGCAACAAGTACTTTTTCTTATTTCAACAACGATAACCTTATGGTTAATATCTGGGATTTATTCTTAATTAATGTTTTGAAGTGACACATGAAAGTATTAGCTTTTGGTGTCTTATGTGCTTGTGGGTGTGGAAGGGAGAATGAGAGACAGCAAGAGGATTTGCGTTGCAGAGTTCGGTTTCACTTTCAGTTGTCTTCAGTCTTTGGTGCAGACCAAACACAGTGATTACACTTGTTGGTCTCCAGCCCTCAGGCGTCTCTTCATAACACGCCATACATATGATGTACTGCCAAGCTGGAACAGCTTTCTTTTTCTAATTTCTGTGGAAACTGTAGTAAGGCAGGAGAATAGATCTCCTTGATCAGGGAGCAATCAAAATCATCTTTACGGTGTTTAATATATAAAACGAAAAAAAATATATTTATGTGATTCCTCGTTTATTTGGAACCTATTTGATTTGACTCTCAACTTTCCAAGTCTTGACTTTGTACTTTTCTTAGAAATGTCTTACACAGGACTTGACTCGATTGGACAGAGCTGAGACTTTCTTGTGTCATGCAAAATAATGCCTTAGCCCCACCTCTGTCAATAGTTCTAAAGATGTTTGATTTGCTCACGATGACCTATTATCTTGCTGTTGTTAGCCACAGTTTTTGTGAAGATGCTCTATTAGAGGAATTCTACGTGTACAGCCAGTGGTTTGACACTGGGTGTATTCTGGTGAAACAATGTGGAACCTCTCTTTGTTGATTCTTCATCTGTTTAATGTCTCTTCGATTGCTTGCTTACAATATTGGTTTTGTAGTATGAGATCTAAGAAACTGCTGGGTATGAAGCACAGCACTTATTTAATGATGAGTTTGTTCTATGTTCTGCAAGGCTAAACAATGACATTGGGCAAATCTTCAAACACTAAATATCTGTAGTGAAGCCAAAAGCATTTGCAATAGATAAAATACCCCACAAGCAATGACAATTTTTCTTTTTTTTTTTTTTTTTATCCAGAACAGACAGCAGTGTTGAAGGGTGGAGGAAGGGAGACATATCCTTGATGAAGACGCTGCAAAAAGCGATGATATGTTCTATATTCTCCATCTCAACAATTGTTTAGTCATTCAGAGTGATGAATCCAGTTAACTTTTGTGCAATAACTGCTGCTTTAGCTTTCTCAATTTTTCAAACTTGACTAAGAACTCGACTAAGTACTTGCTATATAATGTGCTGCATAAACTTAAATTTTCACTTTTCAGCTTCCCCTCAAGAAATACCCTTACTGTTAAGTTAACAACTTAACTGCTTTAATTTTCTGTTTAAAGTAGTTTCAAACCATAAGCTAGTTACACTATTTTGATAACAGTCCAACACTCATGCTTTGCAGAAACTGTATTAGGTGCAGCATGAAAACGTTTTCCTCAGTGAAAACAGAAATCTGGTATTGAGTCAGCTACTTCATAATTATGATTACCCAAAAATGTGTTTTTTGTTTTTTTTTACTGATTTCTGTAAACAGATTGACATCCTTTGCATAAAATACACATTAAATTAACTTCAGGGGAAGAAGTTGCATTTATGTTGAGTAACTTAATTAAAAACATACAGCTCAACTCTAAGTCCTGATTATAATTTATGACTTAGTATATTGGAGAACTGCCAGCGGAGCGTTTGATTATGGCAGGTGCTATAATCCCATCAAGCTAATTTCTCTGTGTGCTATGGTTATTCTCTCAGTGTCACATGCATATCTTCTGTAGCTTTGTTGCACAAATGGTTTTACCACATATTTTCAAATTTCCAGCTCAAACACTTTGATCTACTATGCAGTCCTTTTTTCTCTCATTCACACACCCATAAGCGTGTCAGCAGCAATGCTGGAGTTTGGTGTATTGCCTTTTTGAGCTTCTGAGTAGAAGCTCAAAAATAGTGGGAGCATACTCCCACTGGAGTATGCTTGTAGATTACTGTAAAAAAATCTGATCTACTGTATGTTGAAACATGTTTGAACATAGTCAGTCTTGATGAATGTTAAAGCTTTTCTGGTGGTGTGCTCCACACAGATAACGCAAAAAGAATCTGATAATTTCAACAAGTTGTCTGTCCAAGCTGCCCATCTCTACTTTCCTTGCTTAAGGTCACCAAAGCTCTTCTTTATATGTGCAAATGTGCGTAGCATCCAGCTATATTACATTTTGGAACCAGCAGAGATGATTTGGAGCTAGTGTGTCTGTGTACGGTTGTGTGTTTCTCTCCCTTTTTTTTTCTTCAGCAGAGCAGTTCATGAAGCATGAAATTAAACTCTGAATGTATGTAAACGTGATACTTATTGACAACTGATTTGAAATTCATTTTAACTGCGGTCTTCATCACTTATTGACTTTGTAATAACAAATTTAAAACCAATTTTAATTTTGTGTTTTGAGTTAGAGAGAGAGAAATGGAAAGTGTGAAGGAGAGAAATAAATTTTCCATATGCACTCATTGTTCACAAGAATTACACCTGTTCCTTAAAGAAACACTCATTACTTTTGTGTATAAGGAAATGTTCTTGCTTAAAATTGTGTTCAAAAGCTGTGTGGTTGAAATTCACTGGAGAGTTTTGCAGTTTTTACACAGCTAATGAACAGCTATGGAACAATATTTATTGGTGTATTTGCAGAAGGCTGGAGAGATTTACAACGGTGCACTAGTCAAGGTTCTCTATCCTGACTGAGAGGAGGTTTGAAAGGAGCCACTGAAGTGCTCCTTTGCGTAACAAAGGTCATTACAATGAAATTGAACTGACCTGTTGTGCATGTGTGGATGGGGTGACTGCACACAGTTTAAATGAGTCACTACGTGCAACATAGCCAGATGTATTGCAGGTCATACTATTGATCTAATTCTGTTCTCTATGATCAAAAGAGCTTCTGAACCTTTTGAAATCAATGAGATAGTGGTTTGAGTATGCAGACATTTTGATCTTTGGTTAAAGTACTTCACTGAAAATTAGTGGTGGTAGATACTTAAAATTCTACTATCCATCCAAAACCACATAGCCTTAATGCTACTATAACTATAGTAGCAGCATGCTACTATGGTCACAGTAGTTATAGTTATGGACTAACAGAAAGTTAGTACCTGGGTTTGTAATCAAATTTGTGGTGCCTAAAAGCTGAATACTGCTTCCATGATTAATTATAAGGTAAATTTGTTAATATACAAAATCCAGCTAAACGTTCATGCTGCATTGTAAATAGGGTGGATTTTAAGCTAAAGTTATAGACATATTTATGCACAATGTAAGCATACAGCTTGCCCAGAATTAACATACCCACAGATTTAGTCTTAAAGTTTTCATTCAACCAAAAATATTGCTGTTTATTTGAAACCTGCATCTTACAAAAGATAATCGTGGATTGTACAAGGTTTTCACTTTTTCATAAAATTTAGACAAAATATTGCATGATGAAAACCATTTGAATCAGTAATCAGTGGAATAAATTGCACTGGCACTACATCAATCTTGACACTACACCTAAGACTGACACAGGGTGCATATGTTTAAAATTTAACCCAACTGCTATTCGTTCATTGCAACCATAACATTTTATGTGCACATGAAAATGTATAAAAGATAAAACATTTGGTAATTTGTTACTGTCCAAATGACCAAATTTACTAATGTCAATGTTTAATAGAGGATGCACATACAATCTAAAAGACCAGCAAGTCAGGATAGTCATCCTGGCAAAATTAGCTGCATTTTCAGTTTTTCTGTCCCACCAGTCTAAACCATGTATTTGTCTGCACAATTTAGACACATGAAGAAATTAGCTCAAACCAGTTTATTGTAATTTACTAATGCAGCAAATTTATATATATAGATTTTATATTCAGCTGAGTTTTAAAGGCTAACCAATGACTATTCATGCATTTTTAATTTTTTTTATTTTACAATTAACAGCGTATATATTAGTTTTTTTCTGCACAAGCTCACTGGTAAGGGGGGTGAAAACTTCTTGCATCTAAAATGACAGCCTGGCGCACCTTTTCAGCAAACACCTAGCTGAATTCCCTGAGTGGGTTCCACACACTTTTCTATTTGCATACTAGTTCCAAATAGCCAAATAGACTCTTGATTCTAGTGAGATGCAATAAAAAAGACATTGAAATGAGTGCAGCCAACAAATATTCAACCCACTGAAGTACATGAGGCAAGTGGTGGCTTGTTAAACCTCCCACCTTTTCAAATCCTTTCTCTCCCTTTAAACTGGTAGCTGCTCATAAATTTTAGTTGTAAAATGTGTCAACAGTACTTATACTGCAATGCTCTCTATAATAATATTCATCATGCCAAGGTTTCATTTTGTATGAAATGGAATTGTGTGTGGATGTTTGTTTGTGTGCCTGGTTTTGTTTGCTGAATGCTTAAAGTCCAACTGTAGGGTAAAACAGTATTGATTTTTTTTTCTAACATAAAGAAACAGAGCTGAAGTAGACTGGGGTACAGGGAAGTAATGAGTGAAAGAAGGAGAGGCAAGAAGAGCCACACCAGAGTGTTCTCTGCCTGTATTAATCCTCCAGATCACTGAGGTCTTCTGGTTTTAGCCTACTCTGTATCCTCGGAACCAGAACCGAACATGGAGAAGCAGAATTCAGTTTCTGTGCACCACAAATCTGGAACAAACTTCCTGAAAACTGAAAAAACAACTGAAACACTGAGTTCCTTTTGATCAAGGCTAAAAACTCTCTTGGTTAGAGGTGGTTTTGACACATGAAAAAAGGATGATATTGGCAACGGTGGCAGGAGTTCGCTCTATCGGTGGATTGTCGGTTTCCGTTCTGCCTGCTCTGTCGTTGTGTTGCTCTCTGCTGTCGGGTCCTTGAGCAAGACACTTCACCCGCCTTGCCTGCTGTTGGTCAGAGGGCCTAGTAGGCACCAGAGCATGGCAGCCTCCCCTCTGACAGACTTCCCCAGAGCGGCTGTGGCTACCATCCAGTAGCTTGAAACTATCAGTGTGTGATAGCAAGTTCATAGCAACTTTGGGTTGCTATGAACTTGATAAAGCTCTTAACAAGTACAGGCCATTTACTATTTTACATAAACATTGACACATTGAGATGGAACATATTTGATATGTCATGATGAGCTCAGTGATGGCATTTGACAAAGCGTAATGTCTGTTACTGGTTTCACAGTTGGTGACTGCATGATGTGCATTGTTGCTGAAATATGCTGTACAAATAAACTTGATTGCTTTTTAAAAGGAGACCAACTGACCTGCAAAAAAGAAAAAAAAATATATTAAAAAGTACCTGAGTTTACTTTTTCTTCTCTCTGATTTTATGATTTGCAGTTCTTAATCTCGTTGGCTGATGTAGCATGGAGTGCCTCAGGCCTACCTATGCGATTCTGACTCCAGAAGCCTGTGTTTGTGCCTGTTTGCAATTTCAAAGCTCTATTACTCATGTCAATCTGACTGGTTTACATCAAACCTACAAGGAATTTAGGCAACTCTTTACATTAACCTTGATCCCAGCAAGACTTGTGCACCTGTCAACAGTTATACACGTACTAAAATCTCACTGTTAAAAAACATTTTTATTTTTTTTTATTTTAATTTTGCCAGTAAAAATAAGTCTTTTTGACTTTTCAGTCACTCCTTCATACTGCCTCTTATGCACAAGAAATTACAATTTCCAACTCTTTTGTTTCCTTTGTAAATTAAGCCAATGTGTCCTGCTCAGTAAAGTGAAGGCATAGCAAAAGTCAACTGACATACACAAATTGTACCACCTATTTAAGCTACGGTACAAGCTTGTTTTTTTTTTAGGGATTTGCTATAGACCAACACAAAGTGAAATGTTTGACGTTTTATACAAAAAAAAATATATAAGAAGTGGGACATGCATTTGTTTTGAGTTTCCTTTATTCTGACATTAACAGTCTGGAAAGGGTTACAAAGCCATTGCTTAGGCTCTGGGATTTGAATGAACCACATTAAGAGCCAAATATTCACTAATGGAGAAAATGTAGAACAGTGATAAGTGATAAGCCAGGAGTGGCCTGCCAACCTATCAAGAGTACTCCAAGAGCCCATTGCCGATTCATCAGAGGTCACAAAAACCCCCATAACAACATCATATACACAGCAGACCTCACTTGCCACAGTTAAAACAAATCTTCACGATTCAACAAGTCATGTAGGGATCCGATTGAAATAATCTGGAGTGAGCAAGAAAGCACAGTGCAATTTGGTGGTTGTACTGTGAAGTTAGGTAAAGTTCAATTCGTAGGAACACTTGTGAAAGACTCTGTAACTGTGTTGATGAAACCGAAAAAACATTGCGTGCAACATATAAACATAATCAACTAGAAATACCAAGTTTTCCCAACTAGCAGAACACATGCTCATTTAATCTACTTACAGTTAATACTGTTCAGTTTAAGTGTAATGTCATGCCACTTTGGTTCCATTTTTACAAACTGTCTGGAATTAATTAAAATGTATAGTCTATACCTCATAGTAAAAAGTATGAACCTCCAGAAACCCTATCTCTCTGCAAGCTTCTCCTACTTTAGCGTTTAAAGATTTTAGTTCCAATAATAAAAACTATATAACCTGCAAACAAGATACTTCATGACATGGTCATAAATCAAAGACGGTCAAAGTAGAAACTGCTCTTCACCCTGAGGTTACACACAAATGATTAAGTTTATGTTTTTGCTATTATTTCAAATGGCTTTCCCTGGAGACACAATTCTTTCCTTGTTGTAATTTGTGGCTTCCCCTGAATCTCTACATCTCCTTTTCCTTCTTGGAGGAGGTATACTTATTTCACTGCACCAGCTGACCCAAAACTGAATCAGTATTATCTGTGGACTCTGCTGATGCAATATGTGAGGGATAATTCCATGTCTGAGCCCATTTTGATCGCACTACCCTAAAGTTTATTCAATAAGTCATCACCACATAGAGCTATTACCCTGAAACTGGAGTCATGTTTGCTAAAGAATTGCAAATGTATACCGTTCAGCGTGAACATCTCAGAAATAGTGCTGTTGATTTGATTTGTACATCCTAAAGGCTTTAGTTTAGGCAACATAATCTTGTTCATGAATGGAGATATGAATAAATCTGATGAAAGCTAAGCTCAGAAATTATTTAATTATTTTAAGCTGTTTCTCTAAAGTAACAAACTGGACCTTTATGTACAGTCATTGTAAAAATAAAATTACAATTGCAAGGTTTTGATGTGCACATTTTCTGGTCTGCATGTATACATGCAGCCATAAATGTATACATGCATGCATATACACATGCCATCAGAATAATCAGATTAAAGCTGAGTAGAAAGACTTGTTAACTCATACAAATAAGGCATGAACTTAGAACTAAAGGCTTGTCATAAAGCTGCAATAAATAGGCAACACTTTAAATGGGTAAGGTTAACTATATGAGCTAGAAGTAGCGAGTGAGTGAGAGACAGACTACAGTATGTCATTGTACTACCACAATGTGTTTAACCAGCTTCCTACGCAGAAGATTATTAGCTTTTACTATGCAGACTGAACTCACAGCCCTTTGCTATTCCTTAGCTCATCATCTAGCTAATTATTCTCACTACAGGGAATGTTACAAAGGAGAACATCCTTTTATCTCCTGTGGACTTTCTGTTCTTTCATTGCGTGCGCATGTGTGTGTTCTGTGCTGGTCTCACTGCTAGACTCAGTGTCTGCTGCTTTACTTTTCAGTTAGTTCTTTCATGGTAATAGACCAGTTAGGCAGGTAACCATGGTTATGTAAATGTTGACCAACTGGGTCATTCACTTGAAAGGTTCATATGGCCCCGTCCGCATATGTGGAGAATAAGCCAGCAGATGCCCAGGCATATTATTATTTATTCCTTTTTGTTCCTTTTTACATGACCTACAAACTTTTCATTATGTGTCACTCCCATGTCCTAAAGTTTTGTGTGTTTTTCCAACATGCTACTGTGCAGGATCCACTTTTAAATGAAATCTGCCACATAATCAGCACTTTTTTGTGTGTGTAATTTCAACCCATCTGTCTCTGCAACCTGGCAACTCACAATCCGATTCAAGAGGCATCTGCACTGCTTCTTGATCAGGCAAGATGGCAGCTGAATGATAAATGGATTAGTTACTATTAAGCTACTGTGGCTTAGTTTACAAAAACAGTACATACACTTGAATACAAACTACACATAATACTTATTAAATTGATGTGACAGATAATTGCAGTTTAGCTCTACAGGCACTGTCTTGTACTTTAAACATTTGTCACGTTCAAACAGCTTAATGCACTGCAAACAGCTCATTATTAAAGAAAGACACATGAAAGACTGCTGTAAGTGTGTGGACTAACTTTGAACATTGAAATGTACAGCTCCTGTCAAATCTGTAGACACTGCATGTCTGCTGGTATTTTATAAAACTGTAATAATGAAAAGCAAATACAAAAACCTTAAAATAATATGATAAAAGAGTAAATATTAAACAAATTGTTTGTCCTATGAAAAGAAATGCCACACCATAAAAAATAATGCATTTGTACTGTCAGACTAGAAAACTGGCATTCAACTTTGGAGTAAAAATAGGTGTTTTATGGAGCTTCTAACAAAACAAATACCAGCACAGTCGATAACGGCATACAAAATGACTTTGAAAGATTTTTGAAATTATGTTACCTTTGGGAAACTTAAAGAAAGAAATGTGTCTTTTTAATGGGATTCTCTTGTGTACACATGCTTCTGTTTAGCCTTGGCGGCATAGCTGTTTGCCTTTTTTTATAGGACAGAGTTTCACTACTCCATTCAGAGAGTAGTGAAACTATCAACAGTACTCTACTGTTGAGAGAGAAAAAAATATCATTTTAAATTAAAGTAACTAAAGAAGTTGGTTAAGAAAAATATTATAATAAAGGAAGAAAATGCAGATGGGAAGTGAAAGGATGGCTAGCATATTCCCAAAGTGATTTTAAATGGGTTCTTGTGTTTATTTATCAAAGCTGTACACTACCCAGGTACTAGGATCTTTCTGTTATGTGTATTATAAATTTATGCAAATACACATTGTTTTCTTGTTTTAGATTAGTTAGATTAAAAAGTCTATGTCATTAAAAGAAGAGTTTTGGTTGTTTTTAATTAAAACTGTGTTACTTTCTTCAAAATCTGAAGTTAACATTAACTAAGATGACTACATCTTAAGGTAATTTGTCAAAGTCCATATGATTGTGGTATGGCTTTGTAAGCTTCTTAACATTTTAGTTAAACAGAGGCACAGCTCTGGATGTATTTTAAAGCCTCACCTTAACTATACCGCTTTCTCATTTGACCTAATGGGAGAAATCAAAACAAATCAGCCATGAAATCAAGAACATACTCAATCACTGTTAAAAGCCTGATTAATCCCACGGGTGTAATTTCCACATTGTTTGAAATTGCCACATTTCAAACAATTATACACAAGTATGAACACCCCAACTAAAATTTTAAGGTCCACAAAAAACTTGTAAACATTAAGACTATGGAATAAATCATAAATTGAAACTCCTTGATGTGTTTTTTTTATTATAAGCCATTTGAAACTTTTTTTTCACTTTGTGACTTTGTGGTAATAAAATCACCATTCAGAAGATGTGCTAAATGTGTGAGAAAAATCCATAGTAACAAATAAGACCAGACCTATGCCAAAACATGAAATTTCACTTTAAACATTCAAGCTTTACATCCTTGACAGGAAAATTTGTTCTTGATTTCATCAAAGAATGTGTTTAAGCTAGTTGCTATAAAAATTAAAATAAAAAAGTTAGTTGTGCAGCATGATAGACAAATGCTTATCATCGTTGTTATAACATTACAAATCAAAACTTGTGGAACTGTGGTAACTTTGTTAAATTCAAGATGCCTCTCTAACTACTACAAGACTATGAAGACCATATTTGTCTTGAAGTAAAGGAGTTGCAGCATTCTGCTGTCTTGGTGTTTTACATTAAGACACAATTAAGACATCAATGGAGTGAAACGATCACATTCAATTTTGTGTGTGTCAAAGCAAGGTCTAATTGGCTTCTAAACATGTAGGTTAAATTTTAATCATGGCCTTATTTGGTAGACTGTTGTTGTAAATTTGTAAATGTCAGTGCCCCATCCTGTCAGTGGGTAGTGTGCCAAGGTATAAAATGCAGTGTAGTCTGTTTCAGCTGTTACAATTGGTACTTTTTATGATAAAGCCCCGTTTTACACCACCACTGAACTTCTTCCCGAGTGGATTGGTTGACAAGAGCAAACACTCACTGATGAGGTGTGATCACAGCAGCATATCTCTAGACAGCTTTTCTTCTTTCTTTTGTTGTCTGTAAAACCTGTGATGACTTGGCTTACTTCCTATGTTACTTTTTAAACTTGTAAAATACAAACAGAAATCAGATCCTTATGAGATTAAATCAGTATGTTCAATTCAATGCACTTCTTTTTTTTTGTTTGTTGTTTTTATAAAGAATCAGGTGTTGTCCATTTGAAGTCACAATGTATACACATATTACCTTTTTATTATTTTTATCAGAAACCAATGTCTGTTAAGGTCATGATTCCATCTGAAATCCATCTAGGTCTTGAGATATTTAAAACCAAAATTTATTTGATGTCTTGAGGCATTTTAAATTGTATTCAGCATTAATATGCACACAGTCAAGGGTTAAAACAAACCTAAATTAGATATTTTACTTCCTAGCTGAAGGATGCTGAGACATTTCTAAAAGGGATATTTTTAATGGAATCTAAATGTCTAACCACCAAGAAAATAAAACATACAGCAAATTATTGGGCATCCAACTATTGCTGGGAAAGTAAATATCATCCTTGTAGGTTCTTTTCATTTTTTTGTGAAATAGTTTTAAATAAATTAAATTAGTTCTGTATAAAATATAATATTTAACATTTATTTCAGCTTTGTGAACATCCAGTATGCTGACCCTGTGAAGCCAGCCCTGCGTTTGCTCCTCTTCTCTCGTTTTCTGCTCCCACCAACTCTGTGAGCATGTTCTAACACGATGCATAAATTCAGAACCAATTTTACACCACATTGACTGAGCTCCACTTTCCAAACAGCCGTACTGGAGCACTTGAATCCTACTCAACTCTCATCCAGTATAAGTGCACCAGACCAAGAGACTGGCTCTAGCTTCCAGTACAGACTTTCTACTCAGACTTAATAAAACTTTTAATCATGCCCAAAATCTTTATGATGCAGGCAATTTTTCATAAGCCATTGCACATCATTTATGGAGTGAAAGAGAGAAATTTTTCATCTGGCATTTGTTATCAACATACACAGAGAGGAAAATAAGTATTTGATACAGCACAGTTTTGTTTTGTTTTGTTTTTTTCCCCAAGTTCGCCGACTAGCAAATAAGCCAGGTTTATTTGTAAGGAATATTTCAGCAGCAAGGCAGTTCTAATGCTTTACATAATAAAAACACAACCCAATAATCAATTATGAATCAAGCATCTAACATTAAATTGGTGAAATGCCATCATGAATAATAATAATAATAATAATAATAATAATAATAATAATAATAATAATAATAATAATAATCAGATATACATCAAAATACTCCCTATTGCAGTTATTATTAATAATCAGAGGCAACTGTAAGTAAGTATGGGTTTTTTTTGTCCTGCTTAAAAAAAAAGGTGTTTCAGGATTTTTGCAATTTTCTAGAAGTTTAATCGAGATTAGTGGAGCCGAAAAATAAATGTTGCTTCTCACTCTGTTAATGCAGAGTGGACAAGAACCAGAAGATCTGAGTGGTCTGCAAAGTTGTTGATACAACAAAAGGCCTTCAGTATATTTTTGTGCTAAACCTTTTAGTGATTTGTAAACCAACATAAGTATTCTTTTGCTTGGATCTTTGAGAAGCTGATTGTGAGCATGTCAGGACCTTATCTTACTCTTTATACCCCAACCTTTCTTTCTTACTTTCTTAAACAAATGATTCATTCTCTACATAAACATAGAAATGGTCACTGTCTGCCTCAGACTCTGGCTGCGAGTTTCCCCACTTCATCTTCCAGCTCAATAGTCCCAATTGCCTACTGCATATTCATTCTTTGCATCATTCTTTCACATACAAAACAAAACCACTAAACTACATACAAATTTGTATGTAATTTTCCAAACTTTCTGTCAATACTGAGAGCTCATTGTTTTTCCCCCTGCACTTGCTTCTCCATTCCCACTTCTCATTGATATTCTTTTTGTCATTGCTTGCTTGCACAACTTTACTCTGTTTCTCAGGAACAAATGCAAAAGATACTTTTTGGCTGAATATGTAGAAATTTCCAATAGCAAAGGCCTCTCATTTTGCATTTTATTTTTGTTTTATTAGGTTTGTAAGCTCATTCCTTTTCACATTCCCAGAATAGCCAGTTTCACCATTTTTCTGATATTCTAAAAAAAAAGACGGTTTAATTATTTTAGCTTAACTCTGCTTTTACAGGGTCTGTTTAAACAATTTAAAAATTAATGTGTTGTTTATAATCTGCACTTTAGGCACAAGTTGAAAACATATTTTTCCCTTTTGTGCTGACAAACACATGCACACCTAAATGAATATCTAGAGACGATCCAGAGACATTTCTATAGTATACACTGTTTGCTAGTGGGATAGCTATGGATGGAGAAGGCACATTTACACAATTCTTGCAAAATTACTTACTTGGATGCTTTCTCACACACATTCTGCAGAAAGTTGGTGACTCCTGAACTTCATTCATCCCCTGACCTCACTCTGTAATTTTTTGTGGCCTACCATTTCCTCACTGAAATTATGACATTCCAGTAAGCTCCATTTTGCTATAACAACACTGACATTTGACTGTAGCACATTACTTTTACTTATTGCACATGTGGCATTCTATCACAGTACAAAGCTGGAATTCTCTGGACTCCTGGGGGCAACTCTTTCTCTTTCAATAATGTCCATAGAGGCACTCTGCATACCTAGGTCATTGATTTTATTTTATACGTGTCTTCGGAAATGTTTAGAAAACATCCATTAATTTTTTTGGATGGATGAGCCAAAACCTTTGGCAATCTAGTTGAATTCTTTGTGTTTTGCAACTTTTATTTATTTATTTTACTTCTGCTATTATTATAGTCAGTATTAGGTATATAATTACTATCGTTATACTTTTGTTTTATGTGTTAATTTTGTTTCCTTGGTTCCACCTCCTTTTTCATCTGTCTCTTTGCAGTTTGCCATCATCTGTCTAGTCTGCTGACTCGACGAGGAATGGCCAGACAAACCAATATCTTAATAAATTATACTGTGCAGCGGAGTCTGTGTCTCATTTCTCTCCTTTGTGGAGCTAATTTACCTATATTTCCAATTTGGCTGACAGAGATTATCAATAACATACAGTCTATTTGTAAGTTACAACACTTTTAAAAAATGTATAAGTGCATACAGATATTTTCAAACCTTTATTTCTGTTAATTATGAGAATTTTTTTTTTGTTTGCAGGTAGTAAAAGCAACATTTAGGAGTCAGCTATTTCATTAAACTAATAAAAGGCAATAAAACTCTTTGTAATACCTGCTTTAAAGAAGGTTATTTGCAAAAGGTACCTTCAATAAGACAAACAAGCCTCATTGGGATACATGATTTACTGAATGTGATTACATATGATGCTGTTGAATTTTTAAGGGCAACTGGAGCATATATAATAGAGAATTAATTATCTCATTTGAGGGTCTGTTTTTTTTTCCACACCAGAAATAAATACATTATACCTACACTTTATTTATATTTAATTTCAATAATCTTTAGAATGGCTTTGAACTGCTTTAGAGAATTTAATTATCTTTCAGAGACTTTAAGAGCTTACAAATCCTAAGAATGGCAATTACCACTTTGAGGCAGCCCCTTGAGAGAATCCGTTAAAAAAGACTGCGTGTTTTGATGCTTTGCTGGCATATTGGTATAAACAAAGTTTCTCACATCTTCTGTCTTGCTGTCACCTCATCACGGATGTGCTCTCAGGCACATGAACATCCTCCACAGATGTGACACAATGTGATTAGAAAATTGAGCTCCAGAGACAAAAGGCCCCCCAATCAAACTAGGAGGGACTTGAAAAGAGTCAAAAATCAAAACTCTTAACAATTTTGTCACTGTAATTATGCAGTGTTGGTTCTTTCTCTACATGACACCTGAATGAGGAAGCTTAGGATGATTTCTCATGGCCACACACGTTGAGTCTAATTAATAAGGTTCTTTTCCCCTGTTTTTCTCTCAACTTTTCTTCGGCAGTGACTGGAGGTGTGTATGGTCCCCAAGAGGAATCAAGTTCAGAGCCTGAAGATGACAATCAAATGAAGTTTTACACAGAGCAGAACAGAGGACGAAGGCGCAGTAAAGGTAAGGAAAGAAAATACAGATGTTTTTCTCTGAACCTTGTGATGAATGTCATATGTTAAACTCCTCACTGTGCACAGTAAGGGGCTTGTCTGTACTCGCTGAGAATGCAATAAAAGTAAAATATTGGAGAATAAAAAAACAGTAAAGTGTGCTTAAAAACAAATGAATTCTAATGTTAAAGTGGCTTGATATGAAAGGGAATAATAATATATATGGCATTCAGAAAAGAGAAATGAGCCAAGACATTTTTGGAATTGTCAGCATAGCTTGAAATGGGAAGGAGTTCTGCACACTCCCTGCAGTGTGTAAAGTGCTATTTTATAGCACAGCCAATGACACTCAAAGGAGATATATGAGCTGATGTAAATGGAGTTTCTGTGATAATGAAACTTAAGTCAAATGACTTGGACTGTAAGCGTGTTTTTAACTTCCATGACATGTAATACTGAGGATTGTATTCTACAAGTATTGGACTGTATTGGAAGACCTAGAGGAAATGTAACTCATAAGAGTGTGTGTCCTCCTGAATATCAACATATAAAAAAGGGAAGAAGAAAAACTGTTTTTACTCTTCATCTCCTTGATTACAGTTTGCCTGAAACCTTATATTTTCATGATTATGTTTGCCAATGTTTTTTCTTTAAGAAAAAATTAAACTATTCTTATGCCACTGTTGTCAAATAAACAATTTGTAAATGGTAAATAGAGGTCAATGTTAAAATTGGTATTTGACTAGATAAAAACAAAAAATATATGTATTTTTTAAAGTAGTCACTTCAGAAACAATATGGAGATTGAATTGAAGCATAGAGCTGTTTAAGCTGAGGTCTACAGTCGTAAAGAAACTCGCAAAGCAAAATCTTAACTAGATTGGCTATACATGGTTATAGATCATCATGGATCTGTGACCATGGATCTTGGATTAATTTATTTATTTTTATGTTTCTTTGCACATTGGTTGGAGTGGGACTGTAACATTTTCTACTTAACCTGGCTCATTTTATTAATTACTTATTGAAAGTAATAAGGTTAGCTTTTCCTGCTTTTTGTGATTAAAGTTACACTACTTCATTTCTTCATTACAATTTCAGCTTCTATAAGTTATCCACAGATAATTTATTTTTGTGTTTTATTTATTTGTAATTGAGCCAGTCAGCCATTACAAACACATCTTCCAAAAGACTTAATAATAAGTTGATAAAAGTGTGGGCTATTCTCATTGACATTCTGAACACCTTTGAAAATCTAAACACCATGACTGGGAAGCTGTGCAGACAGAGGCGTTTAGCATATAGGAGGGCCCGTGGCACAGAATTTAAACAAGTACAATGCTCGTCCTTGTGCTATAGTGTTGATGCAGTCGTACCAAGGACAAACATATTAAGCCAAAGTGTGTGAATGCAGCTAATTAGCTGTGGCAAATGCTACATATATTTCCTTTACAAGCACATCTTCCCTTGTTTAACTTGAAAAATGTATAGAAACATAGTAATATTGTTTATTAAATTCTGTGAAAAATAAGTAGGATCAGCTATGCACGATTAAATATTAATTTCTGATGTGACATGAGGGAGCTGATCAGATTGTGATCATACCCATTAATACTTTTCTTGCTATTCTTTCTCTTCATTTACAAGTTTTTAATTGAACATCTTCTTCAAAAAGATGTCTGCTTGTGTTTTTATTTACAGCTGTGTAAAGAGGTTTGAGCCACATGTTGAAACCTTGAGTTTAGCAAAATTTGGCACCACCGAAATACGAAGAAGCAGTTTGTAAAGAGGACCTATTCATGTTGAAATGGGAGAATTTTATTACTGCAAGTTTTCAGTGGTAATTGAAGACTTAGACTGATTAAACTGGTTTTTAATCAGTTGCTGATTAAACATAGATTCTGGATAATGTATAAACTTGATGTATAAACGTGATTTCTAAGTTCCATCAATGTTTCCTGCTGCATCACTCACTACTGTCAAAAATGACAACCAGGCAATCATTTTTCATCAATACAATGGTGATGGTTGGTGAAAAACTATTCCCTAACTATAGAGGATTTAACCGTTTGCAACTCAAATATACTCTAATCCTTTTACAATCCAACTAAACTAAAATCATATTTGCTCCTCTGCTATAATGTTTAATAACCCTAGCTGATGCTTAATTTTCGTCCCTTTTATGATGTCATCCAAGTAATGCAAAAATGAATTGCCATTTTTTTTTTACCTTTGGTATGCTTCAACAAGATTGTAAGCTGTATAACAATATTGCGTTAAAAATCCAGGTTTTATTACCTGGCTGTGTTTATTATTTGTGTATTAATATTTATTACTATTTATCATTTCACATTTTTTATTGAAAAACAAACAACACTAAATTGACCTAACACACAAAGTAAAATAAATGACTATATTCATTATTTGATTAGCTTTCATATTCAACAGATAAAAGACATTATAGAAAATACTCCATTGTGGGAATTAAGCGTTCATTAAATAATGATAAATGTATTTTAAATCAAACAGCTTTTTCCTTGTCAACCCTTAGTATGTTAGTTTTTGCATTCCTGAATGGTGTACTGTGAGTGTTTGAGAGAATAAACGTGTTTGGTTTTTGCCCATGTTGGAAGTGTTTGCCACCGTGAGCATACATTCTTTACTCCACTCAGTAAGCTTTTACGGTAATTGAGGGACCTCTTCAGAACCTTACTGACAGCGCCCCGACCCCGAAGGATTAACTGCACTTCCTCTTCTGATGGAGGCAGCTGTTGTTTCTGTAATCTTAAATTTGTCTCCATAGTTTTAACCTTGTGCTGCACTTTACTACCTTTGGACTTCTGTCAAGGTTTCCATCATTGTAAATTTAATTGGTCATTTATATTATATATATATTTTTTTTTTCATAGATGTCTTTGATGTATCACTAATTCAATGAATTTTAATTTGTTTTTTTTGTTGTTTTTTTTTCTAATGGACAGTCTTGCACGCCTAATTTAACCATTGTTAGTTTGAACATAATTTCATAAGCTATCAACATTTCAGATTTTGAACTATTCTTTTAGAGTAATACAAACTCAACATTTATCATTAAGATGCAATAATACAGACTTCCTAGCCACCACAGGGAGATTCCAGTAAACCTAATTTTTAAACCGTCACGTTTTGTCCCATGATAGATATTAGCAGGCAGAGGTTAAGCGGCTAATTTCATTCCCTATCCTCCAGCTTGGAAATACGACGCCTGACAGAGCCAAAGTGCCACAGTAACTACCAATCTATAACCCTGTCACTGGCATAAAATAATTTATCACACTTAGAAATAATTCTAGACTATTGTTCAGAAGCTGTGGCGTCCTCAGCAATGCACCACATATGTACGTCATAATATGAGTCATAGCTAGTATTGCAAGACAGACTTGAAATTAATTTTCTTTTCAGTTGAAAAGAGCTCGGAAGCTCTACCTTTAATGATCAAAAGGGCAGATGTAGATTTGTGTAATGTTCTATTCACCTGTTAAAAATGCAGAATTAATTTTTTTTTCATCTTTAAAACAAAGCACTAAACCCATATTTTCCTTAATTTTTATTTCTGTTTTTTTCTCTATCTGTACCTTTAGGCCACTCACAAAGTCCCCTGAATAAGGTCACCCTGACACTGATTACCATCAGCACGTGTGTCATCGCCATTGTCTATGCTACACAGGACTCCTGCCCTCTTACCGTCAAGGTTACTCTTCATGTGCCAGAGCATTTTGTTGCAGATGGTAAGTACAAGTCACACAGTAAAGCTTAGCTGACTAGTGAAAAGATGTAGAAACCAAGTCATTGTGCATTTTTAGGTATTTATGAAAAAAAATTGTAATGGGTGTAAGACTACATTCAGTTCTAGAGACAGGATACATATTAGAAATTAGATTAAGATGTTTTTAAACTTGCAAATAAAATAAAGGTTTCGCAAATCACAAACAGTATTCTAAAGGCTCAAGCTTGAATATTTGTAGTTTTCATTGTTTCTGTTTCTACTTTTCTTTCTATGGTTGTCCTTTTGCCAAAAGAGCATTGGAAATCTTCTCTTAAAAATGTCCTTCAAGTTCTGCAATTTATGTCAGAAGAGTTTGCTTCAGGTTTGACCAGTCAAAGCAATTTTTGATGATCAAAGACAGTTGAGATTCTTTTAAGCAAAACTTTGAAAGAACCATTTCACTGAGAGCAAAATTGTAAACAGTGATGCAGTTAGTTTTGAGTGTGTTATTAGTCAGTCATAGTATTCTCAGTGATTACAGTGGTTAGGCAGCTCTCAAAAGATAAAACTATGTGAAAGACATATTGGTTTGAAAAATATTTATTTTTATTTTTATTTACATTTTCTTAAAAAATAGCATGATTGATATTATTTATACTCTTCTCAATAGTAGCACTCAAACCCTTTTTACATTTTAATTAAGTTTTTTGCATGTTTCTGGTATTATCACTATGTTTAGTGATTAGTTAGAAAGTTTGAAAGGTCTTCTTGTCATAATTCTAAATTTCATCCACAAATTCTCTGTCAGATTCATATCTGCACTTTGGCTGGGTCATTCTAAAACAGTAACATTATTTCTAGTAGGAACATTCCTGTATGTAAATTTAAAAGATTACTTTAAACTGACACTTCTCTGTTTTTTTTTGTTTTGTTTTTTTTTTTAGAGTACTTGCATTAAAATCTCGACACCCTCAATTGTGAAACATTATGACAAACTACAGAAAGATGAAATGAATCAAAAATAACAATAAGGGACAAGTGATAAACACAAACTGAACCACTTTATCACAACATTCAAAAGCTTTTCACCACCGTCAATGAAGAACAATAGATTTTCAACTATTCAAGAGAAATAAAAGCCTTTACTAAAAAAAAAAAAAAAAACTGCAAACATTGGAGAAAAAAAAACTAGTGTGCGAAAAGCAATGGAAAAAAGGAAAATTATTAATTGCCTCAACCAATAACAGATATTTGCAATCATTCAACTGATGTGCTTGAAATATAGTAGACTTTTTCTAATTATTTTTGATGAACTCAGACTAGTCATGTGGCAGACTGCCTTACATGTGAATTAAGTCTGTAGACTGGCATACTGTATAAGCTATGCTTTTGCTAGAAATCAACTTTTGTTTTAAAGCAAATGTAAACCTGCCTGTAAATACATCATGTGTTAATGCAGCTCACAATCTTTCAAATTGGATGGCTCCGTTAGCATCTGTGGACATGAAATCAAAACAGTGGATTAGATTAGTCAAAGGCTTTGATTTTAAAATAAATTTAGTGTTTTACTTTAGAAAGGTGTCACAGTATAACATTACATGAGAGAATTTTATAGAATATGGGCTTGGAATTAAAGGTGCAGGTTGTAACTTTTATATTTAAAAAAAAATAAAAAAATTTTCTTTATATGTGTAGTCAGTCTCATGCACTCGCTGACAAACAGACTAATTGTGGAGAAACGACTCCCCATTACAGAAAAACCGGAGATGTGCTACATGAGAGTGGAGGAGGAGAAAAATGTCTCCCAAAGCTTAGTTAGGAAACTGATTTACTTATTTGCAGTGTGTCATTATGTTACTGCAGTTATTAGTGCGGGTGCTGCTAAATATGTTTGTAAATCTCTTTTGTTTTCATCTCATAATCTCAGCTATTAACTCTTTTTGATAAATATCAGAGTTCCAACATAGAATATATATTAAAAATAATTATTCCAAATTATTTATGCTTCAATCTTGCCTCAGACACATCATTCCATTGTTGTTGGAGGTGATGCATCCAAGATAAAAAAAGAAAAAAAGAAAAGACATACGCACTTCCGAAGCATTGCATTCACAATAAATTCACTCTTAAAAAAATATTTATTTCACAGACTAACTCTCCAGTTTTTCTTTGCTCTAATGAAGGATAGGAGGAAGACTAAGAATAGAAAATGTGCACTGTGAAATAAACAATCCTCCTACTGCTTAAGTGTTTTCTTTTTACATCCAAGAGAAAAGAAGCAATAATGTTACAATTGCACTGTGTGGGTGGAAACTTTAAGTTTATCTGTTCTCTCAGTGGAGATTTTAGCTAAACTGCCTTCTTGCAGGAATGGGTATCAGCGTGGTCGCCTGTACTCAGTCTGACCCAGCAGATTACTTTAACAGTCTATTCTGGAGAGTATATAGCTTACTCCTGCTTCTGTGGGGTACTTTATTTTTTTAAAAGCAGCAGCAATATCCCTAATTTCTTGGAAAGTATAAAACCTCAATGCACTTCACAATATTTCGACTGAAAATTGACATACATGTGATATCTATCCATGATATGTATGTCTACTTATGCTTAAAGCTGAAGTGTGTAACCTATTTATTTATTTATTTATTTGTTTATTTATTTATTTATTTATATATATGCATATATATATAGAGTCATAATAAAAATTTAGCTCCTCTGCCTTCCCCCAGCGCCCCCAGTGCTAACTACCAATCAGTCAAGAGGCGGGTTTTAGCGCCATTGATCGCAATCTTGTGTTGTGCAGTGCATCCTGCCTCTCAGTCCACCTATTCCTCTGTGCTAAGCTGCAGCTAGCAGAGTATGTGATGAATACTCATGGCCACCGATGACGGCAGATAAATGGTATTTCTGATGAACAGAAACAGAAATGAATACTTAGTTTTAAAAGTTTTTTTTCAAAATAAAATCAGAAAAATTATACATTCAACTTTTCGCAAAAATAAAGTCCAGTCCATCAGTTAAAAGGGAAAAGAGAATGAAACATCTGAAAGTCTACAGAGTCATTCTTCCATATAAACTAACAGGTCAGATAAGGAGCACAGTAAGCTGAGACGGAGACAATGGGCATATGGTAACTTTGGAGGAGTTCAGCTGACAGAACAACTAAAGGTCAGGCGTTCCACAAATTGGGCCTCAATAGAACAATAGTGAGAAGAAACTCAATGTTGGAGGAAAGTTGTTGGCAGTCTGGTCTAAAATTGACCACAAGCCAGACATGTGGAAGAAGGTGTTCTAATCAGATGTGAATGTTCAATAGCAAACTGTTACATGTGGGGAAAATTAATGCTGCACAATCACCCTGAACACACCTTTGATAGAGGTGTGTTCAGGGTGATTCCAATCCTGGAAAGAACAGTGTGAAGGACTACAGACTAGAATTAAGATTTGCTTTTCAGCACAAAAACAAGTCTAAACAAAAAGCTAGAGATGTAGTAGAACCTTTAGATCACACTGCACCAGTGTGTACTAATGGCCAAGTTGCGCCAAAGTTGTACAATAAAAAAACAAAAAAACTATATTACGATCCCTACTTTGTGAAGAGGAATCATCTTAAAGTCATTTAAATTGCAATAAACACCACTGATGTCAAGTCTGTCTGGTTTGGTTACCAGTACCAGGTCACTGACAGCTGATTTTTTGTTTTTGTCCTGTGGGTTGTAGGTTGAGGCATCTGTTGGTCTGGTCCAGTGCATTCCATGAACGTTACATCAGATTTTGATCTAGGAAATTTGGAGACTTAGTCAGCGTTTTTATCTCTTTGCTCTACAAGCTGTTTCACAGCAGTTTATGCAGAGCAGAGTACATTGTCCTCTTGGAAGCGGCCACTGCTTTCGAGGAGTGTTATTGCAAAGTAAAGGGTGTGCTTTGTCTTCAGGAGAGAATTAACACAATCAAAGGTGACATTCATCAATCCAAAATACTCAGACCAGAGGTTCCCTTGTTGAAGGTTGTTTGTTTTAAACTGGAGTCCACGTTTTATTTACCCTACCTGCCAGTGGTTTTAATTTTCTGGTTATTGATACTCTCAATACAGCTGCTTAAGACTTTAACTAGAGGGCTAAAGCACAATCCCCTCACAGCTCCCTGTGGAACTGAAACTCATTGGCATCAATTAGGAATAGTCTTGTTCAGTGATCAGAGAATAACGATTGGTCTGAAAGCTGTAAGAAAGAAGGTAAGAATAGCATTCACTGATTGACTTGTGAAACCCTTTTATCCTATGTGCTGCAATTACCAAGGAAATCCCATCGATACACACATTATGGGTCTTAATTTTCTCATTGAAATTCAGTCCAGTCAGGATGGAAAATAAAATTACAGTGAAAACAAAAGAATTAGCTTCTTCCCCAATTGATTTTACAGTGAAATGTCGAAAGAAGCTTTTAAAACATACCAATCAGTCTTCTTTTTGGCTATTTTAGTTTGTTTTTTTTCAGAATATGTTTTTTTTTTTTTTTTTTGCATATGTGAAATTAAATGAATCTATTATTTGTTGTATTCCAGGAAGCAGTTTTGTGGTGAGCATGGGCAGCTTCCTGGATGTCTCCAACTGGCTAAATCCAGCTAAGCTAACGCTTTACTATCAGACCAATTCATCAACACAGTGGGTCCATGACTACTGTGGCCAAAGGACGACTGAGCCCTGTGAACAGATTTGTGACCAGGAGACAGGTTGGTTCACACAACACAACACATTCTCATTCAATATAAACACAGGCCCTTTCTCCTCCACAGAGTAGTGAGTGATTCTTGTAGCATGTTACTTATGAGCCGGTATGAGTTTCTAACTGTATAAAAACTTTAACAGTCTCTATTTTGAGCAAAATTAATTACATCTACACCATTTTATTATTGGTATTTTCATTTTGATGCATGTCAAAAAAACACTAATCTCAGTAGTCATCTGCAAGTGACATACTTATCTTTGCACAATTTAATTCAGCTGATTTATAAAGCACAATTTCACAACAAATGTAATTTTGATGCACTTTACAAAAAGCCATTTCAATTTAATCCCACATACATTACGTCCTAGTTGTTAATCAGTGCATCAAGTTCAGTTCATTCAATACACATTAGTTTCAAAATTGTTCTATCTAAGGAAACCCAGCTGATTGTATAGAGTCATTGACTGTAGCATTCACTCCTGGGAATGAGAATGAGCATGTTGAAGAAAAACCCCTTTTTAACAGGAGGAGACCTCTGGTAGAACCTGGTATGACCATGGAATAACCACATTTGTTTTGCTAGCAAACAGAACAAACACAAAATTGAAACAAAAGAACTGATGGAGAAATACTTTATATGTTAATAGCAGGAGAAGGGAAATGTTTTGTTGTTGACAGCATTTTTCTCAGCTGATGTCCCCCTCCAAGAAGGTGTGACAGGCAAACAGCACACAGACTAGGCATAGCTTATATATATATAAGAGGGAAAAAAAACAGGAGAAGCTGTAAGTTAACATGTTAAATAACAATAAATAATACAAATTGAAGAGTAGTAAAAGAAGAAAGTAGCAGAGTGAAAAAGGCAGTCAATTTGTCCTTTAGCAGCCTAGGACTATTGCAGAATCTACTACCTTATATATGTAAAACATTTTGAATGATGTCCCATTGGTAGCATTTCATAATTGATTTGCTATAAATCTAAAATAATACAAGCAACAGTGTATATTTTAAGAAAGTTTTTTTGTTTGTTTCTTTTTTTTTCTGGCGTTATTTTAGGTAAATGTAACAGTCCTCTTAAGGTCCTCTGTCTATCCTTGGAACGACAGCGAAACTCCAGCACACACAATGCGTAGGCAGAACTAGCAATGTATTTCACCGCGTCTCGGTAAACAACCACCAGCTCCAGTATGTACACATTCAGCACAGAACGCTTTGCACCTAGTGACATTAAAACCGTCCCAGCAAAAGCTGAGCAGGCAGCTTGATGATATTTATCTTACCTTGAGTGGTCTGTTTCCCCAGTGTTTTTTTCCCCCCGACTGGATAAAATCTAAGCTCATTAGAATGGATTACATCTGTAATGTATGTGAAATTTATGTAACCCAAGTCAAGGACATGCTGAGGGCTGATGCATAATGTATTAGAGGCCCAGACTCCCAGCCCAGTCGGTACACACAACAATGCCAAAGATGGAATTGGCACATATGTGTTTGGAGATTCCGGATGTGTAGAGACAAGAGTGCATCCAACTGCAGTTCATTAGTCCCTGCACGTTGCTGCAATGTGAAATCATTAAAGGTTGTAACTCAATTTTTGAGTCATTTATCCAGCCCTCACTGCATTCAAAATGTTTACTTTGTAAGAGCTGCTGCCTTCCTGTCACTGTCTCTTTATTTCTCCTTTCATCTATCCTTATCCGAAGCTAGATTGTGTAATCAGTAATTGCTCTTAAGTATTTTTGTTGTCCTTGGTGAATAATGGTTCACCAAGGTGCCAAAGGTGCTCTTAAAAAGATTTCTATTACAGGACATGTCCTTTTAAATGCTTGATGGAACACTCACACACACGATGAACATGTTCTAAATATTTAATATACCTTTTAACTGTGTCATTTGTTACAAAGTAAAATGTCAAATGATTGTTTTTGCTGCATCAAACACAACAAAATGAAGCAAAAACATACTTGGTGTTCATGTGGGTTGGACTGGAAGGAGGAAATTTAAATCACTGGCCCCGTTAATTTTTTGCTGAATGGTCAAAATACTTCTGATCTGATCTAGGTACATGCTACACCTGGTAACTATAACATCAGGAAATTAAAACTGTTGGTTAAAGGACCATAGAATAAAGCTCAGTAATTTGTCTTACAAAATCACTCCTGAAACTTTTTTTAAAATCTTTTGTCAGATTACAACAACAAACAACAGTGTATTTTACTGGGTAAGGAATTAAGAAGTTTTAAGTTTAGACCATGTGAAAGACAATTCAGAAGTGGTTTACAAATGCTTTTTTGGAGATAAAAGTCCCTCTTTACTTTATCTCCTTTCACCTCATAGTTCCAAAATAAACAATCAACCATGGACCCTCCAGCCTCTTCATGACTTATTTTGTCTTTTCACATTATAAAAGGCGATTAAAACCACAGTCCTTTGAGATTTCAGCACATAGTGCTGTGATTATGGAAGCAAGGAGTTGTAGTGTACAGTTTGCAGCCTTCACCTGCAGAGGATTTTCCCAGAGCTGAGTTGTCCAAATACAT
The DNA here is from genome assembly GCF_002775205.1 of Xiphophorus maculatus. Lineage (NCBI taxonomy): Eukaryota > Metazoa > Chordata > Actinopteri > Cyprinodontiformes > Poeciliidae > Xiphophorus > Xiphophorus maculatus. Next base: position 15,983,187 of record NC_036450.1, on the reverse strand, counting down.
TCAGTACTTCAAACACAGGCAAAGTTGTTGTGGGCCATCCTCAGTATGTTATTTTCTGCATCAGATTGCGCTGATTAGCATATTTCTCAGATTAGACTGACACTAAAGGATGACACATGTCTCTGTTCAGTGTGAATCTACATACTGAACAGCTGCTGCTTCCTGTATTTGTAGTTGGTATTGGTCTTCTCATTTTTTCTTCAACCCAGAATTACTTCCTGTGGCTCAGAGAAATTTACAGGTATATTACTACCTCCAGATATGGATCAGGGGTGTAATAATGGAGGGTGAATTTCACCACCCCCTTTGGTGCCTATGAATGTTTTGAAATGAACTGTATGTACAGTCAGTTATTTAATTCAATACAATGTAATGGAATCGCAGCTCCTTTAATAGTCATCATTGGTGTATTCCCTAGTTTGTTCTGTCTCAAATGTTCAGAATTTTACATGATGAAAATGCGTACAAGCAAATCCTGCTGATTGAAATGGGATTCACATTTGTTAAATAACGGAGCCGCAAAGCCCAATTATTTAGGTATTTCACATGGTTGTATTAGAAGAATGCTTCAAATAATTAATTTGTATGTATTTTAACAGAAAGTTCTCTGCACTCTGTACAAACTGTTCTGAAGTTAAATAGGTTGGTCTTTAGACCTGTCAAGTTGGCCAGTTTTCAAAGAGGAGCCAGCCTGCAGACATACATTCTTCGACATCTATAATCACAAACAAGGATGTGTTTCCATAGGTTCTCTACCAGCATCTCCATCATTTGCCCCCACCCCTATTATGCCTCATTGTCAAGCCTGCTGACAGGCACTGTTGACTACCTGTTGCTGTATCACCGTGACCTGATAATCAGTCCTCTTTTCCTCCACATTCACTCCATAATTCACCTGCCAACATGGAGGTCAGCATACAGAGATGATGCAATTGTTTCTGCTTTCTGCTCAAATCCTGGCTGTCCATAATTGGGTGACTAATAATGCAATAATTCTCGTTAGTATTGTGCAGAAAAGTGTCACTGGAAGTAGTTGAAGCAATTTACTTTTAGATAAATGTTGCAATTTTTGCAGTCAAAGCAAAAATAATTGTAAATTTAAGGTTCAAGATTTTTCTTTATTAATGTAGTGATGATAATGGAACATCCTGATACAAAAGGTTTTATTGAAAATCCAAAGTCTAGAAATAAAAGGACTATGGCACAACTACAAATGTACCAAGGCATGGTCATTAGGAGAGAGAGCATTAATTACAGAAGCAGCCCCAGGCACCTTTGGAGGAGCTGCGGACATCCACAGCTTAAGTGGGTGAATCTGGCACCAAACAACTATTTAACATTCACTCTTTATGGAAGAATGGCCGTTGTTGAAAAGACACTAATAGGAGGGTTTTGTGCAGTGTACTACAAGCCATGGGAATACTCTAGATCAGGGGTGTCAATCTCCAGTCCTCAAGGGCCGGTGTCCTGCAACGTTTAGATGCGCCTCTGCTGCACCACACCTGAATAGAATAATTAGGTCATTAGCAAGGTTCTGGAGAACTGATCTACACAAGGAGGAGGTAATTAAGCCATTTCATTCTGGTGTTTTGTACCTGTGGCACATCTAAAAACTGCAGGACAGCGGTCCTTGAGGACTGGAGTTTGACACCTGTGCTCTAGATCAAAGCATATTAATGTGCTGTATTGACCAGTCTTGAATCCAGTTGAGAATTTGTGGCAAGAAATTCTCAATTTCTTTGTGGCACATTCTTTCCACAAAGAAAGTCTCAATTTCTGAGGTTGTAATTCACAGACAATCAGACAAAAGTTCTGTCAAAACACAATTGAGATTGAGCAATTTGCAAAGAAGGATTTCCAAAAAATTCTAATTTCATATATGTAAAGCTTATATGGATGACCCCCTCAAACTTGCACTTGTAATTGCAACATAAAGTGGTTTTACAAAGTAAAAACCCAGGAGTGATGGATAGAACAGCACATCTTAATTCTTAGACTTTTATTTGTCCAAAAACATGTTCATAGATGTGAAAAGGTTTAAAGGGTATTTAAACTTTTGAAAAGGATTTCACATATAAAACTGAACTGATCTTGTCAACTGCTTTAGCTGGCCACCTAAACACATTGGTCCACTTATTGCTGGGAGAAAACACTTATTAAATCCACCCAAGTTCTTTAAGAAGAGTGACTTCTATTCCTGGAAATATTATTACAAGCACAAATAGGCATCCATCCAACAATAAATCTTTTCTCTGCCAACACTATGAACCTTGAAATGTGAAAATCATTCACGCAGCCAGAAAGAGATACAGAAATTATTATGGTGACGAACATGATTTCCAGCATGATGTGAAACGGAGTTGCTTTGTGCTCTCGATTGATTGCCTCTCTTTAACTGGTTTGGCCTCTTAATTTAGAACAGAGGGAACGGTTGATGTGAGAGACTGGAGAAAGGAGCTAAAACAGGGAGACTGAACTTATTGGCAATGTTCTATTAGTCCGCATAAAGCATCTTACTGTTCCCATCTGCACTATCCAGGTATGTGTATTCCTACAATCTTAGATGATCTGGATAAGGACAATTGCACAGTGTTGCTCATCTAATGGTGATTTGGAATCACACTTGAGTATCTCTAATGTAGAACTAGAAGATGTTGTGGCCATATCTTTAAAATTCATAAATTAACTCATGTTATGGACGCTTCATAAACAGGCACCTTACCTATTCACAAATCAAAATGGCATAAAAATAGCTAATTGGAAGCATTTAGGAATATTTATTTTACAAAAGCCTGAAACAAAAATGTAATACTACTAGTAAATGCTTTGAATTAAGATTTTCTGATTCTTAAAGAGCAGGTTGTTTTTTTAATTGTTTTTTTTATACCTATCAGTCTAGCTGATTTACTAAGTATAGATTTTGTGCCCATAAACATAACTATTTGTTATACACATAGTAATGAACCATTGATTCAAATGTTCTGTAATGTTGTCCAAAAAAGCAGTTGACATGCGTTTAAGCAGCTTACTTATCTTCTATTTTTACAATTGATTAACCTTTTCAAAATGTGTTTTTATTACAAATTCTGCACAAAGGATATGTTTTAAGCCCCTGTCACACTCACTGGGCTTATTTGAGTCTAGTAAACAATAAAATGAGCTTTGCATCTCAACTACAAAATCAATCTTTATGTACCTGAGCAGCACTTTTTCATGCAAAAGACTGACAGGTCAAACACATGCGCCTGACTTTGGTTAAAGGTTAACTCAGCAGGCTGTGTAATCAGCCAGGCATAAATCTTCCTGCTAATTGCTTGATTCCAACCTAAATGTGTTTGCAGTGAAGAAAGAGCCACACTTCACTGATTACTTGCAAGGTCTGTTTCAGATTAGAGTAGGAAAGTGCTTCCAGGCTAGGTCACCTCATCTGAAACAAGGTGGGAAAGGTGTATAGAACATGTCCCTTGGCAGCTTTACAGCTTACACATTTATTTGTGTAAAAACAAGTACTTCTAATAATGTACTCAGCTCAACTACTATCTGCAGTTGTGACAAAAAGAAAGAACAACCCCTTAAAATCTAAATGTTTTATATATTTTGCATGTATTTAAGGGTTTTGGAATAATGTTTTCACAAACTTTTATATTTAATAAATAATAAGATAGTGAAATCAGTGGTTGATGGTTCTATTACACTTGAGGTGAGAGTTAAACAATTTCACAAGCTGGTAATAGAGTGTGCAGCTTTCACACTAAAAGTTTGCGTAGAGACACATTTTGAAAAGTGCATTGCACAAGGCAGATCATTTGAAAGTCAAAACTCAAGAATTCATAGATGATGTGTGTTTTTTCTACAAGGACTACAACTTTTAGAAAATATGTTGTATGTGTCTTAAAAGAAACGTATGGAAAATTTTATATTCTTAATGCTGTGTGAGCACGTCAATTTTTCACATTACAGACCAAGTGTTGTTGTGTTCAACAAAGTCAGTTGATAGCTGTGATTAGAAAAGTTCTTATTTTTTATCCCCTTTAAATGTATAAATGTCAGTAAATACTAATTTTAATATATTAGCTTATACTGTGAAATTAGTGTAACTACCCTGCTGGTAATCTTACATCCACACTTTTTTTTATGTCTATGTGGATCATGAGTCTGTTGAAATAAATCAATCAATTGATAAAGAGACACTTATTTTGTAGTAGTTTTTGTCACAGTCGTAATGTGAGATCATTCTATCCTTATGAATGTTGGCAATAGTTACATAATTTCTTTTACAGGACATTCTTTAATCTTAAAAGTATGTTCATGAAGTATTATTAGTTTTTTTTGTTTTTGTTTATATAACTCTTCACCAAATCTCTGTTATATTTTGAAAGGAAGATATCTTTAGAGGTCTTGTTCCTCATTTAGAAAGACTGCATTAAGCAGCCAAGAATGAATAAATATAACTATTGCTACTTTCATTCTAAACCCATGAATTCGGTCTGTAGATTAATAAACTGATTTTTCGCTGCTGTGAACAAATAGTCAGCATAAGGCTGTTTCATATAGGGTCTTAAGATTTCACGGTAGCATTCATCAAGTTACAGCATGAGGCACATGCAATCTTTATATATTTGTCTGTGAGCAGGAGACAGCTGCTGCAGAGATTCATCTTGCTTTTACATTGTCTGTCCATCTGCCTGAAATTTACTCTTGGCATCAAAGATGAGCTGAGCAACATCCCTATATAAATCTCAGCATACTATTATTGCTTCGACATTGTTGCTTTGGAATCTGTTTAATTGGCATCTCTGTAGCTGCATAACAAGCCTGCATGACAGTTCTACAATTTTGGTTGTTAATATTCATAGTAAATAACATTCACTCCCTTTAGCGCATCTCTGAGGAAAAATAAAAACATGTTTAGATGCTGCTCAGGTAAGGCTTATGACTTTGAAGCAATACAAGGCATTCCTGTAGCCATCCTTCTCATAAAGCTTCAGGTTTAAATCTTTTTTTAAATATATGCAGGTGCATATATTTCAAATAAATTTAAACTTTTCAAATAAATTAGAATTTCTTTGAAAAGTTTCTGTAATACAGTTCCAGAAACTCTTCTGTTATAATAGTGATATATTTTAAGTGCTGGTTTCTGTTCATCTTGATGATTATGACTAAGCGCTAATAAGAAATAATAATACATAAAACTAAAAAGAATACTATAAAAACAGTAAGCTGAACAAAATTAATTGTTTCTCATAATTGTTCAAATTCAAACTAATTGAGAAAACACTGAAATATTGGTTTACTGGAAAGTAGGTTGTCTACTGTATGTGCTCTAGACTTAGTTGGCGTACATTTTGCAAAAATTGTTACACCTGTTCAGACGGAGATGCCTGTCCTGTTTTTCTGCTGTGGGGTTATGGAAACATAGTTTTTCTCATCAGTGGCATTCAGCTTATCCACTTTGTTCTGTACAGTGTCTATGTTCATTAAAAAAAAACAGAAAAATCCATAAATTTTCTATGGTATTGAGATTGGGTGAGTTTGCTGGTAAACCAAAGGAAAGTGATACTGGTCATCAAACCATGTATTACCACGTTTGGTGCTGTGGGCAGGTATCCTCCATGAAGCCTGTCAGCAGGAGAAACTCTAAGGGGCTCTGTGTGTGGAAGTAAGGCAAACATTAAGAAATGTTGGCAAAATCTTAAATGTAACCAGCCGGTTGTTTGGTTAAACAACCAACCAGCTATGGAAACATATAAACACAATAGCTTGTTTCAACACAACACAAAAGAGTATCCACTGCATATAGGTAAATATTTCAACTGACCCCAGCTAATAAAATTAGTTCCAAAGCAAATGAACTTCATTTTTACCTCAGTGAAGAAAATGAGCTGTACAATTATATAAACCACCCACTAGTTAGTTAATACATCTTTAATGAATAAGGGAGCCTAGGACAAATTAAATGGCAATACATTCCCTCAGTAAGGAAAAAACAAAACAAAAGTTTGTCTCTGTATATTATCCTCTTCTTTGTACCACAGGAGAATGTAGCTGCCATGAGGGTTATTCCCCTGACCCTGTCCATAAACACCTCTGCGTTCGCAGTGACTGGAGTCGCAATGAAGGGTAAGACATGTTTGCTCCTTTCTCTTACAGCAGAAGCCTTCTTCCGCTTGAACACCCATAGAAATTCTTTCAAAATCCATAACCTCTGCTCTATTGGCATATTTTATTACATTTATCTAATATGTCAAGGCTACTTTTCTTGACATATTTATGTAATTTTCAAATGTAAAGCAAGTTTTAAATCTGTGTACCATTATGTTACCCTACTGCAATATTAGTATAATTTAAAACCCCTCCCTGTATATAATTTAAAACCCCTGTATACCCCTCTCCAAGTCGGTATACACTTGGAGAGGGCCTTCATGAATCTAAGAATGTGTAGTTAATGGATTAAAACATGCTAAGGCATATGTAAAGTGTTAACATCATTTTCAAGAATGAAACAAGTGTACAAAGAAAGTAGGAAGGACGTTGTATCGTGTAATTAAATATATCAGCCTGGGAGTACTTGAAGAATGAGATGGGAAGAAAGTCCTTAAAAAGCGACCAGATGGAAAGAAAGACAAGCAACCACTCTGACCTTGCTCGACAATTAGCTGCTTTTTCCCAGTCAGTGATCACATTTTATTCCAGCTTTGCTTGTCATCAGCTGGCTTCAGTCCAATCACTGATCAATTTTACATTCACTGTTTTCTAAAAGAAATGCCGGAGGTTAATCCTAAACAGGAAACCTCTGTCAAGATATTAAGTATCATCTTGTCTTCATTACGTGCCTAATTTGGGTAATTTTGATCACAGATGAAAATCATTACAGAATTGTTATTATGCCATCTCAAAAGTTTGTGAATATAGTGCCTAATGCCTTGAGAAGACTTGATGAAATGCACTTATTAAATAATTGATCATCAACAAGTGAAACCATCTTTACAATGTGAGATATTTTGGTGGTGTCCTGATATAGTTATGATAAAACTACAATAGTAATGCTAAGAAGAAAAAAAATAGCAAGTCTTAGAGTTTGTCATCTCTAGTCAGATTGAAATGGGTAATAAAGTACCTACCATCATTATAGAGTGAGAAAAACTGGCAGAATTTGGATATGGCCCAATAGTCAGACATATACAAAATTTAAGGAGATGAGCCTGGAAACACAAGCTATTTTTTTTTCTGCAGATGATCAAATTAAAGTAGTGTAAAACTGTTTATGTGAAATGAGCAGATAAACTGTTATAAAGTTTTTCTACAAATAGTAGCCTGATTTGCAAAGGATGGCACGCATTCTTATTCAACTTTACTTTGATACTTCTAAATGAACTAAAAAGGGGCAATCAACTGCATTCACAAGCTGTCTAGTTTGTAAATGAAAATGATTTATGTGTAATTCAACCTCAGTATCAATGCAACTGTTCTGTGAAGGCTTCAGATGTCTGTTGCAGCTGTGGTTCCCAAACCTGGTCCTCAAGTGTCCCTGTTCTGCATGTTTTAGATGTGTATCTGCTCCAGCACACCTGATTCAAATGATTGCATGACTTCCTTTGCAGCCACCAAATGCTACAGAAGCCTGCTAACACATTCATTTAACTCAGGTTTTTTGAAGCAAGTAGTAGACCCCTAAAACATGCAGGGCAGGGGTACTTGACGACCAGGTTTGGGGACCACAGTCTTAGAGAATATGTAGAGAAAAAACAAACAGCATCATAAAAACAAAACCAAGCAAAATGAAAAAAGGCAAACCATGAGAAAAAATATGTATAGTGTATTTAAATATCTAGTCTAAATGTTTCAACTAGAAATAGATGTACATAGTCATGTAGCTCTTTCACTCGCAATACATTTAACAAGATTCAGTCACATTATTAAAGCATCGGGACTATCAATACCATTAGCTTCTATTAAGTTATTGTGCTTGAAAAAAACTTTTAATGACATAGCTAATCTACAAACCAAAAGGAATAATGGTTGTTTTTGTTCTTGTTTCCCTGGAATTAAGTCCTTGGCCATATGCTAACTTGGAGAAAGGTTATGACCTAGTTACAGGAGCACAGGCCCCAGAGAGAATCTTCAGGTGAGTCCTACGCCTCGGTGCATTTCTTGATCATATGACTTGTGCTAGCCATCTGTGAGTCTATAACTGTACAGTTGTCATGTTCTTGACATGTGACTTGCATGTGTGTGACAGAGCATACTGATAAGTAGCTGGCAGATGCATATAAATACAGCTGTACTGACAAAGACAGACACCTTATTGGTGGAGTAAATCTTGCCAATGGGCTTTTTTTGTATTTTTGCAGAATAGCCCAAGGAAAACTTGTGGAAGGCCTCATTTCAAATGCTTTTACTGCCATTTTTTGTTTCACTCTACAGTCTTGATGGGGTCATTGTGTTTGACATTTTTCATCATGTGTAAAAGGCAAGGGACCCATTCTCTGTTGCCCAGCTGCTCTTTTCAACCAGCCAACTCACCCGAAAATACAGAAACTAGTGTACTTTCTAAAAGATGATGGGTACTGATTTTGAGAAATTGAACTCCTATTTCATGCTCCCTAGACCTTCTTTATGTAGGTAGGAGGAATTCTTTGTCACCATAGCCTTGCTTTACTTTTCACTGACCTTGCAGAGTTGGTTGTTCAGGTGGAGTCTATTATAAGAATTGATGCACTAAATTCACAATCTGTGTTTTGGACAGAAACACTCTCCTTGCTACACCTGCACAGCCAGTTAAAGGCTACACAGTATGTTTGTGATCAAGTCACACACACAAAACCTCAGGCACTAACCAAACACACAGTTTCAGTTGCAGTGCAAAATGCATTCAGCCTTGAACACACCAGTACAGATAACAACACAAGTGAGTTAAGTTGCAGCAGTAAAGTGGAAACCTGCATTAGTCTGGAGTTGAACTGGTTTTATATCTGTGCTGTTTAGAGTAGGAGGCAAGAAGACTGCAATGCTCCTTAGCTGGACAAAATCATTCCTCTATGTCAGTAAAGAGAGGAAGATTATTAAAACAGGAATTAGATTCACAGTTGGCAGGTTTTCAGTAAAACCAGACCTGCCTGAACAGTGAGAAATAAAAGCATCTTGTGATCTCAAGGTAGCAGCTCCACAAAAGCATTGGATTTATATATTTTTTCTGAACTGTCAGATGTTGAGCAGGGGTTATAATGAGTGAAATCTATTCAAATTTGTTGAGTCAAATCAGGAAATTGGCAGCATGTTGAAGGTTTTTCATTGGGAGGTTTGAAACGAAATAACATCCTGTTCATTTGTTGAACACACAAAGGTGTATTTAGCTAGTTTAAACCGAGTTTACACAAAGGAATCACGGTACAACAATCCTTCTTTGGTGTTCCGATGCTACCCATCTGCAGTGCAATCTCAGTACCTTGAATGTTGTCAGAGTTTGCAAGTTTGTCTCTCTCTTTAAATTAGTGATTATATCACCCTGGTGGCAGAAGTGGAGCTTCATGTTTTAGTGGAAAAGTGAACCTATTAATCATATACAGTCTGTATAGAATTACCATTGAATCTAACATGTATGATGAAATATGAAGGGTAAAAGCTACAGATGCCAGAGAACATGAAGGCATAGGGGAGCATGCTGACTTTATTGACTTCAGAGCAAATTTCTTGTTTTTTGGGGGAGGCGGGTTTGCATGTAATGTATGAATACAAAAAAGTACAACTTGTATGTTCATAATTGTTAATTATGTTTTTATTTTAAATAATAAACATATCTTTAGTAATCACCTAAAAAAATTTTTTTTGACTTTTCTAGTACTTCTAGAAAATGAGCCTTTAGGTTTTCCTACCCATTCAGGTGTACAATCATCTGTTTATACAGTAAAAAGATAATATAATTTCATCTTCTAAAATGTATTCATGACAGTTCAAATGAGATTAATAATATTGCCTTAGTATTTTCTTGTGTGTATTCATGCAAATATCAAATTGTGAGCCCACTATCCGCTGCTAAAACAGCTCCAACTTCTCTGGGATTTTTTTTACACAAGTACTAGGAGTATCTTTATGGGATTTTGTGACCATACTTTTGTAATTACATTTGTAATACTTAATGTTGAAAACAGGCCCAGCTTGCAACCTTTGATTTTATTCATTTCAAAAGTGTTCTTTTGGGTTTATGCCATGATTCTGTGTAAACCAGTACTTTTTGTATACCAAAATCACTCATCTATGTCTTATTGAGCCTTGCTTTGAGGTAGGTTCAATTCTACTTTACATCAATGCATCGGACAGGTTGAATAATTTTTTATCAGCTTTTTTATTCTATAAAAAATATGAAGAAAATATGATTCTAATATGAAAAAAATATATATATTTTTTTCATATTAGCTTTCATAGTAGATTGACAGGAAAGATGGTAGTGAGACAGGGGGAAGCATGCGGCAAAGGTCAATGGAACTGAGGCCTTTGTACATTGGTCGCCCGCTCTACCCTCTATTCCACTGCCACGCCACATATTCTGTCAAAATGTTTTAATCTGGCTTGAACTAAAGTAACATTTGAATACTTTATGTTTGTACAGATCATTCTACAGTTTGGGCCAAGGGTTGTGGCTCCCAGTCAGTAAAAGCTTTGTAGTACCACCAGTGGAAATGTCAATCAATCCAATTGCCAGCTGCAAGACAGATGTGTTGGTTACCGAAGATCCAGGAGAGGTCAGGTAAGAAAACTACCAGTCTGGGATCAGATTTACACAGGCACTCTGACAAATGTGTTTGCATAACTCTAAACTTTTCACTAAATGGATGGGTTGACACACAGTCACGAAGCATCCAAGCTTCAACAATATTGGCGTTTTGATCACGTGCTGTTTCCATGACTCAAGAATTAATGTTTGCATATCATTCAACATTAGGGCAGAATTGCTTTGCATATTGCAGCCCAGCAGTGCTGCATATGTAAGTCTGACACAGTGCTACAGTTCAGCTCCTTGCTGATAGCAGCAATATTTTTTTTCATTTATTATACCAATGCATATATTTAAAACTGAATATTGTGCTCACATTAAGAATTTGAACATAGTAGGAAAAAACACAATATCAGCTATGAGTGATGTCTTACATTTCTTACATTTCTCAGTCATCAATTTAAATTACACAAAACAAATAAATAAAAATATCAGAAGTTTTTGAGTCCATGCCTCACTCTCTTAAAACCTTTTTTGGAATGCTTTTAAGAGTGTGATTTTTATTTTTAACTTTGTGTTTTGTGTGTCTTTGCAGACTTAATAATAACAATAAATTTTGAGAGTAATAAACTCTCTTTTAAACTCTCTTACTTTTTGCACTGGACATCATAGCACATATTCTGTACACAGAGTTTGAGCCACATTTTGTTTAATTCAGTCAAATGAAATTATACAATCAAATTCATAGCCATAATACAACACAGTCAAATTCCACTAATCAAGCAATGCCAACAGGTACAAAAATAATCTAAGGAAGACCAGCCAGATATTTTGTGCCAATGACTTTGGAGATATCACTTATCTTGGGCAAGTATTTGGTGACAGTGGAGAGAAACCCCTTCCTTGTTAACTGAAGGAAACTTCTAGCAGAAACAAGTTCAGGTTGAGAAACTAACTGGGGGCTAAGAGTACAGAAAGAAGATACAAGTGAAAAACTGAAACACTAGTCCTGGAGTTCTTTCTGTAAAAAAGAAAAGCAGAAAACACAGACTTAATGGCAGCAATATCACAATTCATTGCTTTGTCCTGGAAAGATACACAGCGAATCACAAAAGCTGAATTTTCTGTGGGAGTGACAAACAAAGAGAGCACATCAAATGAATTATATTAGGTATAATACTAACAGCGATAGCTTTTTCAGTGGTTTTGTTCAGGAAAGACAGAGTTCAATTACGGTGCTAAGCAAATGGGAGAGAGAGTGATCTACTTCAAATAATGGCCCCGATAAATTCAGATAATGCAGAAAAAGAGTAGCAGGAGAAAATGAGTGGGAGTAGCTATATGCTGTATATTCACTCAGTTCTCATTTGATAAGGTACTACATGGCCTACATTCAACAAGAAGTCGAAGACACTTATCTGATATTTTTGAGCATATTAACTTGCTAACATCATACAATTCCAAATATATTTGCTTTAACAAGTGGTTATTTAAGCTATTGTCTTCTTCCTATCATTTTAAAGCAGTATCTGACAATGACAGGACAGTTTTTTGGGTTTTTTTCCTCAGGCACTCAGTCGATAGTTTTGCATATTCAGATAATTCTCGGTATACCTGAAAGAGAGTCGTGTGAAACTCCTAGTAGACCCAGAAGTTTCTGAAATACTCCCACTAGCCTTTCTGGCACCAAGAGCCACATCATGTTTAAATTTATTTAAATCCCTTTTCGTCCTCATTCTGATGTTCTGTTTAAATTTCAGCAAATCGTCCTCACCACATCTAGATGCCTCAATGCATTTATTTGATCATATGACTGGTTGAGTTTGTGGAAGCATGTATTTTAAACAAGTGTTTCTAGTAAAGTTACTGGTCAGAGTATATACAGTTGAAGTAGCCAGCTCAGTGGTATATTTTGAACCTTAAGCAAAATACGCCTGCCAGTTGAAATAGCTTATTCCATTTACTCAATTGTATTTACTCAAATACAATTGAGTAAATGTATTTGTGTTGAGAAGAGCTGCATTTAATCCCTTTCTTAATTCTTAGTTGATTTCTGTCCTCTTTGAACACACTGCGGAGAAACAGGGAGGTGCACCGTCACAGTTTTATACTGTAAGCACACACATTATTGAGTCTCTTGGACCAATCACTGCCAATAGTCACACTCAGCAACAGATTAACAAAACCCTACACAGTAGAAAGGGACAAAGGCCATACTTAAGCAATGACTGCAACTGACCTTCACTGATTGAAGGGAAGATGTTACGCTGTGATGAAGTTCATGGTGGAGATTTTACCTTCATGAAACAAAAGATGCAAAAAACTAATAATACCATTCACTAAAGTATAAAGATTTTGAATCAAACACAATTTTCTATTTTGATTAATGTGTACAATATCCACATCTGTTTACGTTCATTTATATGCGTGTTTGTATATGTGTGCTTTAAGAACAACAATTGGTATATGTTCAAACACTCATTGCAATTCAAAAGGGGAAAATTAAACATTATTTTAATACAAATATTTAGCTGAATTACAAGTCAATAACCTTTTGGTCAATTGATCCTGGATGGTGTATTAATAAGCCATCACAGTGATTGACTACCAAGGTGGAAGTTTAAAACATTTTTGTTTTAAACTTAAAAAACAAAAGTTTTTTTAAGATATCATCAGATCATGAACAAATACTAGGCATGATGAGGTCAAACCCCGGATTAGCAGTTCAGTTTCACAACAAACATACTCAAGAGACGCATCTCTTTCTGGAGAATCTATAACTCTGCCAGGTTGTTTCTGCAGGAGCTCAGATAAGCTTATAAGTCTTAAGAAAATAAGGTTTATTTTTGGCTGGGACAGAGTCACTGGATATACACAACAGAAGACTGAAATTTTCTTTGGATCCAGGGTTTCTTCAAAAATGCAGCCTTTCACTTTCCCAACATCATCCTCCTTAACGCAACCTGTACAGAACTGTGGATAAAGAGCGTGAACACTGCTATTTCAGAGTTTTGTTGTCCAATGATGTCATGGGTATTCCATCTGTGATTCCTCCCAACCTGAGAACTACATATGAAAATGGGTTAAGCATTCAGGGATTGAACATTTTTATCAGTCTCTTATTCTGTCCTTTTTGTTTTCCCCATGCCTGGGCCCAACAAGTGTACATGTTTAAAATTAGGCAAGAGCAAAAAGACAATTGAGCACACTCTTTGAGTGTTTTTGATTTATGACATTCAGCAAAACATAAAATTACAGTAATAGGAGAAGACAGCTATTTTCTAATGTTTGTCATATATTTCAATGTTGCACATTTTCTATATTGCTGCATAAATTAAAACTTTTTAGAGGCTTAATAAATTTGCCTCAGGAGCACTGAACTCCCAAGGAAATTGTATGCTTCTGATGCATGGTAACTAGGATTATTGTATGCTTCTTGAATAATGATTCTTGGTCTTTCATTTGCTTTGAGATAATTTCCCAAAAAATGAGCTGTGCAACTAGTGCACAATGTATAGCAGCTACAATAAGAAATAGATTTTGGGCACATAATGATCCATTCAGTTTGCACATATTCATAAAATAACCCATAAAAGAGCATAGTATGCGTATTTACCCAAGAGGCATAGAGGTTGTATAAATAATCGCTAATGAGGTTTTCTTTTCATTTGTTTCATTTAGTCTGACATGATTGTATGCGTGATAGATAGATCTTTCTACCCTAGGTCACAGTTTCAATTAGTAATATAATGTTTCACCAAGTAGTTACAGAGTATGCTATTGTTTTATTTGCAGCTTGTAAGGTCTGTTTAGATTACCACCCTTGCTGTCAGTGGAACAAGCCTTTAAGGACATATATTATATTTTCACTGCTTTGTAACACATGAGTAGCCTTTGTAGAATCATTTTTTGCCCTTATGATTACAGTTCAACAATACTGTCTAAGAATATTGTTTTTTGTTCTTGACTATTCAAATAGAAATATCATTGAAAGTGGCCACTTGAAATATTAGAAATGAAATAAAAAGAAATCCAGAATCCTCAGTGCAAGACATTTTTTCAGCATACAGCTCCTTGATGTAAAACATTCGTCTGGAATACTAACTTAATGTTGTATATTAAAGTGATGATTAGTCTCTGTAACTGTGAGGCAGATCTGTCAGATTGTCATGAATAATGCAGATAGCTCATTATCCAAGGCAATTTTTTGCAGGAATAAGTCCCATGGGAGTTCATGGTGATTCAGTCTGATGCTCTCTTCCAAAATGTTTATATGCACATTTATGTTGACAGTTAGTCACGATAGATAGGCTCTTGTGGTGACTTCAAAAATGCACTGCAGCTGGAGCTTTTAAAGGAACATATCTCCATCTCACTTTTGCCCTTTAGGTTTACAGCCAATCCTCCTTTGTGACATATGAAACTGAGAGAAGTGTGAGAATGGGGAGTTAACAGAATTCATGTATGGACCATTCTTATTGCTATGATTAATAAATTGAACAAGAAAATATGTAACTGTATTTATAAAGTAAGGTAAATCTAAACATTTCATTCACTTTCCTATGACACAAAAGTACAGACAGCACATTTTGAAGGAATGTTATTTCATAAATTACAGTTCAATCAAAAAAGGGCCTAAAAATAACATCCAGGGTTTCTGAAAAAGTTTTAAATGATTTAAGACTTACTAATACTTATTAATTTAAAACAAAATTATCCAGTAAAGTCTTTTTAAGATTGAAAGTTATAGTTTTTTAAATTTTGAATTATTTTAAATGTGTCTTAATTTTTTTACATCAATGTATGACTACTTCAAATGGTCAATAAAATGTCACTTTATTTATTTTGCTTTATGGATTGTATTAATAACTACAAACACACTACCGGCCAATCAGATCTTCTGTTACTAGCAAGTCTAAATCATTTGATTGTCTGAAGAAGTGCTCCTGTTAGCATGGGGAAATGAAAATTCAGCAACATTTAGGCTCAAAGAAACAAATTTAATGCTTGATTATATCCAAACAGCTTGATCCAAATAGGGACTTTAAAGCTGACTGCGACAATGCAAAACTACCCCATAAAACTGGGAACATTGGGTGCATAGGCAATGAATTTGCATTCAGAAAGTGACAAATACAATACTACTGTGAATGCCCTGAGACACACAGCAGCTAATAGTCAGTCTGGATTATTCATACAGTAACTAGCACCATTCTTACAGCAAAAATGATAAAGTAGAGGACTTGTTCCAAAACGTGTTTCTGGACTATAACATTGTCAAGTAATTTAAATGTAGAAAAGATAATACTGTGTACATAACCTGTTTTGGACAAGCAAACATTGTCATTTCTAAAGAACCTTTAATGCCAGTACTCATGTTTGTTGAAAGTCCAGCTCGAACTACCAAAACCAAACAGCTGGAAGTACGCTTATGTTTTTGGGAGTGCGAGAAACTACCATCCACACATGAGAGATGCAACAGCCAACAATTTAATAACACGTTGAAGTAAGTAAACGTTGTACTCTTTCTATATATCCCAATGCTGTTTTGTCTATTGAGGACTCCAAGTAGAATGAGGTCAGTGATCAGCATCACACAAAGATAAGACAGAAATAACCTTGAAAAAATGCTGAAGAAATATTTCAAAAGGGCTACAACCCGAAGGTGGATATTTGCATCCGTCAGCATTATATTAAAACAACAGATGCATGGGGCTTCTGCCGCAACACCATGTCTTATGATCCTTCGGATACTTATACATTTACATACAAATGATTACATACATTTTTTTTTATCTTTTCTTGCACTTCAACTTGACTGCCAGGTCAAATTGACCCAAACAGTGTCTATGTAAAAAGTAGATGCAGGGGGTGTTACAAATGTGTAAAATGAATAAATTTTCAATTTATATATAGAGTGCATCTATTAAGACAAATAGAAAAAGTTTCATGCAAAACAAAATACTTCCAACTATTTTAAAAACATTTTTAAAACTTTAAAACGGGTCAATTTGACCCACAACATAACAGGAGGGTTAATGCAACTTCAAATAAGGGACACAGAAAAGTGCTGAATTGTTCCTGTTGTGAGTAATGTTTTTGCCTGTTGTAAATTGCTGATTAATGTTTTTGCATTAAGATATAATTTGGAACACTAACCCCAAAGTACCACATTTTAATGAAATTTTGCCCAAGGATTTTTTTATTTTTTTTGTCAACTCTGATTTGACTTGGAATTTACCAGGGTGTTGAAAATTAGCCAAAGTAGCCTTTTTAAATGTCATGTTTGTCATTGACAAATTCAAAGGGGGCACTGGAATCCTGGCCATTCTTGTGTTAAAGACCGCAACTCACATTAATCCAATTTAAATGTGGTTCTTAATGCTGATGGTCGAGAGACAGCAAATTTTGTCTAACCACTCCTAATCCATGAGGTGCTAATGCCCTATAATGCATGCTAAAATAGAATCCTGTTCTTTTCAGGTTTCATGGAAACTGCATAAATTCATTTAAATGTCATCTTGATATGGAATATAAAAGGTGATAAAACGGCTTCCTGAAGTTATTCATTCACAAAACAATTGCCTAACAATGTTTCAAAGCACAGTCAATTATAAAACCATCATCCTATATGTCATGCTTTTTTTTCTTTTATTCTCATTATAGATACTCTGATTGTTTTCACTTGGGTTGACTGTGACATTTAAAGCCAGACAAAGGTAAAGGAACATGCATTCCGAAAAGTCCCTAGAATGTACATCAATGGAAACATAAAGCAAAGTAAGATATAGAAAATCATTTGGTTGTGGTTTTATGCAAATGGCATGTGTGTTTAAAATAACAAAGCAGAAAAACTGCTTTGACAAAGTTGAGAATTTAAACAAATGTGGCACTCAATATTGGACAACTACATTTCAAAATTTTATGAATCATTGGTCTGAGACTCAGAGGATTTGCACATTTTTACAAACTAGATGCAAGGGAGTCCTGTGGTAGTTTGAAAATGGCTGTGTGCAGAAGCCTTTCTTGCTCCAGAAAATGTTAAATTATTCTTGTTTTTGTTTTGCACCATGCACTACAATGCAGGGTTCTTTCATGGTTTTCAAGGTGATTCTTTCTAAGTTGTAAAGTTGTATGGAAGATAATAGATGGCTGATTTTGAAAGAAGTATTGTGTAAATGACTGCTAAGGTGGATTCAAACTACCTGAGCTGACAGAATAAGGATGCACTGAACATGGCCTACTTCCACAAGAAAAAGTAGTTTTCTTTTTGACTCTCTAAATCTTGCTTGATGTCAGCATAACTGCTTTGGCATCATTCCATTTAGACAACAATTACTCAACAAATGTAGATATTTTCTGCTCTGAAAATTATATATGTGGTGCACATTTAAATTAAAATCTCAAGCATTTATAGCAGCACCCACCAGACATGACAGAGGTTTGCTACCATGGAAATTGAATGGAGGCCGGTGAACTGAACTGAACTGAAACCCAATTTTATATTGTTTTATATTTTTATATTGTTTATTTTTGATATATATGGAAATAAAAAAATCTCTTAGTCAAATTCCTATCTAGTAAATGATTTAATATTATTTGTAAATGCACATAATATTAAGCAGTAAAAGATGACTTAGGAAAAAAATCCTTCATGTTTTTTGAAATCTTTTTTCACTTTTTCAATCCAAAGATCAATGGCCTTGTTTTTATTTGGAAACAACAACCTTTTGTTTTCTCAATAATTCTGCCAAACAGTGAGGTTCTGTCCTTTCAAGCAATTGTTATAATGCAGAGTAAAACTTGTTATGCACTTTTCTAACTTGCAGAATTACTTCTTTGTCTTTATAGTCATTGTCTAAGAAGCCGAGTTCATTTCTTTTGGTTCAAGTCTTTGTTTTTAGTTTAGTAGATATATTTTGTTTTGGTGCTAAGATTTGAAGAAAGAAAAAGACTGTATGCTCACAAACTGTATTTATACTGTAGCTCACAATGCACAATTAAGGTTCTTTGAGCGGCATACAAAAATAAATAAACATTGGGGAGAAACTGTTCATAACCTTTTAACAGTTACTGTCACTTTCATATGTGATTAATGAGTTTGCAAGCCCCGTTCAAGTGAAACGTAATTCAAATGCCCCATTACAAACAAAGAAATGCTTCTAGAGTTTCTGGAAACTAACAAAAAAATAATACATAAATTAAATATAAAGCCAATCTCACTCAATTCGATATTATGTTTTACAGTTACATGGTCATAACAACTGATGCATCAATCTTCAATTTATAATTTACTTTTACCAGTTTTTTTCTGTGAAGAACCACCTTTTTGCTCTATGATTGTTGAAATTCTAAAGCATAGGTGGTCCATTCAGTGACAAAATTGCTTGATGAGAGTCAGCATATTTGTGGAGAGCGGGAATAAGAGCATTAATCAAGTGCAGGGCCAGACCAATAACGGGCCCTGTAATCATGCAGGAGCAGCGCTCTAACTTTGGGCTGTGTCGTGTGGTCATTCATCATGTGGAAAAGGCAGGAGGCAGAAAGGGAGATTAATAACAAGTATGGTACGTCGGTGTTTAGATGCAGCCAGTATAAGGCTAAGTCATGCAAGAGTCAAAGTGCCAAAAGCATTGATTGTGATATGGAAAGGGTTGGGGAGAATATTTTTATGCATGAAATATGGTTGCCTCTCACTCTGTTTTCAAATCTCTTTAGGCATGACAACATAAGGCATTTCTTTAAGCTTGAATATTCAAAAAAAAAGTCCACATGTCCAATCAGGTTAAATCACATTTAAACTTTGAAATGTCTATATTACATGAACAGTATTGAAAACTATAGTGGTGAATATCTTCGACTCCTCCACCAAACATATCTACAAAAAAAACAACAAAAGTATTGTGCACACTACTAAATGAAAAGGAAAGTAATCTACAAACTGAATCATGTACGGAAATCTATCTGTACAGCTAAGGAACATGGAAACAACAGAAACAGAATTAACTACGTTCAGTTGAGCTTCTGAATATTTGATATTTCCCTTTCTTTTATAATGCCAAATTTCTCATTACCCTTAACTACTACAGCATCTTCAGCTCTCTCAGCATTCTCAGTTCTATTGTCAATGCACATATCCGTCTTTCCTTTTGAAAGGCATTGATAGAACCTATCAACTGAAGTGACCATAATTCATACATTGAATTATTTACTTTTGTAAATACCATAATAGATCAAAAACTGTTAAACTAAAGGTAGCTCTCCAAAACAGTTTTACTTTGCCATGGATTAAATAGTTGCACGGCATTTCACTGAAGTTTTAAATAACATAAGTCTCGAGCGCTTCTTTTTTTTATGAATCCGTGTGTTATTTTAGTCACTCTCTCTATCCCAGTGCACTAGACTGTTCTGAATTAAGGATTCATTTTTCACTGCTTTAAATACTTGGCAGATGAAACCAAATGCCAGCTGGATAATTCAGAAAAGATGAGCTGCTAAATAAGGAAAAAGAAGGGACGTGCAAAGAGAATGAACTCACTTTGGTTGGTTCTGGTGCAGTACGATGGCAGGACATTACTCACTTGTGCCTCTGCTAAGCAGGGGCGTAAACCAGAGGTGGTGCGAAAACGAGAACAACAACAAAACATCAATAGGCAATTAAGAACAGTAGGCAGAACTTGCAGTCTTGGGGGGAGGAAGGGTGTAGCTATTCTCTCTGGGTTTCTCCACTATCTCTTTGTTACATAGCATTTTCATTGAGTTTTTAAAGCCAAGACAAGTGTTTGTTCATGGTCCAAACTTTGTCTGTATTTTACTTCATTTCACCACTACTAATTAGGGAGGCCGAATTAGTATTTTATTTTAAAAATACTAATCCTTTTTTATACCCACCAAGATCTATGTAGGAAAGCATGTGAAGCGTAGGTGTTCTTTCAAAGCTTGCAATTTTTGCAGTGTGATTACATCAGCAGTAAGTATTATAATAGAGCCAATGTTTAATCTTTCACTGTTATGTGTGCATAAGATAACACATTTCTAAAAATGAGCTCTCTCCAGCCAACAATAGCAAAAAAAGTCGAGATTTGTTAAAAATAGTCTATAGGTTTAGGTTGCACAAAGGCTTCTGGATCAGTTAGCTACCACCTAAAGATGTCAAAATGTCAATACAACAACAGCAGTTTATTCTTCTACATTTGATATCCATAAAAATGTCGTCTCATTTAAATGGGAAAGATACAAACTATGATCATGCATCCATTGGTTTTGTAGCAAACAATTCCTGAAATGTCAGATTTTTTCATAGCACAAGAAATTTTTATTTTGTGTATCATGACAAATCTAGAAATATGAAGCTGAAGAAAATAAATATATGATTTTATGGACATAACAAAATAGAATAAAATATTTTAAAAAAACAATACTTGCTGTGTGACACCATATATCTTTGCCAAAATATCTTCTGTAGCCAACAAACTGAATGAGGTAATTTACCCTTAAACATTTTAAAGCACTTTTAAATCACAGCTATTATTCCACAGTACAATAAACATTGTATAAACAAAGGAACTGTTACTTAAGCTGTTTATTCTCACATAGGCACACATTTTCTCACATTCGTTAAGTGATGTGGTAACAGTGAATGATTTGTTAAACGACACTGTGGTGGAGGCAGTTTTAATTCTTACCAAAATACTTTACTTATGAAAAGATGTCATGAATTTAACATGCAAATAAGACTGTAAGAAAATTAAGGCTTTTAAATGTTTGTTTTAACCAACATTTGTAAGAAATTAATGCACATGTATACTGTAAGAAATAAAAATCTGTAGTATTTTCATTAGAATGATACATCAGTTTATTCTACCAACTTGCTTTCATAGATCCATCCATCCATCCACCATTTACCCACTCACCTAGGGTCAGGTCTTTCGGGCAGCCGCCTAAGCAGAGAGGCCCAGTCTCTCCTCTCCCCAGCCACTTGGGGCAGCCAGCCGAGAAACATTGTCTCTCCAGCATGTGGTGGCTCTTCGCCTTGGTCTCTCTCTGTGGGATATGCCTGGAACATCTCACCAGGAAAGTGTCCTAACCAGATGCCTGAGCCATCACAACTGGTTCCTCTTAATGAGGAGAAGCAGCAGCTCTATGTGGAGACCCTTTCCAGATGACCAAGCTTCTCACCAAGCTTTCTCCCAGGAAAAAAAGGGAATCCCCATGAGGAGCGCTCTCCAGCACCACCAAACTTTCCCTAGCATGCACTACCTCCAGACGTGGCTCCAGAATGGTGCCCTGGTAACCAGTGTCTGGACAAGGGAACCCTGTTACCATTGTTGGAAATCATCATAAGGGGTCTTTTGGGCTGCACTTTGCCTGATACCTCACATAGGACCTGTTTGCCTTAGGTGACCTTACCAGGGTTACCTCCGTCGTCAGGAGCTTCATGCCCCTGACAACAACTCCTAGGATCATTGGGACATTGTAATCATTTTAACACTGATTACTTCAAATGATTTATCCATGGTGTTTCATATAATCTTAATGTGCATCAGTTTTACTTCGATTTGTAGTTTTTCGAGTAAACTTCCTCTGCATGTAACCTTGAGAAGTTTAATCCCACTTTAAGCTTGATGTTTTTAAGAGGACAGTTTAATCACATTTTTAGCAACATCAATAGGTACTTAATTTGTTCAGTGGCACTTTTAAAAAAAAAATCTTCCTTGAAATGACTTTGCCAAACAAGCAATTCGAAGCAAGCAAAAGCACACAAACTGAGCTGGAGCTCTAAGCTCCTCCTTACACAGCAAGTCATCAGTCTTTCCCATCAGTCAAGACCTTTCTGCTGCCTTTAGTCTAGAGCTCCTTCTCACAACATACAGTGCTCCCTCTAGTCCCACGGCTGGGGACAGTGTGGCTTATTATTTCATTCTTCATGACAGCCAGTGCACTAAAGTCAGTATACAGACATGGCTGAGTGTGCTTAGGTGAACATAGAATTGAGGTAAATTTGCTATGCCCTTCCAAAATGTATCCCTTTTATTCGACTGAACCCTTATTAAAACACAAAAAAGGCTTTTTTTGTTTCATTCAAATTAATGTTTGGCTTTAATAATAAAAATAAAAAAATCAATTAAAAAAGAAAGGATTCAAAACATGCAAGGCTTAACAGCAAGTAGTTCTTTAGTTCAGTTGTGGTATTTTTGTGGAAGCTAATTAGTTTTAAAACCGCTTTCCAAAAACAAGAAAAACAGCCTGTTTATGCTTGACTAAAATGCAGAGAACAGTATCAGTGATACTTCTGACATAGCTATGCTTGGAAAACAGACTTTCTGTTTCCCAAGTGCAAAGAGTTAAAACTGTCTTTTAAGGGAGTGTGTCTGCCCTTTATGCAAACGGGTGATAGGAGCACAGGACTGTCACAAGCATGTCCTCAACTCTTGGACTGCTTGGCAGGTTTGAGCAACAGAGGGTCAAGCATCTGCTTATCACAACCCTGGGCTTGCTGAACTATGCACAGAGAGATGAAATGCTCTCTTGATCATGCAGTTTCACACACAAATAATACTCGGTGTCCTTATGGAGCTGAAATGTTCCCTCCGTAACATTCTAACTCCCTAAGATATTTAATAGTTTACTACCTGCTAATTTTCTTGTGAGTGTTTGGATCACGTCTCCTTGTTTTTTTGGGTTTTTTTGCATGCCCTACTTTTGACACTAATTAAACACTGCACTTGTGCTCCTTTATCTTGCATCTCTCATTGTGTGAATTTGCATTATGACATGCAGATGTACAAACTCTTTCATGATTTCTACAAGTACATGTGGGTGTTGGCAGTTAATGTTGATTTAGCGATGTTGGGGGGGGGGGGGGTATTTTGTGACTTGTAATATAAGATTTGAGCAACTGGTGATGTGTGGATATAGTTTTGTAATATTTTATGTTTCTATTGATACTTTTTCATTACCCTTAAAAATTTTAATCAAAAATGTTATTAACCTGGGTGAATACAGAATGCAAGTTTCATGTTATGATGATTTCATCTAATATAGCAATGAGGCTATCCAGATCAACTTTTGTTGATTACTAGTTGCGAAATCTGAAATTCAGTTAAATAGAACCTCTCTGATAACATTAAATATGCTAAAATATTTTACAAAGCAACACATCCTACCCAGATTTCTGTCACTGAGAGGAAGCTAGGTGGACATGGCAAAATTGAACATTTTCCTTAATGTGTATGTGGACAAATAAAGGAAAAATAATGTGTCCAAAACTTTGCCCACCTCCTGACCACCTCTTGTATAAAGAACAGGGTTCCTACAAAATGTACTGACTTTTATTTAAATATTTTTTTGGTCTAGATTTGAACTGGGGGAAAAAAAGCTTAGTAGGGTAAACAAAATGTGCATTTCAGCTGTGTATTTTTGCTTGTGTTTATTTTCATTTACATGTTTATGTACATAGGAGAAACACACAAAACATGCAGGAACAAGTAATGAACAACTCGGGCAGAAATATATATATATAAATATGAAAAAAAAAAAAAAAAATCTGAGAACATTTGCAACTTTTACAGTGAAATTACTTCAAAGCAGTCATCACCATTAATGCATAGTGAATGCTAATTCCCCAAAGGCTTCACATCAGTGGAACATGGTAAGAATGTCTAGCTAGCTACCACCAGTGTGCTGGCATGGCACGGCTCAGCAGAAATGGATGTGATTCACATGAGCGGATAAATCCCAGAGCACAGTCGCTTTCCAAAAAATGCACCTTGCACCAGAATAGCACGTCCCAAGGTGGATCCATTTGTAAAATGATCTCAGAATTTATTTCATAAACAGCAGCAAGAAAATGCAGCTGAGGTTCACAGTGGTCACTTTTCATATTTGATCTTCCGAATGTTCATTTCCTTTATTTTGTATGCACATATTATTATAAACTGTATGTGTATCAATTAAAGTGACTAAAAATATACTGTCTTTGTCACAATACAGCTGAGCTTGAATACTTTCCTAATTGCAATAGAATACAACAAAAGATTTTGAGAGACTAGGTGGTAAGGAATTATGCTCAGCTGCTTATGCATTATTTTTAATTAGACATTACTTGCACTTGTGTGTCCATAATTGCCTTGTGAAAACATATGTAAAATGTTCAGTACTTCCTTAGTTAAACCTTTTTTTTTCTTCTTCAATTCCAGGGAAGAGGCTTTGATGTCTACGTACTTTGAGTCAGTACAGGACCTGTTGGCGTCCTTTGGACCTGTTCGTGACTGCTCCAAAGACAATGGTGGCTGCAAAAAAAATTTCAAGTGTGTCTCTGATCGACAGATGGACTCCTCTGGTTGCATGGTAAGCTCATTTCAAATAAAGAGTGTTTACTTTCAGATTTACACAGAAATGGAACTGATTGGCTGGTGATACCTGTTCAGGACAGTCATAGAACACCCAACCCTTTTGGTTGAGAGTATTCCAGCTCCTGTTATTTTTTTTTTGCCAGCAATATTCTCATGGGTTCTTCAAGCTTAAAGCCGGTGTCTTAGCGGAAAGAAGATTCACCTGAAATATTAAAACAATGGAACCGTTCTACATGCTACATGCTCAAATTTTAGAGTTTAGGTCACACCGAGAAAACAGAAATTTCATGGTCTCCTAGTTTTTAGCTACTTGCTCCATCCCCAACCACTCTCTGGCCAGCTCAGTTATAATCCCTTTAGCGAGACCTGGCATACCAATTAGACCCTTGAATGGAGATGCCCAGTGGACATCCTTGTTAAATTTCTGATCCACCTTAACTGGTTCATCTTAATTTGGTTATCTTCTGGATTTCCAAAGACTGCCTGATCCGTGTGAGGGGAAAGCAAAGACTGTCTTACTCGCATATTAGTCTGCCCTTTAGTGCTGCTAAGTGCCCAGTGCTTGTGGCCAAAGGCAAAATTTTAGGAACAAAATTTAGGAACAAAGCCTTAAATCATGAGAGGAGCTTTATTTCTCAGTGGTATAGTAGAATTGTAATGCCAGAAGAATTTTTTTGGAAACAACATACTGGGAGTGAATGTACGCATTAAAACTTTTTATATTACAAGCAGTGCTTTTAAAATTAGGCATATCCCTTTGATATTTATGCATTTTGTTGCAGTTCAACTGCAGCTTTTAATGTATTTTATTGGAATATTATGTGATACTAGCGCAATATTGTGAGTCAGAGGGAAAAGGCATAGCAAGGTTTTTTCTATTCATATATAAATGAAACTAAAGTGTTTTTCAGAACATCAAAAAGTGAAAATGAAATAACAAAGCATAAGCATAAAATGTTGTATAAAAAGAAAGGATAAATGGGTTTAAAACTTTTCTACAATTCAAAATCTCTAAGCTGGGGAGTAGATGTTTTCTGCAATTTTATACTAATATCCCAAAATAAAATCCAGTGTGATGGAGAATTCCTACAGAAATCATACAATCAGCGAAAAGACTCAACACGTCTCTAATTTCAAGGTTTGCAAAAACATGCTTCATATAAGCTTGTTGTTGAGAGTTCTATCTTTTCTGCCATTATCTGTTGGAGTAGGAGCACCTGAACCAGAAATTGTTTCTTTTATTTAAACAGTTATGGAGCATCTGGAGATAATAATGAATTTCAGAAAGCCAAGAAAATTGGCTTTCTGAAATGTGCACTTCTATTCATAAATGTACAACAAAACTCTGAGAT
Source organism: Xiphophorus maculatus (assembly GCF_002775205.1). NCBI lineage: Eukaryota > Metazoa > Chordata > Actinopteri > Cyprinodontiformes > Poeciliidae > Xiphophorus > Xiphophorus maculatus. The sequence goes on along the minus strand of NC_036450.1, from coordinate 15,956,770 downwards.
CAGAGGCTTCTACAGAGTTGTTGTAATGCAGATAACTAGAGGACATAATTCCTGGCCGCAGCCAAAAACATCTGTACGAACAACAATAATTAACTTTCCTCTTGGATTAAGAAAATATTTTTGAATTGAATCAAATTTGAATTCAGGGTTAAGAATATGAATAGTGAGAGTTCAGCAAAAAGTAAATTAAAAACTAAAATCTATTATAGTATTCTTCACATAAAGCAAGGTAAATATAAATGTCCAATGTTACACAATGCTTTACATTTAAATGTTTACTTCTAACCTCATTATTTTTTTAAAATTATTTTATGTATATGGCTTCTTTTTTGTTTTGTATAACACACAGACTTGCCGATTGCAACTGTTTTTAAAAGGTTAGTTTAAATATGAGTAGAACTGTATGCTAGTTATCCAATTAGACTAAAATGGTAATTAAAGATTGTTAAAAACGTGATTGAGATTTTTTGAAAAAGGATTTCTTCAATCCTGCCTCTTTCTGATTTGGGTAATTGAATTTTAATATTTTTTTCTTAGTTTTATGATCAACTATCTGTATTTTTACGCACAAAGCTTGATAAAACGTAGCTTGACTTTAAATATAACACTGCAAATGACATTATACAGTGCATATGAGATTCAAACCTGGCATATTTTCAACTGAAGGGTGAATAAAAAACCTCAGGCTTTGCATAGAAGAGGGCAGGCCTGCATGGTAAAGTAATTAAATTGATGAGCCATCTTAATTACTGGAGGACGGTTCTCTGAGTCATTAAAAGCTTTGAAGCAGCTGTAAATCGATGAGTGTTTTGGTTGTTTGTGACGACTAAAGACAAATACAAGAAGATCCTTTTTTTTTGCTTCTGATTTACTAATATTCTTCATCAGAAAAAATTGATCCAGCGTCTTGTTACTACATTCTCAAAGCTGTTTTGGAGATAACATCGGTGGCCTTAGAGACCCACAGGTTACTTGGCCTTGACAGGCGATAACCAAAAATGATTAATAACAAGCAGATTTTCTCACGAGAGCCACATTCTAGAATGACTCACAGCTCGTATGCTTTTAATACTTTTGAGTATTTTTACCCTAATTTTCAAAGAGTCTACATCCCTCCTGTCTCACTGTGAAGATTAATCAATAACCGTACAATTTAATGTGTGATAATCATAGTCATCATTTTTGAGAATCAACTGTAGAAATTACTCCCTTCCCTATTATAAAGTCTGCCCAGATTTTGTTGGCTCTCCTTGTTTTTCTTTATCTCTGACTTTTTCTAGTAATTTGTTTGTCTGTTTTTTGTTCACACCACTGTTTTGTGAGCATCAGCTGGCTTTGTTTCAATTAATCATCGCTGACTTCTTACATTTACATGCATTTAAATTGGTAATGAGCGAGACACTAGTATTGTTTATCTTAATCTTGTGGGGCTACAGCCTGGACTATTTTAATAACCCCTAAGCTCAAGACAGAACTGACTATTTTGATCATTATAATAATAAAACAAAACACATGCAATAAACTCCCAGAAAAAATACTAATGTAATATGATAATATGACATGTAATCTCAAGTATGGAGAGAGAGTTTCTGCTTCACTACATTTTATTCAGGTATCTGTTTCTACACTGTGGACTGCTTGTGCATAGGACTTGCATATTTTACTGCTTGTAAAAAAGGGATGGAGTGAACTTCTACATCTGGCAGGTTGTTGTTGGAATCAATTGTTATCTTGGTTGTTTTGCAGATGTTAGATATTTTTATTTATTTATTTATTTTCTGAAGGCAAAGGCTGCAGCTGAGGTTGTAAGATGTAGGATAGAAGGTGTCTCTGCTGTATTAGAGTGAACCTTCCCCATAAACCAAATTATGGTGGTGAAAAGCAAGTTTTTTTTTTCTTCCAAAGAGGCCTTGAGAGTCATTTTGAAAGTTTTAGTTGCTTACTGTTTTCTTACAAAACCCTTCGTAAAGTGATTAAAAAATATATGGATTGTTCATAATAATTCCTATCTAATCTGGACATAGACAAGACTTGGAAAGGCAAAAGACAGAGCATTCAATAGTTTGTAAAAATGGTCTTTGTTGGTAAAATAAAAGTTTTTCACTAATTGTAGAAGAAAACAATTGAAGTTATTACAATATATATGTAATACTTTTATAAACTACTTAAATAACTTCACAATATGCTGTTAAAGAAAAGTGTTAAATGAAGATCCCTACTTGGTTTGGCAGATGGTTTTAGCTACTGAAAAGGCTTCTGTTACAATATGCTACTCCATTAGTCACGCGCCCAATGACTTATAAACAATACTCACTAAGAGACAAAATGAGTCCTAAATTTAAATGCACACTGCCAGCATCAAGCAGTATTAAAGTATTTTACCATTTTTCCTCATATTTCTGAAAACCTTTACAGCTGCTATGCAGTTGTCACGTCTTGATTTGAAGATGTTTATTGTCTGATCAATCTTGTTACCAACTGATAGACATGATTTATGCCCATCATTTCTGTTGTCATTTTTGAGTTGGACAAGTGTCAATTGTACTTTTAAGTACAAAATAACGTAAATAGTGGAAGGGAGGACAGGACATTTGTAAAAAAAAATAATACATTTTTCTTCAAAAGTTTGATTATTGTGCAGATGAAAAGGACTCACAATGCCTCCTAGTAATAAGGAATTACCACAAAGTGGAACAGACACAAAAAGAGGACAAAAACAATAGCAGAAAAATATAGCCCCATATTTTCCTGTTATTTCGTTTTTGTGGGGGGAGCAGCCGTCTTTCAAACACCCTTGTCAGGCTTGTGTGAACACAGAGCATTTAAAGTCCACACAAAGAACTTAAAATATGTTATCAAAGTCAGTCCCTCTGGGCACACTGCTGCTCTTAGGACAGTTGATATGTTTTTACAATAAATTAAATTCAAGTCAAACCCAGAGCCCACATTTAGCAGACATTGTTTATTCTATTTTGCCTCCTTTCCTTTTCCACTTGTGCTGAGACAGAGAGGCTGACAGTTTATTCTTGCTCCATCTGAGCTCAGCAGGCTACATATGGTGATTTTGAAAAAGCTAGTGTTTTTGAGCTTGTGCCTTCTTTTTCCCCACATCCAATCTGTTTTATACAGTAGAGCTGTGACTTTCCTTTTAGATAACTAATATTGTATTGCTTACATTGTTAAGTTTCCTTTCATCACAAAAGGGTTTTTTTCAAAGAACTGCTTTGGATAATAGTAATTAATAAAACACATTCAATCAAATAAGTTACAGATAGTTTTAAGTCAAACTTTTAAAATAAAAAAGTAGATGAAGTGTGAAAAAGAAGGAACAGTATTGTAATCTCCCGGTATGTTCTGTGGTCTTGCATCAGATACTTTTTCTGTGCATTGGGTTTGGCAAGGTGCTTTGAGGGATCCCCCTTTTTATGACACATCCCTTTGGATGCTCAGTGGGGATTTGGCTTTATGTGGAGCGCATCAAGCCATTGCTGAAGAGTGTGGTATTTTGTAAGGATTCACCTTCATGCTGAAGGAGAACACTAGTACCTGAGGAGATTGATTAGTGTTGATAATGTGCCTTTTATGTCGAAGGTAAGGGCCAATATATTATCGACATTAAAACTTTGCTTCCTCAGGAATAGATTTTTTAGAAGTTTTTTGGGGGGGGGGATTTTCACAGGCTTTTTAACATTTTCTACACCTTACAGGGCTGGACTGGCCATCTGGCATTCTCCCAGGAGGCCTACATGCCTTTTGGGCAGAACAACTGTTTTATTGTTTAACCAGCCAATAAAACAGGTAGGCAGATTTTGTTTTTTCCATTTTTTTCCCCGACAATGAGCTGGTCCCAGTCAAACCTTTAACCCCCTGGGCTTTATTAAGCTGCACACCTGCAAAAACCAAAAACATATAGCATGCAAAAATGGATGAGACAAAATGCTATAAAGGCAGAAAAATGCACAACTCAGAAAACACAGGTCCTTCAGGCGGAGAAAGCAAAAATGTCCAAAACTCAAACTTCTATTTATTGTTGATCATATTAGTGATTAGAATCAGGGATGAAATGCAGGGCAGGAGGGAGTACAGAACCTGGAGAAAGTAAAATCTAGCAATGAACTATGCAAAATTTAATGTTTCAGTTTAGACATTTCCATTTTTATTTCAATTATACCCAAAGCAGTACAAAATATAATTTAATGATTAATTAAATGTTTCAGCAGAAAAAAAGATTATTTAATTTTAAGTACTTTCATCGGTACACTTAATGAAGAACAAGATGTTCTCTGCAAGGTGCATAAAATAAGCATAAAACTTTATGCTTTCTATAAAAATTATGGAAAGTCGTGACCACATTTGTGCTTCTTTGCTGTATAATCTGTTTACCATTTACAACTTATCAATGACCTGACAGAGTAGATTGGACTATTTTCGGCTATTTTACATTCATTCTTTTATTTCATGGGGGCAAGAGAGAATGAATGAGATTGTGTTTCAGTCTGTGTACTACATTGAATATTACAACAAATGTATGTAAAATCATATTTTAATTGCTGCAGGTTGTCATAGTTGGTGAGCATAGCCAGAGAGAAATGTTGACCCAGAAGATTAGAACATTAAGGCCCCTGCAAGAGAGCAACAAGACAACGAGCTTTGATAGGTTGTTTTGAAATGTAATCTTGCAGATGTTGCCTGTTATTATTTGTTACAAAAAGAAGACAAAGCCATCTAAACAGAATGAGTACTATGGTTTTATTTCAAAAGATTGTGCTCATATTGCTTTTATTGACTTTTTTTTTCTTTCCTATCCAGTTTCCTGTTGAAAGTGTTCCTTAGTTAACAGTACAACATATGGATATCCACATTAGGGCTTAAAAATGCAGTCAAAAGACCAACTTTTGGCCTTTGACCATGTTTCATTTTCACTCATATGACAACTGCTGTGTGAAAAGTTAGGAATTAGGGGGTAGTCTTCCCTCTTCAGTATTACAACCACTTTTTGCAGTGTGCTAGTAGGCAGTAACACAGACACCCATCATGATGTTACTACCACCATGAAAGTGTGTACATTCTGATTGAAATATTATTTTTGGACAGATACTATCATGTTGCTTTATGGTTATCTTTCCATAAAATACATTTTTCTTCTAAAAAAAAAAACTTGGTTTCCAATGAATATGGAATGAAATTTGTTTTCTGTAAATCATTTCTGTGCCATAACTTCTTACACCAGCAAGTACAGACAAAACCCCTCCTCTAGGAGTGAATATCAGTTCTCAGGTGTTGATTTTTTGGACAGCAGAAGTCTGAGTAAATTCTAGTTGACCTTGTACACTCGAGTTTAGCAGTTACCCACTAAACTTTCGAGGTCAACTGATGTGAAACCTTTTGCAACATTAAGGACTTTGGTTTGACAGTGATAGAGTTTTTCTAAATGCATAATTATATTTCTGTGTAAGGCATTGATGTATTTACCAATAACATATTTCCAAAGGAAGATCACAGAGGCTTAACAGATGGTAGGGCATTGGTAGCACATATTTCAAAAGTCTCTGTCTCATTTGGGAGATTTTTTCGAAGCTGTTTGGTTGTAAATTTGACAAAGATATGTCTTTTTTAGTTGGAGCATCAAACCAGGCAATAATTTTGAACTGTCAAACTCAATATGTTCATGACAAGTCAGAGAACAGATTTTTTTTTTTGTTTGTTTTGTTTTGTTTTTTATGCTATCCTGGAGTGCTTGAGTTTATGCTCCAGAAATAAAGAATGGAATGATGTGGGGAGATTTCTGCTTTGTATTGTCTGCCTTGCATAAAGAGTCAGCAGGGAGGTAAAATATCGTTCCCACACAGTGAGCGTTTTATGCAACCCCGTATCCCCTAATCCCTCCACAACCCTTCCCGCTTGTGTCCCTATGGTTCCGTGTTCCTGACAACTGAGCATCATGACTCTCACTGCTCTGCTGCAGAGCTCTCCTCATTTTACATCATTACTACTGAATTTCAGTTGTTTATAGCTTGAAGGAAATGCATGGGGGGAAAAAATTCTGATATTTATTGAGTTTAGCTTTAATAGTTTCTTTTTAAAGCAATGCAAAGTTGCACACTGCACTGTTGTAGCCAAACAAGGGAGGAAAGATTTGTGTCGAGTGGAAGTAATGAAAAACGATCTTAAGAGGGGTTATAAGCCGTAATGTGGGCTTCAACAATTCAATGGTAATAAAAGTACAGCAGGAGACATGTATTTAAATTATTTTAGTTTGGCTCAGTTACAAACAAAAGCGAGTATTAGATGGCTTGTCCAAATAACAGAGTATATTATCGTCACTTCTAAATGCCTATGACAACCAAGTTGAGTTAAGAGTAGCACAATGCAGTGGAGCTGCACCACAAAGCTATTATTCACTCCCATAACCATCTGTTTTATAGTCACCACTACATAAAGAAGGGTGAGATATGGATACAGCATCTTTTAAATGTGCCAGTTACCAAAGTGCAAAGTGGGCTTATCCTGAAAAACTGAGATCATATATTAGGACTTTTAGCTGATGGATATGTGAAAATGAGGGGGGGCACAAATTGCCCTGTCACTTAATGAAGACTGTTGAGTAAACACAGTAAATCGTTTTTTTGTTTTGTTTTAATTCTACAAACTATACAGTATTTGAAAACTAGAAATTTATACCCAGATCCATTTTGGCTTGTAAGCAAAGCAATATTTGTTGGCTTATTTGTGATTCCCTAATTAAATTTTCTGGTGGACAGGCTTTAGATAACATTTTTGTTTTTGTTTGAGGTAGAACTTTATTAGAGTGCTTTAACTTTCAAGTTTGAGCCAAAGCATTGCTTTTATCATCATAAAAACGTAGAAACAACATCACTGAAAAACATGAGACCAAAAACTTCAGTAAAGGCTAAAGGTAAAATCTGTTTCTGTTTTTTATTAAGGCTACATAAAAATGTGCTTAGTTGACTTTTTATTCCACACAAACCTCTTAATCTTTTCGAGATGTTTTTAAACCTATATTTTCTACAGCTGACTGAGTTGAAGATAAATAAAAATGGAAAGCAAAACCCTAACAACCCTGTTTTGAATCCCTGTGCCATTATTTGATGTCTGTTTTGCTTTTTAGTTGCTCAGAAAAATAAGCACCTTTAAGTAAAAAACATCCCTGCAATGCGTTATGCATTTAACACTACAACTAACAACCTCATCCCCTGGTAAGGCCAATACATTAAAATAATTATGCAGCATTATTCTTGCAACACTGAGACATGGTGTGTGCTACACAAATGTGCCACTGCAGCAGAATCAATTCAAGTGTGAATCAAATGTTGTAGCAGTGACCCAACAACATTGCTTAATGTCATGCTATTCTTTGCACTCGCTCTGCCTGCACTGGTGAAAGATTCAGTTGCATCTGGATGCTGAATAGCTGGAGCAGCTCTATCTGATGCAGTCTGACCTACTTTCAAACTAATTCAGTCAGTTGCATACTTTCCACTATTTTAAGTTTTAGTACATACTACTTTCAATACTTCTGACCCCTAATGTTATATATATATATATGCATCCAATATATATATACACACAGAGAGAGAGAGAGAGAGAGGCAAATAGACAACCACGTAAGTGGTTAAAATGCCAGCCTATGCTTAAATAACACCCAGCTGTGCAGAGTGAGTCAGTACCTCATATTTGTTCAGCATACAGAGATATGCACTACTACATTTCTCTGTATTTTCTGAGTTGTTAAATCTCTGATTGTTTCCAGTCCATGTTAACCTCCTATCTAGGATGGCCAGTGTAGATATACTTACAGAGGAAGGGTTTTGCTTCTGAAGCAATAAAACTGTTTTACCTAATTTAACACATCTGAGCGGTTCCCGAGCTTTAGGCCATGCATCACAGCCACCTCTAAATTCGATTAGGCTGTCAAATATAAGTATTTTATCCCCCACCTCTTCCCCCGCACCTCGTCTGTCAGTGTGATTTAGAGCTGTGCTGTTTCCAGAACTTTCATTGTTTTGTGAAAGACTCAGCATCTTTCTAAAGAAGTTTTTTTTTTTTTTTTCTCTTATCATCTTCAAGCATTTACTGTTTTGTTGCATGTATCTTTCCATTCTCTGCAATGTGCAGTGGCAAATATGTTTTAATGTTCAGCATATAATTTTGATAAGGTCAGAGTAACCTCATAAGGTTTTCAATAGATTGCACAAAAGCTAGGGGCTCTTGGTAAAATACATGGAAATTGTGATTGTTTATCTGTATCAACAATAAAAATGCTGTGTGATATCTAGATATTTGAGCATGTACAAGCTATTTAATTTTTCTGATGCATTAATTCTTTTTAGATGTGCTTACTTGGCTATAAAATCTCAGTATTCTTAGTAATATTTGCAGCAAACACTGTTTTATGGTCAATATATACATGCATGGTTTGAATTGCCAAATTAATTCTACATGTGTTCAGTTAAGAGTCATGATTGTTGAAATACTAACAGAATTTGATCCACTTTAACAACTAAATCAAATATTTTTGAGTTTTTACTGTCATGTTCCATCTCAAAAGTAGAGCTGGCAGAACAATGACATGTGTTAAAGTGGTGCTAACCTCAGGGATTCAGCCTCAGAGTAGAGCAAGGCAATTCTGGATTACTGACAACTATTCCTACAGCTCCACCTCATTGTGATGAATGACTCCAATCTTCCTCTCCTGAGAAGGGTAACATTACATTTTTGAAATATAGTTAGTGGGTCTGAGACTGGAGGGTTTTTCCCTGTCTGATACCAAACATGAGGGGGTTGTTTAGAATACACAATGAATTATCTGTATTTATTCATAAGACGGTTCACCACTTATATATTTTTGTTTAGTTTGATCTAAAACTGTCTCCAAGAAAACAAAATAACTAATTTTGATCTTAATTTATGGTTTGTGTAAAAACCAAGTATTTCATGTGTGAAGATCGTAATGTGATTAGCTAGTATCCTTTTGATCAGGAATCTAATTAGAATAATACAAATCTTTGTTTATTAGCAGAAAAGCTCTGTTAATGCCCAGTAATGAGGAGTGATTTTGAAATTGTGCTGTTTATTATTAACCAATTTATGAAAAAGATAATATGTATAGCTTGCCAAATAACAGTAACATGACCTATCAGTTAGGCAAGAGCTGGTAGGAGATGACTTATATCAAAAATAATATAATCCCATTGGTTAAAATATAAAAGTTAATTTAATAGTGCGTAATTGCAAACAGAATTACCACACACAAAACCAGGCTATGATACTGTTTATTTATGAGGACTGCCTTTGTGAACAGTTTTGCTGACTTTGTTTGTGCTTTAAATTAATTTTGCTTTTCTGTATTGTCAACAAACTCCAAAGATACCACCTATCAGCAATGTTGTTTTGCCATTTATGTAGATATACAGTATTCTGTAGGGCAGGACATGCAGCTATGTGAAAACAAAAACTATTAAGGAAATTTGGCACTGAATCATTGTGACAACCTTAGCTTCAACTGGAATCTGATTTTTCTTAACTAAATGGAGAGTTTTTAAATTATTTATCAAAAAAACTTTGAAATTGTTAATCTTAAGTATTTGGTCAGTACATATGGTTGAAAAAAAGTAGTTTATTTCACTCTATAAAGACACACAATCATGTACATACAGTATGTCTTCAATATCTGACATTGTAAATTCCAAAATCCATTTAATTTACTCAAAACCAAAAGAGCAAAAAATACAGCTGTCCATTAAAAATGTCAACGTTTGCATAGACTAAAATTACAATACATTTTGTAGTGGTGATTAAATAACCTGAAAGTGTCATTCAATGCCTTATATATATATATATATATATATATATATATATATATATATATATATTTTATATTGGCACAGTATCTGTATTACTGTTTGTGCATATTGATTCTAGAAAAATATTTACTTTGAAAAATGTAACATAAAAACACATTAAATACAGACAATACCTGTTTCTAGTTGGGCATTCAGTGGTTCCACACTTTGTTGCTGGTAAAAGAGTACAAGAAGGCGACAGCTACTGAATACAGGCTTTCTGCACCCAGCCTCTCACAGAGCCCTGCTAAACTTCAGAAATAAATCGGTCATATTTTCTAAAGGGAAAGTCTTGCTTTTTCTATGTTTGGGACTATATAGAGTATTTGGTTGTCTAACTTCTCAAGAGCACAACCTAACACATTGGTTTGAGCCACATATATCTGAATATGCTTCAATTTGTAAGCTTTCCAGCTTTGTAAGGGAAAAGTACCTTACTGTACCAAATTGCAAAGTTAGGGGGGAGAAAATCTGCCAATTCGCCCTACTTCTTACCAACTGTAACTTCAAATCATGCTACATTCACCATCTCTCTAGAAGTATAGTTTATTCCTGATCATTTTTCTCTGTGCTGGTAACTGCCAGTTCTCATCAGGGGATGGGGGTTAATCAACTCTTCGCTCAGGTCCTGGAAAGTGCAAGAAGTCTCATACTGGGTTTGATACAGTCCCAGAAGTGAATAAATTAGCTCACACAAATATCTCAAATAGGTACTGATTAATGAAGTGTACAAGAAGAGAGATCTTGCCCGTCGCTATGGAGAGTGGCAAAAAGTATGACTAAAATACATTTTTATGCTAAAACTTACTTGAACTAGAAGAAATATTAGCTTTCCATTTTTTTTTGTTTTGTTCAAGAATTAAGAATTTGGTCATTTGGGTTTAAATTAAGCATTTGCCTTTGCGTTGAACTTGTTATCATCACAGTGGTGAGATCTTAGAGCTCCTACATTTCTTGTGAATATGACAATTCCCTTGAGTCACTTTTGAACTTAGCACTTATATGATTAACTACCTGTCTTTGAACTTAAAAGTTTAATATGTTACTTCACTTTAAAGTAGATTACATCAATGCCTCCAAATTTTTTCACTTCATTTCTATAGTAATGGCCTGTAGTGTTGTACCAGTTGAGCCTGAAGAAGTAGTTTGAAATTCTGTTCAGCTTGATTAGTTAATTAATTCATTCTTCTTAGTTAGAAGAACAGGATTCATGAATAGAATTCTACAGGAGTAGTATGTGTCTTAATAACATCTGTATTGTGTTTAAGCACATATGTTGACAAAATCTTCACCTCTGTAAAACTGGACAGTCATTTCAGCTATTTAACTGTATGATGCCCTGAGAGGAAATTTAGAAGTAACTAAAAGCTGCAGCTTCATCTTTCTGCTCGTCTTTCAGTTTCATTCATACATTGTGATATTATTTATTATATTTAAAATAAGCAAAGAGGCAAGCATTATTTCAATTAGGTCCCTGCAAAGATTATCAGTATGCAATGATGATAACTGGATTTGACGACTTCAAAAAATGGGATTGGTTTGTCTCTAATTTAAGGGAATATTTCACATCTTTTCACTAGAACACCATTTTCCTCACAAATTTCCTGATATGCAGATATTGTCTATCATTTGCAGTTTGTCATTCATTATGTACATTCTTGCATGATTTAGAGTAAATGATTTTACATCCAGCAGCACACAGCTAGCAGCACCAGTATACTTTGCATTTGTTGTCTGGATAATCTAGGCAAACAGCTTTGAGAAATAAGCAGTGAAACTTCTCTCACCTCACGGTCTCCCATGTCCCAAAGGGATAAATGTTCATATAAAGTTGTAATCCTGAGCGACAACAACTCCTACCTGGTGAGCCAGTTCCACCCAACAGTTCTGCCGTTGGGTTTGAGCTGCCTTCTGTCAGTCAAGCAGATTTCACAATCCAAAACACATACGCTTCTCTGAGCCTTATACATTTCTTTACCTAGATGTTTGGAGGCTCATAAGATTAACTCAGACTTTTCAGTTATCTTTGGTTAGTTTTAAAATCCCCAACACCTGCATATATTGCCCTGCAAAAGTCTTCAGACCTCTTGGACTTTTTTATATTTTGTTATGCTACAACCACAAACTTCCTTGTGTTTCATTTAAAATACACAAGCATGTTGTTCTTATTCGGAAGTTATAGGAAAAAGAAACCTGTTTTTTAAAAGCGTTTTAGAAATAAGAAACTGAAAAGTGTGGGGTATTTAAGTATTCAGTGCCCCGGAGTGAATTCTTTGTAAAGCCCACAATTTTGTAATTCCAGCTTATTTTTGGGAAAATATTTGCCCATTCTTCTTTGAAACATAGCTCAAGCTCAGTCGGATTGAAGAATAGTGTCTTTAAGCAACAATGTTCAAGACTTGCCACGGATGTTAATTTGGAATCAGACCTGGGATTTGACATGGCCATTCTAATCCATGAATAAACTTTGCTCTATGTCTAAACCATTCTGTAGTAGTTCTTGCTGAGAATTGAACCTGCGCCTCAGTCTCAATGCTGTAGACATATTTACACAATTGCATTCTATGTCCGTAGCTCCATCCCTCTTCTTATAGATTTACTCTCTTCTTGATTCATGCTACTGCCACAACTGTCTTCATATTAATATTGTGAAGTGTTAGCTTTATGCCACCACTGTACACTTATTTTTTTGCATACATACTTTAAGATTTAAAGTAATTCAAATTTTATTAACATGTTTGCAAGACACTGCAAGGTGCTTTGGTAAAGACCTAAACATTTGAACCCAAAGCTATGAAGCAATCAGTAATAATAAAGTGGAAGCCCCACACTCTATGCACCATTTGTTCAGCTTCCAAGGCTAGATTAAAACAGAGAATAATGAAATGGAATAGTTTTACCATTAGCAGTTTTACAAATGGTTGCATCATTTTCCTTTTTGTTTCACAGAAATACATCAAAACCAACACAGAACATTAACTATAGTCATTATATGCCCACAGCTAGAGCCCACGCAGGAAACAAGAACTTGAGGTGTTACAGATGAGTCAGTGGCCGTCACTAAATGTGGTGAACAATGCTCTTCAAACTGTGTCCCTAACATCATTCATTTGAAATCCACAGATGTGTTATATTAATATTGGCAAAGACGACAGAGCAGCAACACCTGCAGCTTTGAAGAAAGTGCTGATTGACAGGAACTTAAACCTCTTCTGCATGTTACTGGGAACAGCTCGATGAAATTCAGCATTAGCAGGCCACACTGTCAAATATTCAAAGAAACTCACTTCAATAGTGTATATACAGTACATATATATATATATATATATATATATATATATATATTGTCTCCACTTTATGGTTTTGTTGACTGTATATGCATCTGTAGCTTTGTATCACCTGCAATTGCATTTGTTGTTCCTCTGTGTCTCATATCACACCCGGTGGGACCCAATGCATGCACAGTCTGACACATTACTAACTTGTGAAATTTCAACCTTGCTGTGGAGAAAATTTAAATTAAAAACAGAAGCACATGTTAGTTTTTATGTTATTTTATTTATTTTTTCAAATACCCTTAATATCAAATTACTTTAAGAAATAAAATACTGTAAGTCACCTTTGTGTTAATTTAACAATTCAAAAATGATCTACGAACATATCAATATTGGAAGAATTCGATTTTTTTTTTACCATCAGTCTTATTCCTGTATTTTCCAGCTGTCAATGTCATCACTTTGTGTAGGTTTTTCATTTTAACACTTATCTATAGTGCCTCCCCCAAGTGTTTTGCTAGCGTATAAGCTGAACCAACCCATTACATGCATATACTAATCTTTTGTTTACTTACGAGATGGATGAGGCAATTCAAATCATTATAAGTGGTCTATTAAGTCTAAAGTTATTAATTATAAGTAAAATTGCATTTTTAATGGAGTCCCTGTTAGTTAAGTATGCATTTGCTCTTCTTGTATTCAGGCAAAATTAGTGTTCTTTAAGCTGGAGGAGTCATAATTTATTGAAATCCACTTCATAAATGAGTGGCTGTTCTGTAAATTAGCCAATCTAAAGTTGGAGCATTGGGTCTATTGTTTTATTAAGTTTTTTTTACATTCTGCATATTTAAACTCAGCATAATGTGATTTGAAAGTGGAAGCTTACTGCTGGGCAATGTCAGTGAGTTGTCGCTGATTTTGTTAATGCACTCAAGTTTCAATGGACACAGTTTAATTTCAAGGTTTTAAATATTAAACTCTTGTAAAATTTCCCCTTAAAATGACACACCAAGAGAATATACAGTGATTATTTGTTAAACTTGAGGCAGATATATGACTTTTCTGTTCTCTCCGTTTCCCAGTTTTCCAGAATCAAGAATTTCCCCCTCTTTGGTCACACTCCTTGGTTTAGGGACAGACTACACACCCATCCCTCATCTGATAAACATTAAAGCTTCCTGCGCTGCTTTTCCTCCTGTCAGTGTGCAGCTTTATCGGAAAAACATAACACTTGGAGTTTTGCTCCTGGCACAGGAAAACACACAGGTCTCAGTGCCGGTGGAGTATCTATCCAAGCTTGTATCGAGCTGAGTTGTGTTTATGATAAGAGCCATCAGTTTGCTCTGTTTTGCTATGGGATCACATGAAAACCTCTCTATTACAACACTGTATGAAAATCCTTCATTGTGTTTGAGAATTCTTTCTTTTAAATCCAAGGCCCAAGGTCTTCTATTTTGTGTTTGATATCTCATCAATCATCATCTTGTCATTACCCTGGCGTCCTGATTAAAATGCACAATCTGAGCTCGGTACCTCTCTGTTCTCTTCCCTGTCCCTAATCTATCCTTTTCCCTTCTCTGTCCCTCCATGTGTCTCCCACCTCCTCTCCTCCTTCTCCTAATCAATTTTCTCGCAGTGTCCTGAGGGGTTGAGACCAATGAAGGATGGCTCAGGTTGCTATGACTACTCCAGAGGCGTTGACTGCACGGATGGCTTCAACGGAGGTTGTGAACAGCTGTGCCTTCAGCAGCTTGTACCTCTTGAAGATGACCCCACTTCCAACAATGTTCTTATGTTTTGCGGGTGAGCATGACTACTAGAAAGAAAATCTGTAAAAACTGTGGTGGTGTAAATACAGTCATGGGAATTATTTAGTACACTCCAGAATTCAATATCTCTGAAACTATACTTTTCTTCATTTGACTTTGTAAGTCTCTAACATCATTGTGAAAAATTTTTGCAACATTTCTCCAATACACTGAGGTGTGCAGGTTAAGGTTTTGCCACAGTATTTCATTCAGGTCGAGGTTTGAACTTTGATTGGACCACCGTGGCACTTTTATGATTGACTCAGATTGAACCAAGCTTGAGTTGTCATACACCAGCCTCATCTGTGACCCTAGAATCTATTGGTATAGTTCATGGTTGACTCAGTCACTGCTAAGTGTGCTGGCTGAAAATCCATCCCAAATCATTGCCACTGCACTGCTTAGTGACTGGGGTTACATGGTGGTGTGCGTTATGGTCAGACATTTCTACTTTGGTCTCATCTGTCAGATGAATGTCATTGCAGAATTGTTGCGGTTCATCCTGGTGCAACTTTATAAACCAAGGTTGTACTGACATAGTATTTTCAAAGAGAACATATTTTTTTTATGAAAAGTCTTCCTAAAAAAGCCATGCTTGCCTTTTTATATTTTTATTATAAAGACTGTGAGTATTTCAGTCTCTGACCTTTGGGGAATTTCCCTGGAAGGTTCTTGGAAATTCCAAGGGACTATAGTCCCTGCAGCTGTCTAACCGGTTTGCCACTTGTAAAAAACAAAACAAAAATGTGTCACTGTAGATTGAGAGACGTCAGTTTGGTTAGAAATATCATTATAACCTTCCCCAGTCTGGAGAGCAGCAAAAATAGCTTGCTTAAATTTACTGCTAACACTTTTTCCGGTTTGGTGCTGTATTAACGCACGTGTCCTCAATGATTTATTATAACGCAATTTTTAAGGTGCATGCAGCATCTCCACTGTAGTATTGATAAGATCTAACACTAACACACTACGACATAAGAAAAATATATTTTTCTTATATATTTTTTGGCAATGCATTATGATCTGTTCTAAACATAAATTTCAAATGCATTACAGTAGCAGAATTGTGGTGATACATTTCCCATTGTATGCAATGTAATAGACCAGCAAGCTGAAAAATCTTTTGCTTTTTCATAGGTGGCCCCATCTGCTAATAATCAGCTAATCAAGCACATTTGATTAGCACTTTCTGGCTGCTGTTTTACTTCTAAAAGCTTATCAAAGCAACAAGGGAATATGTAACTTTTTTCTTTGGTGTCTACTGGCAGGGAACGTTGCTTCCTCCTTAAGAAGGGTTTTAATGGCAAGGTTATAATTAACAGTGTTCATCAGTCTAATGCCCATTTAGAAATTAAAACAATCTGCAAACACTGTGCTGTATGTGACATAAATACAACTTAGTTTTTTGTTAGTGTGACTTCCTTTCACCTTAAAATCAAATAAATTTTTTTTTTGTGTTTATCTTCAATTTTTTATACATATGCAATTGATAAAATATGCATTAGCTCCACGTGGGAGGAATGTCTTGTTATAATTGAAACAATCTTCCAGTGTACCTAGTACTTTTTGATCGCTATTTAGGAATTTTTGATTTAATTTAAGTTGATTTTTATAACATATTTCAGTAACAAGTTCAAGTGCTTTACATCATAAAAACCGCTTGCTGAAAAGTTGATTGTAAGTTGGTTTTATCTTATTTTGAGTGGACTAAGGTAATTGCACCAGAAACTGGTGCAATTACTGTACTGTACAATGCTTGGTACAATTTGGTATTTTTTACAACACTACAGACATGAGCCAGGACGTTGCAGTTTGGGCACAAAAACAGTCTTGTATTTACTACTTTACTTATAGACATATACAGATACAGTATATAGATATAGATATAGCCAGTTTGAGCATGTCCCTGACTGTCCTTTATTTATATCACCTGAAACTTATATATTTATTATTTTTTCTTTGAACAAGGCCTTTCACCTTTGTGTGTGTGTATGTTCAGATACCTTGCATTACGCTGACAGCTTGTGCCTCGTTCGCAGGTGCGTGCAGGAGTACAAGTTGGCAGGAGATGGGCGCTCCTGCGTTCTGCAGTCAGAGAACTGTGAGGGACAAAAATGCCTGAGGCAAGATGTCCACTTCAATGACACTCTGTTTGGTGAGATGCTGCATGGATACAACAACAAAACGCAGCAAGTCAACTTGGGACAGATATTCCAAATGACCTTCCGGTAATTTATGTCCAAATACTTACGACACTAACACAAGATGTTGCTTTTTTGATACAGTTTTCAGACTATACTGAGAAGTTAAAAAATGTAATCTTAATCCTATTGCTGACATTGTAACAAATTTTCAGATTCTTAAAAAATTATCTAAAGAAAAGTTTTCTCTTAATAGTGACCTCATTGAAGAATCTCTAAAAGCCAGTTGTCTGGGTTGTTGGTCTTACTGCCTTTGTGCTTGCACAGATGTGTGCGTCGTCTTTGTATTTTGGGGCATGGAAAGTGAGAAGTGTATGAGAGAAAATGATGGCTGAGTACGGATTGAGACTTATCCTTTGGCAGTTCTCCTTAAACCGGCAGCCTCCTGAAGATCTGGCTCACTGTGATAAGTCGTATGCTGTCTGTAATGAAAAGCATAATACAGAAAGATGATGAGGTTCTATCTATGCATGAATGCAATACACACACAGAAAATGCGCTCAAATCATATCTCACATTAGTTGTATATCTTTTACTCATTCCATTCTGTCTGTTTCATTCCTCCATTACCCAGTTTTTATATCAGCATTTTTTTTTTTTTTTTCACATGTTATCATGTTGTGCTTTTCATCAGTTCTGCCTTGTGGGCCACAGTGTCTCAGCTTGGCTAATAAAAAATGTAATAATTGTAATAGCTGATACCATTATCTACCTGCTGTAGGTCCTGTGAGTCACAGTGTGAGATACGGTGTACTGTAATGAGACACTGAACAGTCTCTAACAGTGAAAGTGAAATTAAACAATTCCTTTTAATTTAGAGCTGACAATAAATTTTTGATGGGTCAATACTTTGGGGGAAATAATTGCACTTGATATAAACTTAAAAAAGTAATTCAAAAAGAACAGCAGTTGCCTTTAAGATAGATGCACCGTAACTGTGGCTTAAAATGTATCTACAATTACTAAATTTATACCCAGAATACAGCCTATATAGAAACTAATAGCCAAATAAATCAACTCAAATTAACTAATCAAATTACCTGATCAAATACATCTTTTAAAGAGTTCTGTAAGAAATTCACAAGGCATGGACTGCAGCTTGAGCCAGTGCTACAAGAGTGACCAAATGTGGATGTATGCAGGAGATGACATACAGTAGTCACATTTCTTGTGGTAAGCCACTCCTGATCCAGAGAGAGCATAAAAAATGTCTTTCATGTCCTAAAAAGAAGCAGCACAGGATTTTTACTCAGTGGTCCAAAGTCCTCTCTAAAAAAAAAAAAAAAAAGTAAGTTTTGCTTTTAATTTTGGATTAAACCCCTAGAGTTTGGAGGAATATGGAGGAGGCACAGATCTTTGGTTCTGTGCCTAATTGCTATGTGCTTATCGAGTCTGAAGTTAGTACAGCCATTTACCAGGAAAATATAAGCTACTTAAACCTGACAAACTTAGTGAAGAGCCTGATTTCATTTACCTGCTGGACTTGGCAGTTGGAACAAGTACCGGGACCTTTTTTAATGACAATAGTATAACCGTGCAGGATTGGATGACAATCTTGCCAGACCTAAAACCCCAGAAAATCAACAGAAGACTATGATAAAATGAGACACCAGAACTAACAATGCAAATGAGCTAAAGGCTGCTATAAAGAAACATAGGCTTCCTAAAACATCTCTGCAGAGCCATTGTCTGGTTGCCTTCAAACCACACTGGACTGATGCAGTAAATAATGCAAACCTACTTGTGACCTGTGCTATACATTAAATGGAAACATGTTTTAGTTGGCTGCAATTTGTGTTAATTTTGTATTGGCGTTATATCATAATTGCATCCTATTGAGAAACTGAATATGAGGATTTCATTAGATGGACCATATTCATCCAAATGAAGAGGAATGAAAGCTTGAGTTCTGTCACTCAGGTTGTATTTAATGTACTACAAGATTCATCTTTTTTAAAAAAAATATCTTTTCTGTGATTTTCTCATTTACTGAAATCCACCTTTATGTAAAAATACATGCTAATCATTGCAAGTAACCCAGTTAAAAATGTATCGTCTATGTTACTGTCGAATTTTAGGACAAAGAACAAAACAAAGCACAAGGGCTTGAGATCAAAGTGGAGCAATCTGGACTATTAGATTTAGCTCATTGCCTGTGCTTCGTATTGTACCAAGGACAAGTGTAGTCCAAATGTTTAAATGCGGGCTTTTCTCACATAGTGGTTCACTGGGAGAAAGAATGAAGATCAGACATTTTTGGGAAGTGCACTGCAGCACTTTAGTTTGTATTTGAGTGATGAATTAAAATCCAATGAGAAAAGAACCCCTAACTATAACATATTGAAAAGTTAATTTTTGTTTGAGAAAAGTACCCCCAGTGCTAAATATAAATCTGTTAGATGGATGATGGAATCAGATGATTACCGAAGTGTTTGAGAAAAAAAAAATCATCCAGGTGTCTAAAAATGTGAAGCAGTCAAGCTATTTAATGAGATGATAATCAGACACACATTCAACTCTGACAAAATATTGTTTCAAGAAATTGATTGTTTTAATCGGACCAGCAGTGTTCTCAGATAAATTGTTCTAAAAAACCAAAATAGGAGCTAAAATCTGCATAGAATCACTTAAAATCAGCATGAAGGAATACTATTAAGACTACATAAAAAGTTTAGAGGATAATGATGAGGCAGGGCTAAAATGATTGCTGGTTTTAATAGTTATTATGGTACACTTTCCAACTACTACCATTTTGAAATTAAATTTCTAAGATAACTAAAAGCTCTATTGAAATCTTCCATTGCCTGTGTGCTACTGGTACATCATCTCAGACCCAAGCAGAGGACACCAGGGGTTCAGCAGGAGATTTTTCATCCTCAAAGAAACACTCTGGTCTTCAGTGGCTGTATTATGGATTTTACAAGTACACTGAAAGGCTTTTTGAAAATGTTTTTCTGGCGACACTTCATGTAGAATGAAAGGACACTGGTACTATTAGTGTTAAGTTATTTCCTTCTATCAGCCACTCACGCTTCCTTCATCTTCCACTAAATGGGCTAAGTGTAGCCAGACATATTATCCCACAACATCCAGTTGCATATTGTACTGTATATCTTAGTGAATTGGCTTACTGTGTCTTCACTTGACATTTTAAAGCTGGCCCCTTTGAACATTTGTCCTGCAGAATGTGAACATTGCCAAAGCATTTTTACTGATTTAATTAATGTAAGCTCTCAAATCTGTTTCTCACTGCTTGCAATTATGATAGAAGAATTTTAAAGGGTTAATTTGGAATTTCTTGAAGTGAGGTTCTGTTACGCTATTATTGTAATAGTTTAGTAAAAGCTAACCAGATGTATAATGTAAGAAGTTACCTCATCAACCTGGCTTCAGTCAATCTAATTAGCTAATAATTGTTAAACAACCCAGAGACCTGGAAAGCATAGCAACATATAATTTTCAGTGCTGCTGTACACCTGTCAGGCTGACACAAGTTTTCTTTATTCTTGGTTTAGCTGGAGAGGACTAGCAGATGATTCGATGGATTTATACAGTCAGCAGGATCAATCGATGTTCAGTCATTATAGGAACATGAGCCTTGTTAAACCTTGTCTCAGCAGATGGCATAGAATCATAATAAATTAGAATATGGGTTTCCATGACACTTATTAATTAGATTTAAAGCACCTTATAAAAACTAACAACCTTTAACTATGTAATGAACGTACTTTTTATAAAATTATAATCAAGTACTACATGTGATCCAGTTGTCAAGTTTCCATAATCCAATGGGTTTGTGCAGTCATGGACAGTTTTCTAATAAAAATTAGACCTGACCTCAAAACATTACTTTCACTTCACATATATTTTTTTCAATATTATTATTATTTTCCATTGACATTTTGTTGTATGAATCCTTTATACAAAGTTAGCTAATTTGCTTTGTAATTTTGTGCTTAATATATTCTAATTTTGACTTCATATTAATTACTTAAAGTGAACCTTTTTACTTTGCAACAAAATGAACTACTTTTTGAATAAGAATTAAAAAACCCAAATTAGCTTATTAATGCATTAAAAAGATTTCAAACATTTAGCAGAGGATAGAAAACACAGATGAAGCTTTCATTGTTTTATTTAACTGACTTGGCGTTGTATCTGTGTGTGCCCAAGGGCCACATGTCAAGAAATACGATAGGGATGAAGAGCTGGAGTGGGAATTGTTTTTATTTTGATCACCTTAAGAGCTGAAAGCTAAATGGGCCTCGACATCCATCTTCAGAGAATTACCTTAACATGATTGACATGTCTACAGCCTAATATGGGATGTTTTCTAATGCTTCACAAGGTTTAACCAGTTGGGAACTGCCTCTGATACACTGACAGGGCACAGTTTGACAGATAAAAGAATGGCACGGTTTAGAGATTTTAACCACAGGAGAGAGGCAGTCTTGATCCATTTGCCCTTAAGCAGTGGGGAGCACAGTGGTTTCTATACCTCTAGACTGTAGGTCTGTACACCAGGTCAAATAAAACTCTGAGAAGGAGACACATTTGTACTGAAGCCAAGATTGAACTGGACTTTTACAAATGCCGGTTTTAAAATCACTTAAATCTGTCTGTCTATGATATAAAAAGTGTTGCAGCATGAAATACAAATGTTTAGAGCTTTTTTATGTTTTTACAGTTGATCTGGTGTCCACACCACTGTTAAGCCGTTAATTACATGTGCCCTCAATCTTTGTATGGCCACATGGCACATGCATAATGCATTTTATTTCTTTCCTTGTTTTTTTCTTTTTTTTTTTGAACAAGCAATTTAGCACTCATTATTTGGAATTTTTTAAGATCAGGCCCTATGTCAATCAATAACATTACTATTTTCACCTTTTTACAACTAAGTAAAAAGTTGTGATTATTTTCAGCCAGGAAAAAAAAAAAAAACTGAGATCTGTTTCTCAGTAAACTAGAATATACCATAGAATGAGGTGAAAAACTAAAGTTTCTGCTTTGAAATATTTGCAGACTAGTGTCAATGTACTGTATAGTATTAGCTCCAAAACCTTTGACAGGGCTCCATTAGGATGAATTACTGCATCAAATATGTCTAGCATGAAGGTCACCAGTGGTTTATCCTGCACCTGTTTCTTCTACTGAACTGTCCAATAATATGCTTAGACAAGGCACTTTGTAAACACCCAGCCACTTTAGCAATGACCTTTCACCACTTGTTGAGGATGTCACTTTAACTTTACCTTAGATGTAAAATCAGAATCTTCAAATGTTACATTTCTGAATTAAAAATATTTTTTTATTAATTGTACTTATACTTTTAAGCTACTCTGAAACTGTCTTTTGGAATAACATTAGCTGTCAGTTATAATAGCAAAAGTAATTGTTCAGAATATATCACTATACAGTACAGACCAAATGTTTGGACACACCTTTTAATTCAATGAGTTTACTTTATTTTCATGACTATTGACATTGTAGATTCACACTGAAGGCATCAAAACTATGAATAACACATGTGGAAATATGCACTAAACAAAAAAGTGTAAAACAACTGAAAATACCCCTTATATTCTAGTTTCTTCAAAGTAGCAACCTTTTGCTGTGATTACTGCTTTGCACACACTCTGCATTTTCTCAATGAGCTTCAAGAGGTCGTCACCTGAAATGGTTTTCACTTCATAGGTGTGCCCTGTCAGGTTAATAAGTGGGATTTCTTGCCTTATAAATAGTCATGAAAATAAAGAAAACCCATTGAATTAGAAGGTGTGTCCAAACTTTTGCTCTGTACTGTATGTGTAATAAATCTATTACTTGGCTGCAATTTTTTAAAAAAAGGACACTCAGGAAAGTTTATAGCTCTGGTAATATAGTCAAGAAAGTATGACGTTTCCATACAATCAAAGTAATGGCTGGTAAATATACTTATTGGATATCTTTAAATATATTTGATGAATAATTCACCAAAATGCTGTTTCGTCCTACCAAGCATCAAATCACTACTCATCCACAGCACTCTAGCCACCCTTTCCCTGGCTTTATAAATTGGTCATTTGCTGTAGTTATTTATCTTTCCAAGAATGTTGGGTACATTTTGTCCACCGAGAGACTTCTGTAATTTGCAGAGAACCACATGTTCTCTTTCCCATCTCGACGCTCTTCACTTTATTACACCTTTACAGTTTGCACCTGCACTGGAAGCTCGAAAAAATTTCCATACTAATTGTGAGATGCACACACTGCTGTACTTCCATATTCCCTTGCAGTTGGCTGATTGCGTGCAGATGACAGGCAAAACACACTTTCAGGCTGATTGTGGGTGCTTCAATAAATAACACCCATATCTTTGTGTAAAGTCTGTTTGAAACTAAGTGCAAAAAACATAACATAGACTGATCTGCTGCACCAATTTTGATCCTTTACAATAGGTGATTTTAAAGAATTTAACTCTACTGTGAGGTAGAAATAATCGTTTATTCACAATCAGCAGATATTTTGTAGGCAAGAACATAAAACTTTTTCAAAAAAAAGGAATTATAGTTATTTAAGGCATTAAAATAAAATTTTCCATTCATCATTGTAAATCTAACCACACAAGCCAAGCACACTGGATTCTAATACTTGACTCCCAGTGCTGCTAATTAAACATGTGTATTACAGCATGTCATCTCACTTAAGTCCTTATTCCACATTTTCAAATCCACTGTGTCATTTGTCAGAAGAACCAAAGCTTTATCTTCACAAACACTTGCTCCCATTAGATTCCACTTCACACTTTGTGTATTTATAGCAGCACTTTGCTAGTTTTACTCCTATTTTCTGCACTTTTCTTCACAACATCTTTGAAATGCAGATGTGACTCTTATTTCACAGCCCCCCCATCCTTTTTTTCCCCCTCTTGCCTCAGCAGTGTACCGATTCCCTCTCACTTACCCAACAATTCCTTCCCCTGCATCAGCAGCTCAAAGGAAAAAATTTAAATGGTTGATATAAATTACATTATTTGTCTCACATTCTCTCAGGTACTTTTTTAATAAGAAATAAAGCACCAGATTTACACCTGTTTTACATGCATTTTATTTCAAATTACTCTTGCTTGGCACGCTGTTAACACTGTGAGATGAATGTTACTAATTATTAATATTTAATAACTAATTGGGATGCATTGACACATAATATTTCTACTCGATGTGAAGCATGTTTTTTAAAAGCACTATCCAGTTGTCAGTGTGTAATCTGAAACATGTATTCTATTTTGTATGGGTTCTCGACATGAAGTTGATGTTTTTTGAGCTGAAAACACAGTTTAATTTATTTTCGAGACTATTTTAAAGTAACAAAGTAAGTAGCTCCGGAGTTTTCCTGTTGTCTTCATGGAGTCATCAACCCTTATTGTCTGGGTAATCAACAACACTTATTTATAAAAGCATTGAAGAAGCTCCCACGTCTTAAGTTGTTTACTTGGCAACATGTTCTGTACTCAGTAGAAGAAATAATTGCTAAAAGTGTGATGGAGAATGTACAAATGGTTTGAAAACACTTTCGTAACACTGTTGGCTGCTACCGCAGATGCTCTTTTTAGTTTGAGAGTCAGAGTTGGGCTACATAAAATCAAACATTTTAGATTGATATGTAATCAATGTCTGAGACTTGAGTCCCTTAGACAATCTTTATTTAACTGAATCAGATTTAAACCAAGCCATTATGTATGCTGTAGACGACAGCTCTGACACGTAGTGTGGCTTATGTACAGTATATTTACTACGAAAGAGGACGCTTGATTTATTAACCAGTGACGTTCACGGACTGTGGGTTGTTTATGGCTTATAATAATCTGTTCCTGCTGTAGCTGTTGTTTCATATCATGGACCACACAGATCACATTGAGCTGTTTCAGAAGAAAATAAAATCAGCTTCCCTCAAACATCTTTGTTTCTCATTCGCTCTTTGCCATTGCAAACATTTGCAATCAATCAAAATGAAAGAAAAAATTTTCTTCTATTAGAAATTTTACATTCTTTGTAAGTTTCTACACAGCCTCTTGCTTATGTTATAATGTATTGTGCTACTTGCTAGACTATTATTATTGAGGCTTGACAACAAAGACAAAAACAAAATAAAAAATAAATTAGATTTTTTTTTTTCAGAAATTAAACATGAACACCTTTTAATATCCTTCTTTTGTGTTACAAGTATCAAATGTATCAATGCTGTTGGACAGCAAATACTGCACACATGATAAGCCTAAACAACTTTTCTCCAAAATATTATATTAACACAGTAGTTTATCTTTACAGTCAAAATATTAAGCAAATAAGCTGTATGATATACTATCGACATCCAACTAAACTACTAAGCCAAAAGGAAAAAAGGAATGATAAGAAAGCTGATAAAATCTAATAATGAATTATGATAATAAAAACGAGATTAATGAAGAACAACAGAGAAACTAATTAACTAACAATAAAACAGTATACATACAATGAGATTGCAGCAATATTACAGATCAGAAAAGATATGTGTCACAACCAGAACATGTATTGATGGAAGGTTTTTTCCTTGTTAGCAGAAGGTACCAAGAACCCAGTAGTACAGACATATGCATGTGTCTGCGTGGGTGTGTGTTAGTGAAGATGAGCTAACTAGCCAATGAGTTCATAACTAGTATAAAGGAGGGGAGGTGACGTAGTATTGCCACATGGGAAATCTGAGCCTAAAAGACAAAACAATACAACTATAGAACAATGGGTAGAACTAGCTTTAGAACCCAGACAAAGAAAACATGAGCTTTGATGGTTTGAATGTGTTTACAGGGAGAGAAACAATCCAAAAACATGGATTGGGTCAATCCATGTTTTTCACCACTATTATTAATTTGTTTACCTGTAAATACAAATTAAACTCAATGCTTTACTTTGGATCCAACCTTTTAAACACACAGCGAATATGATCAAACTATGCAATAAGCAACTCTTCAAAGAGACTGTGGGTTTTCCACTTCAAAAACGCATTAAATCAAAGTAATGAATCAAATTCTAAGTCATTCTATTTATAATTTATTTTTGCCCAGACATATAAAGTAATCTATTGCCTTGTCAAATCTAGGCTGAATTATTTTGCACTAATAGTTTCTTTGGAACACATTTTGTTATTTGCATGCCCTCTCATCTCCCTCTTCTTGTGAAACCAAAAAAAAAAGACTACATTACTTTTTGAAAAGATTTTGTCCAAATATTCTCATTTTCATGATCCATTTTCAATATCATGTCTAGTTTTGTCTCATGAGCTGGATGTACCAGCAAATCTCTAGCGAGTTATGCAAAGTTGTACAAGCATTTAAAGTTTTTTATGATAAAGTTGCATCTTAATGGAGATGTTATGACACAATGTCACCGCATGTATAAAATACCAGAAAACCAAAAATTCCATGTAAAATTCCTGTATAAAAACACATGTGCTGTCTGTTTTTCAAGATTTCCATGTTCATTTCATCTTTGTATGCAGAGTACAAACATCTTAATTCCCTCAGAAATAGAAGAGATGGGCCAACCAAGAGTAGAGTTGGAGACATGTATGTGTGAAAAGTGTGGGAGCAGAGAGGCAGGTTGTCTATCATTCTTGAGGTGAACATTTCTGTTGCTGTCAAATAAATCACCTCACCTTTCTATTATACATGCATAGACATTCATTATGTCAAGAACTGTAAGAGAATGTAAATTTAAGACATGAAATACCAGCTGACATACAACTTTTAGTTTGAGTAAGTCACTAAAGAAATAAATCCATTTTGGGCTGTGCTTACGTCTCATTTCCTAAACATCAAATACCACAAAACAGTTTGAAGCAAGCATTAGATAGACCCTCAAACAAATTGCATTTGACTTCTGCTCAGGCATGTTTGAACTTCTAAAATATCTCGCACAATAGAGTTTGGAACCCGAAATTAACCCTATCAAAGTGAGCATGTAAACACTGACGGCAAAACCATTACTGTGTAATGAACAGCTGATCAAGCACCACACTGTCTCCTCCTGCCCCAGCCAAAAAAAGTAAAGAATGAGGAAACCAGGGTTTCCCCCAATGTATTATAAGCCTGGTGGCCCACCAGGCTTTACGTGTGCCACCACCAGGCTAAGCATTGCTTATTTATTTAAGTCTTTTTAAAATTTTTGCATTTTTTTTAAGACTTTATAGTTGGTGTTCAGGTATTAATCTTCCAATCTTTTGGAAGATTTGATTCATTACTTTGATTGGAAGGTATTAATCTTCCAATCAAAGTATTGAATCAAATTCTAACACATAACATTATGTGTTATGTGATAACACATAATTATCAAGTGATATTTTCAAAATTCCTGTCAGCTTTAAACATTTTTAAACTGAAAAACATGACAGGCCGCTAAATGAATGACTGCCCTCGCACCCAACCACCGGGTTTAGGAAGTTTTCTGGGGGAAACTTTGGAAACTAATATAAGATCAAAAACACTTTTCATTTTAGCTTTCATTACATGATCAGAGCTGGTACTCCATCCTAAGATACCATCTAGGCATGAGCAAGCAGGATGAGAAAGTTTGGGTAGCCCTGCTAGTGTATAAATACACTTTAGCTAGTGTATTTCAAAAACATGGTGGACATGACAGGAGGAGAGAAATATTTTAAATTCTATCTTTGAGATGGTTTTATTGTTATTTTAAGGAGTCTTGAGGATGATCCTAATCTAGCAGAAGATAAAGTGTGATGATATTTTATATTGAGAATCTCAGGAAAATGATCACCTTTCATGTTTTTAAAATGTAGAAAAATATAAAAATGGAACAGTCCCTTTCTATACAGTCAGTTGTTTATTGTTCATGTTACTGGTGAAGCATTTATTCCTTTTTTCACTTTAGCCAGAACTGCGAGGGATTTCTATCCCAGAAATTGTGTTTTGTAGAAGTCGTTGTGAATGATTTTCTTTTGAAGCTCTAATTATATTCTCACTGCTCCTGAGTCAATAATATGTTTTGCTGTAATACAAAATATAAAGGTTTTACCCTGGCAAGTTCAGTAAATTATTGAACTGATAATCATCACCTATAGCAAATATTTTTGAAAAATTTTACAGCAGCAAATGGATTTTATTTATCAGCTGTAAAAAAATAAGTGTATATTTAAATTCATCATACTAAAAATGCTTTAACTTTTACTTGTTCTTCTCTATTCATATTTGTAGCTCATGGCATTCATATTTATTTGCATGTTCAAAATCAAGTAGTATGTTGGGAGAAAAAATCTATAAAGGAAGGAACTGAGCACAAAGCCTTAAGGACACTTGTGTGGACATTCTGTATGAAAAAAACCTCTCAAAACAGTACATGAAATAATGGCTACTCAACATAGAGTAATGATAGTCCCTTCTGGTTTGGTCATAATTTCAATATTAATGCAATATCATTGTAGGTTGAGATCAGGAGAAAAGCTGTAGCAGTAGCTTGGACAAATGTATCTTAGGCAACCTATCCAAAGATTTAATGATGCTCTACAATAAGCCAGTCTGCCTGTAATTTGTCACAGCAGCAAATGAGTGTTTGGAATTTGTTTCTTGAAACACAGAAAGTCTGGCAGCTTTAGGGTAGACACAGTTTCTGCTCAGATGAGTGGGCCAACAGTCTCATTTCTCCAAACCAAAACACTTTGCATTAGTTAGCTGCACAGCAGTTGCTGTCTGGCTTACGTTTGTCAGGAATTAATTTGATTTGTTGTGTATTTCTGCATAATTGGCAATAATTTAAGAACATTGTAAATTCCATTGATATTGTTAATTTGGACAAAAGAAACCTTAAACTTAATAACCTGACATGACATTAATTAGATAGCTTCAGTGAATAGAAGCAGATAAAAGTCTTATTTATGTACTTGCTGTTTTTTTTTATTCTTCAATGTTCAACTGGACTATAGTATTGTGTAGCTGACAAAAAGTTATTCCAAAGACACTGCCTGTCATGCCACTAACTTAAACTTTCTATCCATCTATTCTATCTATTTTCTTTTACCTTTTAGAGACAAAACTCACAAAGGTGCTTTAAAATAATAAACATAAAATGCAGTGAAAAAACTAAATAAAAGAAAATGGGAAAAAAAAATAAAATAACACGAAATACATCTAAAATAATATTATAGAAATGACCTAAAATCTTGTCTGAATTTAAATAAAAGTCTTTTGTCTGCCTATAAATACATTTGTATTATCAACACAATAAGACAAGAATCCATATTCCACAGTTGAGTTGAAACTTCTTTCAAGGAGCGATCTCCACAATTGAGTAAGATGAGTAAAACTTTAATAGGTAAGAGTAGTAGGAGCTTTCACCTTGCAAAGCCTTAAAAGTTAACAGGATTTCAAAGTGATCTTTGACAGTAACTCTTAAATGTCATTTCAAAGTAATGCTAGAAGGAAACTCAGAATATTTAAATACAATGTTGTCCATTTTGTCCAGAGACAGAGACAAAGTGAGCTGCTGCTCTTGCTAATTATTGTGGTTAAACACTGTGTGCTACACACTTTTCCACTCACTTACCTGACACTTCAGGAGAATTGTATGGACATTGTGGTTATTGGTTTAATTACTAAAAAGATTAATATGTGAACAGACAGTTTGGATTGACATGAAACTCAAAATTAGTAAAAAAAATAAAAAAAAACTTCATTCTTTTACTGCTGACTCATTTGTATCATGAACAGTTTTGTATTTTTCCCATAGCTCCTTCCTTTCTTTCTCTGCAACTGTTTCCTTTCCTAAATGTTTGGGACCATTGTTTTGCTTTCAAATTCACACTGATTTCAGTATCAAGTTGCTATCAAGTAAGTTCTGGTACATTTCTCCATCCATTCTTCTTTCATAATATGAAGTCTGACAATACCATATACATGTAAGCTCCACGCAGCCGTACATGCTCCCACTTCAAAACTTCACTTTTGGTATAAATACAGAAAGTATTCCCAGTGATTAAATCGTTCCTCTTATGTTACTGTCCTTTTGCAAGTTGTGCCAATCAATCAATCAATCAATCAATCTGTTTCCTCATAAGTCTACACATAAATATAATTTTTTTAATGTTTTGCAAATTTGTAAAAAAAAAAAAAAAAAAAGAAAACAAACAACTCAAATTTAAGTATTCACAGTCGTTGCCAGCCAGTGAAACTCAAAACAGTTTCTGCTAATAATTCTTGAAATATTTCAACATCTATATGGATTTCACCTGTAGTAAATTAAGTTGATTGGACTTAATTTGGAAAGGCACACGCCCTGTCTAAATAAGGTTGGATAGTTGAGAGTGTATGTCAGAGCACATACGCCAATCATGAAATCAAAGGAATTGTCTCTGGACCTCCAAGACAGAATTGATCTGGGGAAAGATACAGAAAAAGTTCTGCTAGTTTGAGAACATTTGAAATCACCAGGACTTATAGAGCATGCCGGCTGTATGAACTGAGAGATCAGGGAATTGGGCCTTAGTCAAGAAGAAACCCAGTTGTCTCTCTGTCAGAGTTCCAGCTTTACTCTGAAGAGAAGATAGGACAACTATCTCTGCAGCAGTCCACCAATTAGGCTTTAATAGCAGAGTTTTAAAAAAAAAACACTCCTTCATTAAAGGCTTATGGTAGCATGTTTACCTGAAGGGTTTTCACATCTTGACAAAATTAATTCTGATCTGACGAGAAATGTCTTAGTTTTAGTTCTGGAGAAGAACTTAGGAAGTGTCAGGAGGCAGCAGATTAACAATTTTGTTCAACACATTTCTTTCAAAAAAAGAAAGAGATTTCACAAATGAGCATAAAGTAATAGCTGAAAAAGAAATACAGTAATCAAAAACACAAAATCACTTGTGAAAGGCATCCAGTTAAACCGCCTTCTCACTGTTCACCTCTAAAATGAGAACGACACCACAACATGAATAATTTGTGAATCTGGCAACCCACAGTGCTCACAGGCATTCAGCAGACACAGTTATATTTCCATGCTCCTTACTAATTTTCAGTAATTATCATCTCATTGGTGAGCACACGATAGCTTGATCTGGGGAGTTGAGTCAACATATATCAAACGACAACATTTTCACTGATAATGACTACACAAGAGAACAAACTGGTTGGGGTTAATAGTAAACTCTCTCAGGATTGATGAAGACTCATCTGAACAAATTAAATATAATGTATCCATCCATCATCTTGGTTATTCTTTCAGGGTAAGCCTGGAGTCTTGGCTCCAGCAGCAGTCTCTGGGTAGACCCTGGACAGATCCCTTGTCCATTGCAGGCAACAAAAGGACAAACGATATGCACAGACATACCAAAGGACAATTTAGAGCAGGGGTGGGCACTCCTGGTCCTCGAGGGCCGGTGTCCTGCAACTTTTAGATGCATCTCTACTTCAACACACCTGAGTCAAATAATGAGGTCGTTAACAGGACTCTGGAGAACTTGACTGCACTTAGGAGGAGATTCAGCTGTTGGATTCAGGTGTGTTGGACCAGGGAGACATCTAAGAGTTGCAGGACACCGGCCCTCGAGGACCAGGAGTGCCCACCCCTGATTTAGAGAGACAATTTAACCTAATCTAAAAACTTCTCACACAGTTTTTAGACTGTGTGAGGATACACCACACATGTACAGGGAGAGTACAAGGAAACAGTGTTATTAAAGAGTCCATAATAAAATACACAGTGATATGAAAAAATGTTTTTTTCTCAATTTAGTTGATTGTTCTCAAAGTTAGCATTTCAGTATAATTATCAGGATTTGAACTGTTGTTAGTTCTACAGTTTATTGCTCTGATCATTTAGACAATGTATATTCAACCCTGGTAATTTATTCAATCCATGTTATTACTATTAGAAGTAGAATTAATATTAGTATATTAGTATTAATATTATCATATTTTTATGTAAGGAAAACAAGTTTTACATGGCATTAAACTACGTTTAAAATTAATTCACAAAAAATTTTACAAGGGCGCAGTGCAGTACGATCTGATACCTCAATGTTATAATGTCATATGATACAATGTGAAGAAATATGGTTTGATAAACATATAGTAGTTTAGAAAAAAAATTATTTTGTTTTGTTGTTTTGCAAGCAATATTCTTTGTCATCCCACAACTTTCATGGGTGTTGCAAATTAGGATGTGTGCCTTTTTCCCCATCAACATACTCCTTAGTTTTTATTCTCCCGTAAATGCTGATAAAGCTCTAAGGTTCTAGGATGCAATTCTGCCAAGTGCCAAGTTTTTCTGCTAAAAGTACCAATACCTGCTTTAATTACAATAGTATCACTCTATAGATAAGCTATGGGATTTTGTCTGGACTCTCAGACTGTAGTCATTAGGGGTCAAGCAGTGTCCTGTCTTGTGTTTTTGGACTCGTACATCTGAATTAAAAGGCTAAAATTTCTATTCAGCATGCAGTCCAGTTCTATAGAATCGCACTAATGACTGTGATTTGGATGTGCAAACCGGCCCAGGAGGCTACTGGTGTAGAGAGAAAAGAGAGAAACCAGAGCCAACCATGCAAATTAGCTGAGGGATTCCTTAACACCTCAACAGAGCTGTTGAGGTGTTGTGTCTGATCACATATATGCCACACTGCAGTGATGCAGTAATTTAAGCAAAGGGACCTTTGACCAAATATTAATGCATTTACTATATGAATAATGTTCTTTACAGTAATGCATCAAAAACATTTTTCATTCAGCTATTTTAAGAGTCTTGGGTCTAAATGGCCGTTTTGGTCTAATTTTGAATTTACCCTTATATTTTCACCATAAAACTATTTACCTTACCTTGTTTGGTATCATTATTTTCAGAACATCCTAAACTTTGTGATTTTACAGTGTTTGTTTCATTTTGACAAAATTTATTATCACATTGGAGCAAAAAACACACACAGAAACATGACGTCATGCCCGCCACAGGGCGGGCGTCAACCTCAAAAGGTTAACTTTCTTATGAAGTATTTTTTTGTGTGTTTTTATCAAGTCATAGAGTAAGCCAGGAAGTAAGTTTGTGAATTTTTTGAAAATAACTTCTGTTTCTTTGTTTGTAAATCCAAAAAGTTATTTACTCCACCTGTAGCCACATTCTAGAGAGGCTCATTGTGTTTTCACCCTACTGAAGAATTTAAATAGTTATTTTTTTTATCATTTACATTTTTTTTCCATTTTCATAGGTCAAGAAGATCAGTTTAGAACAATTGAAATTATGTGTGTAACAAACACATATGTGAATTTTGCTTTTGAATTTGAATTAAAAATCACTTTGCAAAATCAAGCTCGAAATAGGGAGGAGCAGAAATAGTCCAGAGGCAGGCAGGAAAAGACAAAAACGCTAATGATTTGGACTAAACAAAAGATATTGCAACCATAAGATCAAACAGAAACTGAACCAAACAGAGAGTAAGGTGAAACACCAAACAACTCCAGGAAGATATAATCATCTGATAAAAATATAACTGTAAAAATAAAACGTAAAGTATTGTATTTCTTTGAAATAAGTATACAGAAATTACAGTTATTGCAGATAGACTTCAGGTGAGCTGATGACAGCCAGAACAATGTTCTGTCTGATATGTTTTCATTTTAGATTTTTAGTATATAAAGCCGAAAGCCAAAACAAATAGTTCTTTACAAAATAATAGGCTGCTGAATAATGCCACTAGCAAAAAATATCAACCTTTCAGAACCAAGACACAGAGACTATGTACCAAAACAAGTTTTATATTTTCTGTGATATATAAATGGGCCAGAATAGTTCACATTTAGTTGTAAGGTGGACACTAAAGGGCTTCCAGAAATCCCTGGAGAAATAACTTATTAGAATTGCAAAGACGACCTCAATGGAGATAGCAGGGGGGGAAAAGGAAGGTAAAAAAGAGAAAGAAATTGGCCCGGGAAGCATTGAACTTTCCAATGAGACAGTGACCTGAAACATACAGTCAAAGGGGTCATAAAATGACTGACAAGAAGAACTTTTAACAGAACTGTTGACAGTGAAACTCTTTATTCACAGACTCTAGAATGCGGTTACATAAAGGGGGTTTAGGAGTCAAATGGTTCAGTGGAGTTTAAGCAGAGGACCTTGAATAAGCTGAAGGTATTAATTTGCTTCAGTATATATAGCCGACAATGCCTGTGCCGCAATTTCATCCTGTAGATTTGTGAAGTTTTCTTTTAAATTATTATTATTTCTTATTTTTTTATAGTATAGTCTTAAGCTATACTATAAGCTATACTTCTTATTATCGTATTATTTTTGCAAGTAAAAAATAATACTTGCAAGTTTCTTAGTTCTCCTTCATATTGGAGTAGGATTGCCCTAGTTTCTCCAAAACCTGAAAGATTGCTCACATATACAGTAGATGGATTGCTAAACATTTAGAAAAGAATAATTTCAGTCCAAAATCAATCACCATAATAATGCACTCATGGTGCTGCTGAAATCTCTTCCATCAAGTCAAAGTTGAAAAATCTGGGCCACAACCCAATAATTCAACTTAGAATTGTACAAGGGTGTTTGAGTCTGTTGTAATTCTCTGTACATATCAAATGTTTCTGCACTGGCATCATGAGAATCAGCCCTTGTATCCCAGAAGAAATACAATAAAATTGTTTATCAATTTATCTACAGCATGAGCAATGAGAGGTCTCACAATACAGAACATGCCCCCTTGTGCAATAATTTCAACCTAATGGAAAAGGAATAATGTTTGCAAAAGCTCTTTTTCCTGATGACTCTGAGTTGACCACAGGTTCTTTTTGCAAGGTGCATAACACTAGATGTTTTTACAAGTCCTGCTGCAAGTATTTTAAAAATGATCTTATCATTCCTTTGAACTGCTGCCAATCCATTTTCCTCCTCCTCCAGGCCTTAGCTCTAAACATGGCCCTGGGTTCTTCAGAAATGCTTTTTTTTGTTCAATTGAAATGTAGCCTAAATTACTTGCAGCTTTCCTTTTTGTCACCCAGCAACCACATGCACAATTCAGAGGTATGCATACTTCTACCCCAGCTGGAATCCCTACCACACATGGTGAATGGTGCATATACATTTCTTTGTCAAGAGGCCAAAGAACAACTCAGTACGTGTTGATATGGAGATTGTTGGTTATTCAGACTGCAACTTGGAGCTGCTTGGTGATATCCTTTTGGTTGCAGGCACACTAACTGTGAATGTGATGGTCGGTGCCAAGAATGTTCTTATTCCTTACCTGGAAAAC
The DNA here is from genome assembly GCF_002775205.1 of Xiphophorus maculatus. NCBI lineage: Eukaryota > Metazoa > Chordata > Actinopteri > Cyprinodontiformes > Poeciliidae > Xiphophorus > Xiphophorus maculatus. The sequence continues at coordinate 15,921,359 of NC_036450.1, read as the reverse complement.
TGCCAAGCAGTGTGGGTGGGATGTGTTTGGTACCATGGCATGAGGCCACCACAGCTGGTCTTGCTTCAAATTGTTGAAAAATCCAACAATATTTCATGGAAATTTTAAACATGCTCTGTCAGGGAACTCCCACTTCGAGACATATAACATGGACGGGGTGTACTGACTGACCTGAGAAAACAGAAACTTTTCCACAATTCTGCAAAAGTGTAAAGATTCCTAAAGGGGTCTTGAGTGAAGTCTTCCCAAGCACGCTGAATATGATAACCCTTTTTCAATTGACATAAGCTGCTTCTTTGGACACTTTGACTTCTTTTAAATAAAGTTTTACCATGAAATCGAGGGTCATTGCATCTGAAATACATGGGTGTTTAACAGTCTAAAATGCTATTCATAAATTCCTGCTATTACTGAGAAGAAGCGCAGACTAATATTTTTTCAACTGGGAGACATACTAAGACCCTAATAACGCCTACATGAGCAGTGTATCTAGGTAAGAGGAAAACAATGTTGCAGCTGGTAGTACAAAGAGTATGTGTTACAGAACTTGAATATGTGGGATGTCTAGAAGTGGTTGGTGTGCAGTTCTGTGTTAATGACGTCTACTATGGTTAGGGCCACACTTTAGAAATTCTGCACATCCTTCAGATTCCAAATGAAAAGGCAGTAGACAATGCAATCTTTATAACAGCTCAAATAAGCTGAATCTAAAACCAGCTGTATAAAAGTGAGTTGTGTATTTAGTGTGCAGGTGTAGAGCAGGTTTTTACATCCTTGTCATTTCCTTCATTCTTCAGACTGAGTGCAAGGTAATGGTATTTAGGAGATTGCATAGGCTTTAGTGTGGGGCTCAAACATTTGTTCATGTGTTTACATCGGTTAGGAAATATGTTTGTTTGTGAGAGCCCATGAACACGTAAATGTGAGCTTGATCATTACCCAGAAAGCAACTCGTTGCTCAATAACACACAGCGAGGCGACATCCAATAGACCCTGTGGCCTAATATCAGCTAATGTCAGAGAGGCTTATAGCTGACTACCTGCTGTTTTACTGGCAAAGGCGAGGGGGAAAGAAGGGAGGAAGAAGGAATGGTGGAGGCAACGATAAGCATTCTGAACGAAGATTAATAGGAAAATAAATGAAAAGAGAAAAACAGTATACCAAATTGCCAAGCTAAGCAAAAGTTAGACTTTTTGGAGGGAATACTTATGAAGGAAGTCCAAAGTAGTAGGAACGGATAACACATGTATGCCAAATGAGTTTTTCAACTGTACAAAACTGAAAAAAAGAGTCAGATAGGTGTAGAGATTTAGCTGTGTGACAAAGCAAAGAGGCATTTGGTCCCTCTTGTAGTGTTAACCAAAATGCAGCCCTTTTTTATCTTTTTATTATGTAAATTTGCATTGTTTACATTAAAGCAAAAATAAAAATCACTTACTGTGTGTGAGTGATGTCTGAGTGGAAATGTGCACTTAGCAAAAACCACTGTATTTATACTGATGGTCATGAATTATGTATTATTTTTTATTACATTTAATACACTATGTTTCAGTGACAGTTCATGTTGTCTTGTCTGTTAAGGGGGCGTATTTCATCATTCAAGAGGCCAGAAAAAGAAGAATTCTGTCGTGTGGCAGATGTTATTGGAGAATTTTACATGTTTGTTTCCGATTCCTACACCACATATTTTTCATGCTAGTTGTAATTAAATGTAAGATTGGTCATTACCAATCTTACACCTTTCTAAGCCTCGTGAACCACAGCATCACAATTTTCCCATGTTTGATATATTTATGTTGTGCTGTGTACATGTATAAATTACTCTGTATCAATCCCTACTTGTTTTCTTTAGAATAGTAATGCAGTAAGTGTAACACATCTCAAACTCTGCCCTCAATGCAGACTTTGCATGTTGACATCACACAATTTTGCACAATCATCACAGTGCAAATGTAATCTAGCCCTAAAATGATGTAGAATAGGCTGTGGTTTGAAAAATGTTATTTGTGTCTACACCAGACATAGTTGTAAGAGAGATGATGACTGAAAGTCAAAATGAACATGGATCATTTATTCATATGTTAAGTTTCCTTAAAAAAGTGGACATGTGCTACTGAGACGGGGAAAAATATGGAATTAAATTAGAAATGAATGATCCTCTCATCTGAGGGTTTGGGGGAAAACAAAAAGGCGTTTTCTTTGCTTTAAATGAACCAGTAGAGAAAGTATTTGGTAACACAGAATGCAACATACCTCTCATGACTTTCATTAAAGTTATCCAAATTTCTCCAAAGCTCTGCTGATATATTTTCCAGCAGGACTTCAAATCTGTCCTCTGAGCCTACTGTACTGTACTAGCACCTGTCTTAACGACCTTGGTATCACTGTGTTTCATTGTGCAAAAGCCTTAGATGACATAAATCCCATAAAGAAATGAAAATGTATTATCAATGTGAGGATGTGAGACATCAGATACTACAAAGCAAATAAGTTTAAGGCTGCTGCTATCAAAGCTACCTGGGCTTCATCAAAGCCACAGGCTCCATATCATGCTGCACTGATGTAGTAGTTTGTGCAAAAGGAGCCTAAATCCATTCTTCAGAATATATACTATACTGGATATGTCTCATGTGATTTTTTTTATTGACATTCTAATTTAGTCACCTATTTTACTCATGCTAAAAATCTTTTTTGTGATTTGTTTCTTCCTATTAAATAACACATCACTGTCTTTTTTTAGGAGTTTCTTAATGTAGACTGGTTTCTAATGTCTTCAGTGTTGTAGAGAAAGGGCTCTTGTAGCATGAAAGTTTCAATAGTCTCAGTGCATCACAGTCTCAGTTGGATTTATGCCAGGATACATTAAAAATATTGGAGATTTCCTGTATCATCGTGGTTTTCAGTCATTGTCACAGTAATTCATCCATCCAGAAAACATGCTCAGACAAGCGGAGAGGAAGAAGAGAAAGAGATTCTCTTCTCCCAGACCATTCAACCTTGGTTTTATCACAGCAAAACCTGCACTTAGTCTAAGCCACAAAAAGAAGACATTAATACATACATTAGTCTCACTGTTATCTCTGGTTGAAATAAATATTGTCCAAGTAGTAAGGAAGTGTATATAAAATAGCTTGTTCAGAATACTGATAGAATGATACAGCACACAGATTTTAAATAAGTTAACCAGATCTTTGAAGTAATGAATAAAAAAACATATGTGAGCAAAAACTTAATTACTTACTGGCTGTGTTTTATTTAAATTGAGGACCCAATTTATCACTGAAATAAAAGTTACAATTAAAATTTTAGTAAGAGGCTTCCTCATTTCTTTGCAAAAAATTAAAATGTAAAACAATTAACACCAGGCTCTAATTTATTTTTGTTCTAAATCTAATCTCATGTCTTCCTCCAACATCCATGTATAGAATTGATGTGTTTTTTGATGTTTTGTTTTGTTTTAGCATTGTGTAATGATTTTGGCATATTACATGAACTAAGGTGCCGTAAGGTCGTAAGATGTTACGACAGCACAGGTAGGCAACTCTGATCAAATCACATGCATCTGTTACCGTCAGTGACTCAATAAAAAATGGAACATGAAGCCCCTCAAATCATGTTAGGGCAATTGCAGCAGGCAATTATTATCTTAAATATTTATGGTGTAGAAAAATGTTAAATGATAGTAAAAGTAAAAAGGAAACTTGTAGACTGATATTAAATCTGGAATTACAAGTAGTAGCAGAGCAATTTCAGTGTTGTTCATAGTTTTTATTTTTACCAGATGAAACACCTTACACATTTACTGGCCTTCCTGGAAAAAATGCATAAAAATGTGAAACTATGGCTTCTGAACAGCATTTTCACATTTGTAGTTTGTTTGTTAGTTTGTATTTAAGGAGAGATTATCTGAGACGTATACTGAATGATTCGAAGAAGACATGTTGAAATGTACAGAGAGCTTTTGGTTTATGAAAAATGTATGCCTTTGTTTATTTGTTGGTTTACTATTTACAGCTTCCCACAATGCAACTCAACCATAGCTATTGGAGTCATTTGGCTCAAGCTTTCAGTGTACACATGATAGCTGTGTCAGATTGAGATTGGATCACATTCACACCATATCCGAACTGCTCTAGAGTGGATTTGGACCTGGGGACAACCTCCTCCAAGCGGTCTTGTACAGTTGTTGTCGTCCACCTCTAGTTGGATTATCATATGTTTATATATGCACAAGTAAACCATGCGAAGAGGTAAAACCAACAAGATTTTGTGTTAAACAGGCTATAGATTTCAGGTGGGAAAACACCATAGCAAACAGTAGGTGCTTTCTAAAGACAAACTGTTTGTTTGTCAAATATGGTGATGGTGTGAGTCTGCTTTTTACCCCAAAACCATGGTAACCTTTTTAGAATGCATGGCATTATGACGCCTTTGAAATAGCATAATATCTTAACATTAACATTTAATAGCATTTGTAACTGGTCCATATTGGGTCTTTTCTGGGATAATGATCTAAACATACAGCTAGATCAACACAGACAATTTTCAGCCAACACAAACTCAACCTGTACCAGGGCAGAGTCAGTTCTAACTAATGGACTGGTGAATATAGAAAGTGTACTCTGCTTTTTTCCCCAACCACCACATCCAATCTCCGCAAACCTGCATTTGTAAGCTGATATAAAGAATGGATGGATTGATGAATAGATTCAATTTCTGGGATTTAATTCCTATGATAAGAGCATAAGAGATGGTCCATGTCTCTGAATGATTGAAATGTTCTCAAAAATATTTTCTGCAGGTGTGCCAATAATTAATGTCCATAATTTTGTTGAACGAAATTATTTCTTAATGTGGGGTTTTATACCCAATTGATAAATGTTCTTAGATTAAAGGTCAGCATTTTCAATATTTGGCTTATTTTCACAATTAAGATTAGAAGAATTTCTTTCAATGCTTTTCACCTACATCTATCAACATGAACCAAAATCTGGAGAGTGCTGAATCATTTCCTTTTCTTATCCTACTTTACAATTACTTACAGTTTCTTCTTAAGCCCCTGAGGTTCTGTCATTGACCATTTCGCCTACAACCTTTCACAAGGCCATGGTATAATACAGCTAATTGTCCCTCGGTAATGTGATTTACAGAGCCAGACTTTTAAAATTGTTACTGCAAAAAAAATATATAAATGAATAAAATCAGCTTTTGAATAGTCACCTCAAATGTATCAGAAAACATAATACTATTTAATCAGACGCCATGAAAGTCGCATTACATTGAAGTAATAGTAGCAAATAGAAGGAATACAAAGAGTGCTCACAGTTTGCCCATTACTGCTGATCAAATACAAGATGATAAAGCACGTGGAAAAAAAATGTGATGAGATTACTAAAAGCCTGTTGTGTATCTTTTCTGTATCAAGATAACACAATGTGGAGCAGGCCTTGATGAAAACAGTCCTTGCACGCATCCTGCATGAGGACGATCACACTCACACTTTCACTTAAGAAGCCAATAGAACTGAATGCAATTGCTGCAAGGCTTTGGTCTGAGCAAAAATCTTCCTGGAGTGCGCTTCTATGTCCCCTATCATTCAGACTCCACAGAATTTGAAACATAAGTGTTATTCATATGAGCATGAAAATAAGTAATTTGCAATGATATTTGCCTGTTAAATTGTTTTTTGAGAAAAAAAAAAACAAACCTGGAAGGTGAATTATGCTGCTTCTTTTCAGTTTTGCCAGCCGTGTGAAGATAACCCCCCGTTGTATTTCACTTTCTTCCAGTCAGGCACTTGAAAATATTTTTTTAGCTTTCGGGACAAAGACTTGTAGAAGCTGTTTTTGTTTGAAAGGATGTAAAAGAAAAGCAGAAGACCAAATGTGACAGGAAATTGGAGAACTATTGGACCTTTTTTTGTATGAGCTCCATTAAAATGGCTGGTTTAAATTAGACTGCCCAGGTGAGGATAACATAAAAAACTAGAAAGGCTATAGCACTAATCAGTTCCACAGCCAGAAGGCCTGCTTGTCCCCCTGCTCTGCATTACCACGTGCCATCTTTATGGTAATGCTCCCTGCTGCCAGAGTTCATTTCCACAATTTCCTCAGGCCAATAGAGATATTAAAGCCCCCCCCCTTTTTTTACAAGCACGCTCACATTGTATTTCAATTGTATACACGACTCAGGGGAATGAAAGTGAGGTGGAGCGCTTAATATTTGCGTGCCAGACAGAGACAGTTAAGAGGAGGGAGTTGGACAAAAACACTGAATAATGTAATGCTTTGGTATTGAAACACTGGTAACACTTCTCCCTGTCATCTGGCTCAACATGTCCCCGAACATTAGCAATTACTTTGCAAGTCATGCACATTGTCGGTCAAAACAAACTCTGCAGCTCCATTAGAGACTGTTTCATTCACAGCATCAACTCCCTAGCCTAATCAATACTGGCCATGACAAGTCACCAGATCCTCTCAGTGGAATCATTTGTCAACTGAGCGATGGCTGCAGCTGTAATGAGAGATTGTAACATGACTCTCACGGTAAACATGTCTGATTGTTTGTTTTTACACCGCAAATTAGGCTTTCTGCTCACGCTGCCCTTTAATAACTTTTAATTTTCTCCACCAGGCCTGTTGCCCAGGGTGACACTGGGCTCTTTATCTCTGTTATGAGGGCCTCTGTCTGGCCCCTCTTGCCCCAGCATTTATTCAGATAAGAGATATTACAGCTGCTGAGCACATGCAACTGAACCAGCCACACAGTCGGCTGTTATGAATCTTTGATTATGCATCCCAACAAATTGGTGGATGGCTCTCATGGGCATGTGTGGCAGAGATTTCAAAGCAATATTCGAGAAATAATAGTAGAAAAACCTGTCTGAATGATTTGCATCAGAAAATTGGACAATAAACATTTTAATTCAGATATTTTATGATGAAGCAATATTTATTACACAAACACTGTCAATATTTACATTCATGAGAGTAAAAGTATTTGCAGTTATGATTAAAAACTAAGGATCTTTTAATTTTACATTTATTTTGAGATAATAGAAATGATTTGGTCCTTAATTATTTTTCTATTGCCTCAACCATACGAAAACATAGATAACACTGTCATTATAAATAAATTAAAAAGAAAACCAAAATGGAAAATGTGTACACATCTGCTTCCATATATATATATTTTTCAACAGCTGGGTCATGGAACAAGATATTCATTCTAAACACAGCAGCAAAGCCACAGCAAAGGGGCTGAAAAACAAACAAACATAGAGTTCCAGTCACTTGCACTGAAGTTGATTAAAAAGTGTGCAGAAACCTATCAAAAACCTCTTGGAGCTGAAGCAATGTTGTAGAGGAAAATCAGTCTGAATTCATCCTCAGCAGTAGGAGAAACTAATAGTCATACAGAAAAATACCTTTCAGGACACTGCTGCTATTGAATCACAGGTTGCACCCAGTATTTGCACAAAAATTTCCATTGTGCCCTATTTTTTTTTCTTTTTTTTTGAAGTGCCATTGTGTAATTTCTTAGGTTTCATACACTTGAGTTTACATTGAATGTGAAAGTCAACACTGTTTTTTAGCTAACTGTTGTCATTTTACTTGACGGCAGGCAATGTGTATTTGACTTTGCATGTTTTCTTTTTGTATTTTGGCAATGCTGTGAGACTTATTTGACTTTGTGTATTACTTAGCCTGTTGAGTTCTACAGTTTTCAATCAGTTAAATATTGTATTACTGAAAACAGGGTTTTCAGTTGTCTTTTTGACTGTGCTGCATTGTGCCTGAACATTTTTTTTTAGACAAATTAAGTATGTTTGTCCTTTTTGCCAGATCTTAAGGCCAGTAGCATTTGAAGCTAAACTGAAAAATTAACAGCTAATCCACGTGATTGTAGTAATTGGCAGGAATCACCACTCATAGGTGATAGGTAAATAAAAAAATATTACAAGGTTTTTCTTTTGTAATTTTTTTTAGTATTGATTTGTAAAACCAATAAGGAGGATAAAAAAATCCCAAAAAAATGCATAGTTTTTATAGGAACTCTCATGAGTTCAGAGAAACATGAAAAAAGTACAAAATAAAAACTACACTTAACAATACCAGAGGTATTCTAGACAGGAAAATCACTTTATGAAGGAGAAATTTATCTGAAAATTGTTGTCTTTGTGTGCAGCTCATTTTAGCAACACTGATTCCTAAAAACATTTAAATGAAAGTTGCATCAGGAAGTTGGATTGTTTTTAAGAGTTGCTTTTGTGTATTTTAATTGGTGGCTTTATTTTTTATTAAATGTCAGAAAGATATAGAACTTTGCAAAATCAGACTGTTCCTAGAAAAAAAATCTTCTTGATACTAAAAGATTGGCATTACTTTTGTCAAACGAAATAACTTTTTCAATACATCACACAGCGGTATTTCCTTCCTCCTTCCCAGCCGTCTTTTATCCACTTTGACACCTTTTCAGCTTACCCAGTATGCTGCAGCAATTTTTATCTTCAGCTTCAAAAAGCCCACCTCCTTTGTGCACTGTACTGGCACCCAGTGGCTGCTCACATACAGTTCAAAGCACTGCTGTTAGTTCTAATCCGACAATGCTACCAGGGGTTTACTACCCTATGATTGCTCAGTGTGAGAGACTGTTAACAGTCTCATCCTTAGCTTTTGCTTCACTGTCCGCCCCTCTCTGAGGTAAACTGATCATTGCTCTGTCATGCCTAGACTTTTCAACCCCCATTCAGGTTGGATGCTTTTTCTTCTGGTGTCTGAGAAGAGAAATATGTTTAAAAGCTCCAATAAATCCCAGATGAAACATTCTGAAAACAGCTGCTTGTGTGATTCAGCGTTTTGCCTGCCTACCCCACAGAATCCTGCATTTTCCTCCAAAGAACTCCCACAACAATGAACACAGCTTGTTTAGCAATAGTGCAATCTATCTATAATATGTGCTGTTTCTTTTTTTTTTTGCTTCCAGTCTTTTCAAGTCTACAAAAGTGCAGCAATGTTAAACACTTATAAATGCTTTGGGTAAAGTCAATTGTATCTTTTTTGACACGGAGACAGAGCAGCCTCTGGTGGTTACCTTTATGATTGCGCTTGCCCCCTTCTCCACTGTAAAGTCAAGCATTTATTGATTATCACATTCCAGAGTTCAGGCAACATGAATCTTGACTTTAGTTTAAAACTGACTACCAATTTATACCATAATTAATCTTTAGTGATTATGTGTTAGTAACTTAAATTGCATCCTAGTAATTAAAAGTCTGGTTTCACCTTTCTCAACCTCAGCCCTTTCATAAATTAGACAGTTTTGCAAATATGTAATTCATTTTTCATACTATCAGAATGACTTTTTGTTTTTAGTAATAATTTGTTTCTTGTCATCTTAAATTCAGATTTTTTTTTTAATGCATCCCTTAAATAATATAACTTACCTATGTATCCATCCATCCATCTCTCTCACTCTGTGTCTCTATAAATAAATAAATATATATATATATATATATATATATATATATATATATATATATATATATATATATATATATACATACATGAATGGAGTAAAAGAGTCTTCTAAAGCTTTGACCTGAAAAGGCTGAACAAGCTCAATTAGCAGCCGAGGCAGAACAGAAACTTTGATAGCCTTTGTAAGCTTGGCACCAATGACTAGTATTTTAATTCAATTCTCCTTTCCTCTGGGAATTAGCAAGTATTCATTTAAGTTTGTCTCTTACCACAAAGGAAACTTGAGTGAAGAAAAAAGGCATCCTATCGTATTCTTATACTTCCTTAAGCAATGATATTGATCTGCAGTCATACTGTTAGCTTTAATATAACCATCCATTTAATATTCATTTAACATTGTGGTTTAAGCGTAAACGTGTTGACAGGCGAACAGCATCTGCAGCAAAATTACTTACAGATACATCTTATGTCTTAAACTGAGATACACAGACTCCAAATGATACAAACTCAGGCAGAAAAAGCCATGCTCATCTATCATTACGGGTTCTGGGGAGGTTTTTTATTTTTTTTGGCACATCTTTTTTTTTTTTACACTTTCAACCGATTTGAGGAAAGTGTAGCTGAAGGATAGTAGGGCTGTAGGCAACAGAGAAAATCCAGAAAGGTTCACTGCTGGGTTTGAGGCTGAGCACAGAACAAACAATTGTCACAGTCTGTCTGCAGGTAGAAATATTGAAGTTGACGTCCGGCTGTGATAAACAAAAAATGGATGTGAGACTGAAGGTGTTGCTTGCTGTAGCAGTGAGATGTGCTATATCAGTGTTCACAATGAACCAGTATAGCTGGAGAAAATGCAGTGAAAAAAGTAAGAATGATACAATGAAAAAGTGTTTTCTAGTGTTTGCCTCAATAATTTGGGAGGCATGGTGTCCAGTGCCAACACTTGCATGCAAAAAACATATGTACTGTATGTGTTTCATTTATTTATTTGACAGACTAAAAAACAATATTTATCTTCAACAAATGGAGAACAAAAAATGAAAAAAGACACTAAAAAGAGAAAAATAATATTTTTGTTACAAATTACTCAAGCTATCTTCATTTTTATTTTTATAATGCATACTCATTATTAAAGTGGCAGAAAGGTTTTATATTGACACTATAGCAGGGAAAATAAGTACTGAACACATCAACATTTTTCTTCATCAGGCTAGAGAGCTGCACGATATAGAATGTGTTTGTCAATGTGTTCAATATTCTAATCACGAATGACTGCTTGAGTGCAATATTTTGAAGGCTATTAAATTTCAAGTGACATGCATGCAAATTCTGCATGCCCTTAATTTATTTGGCCTGTTGAATGGAATTTCACTGCCCTTAATGCCCAGACCCAAATGCAGCTGTGATGCTAATGCTTACAAAGAGTGTTGAAGGCATTTCAAAAAAAGGAGAAGCTAGAAAAGACTCACAAAATTATGGCTTAAAGTGAACTAGCATTCTAGCAATATTCGGTAAGAATTTCAGCTACATATTTTCTGGATAGTTTATATAAGTGTACTTCTAATGGGGCTACTCATATGCAATTCACACCAAATGAAATGTGTTCATTTTTATTGAACACGAGAATAACACCAGATATGTAAAGGCACAGAAAGGAAAGTTAGTGTGGAGTATGCTTATATGTGCACTGTGTGTCAGTGTTAATGGCTCAAAACTTACAAAAGGTTTGTGTGTCTGTTACGTTAAAATCAAGTAAATCTTGTCACATTAAATATAGTAGCACCCTCTCCAATACATGCTAGCCACTGGCTGAAAATTGTAAATAGTTGTTTGTAATTGTTTCTCTTTTGAATGATGCCTCACTATTTTGGATTGATTGGTTCATAGACACATTACATCAGGAGACGGAATTTAATTTGACATACAGCTACCAGTCAGTAGCATCATAAATTCCCAGTTGCACTCTAAACTTGCTAGAAACCTAATGGGCTCGTTGCACGCACTGACGTCACATCCGCATGGAGCGAAATGCAGCTTTCTTGTTTCCGCTTTGAGTTACCATGACAGCTAGAAAAGATAAAGTCGCATTTCAGAGGCAAATAAACCAATACTACGAACATTGTTGTCTTCCTAATATAATGGGCTTTTAGTTTTCATGGATTTCCAAACGATCCTGAATTAAGAAGATGGTGGCTTGTAAATATTTGTCGCTACGAGTTAAAGCTAACGCTGGAGGCTAAAACTTCAGCCTTCACTGAACCTGAACAGTCAGCTGAACTCAAACTCTGACACCAGAGCTGCTCTACTGTAATACTGTAAGCTATGGGGCTTTTTGTGCTTCCTCATGGTTCACAAGCAAAAAGCCCGAACCGTAATCTCCCCGTTTATCTGTGTTTGACTAACGACAATAAACACACATACTTGAAAATAAGTACGAAATAAGGTAAAAACATTGTCCGTTAAAATGGACTAAAATGTTTACTTAAATAGCATTTTTTTTTACCAAACAAATGTCAGAGAACATTGCCTACTAGCATAAGGTAAAGTTAATGTTAGTCATACAGTAAAACTCACCTTCGTATCCGTGAATCTATAACGAGGCGTACATTCTACATATATTATATATATTTATATAAATATCAATGACGTGCAGTGAGGTTCATAGCTGTTGAGGCACTGACTTAATCATAATCAGATTTACAAATATAGACTCCGTGCATGTTATTGTTTACAAAAGGAAATTTCGCGCATGCGTAGAACGCATGCTGGAGGGCAAAGACTATTCTTCTACGTGTCATGCATAGCCGCGCTGCCGCCGTAGAATAATTCCGTTATATTATTAATTTCGTGCTGTGCTCCACAGCAAAAGGAGAAACCGTTAAAGTACAACTAAAAACCACTTCTTTCTCGCTCTCTGTATCAGTGCAGCACCTATATGGCTAGCTCGCTGTTACTGCCTCTTACTCTGCAGTTGTGGAGTCACAATGTCTGGGAGCATGAGCGCCCCCTGCCATGAGGCGAGAGAACTGCCTGCCTCCGCTCGAATCTGTTCACTGCCGTTGATGATCGCGCCTCAGCGCACGAAACACGTTACACACACAGTTGGTGACAAAAAACACTGTACATTATATACAAAAGCTAAATTATGGAAAATCAGTTGATATATTAAATGTTTTTAACCATTTTATTGGCGACGTACAGACAGGAAGCCAGTGCAGAGGTTACGCAATCCCAGGTGAGGCTCAGCTCGCTGCTGCCTCACCTGCTTCGCTTCTGAGGATTTGAATAGGAAAATGCGAAAATCCAGCGATTTTGAAGAAAAAATAATCAAAATTGGTTAAGCTAAATGAAAAATAGGTACTTTATAGTACAAACCACGGGGTGAAAATAGCAATATAAATGATCTTATTATATATATATATATATATATATATATATATATATATATATATATATATATATATATATATATATATATATATATATATATAGTTTACATAGACCTAACATTGGACTTAATTTACTTGTCCAGCATGTCAAGGACAGGCCACATCTAGGCTTGAAAATCCATATAGCTACAAATCATGTGGGTCCACGCGCCTTCTAAAGGTTCTTTGAGCCTGAAGCCGGCTGATTTAGTTAGCAATCAATATGTTTTCTGTGAGCCTAAGCCACGGTAATCTTTTTACAGCACCTCTCCTCTCGCTCTTTCCTCTTATCCATTGCCCTTGTAACCCTCAAATCTAACCATGTGGCTGTGATTGCTTCTAGAAGGCTTTGTGGTTAGAGCAAGTAAAGGGGAAACGACAGGAAAAAACTGGATGAAAGTTGATATCGGGAAGTAGTGAAAACCCAGAGTTTATGTGACACAAGGACTAAAACCTCTGCTCCTTTTATAAGACTCTGTCTCATAAAAATGGATTAGAGGAATGGGTGCTTCTGCTTACCATGCTTCCATAATGCGCTGAGAATCTTTTTGACATGACTTACAAATCCTTTAGTTCAAGAAAAAATATCTATTTGCTAAACTATATGGTAGCAGGACAAACAACCTGAGAGCTTCATGTTCACTAAAATAATTTCTGAATAATGCTCAACTAGCATTTTTCAGTATATTGACTGTATACATGCAGTCAATATACTGCATGTATTGACTTACAGTATAGAGCACGTCAATACATCATATATTGCGTAAGGATTCCTTTAGAAATAAAATTCTTTCTTTTTTTATCTTAGGGACAACAACTATATTAAGGACTTTCCACAGCTAGCCGATGGTCTCATGGTCATCCCCTTGCCAGTCGAGGAACAGTGTCGGGGAATCTTGTCAGAGCCATTACCCAACCTGCAGCTTCTATCAGGTAAAAGGGGATTCAAGGAGTTTTGAGGAATTTGTTCCTTTTATCCATATTTTTGATACATACTTCATGAATAATAAAGCCATTGGATTCATGTAATCTAGACATAATTTTTGGCCTGTGTAAATGTCAAGTCACTGGAAGTACTGGGTCAATGTGCACCTGCAATTTATTTTACCTGCAAAACAAACCAGTAACAGCTCAAGATTTATAGCAACAAGTCGTTTTTAGAATTTAAAATTTATGTAAAAGCACTACAAAAAATGTTTGTGGTGATTTGTAAACAGAAACTCAAATGTGATGATAGGTTTGACAAATAGCTATAGCTGAAACATTTTGAGAGAATAAAAAATGAAATGTGTCTATTTGTTCTCAAGAAATAAAAAAGAAATTCTTTAAAATTACATGTATTCTTTAAACTCTGGGAAGCATATTAAGTTTTCATTGTAGTACTGATTTTAGTACAGTTAAGAATTGGTACGTCTTACCACTTCAAAAGCAGGCATTAAACTGAAATTAAGGGCAAGAAGTTCTCTATGTAAAATATTTTCGTTATGAAGATTTTTTGCAAAAAAAATAAAAATATATATACTGTATATCAAAATGTGAAATTCAGCAGCTGTTTTTACCTTTTCTGTGATTCTGAGACTTTAGTTTCAAAATAATAGTGCAGACTATTTAAGAAATATACCATTTGGTTCCAGGCCTTTTGGAAATAATGTCACCTTTCATAGTTGTTGCTATTTGTTCAGAATAAGAAAATATACATATATAGATAATATATATATCATCTATATTATAGATAATATAGATAATGAGCATTTGCAAAATCCGACACCTAATCTATGATTTTATCCTGTTGTGTCATTGTATTTTTTGGATAGAGTCAATCCGAAATTGTCTCAGACCTCCACCTGCACCTTTGCTCCTTAATCTGTCCATTAGCTAAATTGGCATCTGGGCCATGCCGATCTCTAAAATCTTTTACTGGGGATCCGCTTTCACCACAATTGGACGCATGCGTACACAAAGTAAATTGCCCTTTTCTTCCCAGTGAGCGAATGTCTCATGTGTAAATCGCTTCAGAGAGGCAAAAGGTCAAGATTCCTGTAAGCAGTTTCTTTATTTATTTTCCCTTGCTCTTCACTTTTGTAGCTTTACTTCTAAACCAGTGTGAAAGTTAGGTAATTGAATTGCGCTGAAAGCCAAGATTGCTCGATTCTAATGGCAGCAATCCAATTGGAGTTCAAGCTGCACCATATATCACCATTGATCCAGGAGCAGCTGGGTTGTGGGCTCTGATGATAAATGATGTTAAAGCAATATTGGGTTGTAATGGCTGTGCAATAAGCCTGTAATGATGAAAATAAAACAATGGATTTTATTTAGGTTTTCATTTATCATAAACTTCTGCCTCTCTTTATAAGTCCGACCCAGTAATTTGTTTAAAATTCTAGTGTTTGTGGTATGTGCTCTTTTGTCTTCAGTTCTGTCTCCTTCCCGTTTTCTTTCTTCATCAGGCAATGCCCAGTTCAGTGAAGCGGTAGGCTATCCCATGGTTCAACAGTGGAGGGTGCGCAGTAATCTTTACAAAGTCAAACTCAGCTCGATAACCTTATCCACAGGTCAGTGACTGAAAAATGTAATTTGGATTTCATCGTTTATCACATCACAGATATAAAAATCAGTCAACGCCTAAATAAATGTGATACCTCTGGTTTTAATCTGGGCAATGTGAAAATCTATTTACTTTTGTTCTATGTCTTTATTTATTTGGTAGAATTTTCTAAGGTGCTCAAGACGCTTTCAGGTGAGAGCACACGCGAGGAGCTCCTTGCTTTTCTCCAGCAGTATGGCAGCCATTATGTGTCAGAGGCCCTTTATGGCTCCGAGCTCAGCTGCAGCATCTACTTTCCCAGCAAGAAGTCCCAGCAGCAGCTTTGGCTGCAGTACCAGAAAGGTGAGTAATCTGACCGAGTTAGAGAAAGGGCAAGTATCCGTAGGCCTAATTTGCAAAAGCATGCATGTAGAGCTACGGTTCCATGTTCTTTAAGCTGCCATGTGTGTTGACTTATCTAAGGAACTAGTTTAAGTGTGCCTGAATATGAAGAAATGAAGCACATCTTGTATCAAGAAAAGATATAACCCCTTGCCTCGTACAGTGTGTGTACTGGGATAGAGGATGCAATTTGCTCCTATGTTACTTTCCCCCTCATACTTAATAATTACCTTACCATATGCAGACTGAGGTTCAATGTTCTGCATGCCACCAAGTGGTCAAATTATTTTTTAATACAGCTAATCAAAACCTTCCTTCATGCTCAGGTTAATAAAATTTTATCTGTGCAGACAGAGCTTCTGCATAGCTTGCCATAAAGTCAGGTAAAGTTTTGATGGATCATTGATGTTAAAACTGAGTAGCACTTGCTTAAATTAGAGAGAGGGCGTTTTTATGTTTAGTCAATTACAATCCTCTTGCCACAAAATGTTTTAAAATGTCCACAAACTTGCCAGACTGATAAAGTTAACAGGTTACAGAATCAGATGTATCAAAAGTGATAAAATCTTAATTATTTAGAACCACTATATCTTTGCATGTTACAGAAACAAATGCAAGGAAAATGTGCAACAATGTGACAGAGGGTATAAATAAGGTTTTAAAGTGAATACAGGCATTAATGTTTGTTTGTGTGCTAGACAAACCTGTGGTGCAAAGTGGGAGCATGACCAAAAGAAAAAAAAATGTGTTGAATGGAATCTCTTTTGTTAACATTGACCCCTGTTTTGACCATGTTTCCTTATTCTAAGTGAAGAAAATGTTTGTAGAAAGATGTATGCAGTATGAATATGTTTTATTAAGGTTGAATCAATATCCTCCGTCTGTGTAAAGTGTGCAAGAAAGTAAGAAGGGTGAGTCAAATTATATTTGATGGAATTAACAAGATAGAAGAGCATGAGTAGTTCTTGTTTTTTTGTGAAACAAAATAGTACTTTTCATTCCAGTTATTCTTGTTTACCTATGAATTGTTCATTTCATTTTCTATTTGTTGGACAAATGGTGAAGGAAAACATTGAGTCATGAAAGAGATGACCCTGTGATGGATTAGCTACCTATCCAGGGTGAAACCCATTGGTAGTTTGTAATTGGCTGGACCATGACCATGAATAAGAAAAAGAACATGTGTTCTTTTTCCTGGATTACCAATGTGCTGTACAGATAAATCAATGGGAAAGATTTACTTTACTTTGTCTCAGACAAAACCTAGATTTTAAATGTTTATATAACCATTACTTGTTAGGACCAAAACAAATAAGTATTCAGACTTGTAAATAAAATGACAACAGTATAAAAATACTTTAGAAACACTCTTGCATTGTGAATTAATAAGTAATAAAATATAAATCATTGACCCCGTAAAAAAGCATTAAAACCACAAGTGTACAGCTAAGCACCAAATGACCTATACCCTTGGCAGATTTTAATCAATTGTAGTTTACAAACGGTTACTTATCACTAGAATTATTCATTTTTGGATTGGCAGTTAAAATTCACACTTGAATTGAATGGGGAATCTGTAAAGAAAGCTACAGATTAGGGTGATGGTAAGGATGCTTTCCAGCCTCAGACTAGGAGCTCATCACCAAAAACCGTCAAAATGTCAGTGAAAATATACAAATTTTAGTCAGCAAATGTATGATGGCTCTAATTACTAAAGATGTTTCCCATAATTATGAAGAAGGGTAAAAACCTTTGTAACGTTTGGACAAGCTTTCTTTTAAGAATGTAGATAAAAACAGTTTCTTCAGAAACTACACACATTGTTTATTATGTTATATTTTAGGAGTCCTGTGTAATTTGTTAGAAACAAACTTGTTGGTTGAAATAATTTTGAATTAAAACCTGACAGGTATATAAATACTTTAAAAATGAATAGTACAAGCTCATATTCTAAAATCAAATGTTCTAAACGTAGCATAAGAAAAACTACTGCAGATAATTTAGTTTACTGGTTGACAATGTTTATTGCACTCAGGATTATCAACAATACAAACATGATTTTGACTGCACCAATGAACAACATGGGAGTTTGATTCACTGTAAACAAAATGTTGTATAACAATATGAATTAACAACTCTGCATCTGTAATAAAGGACATATTTAGAGGATGTGAGACACTCAACAACTCACCACACTGAAACAAGGACACTTAACTTTTCAAACATTTGAAGCTTTTTTCTGTAACTCTTATTCTTGGTTATTTTGTTACTACTTCAAGTGATCACTAAGAGCTTTTTTATGGTAAGAACAATATGCAGTTGATAAGAGTATTAAATCAAAATGTATTTAGTACAGAGATGGATTTGCATGAAAATAAAAAGACGGACAAAGATGTAACGACACAAAAAAAATGCATATGGCAAACTTGAACTTATACTCTAACCTAGCTTGTCTTTAGTTTTATTTTTTACCAGTCATATTATCTGCTATGCATGTTTGATGCTCCTTACAATAGATGGGGATAAATATGCAGAGTAAAGGTTGTCTTGGGAACATAAACTTTTAGGTAATTATAGATAATGCTCTAATGAGCAAATCTGTATTGAGAAAGACAAATATACAGAAGTCAGGGAATAATAAACAGAGTATTGAGAGTATACATGGAATCTAAGGAATCAACCAACCATAGTGACTATTGTCGGGGTGTAAGGAAAATTGCCTACATTTTCACTTTAAACTTCAGGCCAGCTTGTTGACTGAAGCCTCCTATATTTTCCCTTCATTTACAAAAAGAGAAAACGCATCACCAATTTGGAAATATTTGGTGTCTTAAAAAAAGAAATGTGTCAGACACTAAATCAGCACCTGTCCCTTTTTTCAAGATGCCATTTTATAACAAATTTGCAAACAATGAAACAGCAAAACCAGTTAATATTAACTTGGTGTATTTCAGGGTGGTAAACTACTGCTAACTTTATAGGACGTTATTCTACTCTTACATTTAATCACTATAATTGATGAACATAATTATATTCAAAATAATATTTTAGCAGTATTATGAATATGTTCTGTTTCGCTGTTTAGAATAACTATCATGTTATACATTTTTGTTTTGTAATACTTGTGTAAATATTGTGAATTTGATATTTTTACTCAAGATTATCATACAGCATGGGTCTCTCATGAGACCATGCCTAAACTCAGAGCGTTCCATAGTTATAGGAAACTAAAAACTTTGATTAAAGATGTGTAGTTGGCTTCAATGTGTTTAATTTTATTGCCAAAAATTGTGAGTAGTTAATAGTCAATGTACAATGCACAATGGCGTAAGGGAAATGGTTCTTTACAGAAGGGAAAAATGAAAAACCATTTGTTTTGTTGTACTTCTACTCATCTTTTCTTTGGTACTCTTTATATTGCTCTCAGCTATGATCTTGACTGTGTCTATGGATTGGCTCATATAGCCACAATGAAATGGTCCTCTGCATCTGAAGTAAAGCTCAGGCTTTACTAAGTTGCAGTTCCAGCTTGTGGAGGGTAATTTTTGCTTTTACTCAACAAGCCAAAACAACTGAGATCATACTAAGTGATGTCACAGTGTTACTTATCAGCTCTGTAAGCAGTTATGAATATATGCATGTAAATATTAATATATTTTTAAAAAAAGTTGAGCACAGGACAAATCACAAACATGAACCCAGGTTTGGGTATTTTACATGGGAAGAACAAAATCTTAGGCATGAGGACTTTCCATATTCATTGCCTATGATATGGTAACACTACAACTGTGCTGGGTAATGCCTCAAAGAACAACTGAGTGCATAAATCACCCGTATTGCTAATTATATTGCTCTCAAGGCTTTATGGCAATTTTTGTTGGGATGTTTTTTTTAAAGGCATGATAATCAAGATTTAATGATTTCCTTCACAGATGCAACTCTGGCTTCTTCAAGCTTTATTGAAACTTTAAATCATTTCACTGCCAATTTCACACAAAAAAATAAAAAGCAAAAACAAATATTAAATTTTTACTTTTTAAAAAGTACTCTACAAGTTTATTATTAACTTGACATTGGCTTCAAATATAGGAAGAATTTCTTTCCTGTTACAATTCTCACAAAAAGGTACTTGACAGTGAAGCACTTCAGATAGTCGTGATGAATAGAAATGACTGCCTTTTATATTTGATTTTTTACCAAGTGAAAGATCTCTGTGATGATGTATCATAGTAAGAAATAAACAACCTTCAGGATACTGAATGTTCAAGGTTGGACCTTATGCTTCCTTATGAGGCTTTTGACCCAGCTCTGATGTATGTGCCTCTCCTGGAATAGCAAGAACAAAAGGTATATTATGTCTGACGATACGATACCACTGAATAAAAGTTGTCAATAAGCAATAATAAACCTCCAAAGAAAAGTGCCACAACTCACTTAGCCTGTTACATGTGAGTTTTGTGGCACCAATTTACATCTTTGTGTTCATTTTTCTGTCATTTTTGTGTTCACTTCCTGCAAAACTGTATTGTATGCAGTAAACATTATTTCATTCCTAATAGAATAAAAACCATTAAAAGTTAATGAACATGTACTAGAAATTCCAAACACTTCCAGAGTCTTGTCAAAAAGAAAATTCACTCAAGATTACTCTAGTCTTCTAACAAGTCATGTATTTTTGAAAGCATTTCAAATTATCAACCTTCCCAGATGCATTGCATGTTTCCATTCTAATATGGCGATGAGATTGAGTTAGTAAATGGAAGATTACATTGTTTGTGATCCAACTAGAATGGACATACACCCTTTGCAAATTGCACTAGCATGCTTAATGCATCTTTAAAAAAACAGTATTTTTGTCTGTGTTTTTACTAGTAGACTTGTACATATAAAAATGTCTCAAAAAGGCCTGAAATGGCAGCATTTAGCACATCTTTTTCAATATCTTGAAACATGGAGAGGTATGCCCAATTTAGTTTCCATCACTCAAATCATCACAGCTCATTTGGAATATAAGAACATCTCTTCTCTGGTTACTACACGAACCGATCTATCAACCTTGAGAAAACTGGCACTATGCTGGTGGAGATGAAGAGGTCTGACCCAGGCAATAAACTATGAATTGACTAAAATTTGGTAGATGGACTTTGATTGCACCATTGTATATTCAATAAATATGATTTACAAAGTAAAAATAATTCAAATCAAAAAAAGAAATTCTAAAATGTTATTTCAATGGATCTCAAACAGGTACATGTAACAAAATATGAATACTGGCTAAAAGGTTTAATATTTTTTGTCACTCATTTCAGAAAGTGATAATCCTACATTATATAGATTTATTACACATAGTAATATTTCAAGCCCTTATTTCTTTAAGTTTGATAATGGCTTACAAATAATTTGCAATAACTCAAATTTTAGTGTTTCAAAAAATGCTAATATAGTAATAGAGTTAAATATTAGCAACTAATTGTGTCATATCTTAATCAGCTGATTAACTCAAAACACCTGCAAAGGTTTCCTTTTCTTAGGCTCTAAATGGTCTTAGTCTGAGTCAGTGAGTGACACATTCATGGGGAAGAATGATGATTTGACATATGTCCAGAAGACAATCACTGACACGCTTCACAGTGAGGTAAGTCACAAAAAGACCATTTCTAAGAGTGTGTATCCAAATATGTACATGTACAAAGTTAAGTGAAAGGAAAAATGTGTGGTAGGAAAAGGTGCAATAAGGAGAACCGCAGCCTTAAAAGGATTGTCAAGCAAAATGCATTAAAGAATTGAGGAAGCTTCACGTAGAGTGGATTGAGGCTAGAGTCAGTGCATCAAGAGCCACTTACATACAGACAAATGCTATCCTGAACCGATTCCATTTCTAAGCACACGTCCACACTTAGGGTAGTGCCACCAATCTAGCCGAAATTGAAGCTCACAGAGAATCAATGGGTTGTAGAGGAAGAGGAGAGGAAGATTAGACATCAGACCCAACAAGGCAGATGACCTGAAGGCAGCTATCATAGCACACTGGGCTTTAATTACATATCAGCAAAGCCACAGGCTAATTGCCTCCATGCCACATTGCATTA
Organism: Xiphophorus maculatus; assembly: GCF_002775205.1. Lineage (NCBI taxonomy): Eukaryota > Metazoa > Chordata > Actinopteri > Cyprinodontiformes > Poeciliidae > Xiphophorus > Xiphophorus maculatus. Next base: position 15,899,430 of record NC_036450.1, on the reverse strand, counting down.
CTGCAGTTATTCATGCAAAAGAAGGCCCAGGCAGGTAATGAGTGCATCAAAGTAAACACTTTTCAGAAGCCTGATATTTCTGTTTTAAATATTCCCTTTTATTATATCTATAAGTCATAATGATTGACACTAGAAGAAACAAAGGCTTGACATTTTCACTTTATTATTCTATGTAATATATGACTTCCAATTTCTGAAAGGAATGACAAAATATATTGAACTTTTACACAATATTACAATTATTTCTGGAGATGTACCTCTAACTCCACACTACATCAGGTTATGATTTTATGGTTAAATACTCTTTTCTATAAGAAATAAATATTTAACATTTAATTTTCCCTGATATTACAGAATGAAAGCTGATTCCTAGTTACTTTTTGCCATTAGAGACAGGTCAAGTAAATTTTAAAGCTGCCAGCTGAATTCAGTAGAAATAGTTAGTGTGCTACTAAAACCTAATAATGGGACATAGTGACAAGTCAATAATAAAGTGCATTGCAGGCCTTGGTTGTATTTATTTCATATGTAAATCTGAAAATATTTTCTACCCCTCTGACAAATCTTTCTCAATCAAATTGCAGTAAGTCGCACAGTCATGCGTGAATGGGGACACCAAGGCTAATATAGAAGAGAATGTCAGCTCTTTGTGCTTCATAGCTTAAACACCAATGGCTTGTTTTTCATGATCTACTTAGACAACTTGCTATAGTGATGAATATAATAAGCCACCTGGGAACCAAGCTGGGAAAGGAAATAGTCTTTGCTGCAGCTACACTACAGAAACAAGTAATAGTGTTATATCTTCTCAAACTTCAACCCGACCAACCACACACACCCACTAAATCTCTTAAGTTCACAGGGAGAAAAAGTGTTTCTAGGAAGTTGAAGAATGCCTCCTTTGGACGTATGTAAAGACTTTGACACAGTGGTCCCAGCAATCAAGCACTAGCAGCTGTCCTTTCTGGGTGGTGGCCACTCCTACGGGACAGGTCAGTCCTTCTTGGATCAGAATGTTAAATCCTCCTTCTTTGGGAAACTGAAGAATTTCTTTCCTGCCACTATCGGTGACCAGCAAATCACCGTTGGCATCCACACACATGCCAGTGATGCAGCGGAAGTCCTCTGTTTCGGAGAAAAAGTGGCTGAGCTGTTTCCCCAGCTGGCCATCGGTACCCACCGAGCCAATGGAGAAGCCTCCTTCGAAGTGGGGCTCGTTCTGGCGCTTTTCGAAGTTCAGGGCCAGGCCTTGGGTAAAATACACGGTTCCTGCTGCATCACATGTCACAAACTTTGGCCGGACAGCAGAGCACAATCGGTTATAGCTGATTACACCTACATTGCGGTCCACTGCAAGGCACCACAGTTTCCCCCCTTCCACGTCTGACACCACAAACTGGCCTGATGGCATGGCAGTAATTCCCCAGGGTTTAATCAGCTGGTTTTTATGGCAGGCCACATAATGCCCATCCATGGTGTAGACTTTAACTGAATTATCGTAGTTGTCAGTAACACCAATCAGACCTTGAGGAGTCACAGCTATGGATAACGGGATAAGGTTAGGCAGGTCAGCACCAAAGAAGCTCAGAACAAAGTTGTCTATGCTTGCATTGCGTCGGATTTCGCGCGGGACACCTTTACGATTGAAAATCTGGACACGGCAGTTCCCTCGATCGGCCACCAGTATATCACCTTGTGGTGAAACACAAATGCTAATGGGTAAATTAAACATTCCAGGCAGTGCTCCTTTACAGCCCATCTTCTTTACAAACTGGCATACTGGTGGCCTGGAACTAGCCCCTGCAGATTCCCCACCTGCATCCATGGACTTTGACTTAAAGCTACTTGGTGAACCACATACTGTCTCATCTACTGCTGAAACCATGTCAACATCACGGTAAAGATCCCCTGGAACCATTACAGAACCACCTGTAGCGCCAGAGGGCGCATCCTCTGCTTTAAACTCCAACATTGTTTCTAACCCACCTTTCTCATCATCTGTATTGACTGTGTAAGTGTTTGTGGTCAAACAGCCCACTTCTATGGGATTAGAGTGTTCTGCTCTGGCTAGTGTTGGCTCTTGTAGCTGGAACTGTGTGGGTAAACTGCTTCTGAGGTCCAGCTCTTCATCATCACTTCCTGCGCCATCGTCCTTTAATAAGGCAATGTCACTCTGTCTTACCCTTACAGTCAGATAATCGCAACGTGAAACCACTTTTACCTCTGCGAGGTTAAGAAGATATGTCTGCTCCTCAAGAACCTGTGCATTGAGTTTTTCCACTTCTCCCAAAGAGGCTGTGAATGTCCTTCGAGATTTGCTGAGCTCTTCCTGAAGATGAAGCTCTGCCGAAGAATACTCTTGCTGAACCACCCGGTACTTTTGTCTCAAGCTCTTGGAAATGTTTTCAAGTGTTGTCTTTTTCTTCTGAATATTGCCCATAACGTCACGGAGGGCAGCCAGTCTACCACTCAGTTCTTTACGGCGCTGCTCAGCTGCCACTTTTATCGGCTGAACTGAATGGCCTTCATGCAGGTGGCCATCCGCTTTACAGACCTCACAGAGAACTGTGGTGCAGTCATAGCAGAACTGTCTTGGTAGCCGGTTGCCACAGGACTTGCACATTAGCGCCGTGGCAGCAGCACTGCAGGTCAAAGTGCAATCTATTATTTTCAGTACTGTAAGATTATCTGCCAGCTGGGAGATGCTGCTCATCCTGGAGACCTTGCTGCAGAAGGGGCAGCGGACACCATTGATGGTATTAGCCAACAGTTTCTCCAGACAAAGTCGACACACAGTGTGCCCACACTGCAGGAGTTTGGGTCTGAGTTTATCCTGGTTGTAAGTCTCCAGGCAGATGGGGCATTCGAGAACCTCCCTCATTAGGTCCGGGTCCAGAGAAGAGCATGCTGCTGCCATTATGGTCTTTTCCCTTGAGTGGAAATAAAAACAAATTGTAATATTTTCCAATTTTGTCAGAAAATAGTCAATTAAATTACAACTGAGAAAAATCTACATAAAACTATATTTTTGTTTAACTTCTAATGATTCACAGTGAATGAGCAGTTATACTGTATATCATCATAAAGACATAGTTAATTCACTAATATTGTGATGATAATGTTAAATTCTAAGGAAGGATATTTCTAAGGAAGGTTAGTTGGGGTATTTATTGTTTTTTGCTTGGACTGTTTTCCACTGCTATGTTTATATTTCTAAATATGACAAAACACAAGTATTGTGTACAGCAGAATTATGCATCCATCCATCTGTCCATCTACCCATCCAATGAATAAATTAATGTCACTACATTTCTCAAAAACATATAAAAATCAATGTTAAAACTAATATTTTAAAAGCCTAAGGGAGAAGCAATGAATGGGAAACATCTAAATGTAAGACTTAACTAAAAGAGCTCACACCTACCATGGGAAATCTTAAAAGATTTTCTAAGGCCAAAAAAATTGAGAGTAATACATTTGAGGGGTTTTTTTTTATGACTGGAGGTGTGGCAGAAGTTCATTGTAATTTTTATTGCCACTACAATACTCCAAAATATCATGCAGAAATTTAAAACCTTATCATCCACTCCTACTTCACATGTAGGTGTCAGATTAACAGAATGCTGAGTTTAAAATTTAATGGTGGTGCAATTAAAATGGCACACTCAAAGACGACTGAAAACCGGAAAGACCCTGCATTGTTTTACAGGGATGATGATATCAAAATGATCATAATCTAAAAATCAATATATTATCTCGATTAGAAAATAAATTCCTAAAAATTAAGCTTTAAAATGCATGTATATTTATTTGTAAAAAACACAATTTACATTATTTCAACTGACGTGTCAAGTTGTAATAAAACAATCCTATTTTAGTTCCTTGGCTATTTGTAAATAAAGGCTTTCTGCTACTTAATAACTAGTGTAATGTAATTTCAGCAACTGTGACCAGCTGGTCGCTACAAAAGCATGTCGTTATTATAACTGTAAGGTTGCCCCTGTATATCGCATAGGTTGAAAAAACGAACTCAACTTATTTAGACGAGAAAAGAAAAACTTACCGACGAAAATAAATCCTCTGCTAAAAGCTGACTGCTACGTTGAGCTGGTGTTTTCTGCGGGCTAACAGACATGTAGTCATACATGTGTGCAATCATGCGGGAGCATGTCACACTTTGTTCAACAACATCTGCGTATCAATTGCAGTTTAGAAACTGCCTGGTCCCTTAACTTGCACACAACATGAATGTAAAGGCCTCTCTATCTGACAGCAAATGTTCGCGGTGCACTGAAGGGTAAACACATCGAGACGGCGTCATTAAAAATATATATACAGCACTGATTGAAACAGGACGTGCATCAAAACAATTGGTAATTATATCGCTTCTGTTCGTAGATTTGCTTTTTAGCTTTACCTTTCCTCCAACGTCTGATAGAGGAGAAGTAAGAGGGTGTGTAGCCGCTGAGCTACAGCCGCTGTTTGGAGCTGCAATGCTGATGACTCTTCCTACGCAGAGCCGTAGGTTACGTAAAGCGCCTGCATCAGAGGCCGATGGTTGTTTTGATTGGCTAATGAACAGGTTCTCACGCCATGCGTCCATTTACTGAAAATTATTGTGCACTTTCACCATGTCATGAGCCATTAAATACGCAAATAATACCGCAATGTTTTGTGGAGATATTTTGTTCTTCTTTGCAAATAGCTCTGTTTTCAAATGGGGCCATGTTAAACTGCAAATGACAATTAAAAATACTTTTAGATAATAATCTGGCTGGACAAACTTAACAGAGATAAGTTTCAATTAAAGTAATGCTCAAAGGTTAAATTACATACAAAACTATTTGTCAAGGTACAACAGTAATGACTGAGAATAGCCACTAGATGTCAGCATAGATCCACAGTAGAAGATAGATAGATAGATAGATAGATAGATAGATAGATAGATAGATAGATAGATAGATAGATAGATAGATAGATAGATAGATAGATAGATAGATAGATAGATAGATAGATAGATAGATAGATAGATAGATAGATAGATAGATAGATTCTAAAACAAAAAAATGTCTAAAAAATCAGGTGAAACGTCAAGATTTGTGGAAGAGGAAAATGAAAAAAGCCCAACCTAACAACCTCTAAATACGGATCAGTGTTTTTGCATAAATAAAGATTTCAGGGTTGATGTTTTTTTTTTTTTTTTTTTTAGTTTTTCTTTTTTTACAACTACCGAAAAGCACTTAGCCTACTTGTAGTTCATAACATTGCAGCACACCTACATTTTACAATTCAAGAAATTTGTTGTCTATCTTGCCAAAAACATGCAACACAAATTTATTAAAATACAGATTTGACCTAATACAAAATCATTTCGGCTAACAAAATCCTATGATTTTAATCACAAGTTACTTGCTGTCAATTTAAGTGCACAAGCTAATTGTGTCACAACAAAAAATGCATATAGTTAATTTAGGATTTTTGGTTTTATGTCTGGAAACACTACTAAGAGTGCCTCTGGGCCATTGAAAAAAAATTACAAAAAATCCCCAAACCAAAACAAAAAAACATGGGAATTGACGTAACTGCTAATAAAGAACAAAACAGCCATAAATATTGAAAACAGAGCATAAACTACTTGGAGCTGAAAATCACTCAATCAGTGGTTTGCTGTGATTTTCTTACAGTCACAATAAATTGCATCAAGGAGTGATATCTGATAATTTCACACTCTCTATTTTTCTTTTCCATGCTCTTCCAGAGGCAACAGACCAGGGAGTCGGAGGCGTAGGGCGACGGGAGATTAAGTCTGTTCCCTTTATCAACTACTTGTTAGCTCTACAGAAGAGCCAGCTGCTGTCAGATGACCTGGTAAATGGCGTAGAGATCCGCTGTGAAGAAAAGGGCAGCTGTCCCTCTGGCTGCCACCTGTGCCATCACCAGGGCATGATGGGAGGAGGGTCAGGGAGAAGCCGTAATGGTAATGGTAGGAGTGGGGAACAGCCTTCTCCTATCCCTGTCCTCCTTGAAGTCAGCAGGGTTGTGCCACTCTACAGCCTGATCCAAGACAACATCACCAAAGAGGTGAGAGAGACACAAATGAATTATTCATTATAATATTAAATAGAAAAAAAAATAACCAAATGAGATAAAGCAAAAATAAAACTGATCAAATTGACCTACTTTTAGATATGTAGTGATTTGCAAAAAATACAAATGCTTTGAATAGTGCAACATTTTGTCAAATAACAACAAACTTCAATTTATTTTAGTGCCTGACTTTGGAAAAATCTGACTTTTTACAAATAAAATGGACAGTGTGCCTTCTATGTATTCAGTCTCTAAACTGATACTCTTCAATAAAATCTAGTGCAACCAATTGTCTTCAAAAGTCACCTATTTAAAAATTAAACAAACAGTTTACCTGTGTTTAATTTAATCTCAGCATTGATATAGCTGTTCTTAGAAGGGCATTAGTGAACAAAAGGTATCACAAAGGACACAGTAGACAAGCTGGAGAGAAAGTTCTAGATAATATTAAAGCAGTTTTAAGTTATGAAACAAAACCCTAAAATTTGAACATCTCACTGAACACTGTTCAGTCCATCAACTGAAAATGGAAATAGTATGACACAACTGCAAGCCTATTAAGACACCTGAAATGGACAAGTAGAGCATTAATCAGAGCAGAAGTGAAAAGGCCCATAGTAACACTGGAGGAGCCACAGAGATCTGTAGCTCTGGTGGGAGAATTTGTCGACAGGACAAACATTAATCATGCATCACCGGCCTGTAGGGAAGAGTGGCATGAGGAGTCTGTGTTGGAAAAAAAAGAGTACACACACATTTGTGCCCTGGTTTTAGGGAACACAGCAGATGTAGAAGATAGTGCCAAAAATGAATAATTTTGCTCCACCTGCAGAACATGTTAGAAGACTAATGCATGGCTGACATAGTAAGAATGCTTTATTTCAGCAGGCATAGGAAAGGTGGAGAGAATTTGTTGTAAAATCACCAAAGTTAAATACAGGGTAATTCTTGAGGAAAGTCTGATAGAGGCTGCAAAAGATTTGAGGCTGGGGCAAATGTTTAATTTCTGCAAAGACAATAACCCTAAACATACAGCCAGAAGTACAATGGGAAGGTTTAGTTAGAAATATGCTGTATGTGTTAGAATTCCTCAATGTCTAGACCTATATCCAATTGGGAATCTGTAGAAACATTCACATTTTGATATTTTCAGATTCTCCCCACCATAATTTCTGTCTCTAGAGGTGTAAAGGTGGTGTTGAGCTATTTAGAAGGGGTGTGATTTGGAGGAATGTGAATTCTTTTCTGACCACCAGTTTAAGGTGTCAGCTGTAACTGGTGGTGTAAATCAGCTGTGATCCAGTGTCTTTGATAAAAATAGCCTGCTGGGTCAAATCTGGCAGGAAGAGCATTCTGCTGATAATAAACTCTGTCTGGATAATCTGCACACTTACTACTGAGTATTACTGTTTAGAACAGTGTCCAGAAAAGCTTAATTGATAATGTTAGGCATTATTAGGGTATATATTTGGGACAGGAACCAGAGCTATGTCATGCTCTGGACTATCCAGCTGTATTTTGTTGACACTCATCTTGTTGTATAAAACTATTCCTGAACATGAGTAGATTAAGTTTTTTTCTGCTGAACTCAGGTCTCATGACCATGTTTGACCAGGTCCCAGGGGTCTTAATATACTGTCTTTGGAGAGGAATTAGTTGGCTTGCATGTTCCTTACTGAAACAAATACACAATTTTTTTCATAACTTGACACTGGTAGATATATACCTCAAAGAACTTGCAGATGTAGTGAATGATGGTTCTGAAAACGTTTGAGTCGGAGAGGCTGAACATATGGGACAAAAATGTTATGTGAAATTCTTAAAGGGCTATGGATACTTTTGCTGGGTACTATATATCTTGATATTAAATAAAACAATGTAATTGTAGATTTACTATGGAACTTGGCTACTTTGCAAAAGTACAGCATTTTTATTATTTAATTATGTGAATGAACATGTACAGTAAGTGCTTGGAAAAACAATTCGAATTGTGTTCATTGCTGCTTATTCAGAAGGTGCTAGCACACTGTTTGGCATGTTTTGCTTGGAATGTAATCTAATATAGTATGACTGCGGTGTAACACTTGTAAACTGTGTATATTTTGTTTCCTCTGAAGCATTAAATTAATGTCAGGTGCAGTTGTTGCACCTCACCTATAGAGGGCATGAGTTGGTTAACTTTGACCACTGGAAAGGAGTACTGTAATACAGGCGGCATAAAAAGATGACATCATGGTTTTTCACTTGTGGGGAAGTCTGCGTGTATGAATGTGAGTGTGTCTGAATGTGTGTTCATCGGTGTTTTAAAACATGGATGCACTGCTGAATGTAACATAATCTTAATAGCCACATGCTGTGTTTCTGATTCATTCTGTATAAGATGTCTTTGGATTCTTTCTTTTTTTTTTTTTTTACAGTGAAAGTTAATCACATCAGATCTGTTTTCCAGAAGCCTAATTTAGGAAGAGGCTCTGGCTTCACTTGACATTTAGTTGACCACATTTTGCCCTGTTTGTGCTACATTTAGTGTTCGTCTTCGGAAGCTCATATCTGGTATATTTGCAATCTATTTGCGCAAGAAGGGAAGCAAAAACAAGTGACTCAGAAATGTTCAACATCCGTAAAGCATGCATCTGATTAGGTATCTCCATAAATATCCATGTAAATATGGATAAGTGCATTCAGAAAGCACACACACAGCATTAACCTCTGTACGTGCCTCTCATAACAAGCACCACAGCCCCAAAGAGTAGGAGGGGCAATCAATAGCAGACAACCCATAGCGGGCCTAGTCAATACCTAAATGTGAGGAAGTGCAAAAATGTCTCCTCATCGTGCTGTTCCAACCACTTAACTACCCTTACGTTTGTCTACCCCAAAACTATCCTTGGTCTTCTGAAGGCATGCAAGAAAAAGACTAGTACCGCAGTAGACTAAGGTACCCCTCTGAGCTGGATTGAGGCAGGATTATTAGCCTCTTATTGATGCCATCAACCTCTGTGGAGGTCAGGGAGTACATCACTCTGCTACTTTTTTGCTTGCATTTTCTTCTCTTCTTGGCCAAAGCTACTGCACACCACAATGGCAGATACGTATATTGCATTAGAGACTCGCAGCAACCTGTCTGTCTACATACACAATTGCTCCGTCGCTTCATCTTCATGTGTGCATCTGTCTCACACACAATTTCACTTGAGACTGTCTTTCTACTTGGCTGAGTCTATGGGGAAAGACAGCTGCCATGCTGCAAAAGCTCTCTTAGAAATAAGGCCTCTTTTTTTCCCGCTTCAATGGTAGAAATAAAATAGAAGCTTATAAGTTCAGTATATGGTTAGATGGACTTAGATTCTATCTGAATGTGCATTTCTATTTGAATAAATGTGTCTGTAAATGCCATGTATCTGGCTTCATTAGATATGTCACTTTCACTTTGGCTTCATTCCTCGCTCTTTTTTCAGCTGCTGGTATCTTTTCAGTGACCTCAACTACGCTATCTGGCAGTTTGACAGGACCTGGCTCTCTCATATATATTCCATGTTAACCCAGAAGGGGGTATGGACAATGGCTTTATTGCCATTTCTTTCTAAAGACCTTTACTAGAAATAAAAAGAAACTGAAATTAATATTAAGTATGGTCTACCTACATAGTAGTCATTCTTCTTAGTTTCTGCACGTTGGAAATTGGGTTTTGAAATATTTATTTGGACATAATTTGCTGTGAGTTATAAGAGACTAGTGAAGAGAGGGGTGAAACAAATTCCTATAGAACAATTTCATAGTCGAAAACACCGGATGGGATGTATGAGATAATTTTTTTAAGACCTCAAATGTCTCAGTGACTTTTGGTTTAGTACAGTGCTGTGAAAACATATTTCACCATTTGTAGATTTCCTCTTTTTTTTTCTTTTTGTCTAATCATCCTGAAGGAAAATGTATTATCAGACAAACTGCAGTTTCTACCAAGTTAAGATTTTAATCATTCTGGTCCTCTCTGAAAAAGTAATCACCCCCATTGTTAAATCATGTGATTAATCCCCACTTCTGGAAGGCTGAATTTAATTTCACAAGCCACACCCTAGCCAGAATATTACCAGACCAGAATAATTGAGAAATACTTAAATGAAATCCATATGACAATATAAAACGGGCTACGAAAAGTCTAAGGAAATTCCACAAGAGATGAGAAATGAAGTCAATGACATAATGATTCATTGCAGACCAAAGAACCCCCACTTCTCTCCACAAAACTCATAATGGCCTTTCTGATATTTCCCTTCATAATCCCCAGATATCTGGGAATATTGTGGTCTGATGAAATAAAAATGTACCTGCTATTGTCAGTGGAAACTAACAGTATTTCTGAATTAGACGCCATAACAACAGTTAAGTATGTTCTGGGGATGCTTTGCTTCTTCAGAAACTGCTTGATTCACTATAATTGTAAATTCTGTTGTCTGTTAGAAAATACTGAAATGAATATCTGGCCATCATTTTATGACCTTAACCTCAAGAGTATTTGGACCAATGCTCATAGCACATCAAGTCCACGTTTGAATTGCGGTTTTGGAGGGCGTCAAAAAGGTAATTCAGCAAAAAAGAGTGGAGCAGAATTATTGAAAATACTCGTTGCCAGTTATCATGAATTCTTGATGATACTTGTCGCCAGCCATGGCACAATTAGTTACTAGGTTTAAGGGACAATAACTTTTTCACATAGGGTCAGGATGGTTTCAATGGTACTTTTTTCTGTCATAAATGACATCACCGTTTAAATATCATAAAACAATCAATGTTGTATTCACTCAAAATAATATTTGTCTGATAGAAAGCCTTGTTTATGACCTGATATATCTGACAAAAAAGCAAAAACAAACTAAATATCCATAATATATTTCCATTTTTGCATGCAGAAACTGTAAATATTTCCCTGTATAATTTATCGGTACATTTGGTGATCCTTCAGTGATAACGTATTTCAAAAGATACATATTTCCCAAGTTGTTTTTTTTTGGCTTTGTTCAGTTTAGACTTTGTCTTCAAACAATTTGTACTGAAAGGAATTGTGGAATTGGATTTGATTTGACTTAGGTGGTCATGGTTATACACACATGCAAACACTGACTCCGACATGTGGTCTGATGCCAGGGAAAAAGAGCTCAGACCATAAATAAGTAAACTATTGCCTGTGGTCCCTCAGCCCCTGGGTTGCTATGACTGAATTATGGCAAACCTTTTGAACAAATTGGTTTTGAGTCTAATGGGTCAGAATGCTCTATACTCTGCCCATTGGCCACTACCGTGCTTCCTCTTGGCAAAACTGCATTTGAAATAGATATAAGGTGGCAGGTTCAAAATGGGAGAGGTAGAAGGATTAAGTTCAAGTGCATAGGCACAGAAAGCAATTTACAGACACTGACAAATATGTTGATATAAAAAAAAAACAACTTAAAAAATAGGTTGAGTTTTTATTGAAGTAGACAATCTCACAATGAATTACAAATCCAACAAATCCATGGTAATAAAAATGATTGGAGGTTCTAGAAATTTCTAATTAGTAATCCACAGTGTTCATTATAGGTGTGACATGACACAGAGTCTATTTCCTTGATTCACTGATCACTATTCTGGGCAAGAAGACATATTTATCTTATTACCACATAGTAAACATGGTGTTTGGGAAGGTACAGAAATGCTTCAATTTCAATGTTAGAGAACTGAGGCAAAGTGGGGCAGCTTCGGAGAAATGTTAAAAAGACTTGACTTATAATAGCAGTCGACTTTTCTATAAGAAACCCTCCAAGTTACAAATGAAATGGGATCAATTACTAAAAAAATCATCCATGCCCTCTGCTATGTGTAATGGAAGATACATATGGGCTTGTTTTTTTTTTTCTGAAGGGCCTTGTTAGAAACAATGGTATCATATATTCTTTCAAATAATTGAAAATATCTGAAGTATATACTTATATGGCTGCAATATATATGCATATATATGGCTATATATATTTAACTGGATAAAGATACAAAACTTATTGCCCAATCAACACAGCCATAAAATCTACTGTCCTCCATTGCCATCTCAGTCCTCAGATCAAAAATCAACAGAAAACATTTAGGTTTTGCTGAAGAAACTTCAAACAAAAGTCAAGGATTCTGGACAACAAAGAGTTTGAGCAAAGAGGAATGATCAATGATTCCTCTCACTTTATTCTTCAGAGTTGTAAAATGTTATAGGCAACAACTGAGTACTGTGCTGTTGGCAAACGAGCATGTACCAAGAATTAACAGCAGGAGGTTTACTGATACAATTGTGACCTAGGTCATTTTATAAAAAAAAAAAAAAATCTTAACAGACCCAGCACTGCACACAGTGTTTAGACAATACATATTACAGACTGAATATTTGAAATACTTCATAATTAAATGATATGCAAGAAGCATCAACAGGCTTAGACTAAGTTAGGCAAAACTATTATGTCTGTATTTGTTTTAAGTTTTTTCCCCAAAATGTTGTCTTTTCAGATACTGTGTGTATTAAGCAACCTATTGGCCCCCTTTGAAGGTTTCTTTAATTTTTTTTTCAGTAATTGTACCACACCATAACTGATCTGAGATCTAAAAACTTGCTTGAAAAACTTATGAAAGGCTGGTTGGATTGTTGCTGTGAAAGGCAAAATATTGTTCCAAGAGTTTTAATGTGTCTGGATGCATCTGAGTGTGCATGATGTTCTCCCATCTTGTTGATCCATTCAACAGTAATATCACCATATAGCTATATTTTTCCAAACCAAATCTTAATCCCCACCATACTTTGAAGATGTACGGCAGGACAAGGCGTACAGATCACTGTGTCCACATCTTTAGGCTCTGTTCAGCACAGAGTTTAAATAATAAATAATGACTAGTTCAGTATTACATAAAAATTGCATTTTTGACTGAAGCAAAACCCCTACAGATTTGCTTCCATATGTTAGAAAGATTGTACCTAAGCAATAATGTAAATCCACTCAAGCTGGAGTTTGGCACAGAAATATAATCAGAGCCTAAAGGAAAATAACTTGGGGTGTGCAGATGGTACTTTCATTCTGGTAGCATACAGTCATATAGGTCAAGAGCAGCACTTCTTCCAGTCTGATGCACACATTAACTTTTGAATCCAAGAATGCAGCTACACTGCCACGGAAGGTAATATTGCTGGTCATTGATCAGATTCAGTCATTCGCTTTGTGTCCACTATATACCATCTTCTTGACCTCAAAAAAGTATTACATCACCAGGAGCATATTATTTGACTTTTTGCTACACCTAAACTAAGCCGATGATCCTTAGCCTTTTGCAAAGGTGAGGCAATTTCAGCAATATTTTATGTGCTATGATCTATCTGCTCTGACAATAAATAGTTCAATGAATGAGTTAACCAAATCTGTTTATGGCTGTCAAAGGACAGCCTTCCCGTGTCTTGATTTAGCTAAGGAAAACTTATTGAAAATTTGACATTATAAGGTTTTTGGCCATTTTGATCTTAATTTCTTTGTCTGAGGTAGGATTTATTGGATCGGATTGCATTGTTATTCTTTTTTTGGTCACTGGGCAATATTTTAGAACTCTATTGTCACAGTATTCTTGATAACTCAAGTAATGTTGCATGACATCTCACGTTTGTTTAGAATGTTTTTACATTGAGTTACCTTCCCAGAAAGGTAAACCGTATGTGGTGATTGGGAGTTGTCATGTGACACGTCAATCCCCCATCAACCTCTGGATGAACCAACCCACCAGCTGCCCTTAGTGCACAATTTCCTGGAAGTGCTACCTCTGATAAGGTTCCTAGAAGTAGCCCATTGGCTTCTTTGTTAACACCATTACCCTTGAATGATTGGAAAAGTCCCATAAAGGCACTGATGTGGGTACACACACACATGCGCACGCCGATGATCTGCTGTGTGCTCTGACTTAGACTCTATTCCACCACTGGTGATTATCTTATAAATCAATACTGTGGGCCAGCTGGCCAGTGTTTTTGTGTATTAGCCTCAGAATACAGACAGTAATTTGGTCAGCACAGACTAGACAAACAGATTAATACAGTAAGGAGGTCACAATGGCCTCACTTGGCTTCTTGTAAGTCACAACAGGGTTTCTATGAAAGTGAAAGGTTCATTTTGTGATTTGGAGCCACTGAGTCTGCATGGTTTAAATGACGTCAAGACTTTGTCTTCACATGGCTGAAGTTGTTTATGGTAATTGGTCTCGCTGTTTATTTGTAACATCTTATGTACACTGCAGAAAATTATTGCATTTAAATATCAAATTGTTGATCACAAGTAAGTTCCCTGCATACGAATCACAGCATATTTGGGAAGTGCTAAGATCAGTGTAGCCACTGGAACAATAGGGATGTCACCAGTCCCTGAAAAGAAATCTGTCTTTGCCCTTGAACTGTCCAACATGGTTACTATCAAGGCTTTGATGGATCTATCCTTGTCAAAGTACCTATTGTTTTAATATGAAGCACAAGTAGTTACGATTTGTTTCATGCTCTTGTTTGGTGAACGCAGAATGCATAGGGAATGAATTTGAAGTTTCTGTGGAATGTATGAATTGTGGTTAATCAATGAAACCTACATTACCCACCTCTTGTTAACTGTACTCTGACTATAGAAGTACTCTGTCTAGATTCCTTCATCTTTTCATTTCATCTTTCTAAAGAATTTTCTTCTTCCATCCATGTCCCTTATCTTCACCATTAGACATTTAACACATTATCACTTTCCACATATATACAACTGCTTTTCTTTTTTTTTCTTCCCCTGTCCATAAACCTTCATTTCTGTTTTACCTCCTATGTGGCCCCACACATCTCCCCACCTCATTCCCTTAACCACAATTAGATTCCCTGTTTACCCAGTGAAGACTGGCTTGCGTTACTCTTTAAACATAAACACGGTGGTGATCGCTTTGTCTGTGTTTCCCATGTGCAGCCATGCAATCAAGCGCACATGCCCATATGAGGTTTTTCTAAGAAACTGAGGGTGGTAAGCACATGGCAGTTCTGTGGTCTTTCTCTCTTTTGCCCTTTGTAGTGGGGTCATTTCTCATATTTATCTATTCTTTGTGCATACATGGACCCAGGGTCTGGGATTTTTGTGATGCCTTTGTCTGTGGTGTACCTCCTGTTGACATGGGGTGGCAAGTTTCCTGCTGTTGGTGTTTTCCGGCAGCAGTTAACCACATGGGTGCAAGGGAGTTGAGATGTCCTGACATTTTCTTTTTTTCATGGGGTCATTATATGTTCATGGTTTGCAGTCTTTGCTTAGCACTCTACAGTAACTGTTCATTCTGCAGTAGCAGTTAGAGGGGCTTATGTTGGAGTACATTCTGTTTAATGAGAAGAGGTTAATCTCTGAGGAATCCCCTCTACCCTCATTGTAAAGTAGGGAATTGCTTTAATGGCTTAAGAGTCCTTTTTTGCACCTTTTCTTCCTCCTGCATCTTGCTGTTTTTTTGACTGTCCTATTTTTCATGGGCTCTCCAGCCTCACTCCCTCTTTTTTTCAGTTTTTCCTCTGCTGCTCATTTAGGTCACTAGTGCTCTCAAAATGCTTGAGTGAAACCAAGTGGTTTTGGAAGGAATTGGTTCCCATGAAAAAATCTTGAGCTTCTTCCACAGCTCACAATGTAATGTTGTGGAAATGTCAAAGTTGCAATTTTTTCTACTTTGCCATATATGCTTATTAAAAAACATGTTCCGTGTGTATCGGGAGAGAATATGGATTTTGTGGAACATCTAGCCCTGTTGCACCTTCAAAGCATTTCACTTTTAAAATCTTCTGAATAGTAGAGTAAATGTGTCTATATTTGCTGTTATATTTCAGTTGCTGTTGCTTTGACTATGTATCAATAGTTTATGTCGTGTGTTCCTGGCCTGTGTGAACTGTGGTGCTCTTGGAACAAAAGCTTTTCTAAAATTATGACCAAAAGTATCGGCAGCAGGGTGACTTATTTTGCTGACACCTTGTCCTCCTAAGCCATTCAGACAAAGGCAGGCACTGTATGTGGTAGTCTGACAGAGTAAAAACATTAGCTTCTGCATTTAAACCCTGACTCTGTTTTTTCTAGGCTGCCTTTTAGTCATGTGAGGACTTAGGATAATCACCTCAAATGTCACTTTCAATAATTGCCACATTGCAAAAAATCTTTGGTGGCATATCTTCAGTGAAATGAAACATGAAACAGATAACTTAGAATCAATATTATGTTGCATGCGTGTGTACATCGTGAGCAATTTTCTTTGAGTAATATGGCATCTCATCTTTTCCTTTGCTTTCTGATTATTGAACGTCATGGTGTCTGAAAAAAGAAGAGGCTATTCCGTCGTCTGTGTTGGGTGCCTGGTATGCTGCGATTATCTTTCTGCATGGTTCAGTGTCTTTTTTGTGACCATGATCAAGCATCTCAAAAGCAGTATGCATGAGACAGCATTACCAACCAGTTAAAGCATATAAATAACTGAGAGCTCTATTGATCCATAGTGTGACTAGGGGGAGCAGAAGTGCTTGCAAACTCCCTGGAAGTCACTCTATATCATGTCCATGGCTTAAGGAAAAGCCCTGACATTATACTTTATTGCTTTGACGGTTATATTGGCATTTTGCTGCCTTTTAGAGGATGACTGAGCTTCTGCCTTTGACTTTTTTCCCTTTTCGCCCGTTAATGAAGTAGCACAAGGAGATGTTAGGAGATGATGTCACCTCTTAATATCTCACTACCCAACCCCCTCCATCCCCGCCTCAGTCAGACTGACAGCAACGCTAGCAGATCTCGCACAGAAGCACATAGAATGAGGGAGGTGAGGAGTGACACTGCTCTCACATATCCATCATAAAAGTAACAGTGCATCAATGATATAGGAGTGTAAGCTTGTTGGTGCTGGTGAGATCTTCCTGCCATCCGGTAATTGGGAAAGGTGGAAATAAAAAGGTCAGTCTGCATGTAGGGGGAAGTGTATAGGTCTAGGGCTTTCTTTTTGTGACTGATTGGAGGTGTGAACAATATGTTATATTTAAATTCCTCTAAGTGAGCCATGCTTAATTACTGAGGATATTCAAAATGATCTATCTATCTATCTATCTATCTATCTATCTATCTATCTATCTATCTATCTATCTATCTATCTATCTATCTATCTATCTATCTATCTATCTATCTATCTATCTATCTATCTATCTATCTATCTATCTATCTATCTATCTATCTATCTATCTGTCTGTCTGTCTGTCTGTCTGTCTGTCTGTCTGTCTGTCTGTCTGTCTGTCTGTCTGTCTGTCTGTCTGTCTGTCTGTCTGTCTGTCTGTCTGTCTGTCTGTCTGTCTGTCTGTCTGTCTGTCTGTCTGTCTGTCTGTCTGTCTGTCTGTCTGTCTGTCTGTCTGTCTGTCTGTCTGTCTGTCTGTCTGTCTGTCTGTCAAGCAGACTGAGAGAAATGATGGGAGGCCATCATATGGAAAATAACTATATGTATCAATGGGATTGGTTGAAAGGGTTCGGGTGGGGATGGGCTAAGCATTGATGGAGACGGAACACATGTTCCAAGAGATAATTGCATTTCTCTCACCTGTTACCCTTTACAGGCCTTCAAGAGCGCCACAATGAGCTCATACTGGTGTGCTGGAAAGGGCGATGTCATTGATAACTGGTGTCGCTGTGACCTGAGTGCCTTCAGCAAAGACGGCCTGCCTAACTGCAGTCCCCTCAGGCAGCCAATGTAAGTGTGAGGTGACACCAGGACATGTAGGCTTTCATACCAAAGAGAGGTTTTCTTAATGCATGCACTGGTTATAAATTAGTATATGCACACAGACACACACATGCCCACACACCTGCCTCTACTGATTCCTAAGAATGTTGTAGACAAAAGCCTGGTCCCTGAAGTTCTAATAACTGTTAGCTGACTTCACACTCTCCCTCTCCTAAAAGAACACATTCATTCAAGGTGCCCTAATAATACTCCTAAGGCTTTTGTGAGTCATTCTCTCAAGAAATGTCTGTCATGAGGACTTCCACAAAAAAAGTAGTGGGTTGAAAAAGCAACCAGAGAGGACAGAGCTATTGCTCAGGCATCTAATTTATGACTGAAACTAGAATTTGAATAGACACCTTTGACTGTGGTTGTGTTTGTTTCATACAAAATATGTTGTTCCTTTTTTTGTATATCCCAGTGTTATTTGCTCATTGTAAATAACAAGCACTTTAATTTTAGTTTACATTTTCATAGTGTGCATGCTATTTACTGGTTTTTAAAAGAATACCAAAGGCAAACATATGAACAAACTGTAATATATTCAAGTTGTTATCCTAGCCACATTAAATTTGAATATGAAAGAAGAGAGAATGGGCTAACTTCTGAATTTGTGTTCATATGAACTTATAGGCCAATTATATTAGTATCACTTGCTAACAATGGCATGCTAAAACGATAATAAAGAATCTAGTTGTGAATACACTACACTTCAGATCAATATCAAACAAATGTTTAATAGTAGTGTGCTCATTATTTAAAAGTTTATTTGTTGAAATTGCACTATTTGTGTGATCTATGTCATTTTCAATTACTAATTTCTAAACAGATGCTTACAGTTTTTCTCAGTCATTTTGGTGCATTTCTTGAATCATTCTTGACATTTGTAAACAGTGCATTTCTTAAAACAATTCGTACAAACACCTATACATGGCATATGTCTGCTTGCAAAAGCAAATTTCTATCTCAAAATCCTTAGTTCATCTCTCAGAATTAAATATCTTTCAAAGAATGTGTCAGTGCCTCAGAATGACAAGCCCATGTTTCATTGCATATGGATAAGACAGTCAAATTGATTAGTCATGTTGTCAGTATAACAACATACTATGAAGGGGTGTTCTGTTGTAAACTATGGCGAAAGTTTTGATGACAAGTACTGTAAATTGTAATTGTTGGAGATCAATGGCAAGAGACTGGACAAGATTCAAATTTACACTTTTACTGTAATTTGTTGACAGACCATGTCATTATGATACATAAAGGAAAAGGAAAAAACAATTCAACAGAGGCCCATATAATGCATTTTGATCAACATGCCATAAGCAATTGAAATGTACTGAGAATTGTACATTATTAGCAACTTGCTCAAATAAATGAGAAACTGATTTGTTGATGTGCACAAGTGATACAATGATATGAAGATTGAACAAATGCTTTTGAGAATTTCAGTTCTGTTTTGAGAATTGCACCAAAGCGAGTAAAAAAACTGCAAATAAAGACAATAGGGCATTGATCAAATTAGAATACCAACCATAACAGCCAGAGTGACTGTAATTTAAATGCTGACTGTTTTGCTTCCTGTATTATTTTAGAATGCGTCTAGCCCCTAACTTGGAGCCCTCAAGCACAACAGTGGCCCTGGAATGGATGGATGTGGAGCCACTTATTGGCTGCAAAGTTTCTGACTACATCATTCAACATAAACGTGTGGAGGATCCTTCAGAAGCAGAAATCTACACAGGTAGAAAAGATAAATTTTAAAGCTAGTTTCTTAACTATATTTTATAGCCTTTGTTTTATTTTTGGTTATGTTTTTTCACATTTGACTTACACAAGGTTTGTATGTCAATAGTGATCTTGTGAGCAATTATCCCTGAAATATAGATAATGATGATTCTGCTCATGTTGCTTCTAAGTTTAAAACTTCTTCTAAGCATGAAGCTAGACTATAACTTTGTGTTATAAAAAGAAGGTGGAGGAATTGGCATTGTATACAAACCACATATAAAACATTTGCTTGAGGACATGGTATGACGTAAAGGAGGTTGTCCAAATACTGTGAGTGGTGCTGGCAATTGTATTTGCAGGTCAAGGGAATGGTCATTGTTGTGATCAGGGCCGGTATGAGTCATAGGAACAAGCCAGATTCAATCAAGAAACTAGGTGGTGTGGGAAAAAAAGTGGCCTCGGACATTGAGAAGTATAGACAAGCCATCCATCACAGCCGGAAGTGATGCTGATGAAGCGTGGGCACCAGTGAGCAAAGAGAGGCCCCAGACAGCTAGGCACACACATGCTGGCAGAGGTGAGGCATGAAGGGGCAGATGGCGAGGGTGACTCACTTTTCTATTTGCCAGTCACTACTCTTGTTGTAAATGGTGTTGCAACAGAGACAAAGTTCAACTTTAGAGTAATCGTTTTCAACTTTTAATGTCGCTGTTGCAATTTATTGTTTGTGATTCTCTAATTTATTTACCATTAATACGTTTTATTTATGTAAACTGAAAATGAAACTTTTAGTAAAGCATGGCTGCCTAGGGCTAGGGCAATGATTATCTAAAGTGGCAGTATTATGTAAAATCAACTTTTTTGAGCTTTATATCATGTTATAATGTTATCCTGTCATCAAAAACATACCTGGAGTGTTGCTTTGATTTTGTTATGTATGTTTTAGAAATCCTTTAATCTCTCTTGGTAGCTATTCTGGATGCAGAGAATTAGTGGTTTAACCAAACAATGCCTATTTGACAAAGCTCCTCCCCCAAGCTGCAGTCTCCTTGCCAAGCGTCCACATTACAGAAAACACCTCCCCTACAAATCCCCCACTCAGCTCCTTTAGACAAGCAGCAGCAATTAGCAAACCTGTGGTGGAACTGCACATTTGCAGAGCTCATCCCTCTACTACTTCTCAGTGAAACTGGTTAAAAAAAAACTATGTTAAATGCTTGATAGAAGAATGTTGTTATAATGACGTACTGAAGGTGGAGTGTCGGAAAGAGCAGAGGCTTCTTAAAGAGACAGAGGCCCAATTTCAAGGCATTACATTGAAAAGTCAAATTTCTTTTAAGTTATCAACTGTGAAGGAAACAGTTACCCTTGTGCCTTAAAATAGAACTATGTGCCTGGAATATACATAATGGAAAGATTTTCTACATTTTTATGTAGAAATAAAAATAAACAATGTTTTCTGCAACATGTGATTCAGTAAGATTGTAAGGCCAGATTTATTTTAAAAATAAAATAAAATTAAGAGGGAAAAAATTGGCACTGGAATTCACATTTTGGGGATAAATACCTTTTTTAAGGGCTTCTTAGCCATTTTATGGATAGCAAGTGTTTTTCTTCTTCTTTTTCATAATTTTCAAGGTGGTTGGATGATTTGAACTAAGGCGTGTGTAATCATGGCTTCCTTTCCAGACTTTTAAGGTGGTTACACGTCAAAGATTTGTTCAACAGAATGACTTTGAACCATGTTTGATAATCACATGGTAAAATCACAAACCGTAGAGCTTAAGCTTATAAAGGTATTTGGCAGTGTAGGGCAATGTGAAGGGATACACCTATTTTAGGTGTCCAAGCCTAAAATAAGGTAATATTATAAAGAAATGAGACACAAAGTTTCTCGTTTGTTGTTTTTTTGTTGTGATTTTAAAAGCAGAAGTGAGTCAATGTTACAGTTTTCTAGAGGGAGTTCCAGAGATGGGAAGGAGAGTGAGAAAAGGTTCCATTCCCTATGGTGCTGAGGAGGACAGAGGTAACAGTTAGGTAGATAGAAGAGGAAGAATGGAGAAACACAATCAGATTACCAAAAACTAATATTTTTAAATATTGACATAAAAAAAATTTAATATAAGAAAACGATAGTCAGTTGGTGCTCATGTTTGAAGAACCTGTGGCTAAATTGGCATCCAGTGAAGAATGAAAACCTTGCTTCAGACTGAGGCATGTAAGCGAAATGAGATAGTCAGACGCTCCACTCAACCATGCTGAGTATGAGTCACTCGCTGAGCACACACATACAGCCATGTGCACACTCATACAGATGGCAAAGAGTGAGGATGTTCATACACTTGGATATTGCCCTCCCTGTGTCTCCAAAGCTATGTTTCTATAGAACAGCAGAGGAGACTGACTCCTTTGATCATAAAGGTACTTCATATAATGATGGTAATATATATAAAGGGTCCCATGATTTTGGTCTTATTCAGACAAAGTGTTGGAAATTTATCCTGCTGTATAGAGGTTTAGTAGGAAAATCATTCAAAACTCATAATGTGAGGTCCGTATTCAACTAAAATGTGTACTTTATTTTTACGTTCGTGCATACTTGCATGTAAGACAAAAATCCATTTTAGGTGGATGTCAGAAATAAGACCACTTAACTGTAGGCCATAACTTTTTTTTTTCTTTTGAGTTTGTAGATAATTTGATTACATTGAAAATTTAACTCTGCTGAATGAATAGGTGGGAATAGTTCTCATTACTGCAGTCATGACTTAAAATAAAAAAATTCCTGCTTATGAACTATTTTTCACACCACCTAGGTCATTGTTAAAAAGAAGGCTCTCATTATCCAATGTGCCAACATTTTGCCTGAGATTTGACATTCATTGCAGCTTCCTGCATGAATGGATGCAATTACAGTCTTAGAAACTCTATGCACTGAACATAATTTTTTTAACTGTATTGCTCATTGGTTTTGCTCATTTGAGTTTCCTCTTTCATTATCAAATGAAAAGATACCACTCTTGGTAGCTTATGATAAACTCTATTTAGTTGAAATGAAACATTAAAAAATCCTGCCTTTTAAGGAGGCTTCACATCCAGTTATTCCCAGACGTCATTGTAGTGGGTTGCATCAGAATCAGACATTTTACTCTTTGGCCTTCTGTCGAACATTCTCAAAAATTCTGTATAAAACTTGGAGATGGACCGAGAACAGCACATGCTAGTTGACATTTTTATAATGTTAACATTATAGCTGCCTTGTGATGGACTGGCAACAGGGTGTACCATGACTCTTTCTCATTAAACTCTGGAGAATTGCATTATTCTCCAGAGTTTGATTATCCTGATAGACCTACATGGGTACAGACGATGGATGGACATACAGATGGACAGATGAATATAGGGATGGGAGCAGACCTTTCATTCAATATTGCAGACACTAACTTAATTATCCATTTCAATGCCAAATTGTTCACATTTAGATTCGGTTATTTACAATATGCCTTCTCAAAAGGGGCATGAATGTAAAGAAAACTGTTCTAGAAGTTCAGTAAGAAAACTTTTCAAAATTCTTTGCAGTTTTTGACAATAGGACAAAGTACAGATGCACACTTAAATATTGTGAAAAGGAAAATTGTGGATAGAAGTATCTGTGATGGAAAAAGCAAAATTAATCTTTGAGGTTTTTGGAAACATAGATAAGAAATCCCCAGTTTTAATAGCATGTTGCATTACTATTATATGAACTACAAACCAAACAGCCAGTAGTAAAACTCTCTTGTGTACAGACCTCTGTACTTAGAGGAAAAAGCAATGTTATGGTAGCTTAAAGCAGTGGTCTCCCCAACCTGTTTATTACTGCGGACCGGTCAAGAATTTTGCTGCTGCCCAGGTGGGGGAGGGGAAGGAACCGTCAGATAATTTTTTTTTAGATCGCTTTATTCAACAGACTCGTGGTCCACAAAGAGATGATACACAGAGATGACATATAAAAATAAAATCTTATAAAACACTTGTATAGCAATGTTTCCACAGAGCCGACTGGTATCTTAGCGCACTGAGAGAGGGATGTGAAAACATTACAATAAGACTGTTCAATGAGCTGCACAAACTACTAAATATCAAATTTCTCTCGAGTGCCTGGAATGTTCTGACATGTGCGTTACAAAACATCTCACTTGTGCTGCTGAACATGGGCTTTTTAAGCAGACTTCTCAGGGAGTCACTATAGGCAACCTTAAGCTTCTGCATGCTAGCTTTTTTAAATTCACACCACAAAGGAGCTGTGTACAAGGATATACAGTAACCTTTAAACAAACTTATTTTTACTTCATCTGTGCACATATGAAATTTCCTCCCCAGAATGTTTGCCTGGGTGTACATCATGCGACACTGCCGATAAATGTCATCATCATCACAGAGCTGGTCTGTGATGTAATGACCCAGATATTTAGTTTTGGAACAAACATTTCCAAAACTGACAGAAAAAAATCAGGGAAACAAAGTTGTTTGTCTACTTTAGTCCTACATACTAGCACAACAGTTTTATTAGCATTATACTGCACATCAAATCTCAACCCATAATCAGAGCAGATATTCAGTAACTGCTGAAAACCAGCACTGCTGGGTGAGAGGACAGCCAGGTCATCTGCATACATAAAGTGATTGATAAAGTGAGTATCACCAATCATACATCCAGTTTTACAGAGGTTCATTTCTTTTGACAGGTCGTCCATGTATAAGTTAAACAAGGCAGGTGAAAGAAGCCTGCCTGACGCACACCATAATGCCTCTGCATGTTCGTGGTCCCGCTTTTTTCCCCTTTATGACAATCTTACAACGTCCTGCAGTTGTAAGATTGCAGGACGGATGAGAGATGAGAGTAAGATAAGAGACACTCATCACTCCTGAAGTGTTGCTTATGCACAGGGTGCTTGGTCTCTAAGTGGCAAAGCAGTTTGAAGGCTTCATTGCCTCGTTAAAGAGCCAGTCACCATATCATGCAGAGCGGGTTTGGAATGTGGGAATCACCTACTGGGATAAATCCATTCTCCTGTCTCTTCTCTGGGCCTTTTCCCCTTCACAAAAAAGCTTTCCAAAGACATTTGATCTGTTTCTTATTCATTTGGCTGCTTGTGAGCTCAATGTTGGCGCTCAAGATGTAACCGAGAGAATCCGGTTAAAGGATTTTCAAAATAAAAGATCTTCCAGACTCAAATACTACATAAAACGGAAATATTTAATTATTTCTTGTGCGGCCCGGTACCACTTGCAATAGCAATAGTGATTTTTAATTAAATTTTGACAGTAATAGGTAATTTGTATGAGTAATGGATATATGTGCTCCCTTTTTGGTGGATTAAGCATAAGTCCTGAATCATCTCAATTGGATTCAATGTGTATGCTAAGAGTATTGGTTGAATATAGTTCCAGTTGTTGAAGTAGGAATTAACCATGGTCTTGCACAAGTTGTAAAGATTCAATCTCTCAGTTGGTATTACTAATATACATTCACGGGCCACTTAATTTTGAACACCATAATTTTGTATGTAATCTCAAATTATTTTGACCATTCTCCTCTTCCTTCTGACATGAAGAAAGCCTTACTGTCTACACAACTGCTGATCTCTGGATGTTCTATTGTTTCATACAAATCTCTGGAAAACCAAGAGAAGTTTGTGCAAAAAAATCCCAAAAGATCCAAAGTTCCAAAATGATTCAAAGTTAATCCTTAAATCCATTCCTCCACCCCCAACATTAATGTAACATATGACAGATCTATATGTTTATTTATGAATTATTATATTTATATTTCTTAATGGGATTTTCTTCATGTATCAGTTTACATGAAAATTGTAATGCAAAATAGATGCTATTGTTTTATTTGTCCTTTCAATTGAGCAAACAGGCCAAGAAAAAATCCACAGTTTTCGTTATTCTACATTGTTTGTTTTTGTACTGTCGTCAGGGCTTTCCAAATACGAGAAGTCTTTATGTACCATAAATTTAAGTAATGATGGATTCCATTTGTGATGGATATGCAGAAAATGAGTTACTCCACTGGGCTCTACACAGACCTCTAGATGGCACAACAAGGCAGAGCCAGAATTTATTGGAAAACCAGTTAGATAGAGAGCACTGGTGTGTTATTGTGAGGCTCAGCATTTCTCTAAAGCAAACCAGCTGTGAAATGTGAAGGTACTTTCACAGTAGGCACATAATTTGGAGTCAAAACCTCACCGATTTTAAAAATGTTAAGCTGTGTCAATGGCGCTGTGATAACGTGAAAGATTAATTTTAATCTGGGTATGTAGTAATGTAAGTAATAATCCTTTGTATTTGTATTTATTACTGACTGTGAAAAGGTATTAATCTTACTACAGTCCAGTTTTAGCCATCTCAGAGACTACAGACATCATCATTTGTATTTCATAAAATAATACAACAGAGTTTTGATAAAGAGAGAGTAGGGTGTATTTTTAAACATCCTTCAGGTCTGTTTTGTGTCTGTCTGTCTTGTCTATTTTGCAAGTGGTTCCTTGTAAAAGGCAAACTGCCAAAAAAACACCACGGTACTTCTGGATACCATCATTACCAGCTTTCAGTTACTGTGTCATATTGATTTGTCAGATCATAGGTGAAATCTTCTTATAAGCATTCATCATAAGGCTGTGCTCACCAAAACCTATTCACCACTAAACAAAAACCTACTCACCAATACTTGTAAGGGCAGGCTTTTTAGTGAGATTTATTTAGTCACAAATTAATTACGAACACTGTGTAAAAACGGAAACAGCAACTGCATTGTGAGAAGATTGGAGTCATATTAGGACAGTATAGCCAGGAAGAGACGAGGAAAGAGAGAGCACAAAGCAAAAGAGAGATAGGGGGAACCAGACAGCAGCAGCATGGAGGGCTCCAAAGCAATGATGTCACCTCATGCTGGTACTATTGGACTCAGAAACAGATTAGCCATTTGATCTTTGCCCTTAATTTAGTTCCAGTTTGCTTCTTCCAGCTCATGCCGCAAGCTTATTGAGACACACGACATGTGGATCTTGTTCTGCTTTTCCTCTCCTGTCATATGCCTAATACCTCTACATAACTCTGCTCTTTCCACATGTCTTTTGTGATCACAATCAACGGTATCCCCCCCTCCTCCCTTGTTTATGTAACAGCTCCATCATTGCCCGAGACCAAGAATACACCCCAATGCGTCGATAAGCTCTTATTCAAAGAGATTGAATTATATGGAGATAAACGGTGTCCTTGAGTATGGGTGCAGATAACAGATTGGAGTGACACAGCTGACTCTCTTTGTTTTGTTAATTAAAGATGACCTCATCGCTAAAAATGGACGCTGTGCACCTCCTCGTCACGAGCTTCGCCATCAGCAGATTGCAGATTGCAGGCAGGGGGCCAAAGGCTTTCTGCAGTCCTTATTCCTTTTTGCTTCCTTTCCCATTTCGCCTCTTTGCACGCACATTGTTAGTCTCTGCCTTCGCCACAGGTCTAGACTTCCCTGATTTATTTATTTTTTCTCCTCCCAATTTTTCAATAATTATGATAATCCCTCAGTGTTGCCAAAAGCTCACTAATGAATGTGTGCTGGAATTATAAAATTATTACTGAAGCAAGATAAGAATATTGCCTCTTGTCATTTGTCATTTTTTTTATTACGGGGTATTTTGTTCCTATCAGTTATAGTGAAATTGTATCTGGCACAAATTATGAGTCAGTCAAATTTGATGCTGGGATAAAATCAATTTTCAATGCATTTAAGCATTAAATCGGTATTGATTAGTCTCATTCTGTCCAGAATCAGAGCATACCAGGCGTTTAAAGTGGGAGAAACAAATACATACCCATAATAAAATGGCTTGCATTATTATAAAGACAGGATCCATAATTCAGCTGGGTTTACTGAGGGCTGTTTGTATAATTCAATGGACACATTTTGGTGTTTGTACAAGATCTTTACCCCGACTGTTCAAAACAGACAAGGAAACAAAATGTGCAAAAAGTTTTTAAATTCATTCTATTATTACGATTCAGAAAGAAAACCAAATCTATCTTTAGTCAGTCTAGTTATAGGCTCACTATCGGGGACCATATGATCAGGAATTATGGCTCAAAATTGATCCAGTGAGGTATTTTTCATGCTAGTTCTATTCAGCAAAATGTTATTTAATATTCCAGGAATTCCTCAAAAAATGTGTTATTGAATTCATGCCAATCTAGCTAGCTTACTAATGTTTTTCATTTTATTAATTCAGTTGAGTTTATATGCATAGCGCCAGTTCATGTCATCTCAAGGCACTTTACAAAAAGTAATTTCAATTCAGTTACATAAACATCCTAGTTACCAAACAGTTTCAGTTTTAGTATAGGAATTGGTTAAAAACATTTTTCTTTCTAATGAAACCCAGCAGATTTCATAGTCATTGACTTGCAGCATTTGCATCTCATGGAGCAACTGTGGACAATCACGTGCATTGTGTTGTTTACTTTGCGGCAATCCCTCGTACTGAGCATGCATGTAGCTACAGCAGACAGGAAAAACTTGACTTATTATTGTGTGTGTGCATGAACTTTTGTAAGTGTGATTCTTTACTATTGTGTGACTGAGTTTATCTTCTACCATATTGTATGTATTGTGCTGATGTTTCTGTTAGCCTTTGGATGTGTTCATGCAAATTGATGATTAAGTTAGCTTCTAATTCAAACTTTTCCTTTTATGTTTCCTCTTTCATGGCTGCAAGGTATACAACTGAAATGGCCTAACGTCTGATGTAGACGTACTTGCTTCTGGGCACACATGCTCTTAAACAGACGCAAAATAGGGACTGATATTGTTCTATTGTTGTGCAATTTTCTTTTCCAATTATCAAAATGTTTCAAATATCTTAAAATTGTTAAACATCAAAAGATTTTACCTTGAAATCATTGCTGCGCTGACTCTATTATAATACAAAATATAATACAAATAATAATCCTTAACCAAAATCACAAAAACACATTCTTTCTAATCCAGCTCCCATCTCACATTACTCCAGTCTTGCTTTCTCTTTTCTTCTTTGGTTGCCAGTAAATTTTAGAATTCATTTTACGATCTTAGTTTTTACTTTTAGGGTCCTACAATGTCAAGCGTCCCAGTATATTGCTTACTTTTCTGAAACTCTATTCTTCTTCCTGTGGACCAAGGTCAACTGGTCAGAATTTGTAGGTAGTCCCACACACTCGGTTTAAAACCTATGGGGATTGGGCGTTTTAGGCTGTTGCTCTAAGACTGTAGAGCTCCCTTGTGCTTTCTTTCTGTTGTACTGTCTCCACTCTTAAAAAGCAGCTGAAGACGTTAACCGAAAAGCTCTTAACTAATTAACTTGGTGCTATAGTTAGCTTTGTGCTTTTGCAGTAGTCTCCAGTCCGCTGGACATTCAGCATTCTAACCAAACCAGAGTTCACTTCAATCGAATTGAGACCTAGGTTTTTAGTCAGACAAGAGTTTGCTTTCTTTGTCTTCATTTGCTAATGTATTGGAGCCTTTAATTTCAGTTATGTTTTTTTTTTTTTTTACATCAAAAATCAAGAAAATCAAGCAAAACCAGGTTAAACCAATTAACGAAGGCAATATATCCAAAGCTGAATGTCTTTTATACATTTTTTAATTGATTAAAATATTAGATGCTCACATTTATGGCCCTAAAACCAGAAAATGAATTTTTTGTTAAGAGTGTATTCAGGCAAAATTTGAGACTCAGTAAAAAAAAAAAGTTTAGTGCAGTAAAACTAGACCACACGTGATTCACATCAAAATGGTGGACACAGGGGTTCATTAGTCTTTGACAAACCACAACACCTGACCCAATGTCTTGCTGTGCGGAAAGGGCAGGGGCTACTGAGCTAAGCACGGTGTCATTTTCAGGTTGTTACACTCAAAGAGTCTTGGAGTTTTGGTGGGAACTGGGAATTACCCAGTACATCAAATGGCATGTAGGAAAAATGTAGTATGTAGCTGATATTTGTTATGAATTTTACAATAATTCTGGCTGATAAATTTAGTTTGTTTTGTCAGTTTCATGACAATCAAATATGTTTTATGAAACAAACATGTTTCAACACTGAATTATCATTTTATTTTTAATATTGACTCTGTACTGGTTGACTGTGATGCTGCAATAAATACCAGTATGTCATTTCAGTGTAAGTCTTCCTGCTTTTCACATTTTGTACATCAACCAGAAACTTATTGATATTTACAACATTTTGAATCAATCCACTGGAGTTCTGGATTTTCTTTCAGTGTTGGCATTCTTTCAACAATGAGTTTTTCCTAAAAAATAAAAAATAAACATTCTTTCCATTCCACTTTCTAGTTATGCACAATTATTATTATCTGGAAATAGTATGAGTAATAATAATAATTGATAAACAACAATAACTTTATTTGAAAGCTTTTTCAAATAAAGCCCTGAACAATTACAAGGAGAAATTTTAGAAAACTATGAGGCAGGGCCATAATGGTGTTTTAAATCTTTCTAGTTAAATTATCCAAGAGGGTACAACATGGTCTCAGCCATAGTATTCATTAAATCATTCCTAAAGTTTGTTGTTTGAGCCCACTTGTATAAACCATGGCTAATAAATTGTTGTTTTTATAAAGTGAACATTCATTTTTAGCAAAGTAACAATGTGTTTGTTGGAAACATTGATTATGTAATGAGCACGGGTTCCAATAAAATAACACATGATTTCCAGTTTGCTGGGAAAATCCTACATTTAGAGGGAACAAATCAGCTGCCAGGTTTGGAATTTTATTCCCACAAGAGCCACTGCAATAATGAACCATTTAGATTTGTTTTCTTATCTCTTCAACACAGTAGATACTGGAAAAAAACCCAGCTCACTATCAAATGCAGATGGCGTTACAAATGATTGTTTAGTGTTATTGACTAAAACACACAATCAAACTTCTATTTTTAAAGGTGATACCTGAAGCCTGATTGGACAGAAATACTTTCTTTGCTTTTAAACTCTTCCACAATTGTGTTATACATCAGACCTGCTTGCTACGTCATTCTTTTCTTCTATTTCATTATACTAATGGACCATCTATGCATTTCTTTCTTGCGTTTTGTAGAGAGACATATAGGGACGGATACCACTCTAATGTCTTACTGTCCAGAAGCCACCTCTTTTATTTTTCTTGTATCTTGAGGTGCATTTAAGAAATTGAAATATAATTTGTGATGATGAACACTGCTGAAAACAAGACATCATAAAGCAAATATTGATTTAAAGATACACATCACGCAATTTCTTTCTTGCTACTCCATTTTACACAGGGACTGACAAAAATCCCTAACTAGAAATGTGGAGCTGCCTCCATTAAATATGTTCTAGCATAACTTGCTATTTTAAGGACTACAGTGAAATGAAATTTTGTTCTTTTGTTTTTATTATATGGATGTAAAGGAAAAAGGTTTTGTATTACTAGTATATTTCCAGTCTTATGCTTCACAATGTTTTGGTCCACTGTTTCTTCTTCCCGACTGCCAACACACATGTCAGTGACAGACTCTCCCTGAATATATGTCAGAGATTCCTGAGCCCCTGGAAGAACATTGTCATGGCTGTTCTTGCTTCATAATTAGCGCCAAAAACCTGTGAATGCCAGAGTAGTTTCTGAGGAGGAGGTTCCAAACGTACCCAAAATAAAAAGCACTTTCAGAGAGTTTTCTGGTTTCAAAAAGAGCATTTTATTCACTTATAAAAATAAATGACTTCATACAAAAAAAATCATAAATACATGTTAATTTTGTGGTTTAAAAACTCCTCACTCATTCACTGCAAACAATAAGCTCAACCACAGCAGCTGCTTTTGCTTGCTAATCACAGCAGGAGGCTGACCTAACAAGGAGGAGGCCCAAAGCAAAAAAAAAAACAAATAAATATCTACCATTAGCAGCACTTTGGATTGATAACATTAGTGATTTAGCAAATAATAAATACAGAACTTGTAATTCTAATAGTTTAACATTAGATTTATATAAAACTATGAATCTAATAGTTTAGATTAATCTAATTATTATTTTAATATATATTTTTATGTTAAAAAATATGCTTTTTAATATATTTTTAAAATATCCTTATAAAAATATCCTTCATATATACTGTATATATACACAGTATATCATATAAAAATGCAATATTAAAAGCATTTGTCCTCACTGTTGGACATTGAATCTGACTAACATTTTAATGTTTCAGGTTAGTATAACCAAATTAGTTCAATTTAATTAAATGTCAGAATGAAAAAAAATATGTTAATGTTGTTAAAAATGGATGTTAAAATAATTTTTTACTTTTTTCCCCTAATTTTTTGAGAATATTCTCATTCACAAGTGTACAAATACCAATATTGCTCTGCTTTTAAATTTAATAAAGTCAAAATAACATAGTTTTTTTTTATTTTTATGTTGCAGCTTTTTGATCTTTTGATAGGTTATTTCACAACATTTGAGTTAAATAGACATCTTTGGATATATTCTAAGGAAACATATCGAACACACTGCTTCCTTGTGTGACTTAATGGAAAAATCAAAGGAATCAGGAAGAATATTTTGGAGAATTGTGATCCGCAGGTCTGGTTCATCCTTGTGTACCACTTGCAGATGCCAAAAGTTCATTTGTGCAAACAATTCTATGTGAACCAAAGCAGGAAACTTTAATGAGATACTGGCTGAACATGTTTTAAGAGTGTCCTCATATGGTACTCGAGGTTTGTAAACTAAAACAAACTATGTTCTGGCATTGAGGGAATATGCCACTCAGGGAGCAGGAAGCCATTATCAAAATAACATAACATTTCAGATTGCAGTTTGCAACAAACTCAAACTGGCCATTACAACCTTTCGCAAATTTAGAGGAGGAAGGGGGAAGCTTTCAAGCCTGAGAATACCGTCCCAACTATAAAGTATGAGAGTGGCGCCATCATATTGTGCGGGTATTTGGCTTCAGGAAGAACTGTGTAAATTCTTTACAGTTTAGAAAACATCAGCAGGAGACAACTTTAGGGGCAAATTTGGAAACACATGCTATCGCTTGGGCACAAATGGGTCTTCAGGAGGGACAATGACTGTAAGTGTACCTCAGAACTACTGTTGTTAAAGTCTCTTGCAGTAATAGCAAAAGCACTGGTGTGACTTTGACCAGATCTTCACCAGTCATCCTCTCTTTCCTCTTAACCTTGTATCTACAAAATTAAAATAATTTTGTCAACCCTATCTGATCTAAAACAGGAAAAGTCCAATCTGTTTCAATGTCAGACAGTGAGAAAACTGCTATAGGTCTATTTTATGCAGATTTGTAAATATTCTTCAACTGACTGTACTTAAACCTATCATAATATAGTATTTTTTTTTAGTTCAGTTTATTACTTTTGTTTATTGCGTCATATTTTAATAATTATTCTAGTGGTTTACTTTGCTTCAAAATCGTGTTGTGTGTTTGTGAGACATGATTTTTGTCAGAATTTGTAATTGTCTGTGGCCACTATTAAATCTTAATTGTCTTCCATTG
This sequence comes from Xiphophorus maculatus, assembly GCF_002775205.1. NCBI lineage: Eukaryota > Metazoa > Chordata > Actinopteri > Cyprinodontiformes > Poeciliidae > Xiphophorus > Xiphophorus maculatus. The sequence continues at coordinate 15,866,241 of NC_036450.1, read as the reverse complement.
TCAGAAATTGAATTCATTATTTAGTACTTAATAAATGCCCACTAAGGTAATGGTCTCTAAAATATTATGTGCTTAACTACGTGATGAAAACATTGTACTGCTTTGCACCGTGGTGAATGTAAATTATATTGGGTTATCATCCTGTACTCTTTAAATTGGTTTAAGGTGTTGTACATGAGAGCATTATGAAGTACACTTCCTTTTACAAAGCTACATTAATATATACTGTATCCTCGCAGGCTACTCTGTCAGGTTAGACCAAGCAACTGTCCTTTTACATGACTTTTAAAAAAATGGTCAGTTATGTGTAACTCGGTAGATCTAGTACTTTTCACAGTTTTTTATTGTTGCCATACCATTCATTGTACCTGAATATTTGAATTTGTTTTGCTTGTTCTTATGCTATGGTGGCTTACTCCTCCTACATGTTAGTGAGTGCACATATCTGCACAAAGTTTACTATGTATGCTTGCAAGAGAGAGAGGCAGAAAGGCGGTGTTGTGCGGACGCAGTGCGGGGAGTGGAGGACTGAGTGCTGACAGTTTAACAGAGGAGACCATCGCAGGTTTGGCAGCCCACAGGAAATATAAAGCTTGTGATTTGTTCGTTAATAAAAAGCTTATGTTTTGTTTGTTTAAAAACAGTGCTATTGCCTTTACTAAAAGAAGGTTGAGTCAGGAAAGAAGGCGTAGTAAAACAAAGGCTATTTTGACTGCAAACTGTCAATGTTGTAGGCCATTACTTATATGATGAGTTAGAGTATTTATACAAAAACATAAACACAACACTTTTTTTTGCTCCCACTTTGTCATGAGCTCAACTGAAACAAACAAACCGCTTTCTAGACACAGTATTTCTCTCAAAAATCTGTTAGCAAACACTTCACCTTTACTCAGATAATCCATCCCACCTCACAAGTAAAGCGTAACAAGATGCTACCTTGTGTACCTCAGGCAGATCAAAATAAAAGGCCAATGTTAAATGTGCAGTTTAGACACACAGTTTGAGTTTAGTTCATGACTAAATGGAAGAAACAAGTGTTGTGTTTATATTTATGTTCAGTCTATTTTCAGGAAGACTGATCAAGCACCTGCTGCTAGATTTGTATCTGAACAGAACTGAGCTAATGACTTCAGTGAAGCAAAAGGACCTCACTAAGAGTTTTTTTTTCTCTTGTGCTACTTTCACTCAAATTTCCTCTTTGAGGGAAAAAAAAAACCCCTTGAACCCAATAACCTGTAGAGTTAACGCATATACTTACTAAAACACACATATTCAGACACACACACATAAGTTAACGATTGTGGCAAAGACACACAGCCTGGATTTAGTAGTCAAACTGAAATAATATGTTTGTGATAACAATTTTCCTGGGTGAGCCTGTAACTTTGCAGAAAATCCCACACACAGTTTAGTGTGGACATGGAACTGAAAACAACATACCTTTATGTGTGAAATGTTTCATACATTAGGATATCTCATTATATGTGCAGATTATTAAAAATAGATGTTCACATTTTGATCTCTAACTTTTTTGTTTCTCTGTACAGGCAACACACCAAAAAATAACATTGTTTTGAAAATGTATGCCAATATAATAACTTCAATCCATCTGGTCTGGGAAAAGTTTGCCCTGTTTTTTTTACACCCAGCTTCCAGCTATTTGAGAAATGTCATGTTCATATTTCATTTAGTATGCTGAGTAATAATGTTCTAAACATATGAACCTGATGTTGTTTGACGATTTTTAGTTTTAGCCAATGGTTTGGGGAGATAAGAAATGTTAACTTTTGTCTTTTAATTTATATTATTTATTTATATTAGTTGAAACTTTCAGTATGGTATAATAATGATGTTAAATGTCTATATATCCAAATGTGTTAGAAAAACACACAGACTGTCATGGGGTGCTGCAATGTTATGTTTTTTACCCCCCCTGCCACCTAATGTATTCCATGCTGGGCTGGGAGGAAGAATCTCCCCTCCTATGCCCACCACACCCCTGCTTTCTCGTGTTTAGTTATGCGCTGAAGTTCTTGAAAAGGGTATTCCTTGTTTTTATAGCAAATTTAGGCCAGTCTAGGTCAGGAACTGTTGATTTTTCTGGGCCAACACAGCCGTTTGAGAAATCTTATATGACATTGGTCTTTAAAATAAACATGACTTGACTCTGTTTGTGACTGCAGCGTAGTAACAAAGCCTGAGTTTGTTTGAATCAGAGCGGTTTCCTCTGTACACTGTCTGTCAGTCCAACTCGTCACATTCCTGTGATTTGCTATTATTTGTTCTTTATTCTGCTTATTTTAGCTTCAGCTGGCATTTGTCATGAGGTTTTTATCGCAATGTAAGCTGCAGAACACAAAATAGCTTTTACCGTAATAGAATTTCAAGAGGCTTAATTTTTGCCAGCTGTGAGCTGTTTTGGCTTTGGTATCTACAGAAATGTTGACGGACCACAGGCCTGCCCTTGTGGAACCCCTTTAGCGGGTACAACTTTAAATGCTGTACTTCTGGGTGGGTTGAAAACATTATTCTAGAGTTAATGAATAGAACTTTGATTATCATTAGCAAATTCCTATACTCACGTGCTTATAAGCAACCAGCTTGGGTGCAGTCAAATTTTAAAGTCCTCAGTGGAAGTGAGCAAACAACCACAAATGCAGCCTTACGTGTTGGCCAGTATGTGTGCCAGTGACTTGTAAAAAAACACTTACAGTTCAGCAGTGGAATTGTTTTTGCATGTGTGAGCACATTCAATTCATCATCCTGGTTTGCTCTACATTCAAGCTACCCCTCTCATTTCTCATGGCTTGTGATCATAAATAAGAACAGTTATGTTCATCTAATCAATGCTGGCTGAAACAGAGGATTGTTTTAGGTGATTATTAAATAAATCCTTCCGTGAAATAACAAATAGTACCAGCTTTTCTAGTAGTTTGTGCTACTTTGTTCAATGTGAGAAACTCTTAAGTTTCACTTTTCCCTATGATTTGGCATCAAGTGTTTCCAAACAATAGGACAGACTGAAGATGTTTGAAATGCTTTATTTCAAACATCTTCAAGTTACTTGTTCCACTTATTGTCTTTTCAGTTCCTCAGATTGGTACAAGCCAGCCTCGCTTCCTTGCGGTTGTGACGAAACTTGGCTTTATGTACAGTAGACCTCAAAAGTTTACACACCCTATTATAGTCCTTGCTTTTGATGTAAAAATAAGACCATAAAGTATTATGGTCTTATTGAATTTTTTTTATAAGGAAAATAATGATAATGCAACAACCTAAGTACACACACTTTTCAACTAATATTTTGTGGATGCACCTTTTGATTTAATTACAACATTCAGTCTTCTTTTGCAGGAATCTATCAGCGTCTTACATATTTAATTGACAATATTTGTCTAATCTGCCTTGCAATTAGCCTGGTCATGGCCTTCCTGTGCAATTTCCCTTGAAAAAAGGTCTTCCTTCAGGCACACTGTGGGCTGTCTCTAATTGACCTGGATTCTCTCTGGTCATTTTTGGACCAGGCCAATCAGCAAATAGAAAGAGAGATTTTGAACAAGAACGTTGATTTTCTGCACTGTTTTAGCATTGTAGTTTGCCTGTAGTTTTAGCAAAGCTAATCAGTCTGTGTTGACAATGCTTCCAGATATTGAACTAACATTAATAGCTGCCTTGTTTGAATCTGCACTTCTCTGTACACAGTGGAGGAAAGTTTATCTGAATGTAAGAATGTCTTTTGTCCACAGCCCCCGTCCAGTGACCCCACACATTTTTGATCTGATTTAGTTCTGGATTATGCAGTCCAAATCCTTCCTTTTCTTTTAATGCAGTTATTCAGTTTTTATTTGGATGGGTTCTTGGACACTGTGATGCAGAAAAGGTCATCTAAAATAAAAATAAACAAACAACCCAAAAAAAACCGTATTCAGAAGCTTTCCGAAGTTCATTTACAGTGAAGAAGAGAAACTCTAGAGTGTAGTCCCATTATTTTTTTTAAACTCTTTTGCAGTATTCAGTTTAAACATTCTCTCACAATTTTCTTTCATTTTAACCAAACATAGCTATTTTTTTTGGAAGAAAAAAAATCCATATTTCATCTTTACTCTGTACTCCAGACATATTTAAAATACAGAAAATTGTTTTTAAATGTAGACCCCCAACCTTCAGTGATAATTGATATATACTGTATATATTGATTAATGAAGTTTTTTGTTTGTTTTTTTAAGTTGTGAAAAAAAGCAAACGCATATAACTATTTTATTGTAGAATAACATGCTTTTTCAATAGAAGGGTTAATATGAAACAAAAAAAACACTGATTATTACATTCATAGCTCATCTTATCTATAAAAGGTATTTATTATGATTTGGATTTTAATTCAGATCTCAACAAAACAATATAATAAAACTTTTGCTTAGTTTATTTTTTAAGTAAAAATGCATTCTGAACAACATCCATTTTTGTTCAATACTAAGCCACCTCACAGTAGACTTAAACATTTGATGACTAAAGGCTATATTGCGGCTTCCAAACCTTTACCATATCCAACTTTATAATAAAATAAAGTGTGCATTTTGCTATACGAGCAGGCAAGAATAGCCACATTAAACACTACAGAAACTTCTCTTAGACCCATCATTGGAAAAGAAAAAGACGTCACATAAGTGTTGAGACCGTAACTGAAATCCACAACAACTTTTTGCCAGCTAAAGCAAGCACTACCTTCTTATTAGGATGATCGATCAGAACAATCAAGCTTCATTGTGCCATATATCATTGATGAGATAAATGTGCAACAGAGAAAATAAATTACAAGCAGTCACCTGCTGATTAATGCACATCCTGACCTGCAACACTTTCATTGTTTGTCATTGTCTGTATCATCCATATTAGAGTAGTTATCTTGACTACTTACCTTCTGGATCTTTGCACGGCCATTGAAATAGTGCAGACTAATACAGAGTTTCAATAGTGTGCTGTCTGGGACAGAGACTGTGTGTATCTGCATTATAATAGCACAGCCATTAACATTACCACTCAGAACGTAGAAAATTACCTTTAAAGATGCATTTTTCTTGTGAAAAAAAAGTTCAGAATTTCTCCCACATTCTTTCATTTCATTCAACTGCATTACAAAAAAAGACAATAAAAACAGACACCAACTCCAGGACAAGATTTTCATTGTCTTTTCATATACGTATATATTGTATATGCAGCTGAATGAAATGAAAGAATATGGGAGAAATTTGGAACTTTGACAAAAAATTTAAAATAAAGGAGCATCCTCATTTGGAGAGCTATATGGCTAATGTTTAACAACTTGAGATGTTATGATAAATTGTGAATATACCTGTAATATTTTTTCTAATCAAAAGACTATTATTTTTAACACTCATTTTAAATATTTCTTTTGTTTTCAAGTCTTTAGTCTTGCCTTTTCCTAACTCTATGAGCTATTGCACCTGCACCCCCATTCTTGATCACTCAGATCAGCTGACCAGCTGCTTATGGAGGTGCCAAAGACATGGCAAAAGCTCAGGGGAGGTCAGGCTTTTGCCACTGCAGCTCATGAATTATGGAACACTTTCCCGTTGCAATTTATAAAAGTCTCTTCACTAGCCATTTGTAAATCTGCTCTTAAGGCACCCCTTTCCTCTTTGGTTTTTGACCCAGTATAAATTATTAACTTTATTTAGATTTTTTTCTTGCTTGTAATATTTTCTTGTTTAAACTTTTTCTTAGATTTTTTTATATACAGTATATATATTGATCAATTAATTTATTTTACATTGTAATATTTTTATCGTACAAAAAATTTTGATATAAAACTTTAATATGCTGAACAGAATGTACTTTTTTGGTCGGTATAAGTACTGAGCAAAAAGTACATAAAAAAGTACTTTTTGTTCAGTACTTTAGGTCGTGCCTGCTGTTTTTAAAGTGCTTTATAAGTAAAGTTTGCTTGACTTGATTTGATTTGGCTGGCAATAAATATTGGCTTTCTTGTCACTGGATGCTTTTAACATCACTTCCACTGTAATTGAGTTCTCTGTAGGGCTTTTCACAATGCAGTTCCTCAATAAAGACTTGGTCCTCTATAAGCCATCTTAACTTTTTGAGTCAACTACTCAAGTCAGTCACATTATTACAGAACCAGTGACCAGCAGCAACTTTATACCTGCTTGACAAATCAGCTCTATAATTACCTATGGCAGTGAGTAGAAAGTGTAACAGCAGCAGATTTCAGCTCTCCATCCCTTGGATAATTCACATAAACAAGAATGCATTTCAGACCTGGCTTTAATATTTCTTCTTCAATAGTCAAATGTTGTCAGATGTAATTGGTTAAATGCTCATTTTGACATTACTCTAAATACCCTATTTTGTGATGTACTATGTTAGAAGTATACATAATCAAGTGATGGCATCTGTTGATATTGAATTAAAACTGAAATATTCTTCTTTGCATTACAAATACATTGGTTCTTAAAATTGTATATTTATTAAATAACCCAACAGACATTATTTCTTTATTGATGGAGACAGAATGTCAGCATAGTGTAGCACCAGGTTGAACAACATTATCATCAGGTCGCCATGATATTTGCATAGCACTCAGATAAATTTCATAGCAGTGACATATATGTAGTACATATGGCATTTCCAAGTAGTAACGCGTATGTAAAACAGAATAATAAAACAAACAAACAAAAAAAAACCCAGTGGCAACTCAGAAATAATTTGAGATCACATTTTGGATGCTACGGTAAAAAATATATGGAATGGTGATGCTGGAACACTATTTACCTATAGCTGCATACTTCATACACCAGATAAACACCAGGCAGCAATGTAAAAGTGCAGCAAGGGTATCACATCATATTCAGGGATCTAAATGTACATACTCTATCTATATATTCAGAGGGTGGACCGATACTAAATTTAGTGTGGCACCAATCTTCCATGTCTTACATATACATCTTATTTTAGAGTTGTGAAAATTTTAAAATCTATCTAAGTAACTCGACTGTCTGAAAAGGTTGGGTTCTTTGAAAGAATAACCCTGCCACAGCTTTGGAAGGTGTTCAGGGGCAACTTCCTATATACAAAGCTCTTTCTGTAAAAAGGTCAACTCATTCATTTGTGTAACTCTTTTTCCTTTCCTTTTGCAACCTTTTCTTACCATCCCCTTGTGCCCCACCAGCCAGACTTACTCCATCTGTTTATAAGTTGGCCCATGTATCATAAGCTAAAACGAAGCTGCCCTTTACCTCATGTAGAAATAGCTGGAAATCCAACAATTTGAGTACTTTAAACTATTTTGACAGGTCTCTCTTTTTTTCCACCAGCCCTGTGAGTACTGGAAACTGGTGTTGTGAGAGTCAGTGTCTGAATGAACAACTGTTCGTTGCTTGCCTTTCCTGTAAGCTGACAAGAAAAATATTTCACAGCTTACACAGCACTGTTTTGTGAGACACCAGTGTGCTTGGTGGGATGTCATTGTAACAGTACAGTGTATGTGTCTGTAAAGGAAAGAAATCTTTTTGCTTTTTTTTTCAGAATCTATAATGTTTTGTGCAGGGGTTTCATGTCATGTTTAATTTAACCTTGGGTTTGCAGCTGCTTGTATAGCTCCCACAGGACCAAGCTGAGACAAAACATACAAAACAGAGGGAAATGATACAATTAATATGAAGGAAACAGCTACTAGACTAAACATAGAATAACTCTTGTGTCTGCTACTTGTTTGTTTCTAAATGTTAAATGCTGCTGTATTCATTAAAACTAAGTTACTATTGAAAACTGATTAAGCAACATGGGGAAAGTCAATGAACTTATTTGTACATTTTTGAAACTGTATTCATTCTTCATTTAAAAGATTTTTTCTCATCCTATTTCTATACTAGGTGAGGTTCTGAGCTTGATGGATGATGTATTCTCTGGTTTGAGCTCATCTTGTGTTGTTGCGGGAAAAAGGACCGGAGATCACCCCCAGTCTGTGGTCTATTCGGTTGTCTTCAAGTGCCTGGAACCTGACAGTCTCTACAGGTAAGTCTATATATGCCATTAGGCTTTGACAAATAATGCAGAGCCATTCAGCTGCAATGATGTTCATTATCCTCCCTTTGTGCCAGGTTGGAGAAAATTGTAGCAAAAAAACCCATTTTAGGTAAGGAAGAGGAAGCAAGAAAACATGGAATGGAAAAAAAAACAAAAACATTTGTTTAACATTCACTGTCATCTATTAATCAGTTGAATTATTTGTTATTCACCTGCAGTATAACAACTTAATGTCTTAAAACATGTACTGCATAAACCCTGGCTGAAGAGGAAACCTCTGTTAAACTGACTCTAGGTGGTCATAAATCACCAGTTCGGCCTGGCATAAATTACACATTTGAAAGCTTTCTTAAATTAAACTCACTTGCAAAAACAGAGGGGAGTTGAATTAGAATTTTCTGCCACCTTGTTATTAACGTTAAAAGGTAGAAATAATAGTACAAAAATATTGTGACTTTAATCCAAAACCTTCAAAAATATTGGTATGCATCAAGACTCACAAAAACTAGATTTTTACATGAATTGTCAAAATTGACTTTTTCCCTGCCATCAGTGTCTAGCCTTAAACACGGCCAGCCCTTTTCCTTGTAGAACTGTTAGGATTTTAAAACTTGTTTTTCCTTCAAATAGTTAGCCCAAATATTTAGATAATTATTTGGTAGAACTGGATTTTCAACTATATGACTTGCCTCGAATACCTCAGAGGTGGGTCTGTGACTGACTGGAAACATATTCCATGTGTTACTCTACTTCTTGACTATTGACCACTAGAGATAAGCATCACTGGCAGCCCTACAACCCAAAACAAGATTAGACAGGTATAGAATCTGCGTGGATTATTTTGTGTCAATATTGCCAAGTTTACCTACCCAGGCAAAAGGAAGTACCACTAACAGCACTTTCTTTCCTGGTTGTTTACTTTTCCTCTAGCAAATGTTATTTTGTTTCAAAAGAGTGAATTTCCTTACCTTCTCCTGACCAACAGCTGGGTTGAGTTAAGCCGGGAAGCATACTTAGTCTGAACGTGGTCGATGCTTCCGTTCTTTTATGTTCTCTTTAGTCAGAGGTTTTAGTGAATACAGAAGGGTCCTTGTTAAATTGCAGTGTTAATTACATTCAAAAAACAAACTAACCGCATCATGTAATGCCTTCATAACGTGCTGCAGTAGGTTGTTACAGTGATATCACAGTGGTACACATCATGTATTTACAACTTGAATGTTACAGAGTAAGTCTTGAGTAGTTGGACATACCGAGAGGTGGAAAGAAAATAATGTGAATTAGATTTAGACTTTTGGTTTCATATTTACGTCACTGAAACTATATGGATATTCTTTTGGCACCCAAAACTACAACAGTGTTTTGTGGTATGAAAAAGTTTTCTTTAATCATTATTTGATTTCATATCACTTACTTTAAAGGAGGACTCAGAATAACACAGTGGATCTGACTCTTAAAGGACAAGGTTTCACAATCCCTCAGAGAGCAAGTAGAACACTGCTCCCCCACCCCACCTACATTATTGATACTATTTCTGTATTTGCTATTGCTATACTTGGGGTTCCATTCATATATGTTTCACTAGTGTTGTGGGGTTTACCTGTTTTATCATATGTTGTAAAGCAATATATGATGTGAGGTTTCAGCTGCGTTGCCATTTACATTGCCTCAAACATGAGCTACTTTCGGCTGTGACCGCAGTTTAGCCTTCTGTCAAAAAACTACTAGAGAAAAGACTGTGGGACTGGAGCATCTTTAAATCCAGCCCATGAAAAACCCAAATTAAAATCATGGTAATACATCCTTTTTTTTTTACTTTGCTTGGCCCTGACTCTGTCTCTTTACTCACCATAATTTTATCCATGAAAAATCAAACCTTTGTGTTTCTGACATAAGCTTGGTGAAGCTGGCTAAAATGTTTAGAGTTGCTACTGTTTTTTAATTTATTTCTCGTGTTGAGCTCTGGTGCCCCACAGGCAGGGTGGGGGAGGCAAAATCCACAACTTGAAAAGGCCCGTCATAAAAAACTATATAAAAATGTTGCAAAACAACTTGCTTAAAAAAGGTATTGAAGGTTAGAAGAGAGAAATTCAGGAGGAAATTGAAAAGTGATCATTTAAGCCAAGGTTGTTTTTGCCATGATGAATTACAAAATAAATACAGATGACAATCCATCAGCTGCAGTAATTTGAAAAAAGCTGTAATCAGCAAATATCTAGGCCTTTGTCTATTTTAAGAGCCCTGTGCAGCATGATGTACGTTAGACAGCACCACAAAGCTCAATAATTATCATAAGGCTGATACAGCAAGCTTATAAATCACTGTCAACAAGAATTAAGATTACAATGTAGTAATCGTTTTTATTTTTATATTTATCATACAAGGATATGCTACTTAGAATGGACAATGCAGACTTTTGGTTGGTCTCTGATTTGCCTTTCTCTTGAGTACTATTTGTCCCCACTATGTTCTGAAATTAAGCTGAAGTACCAACAACTATGAGGGAAGCAGACAAGACCCAGATGTTGTTGTGGCTGTCACTGGACACATGAAACACAATTGCATCTCAACTGTGCTTGTCTTCTCAGGTTTTGTTTCACAGTGTCTTGGTGCATTAAAGCCTTGGTTTGTTGTGAAACAGTTTCAATGTCTTTACGCAAGAAACAGCCACAACTGAAATCTTTCGGAAACCATAATCATGTAGACTTGAGCTCATTCTGTTCCCCTAACAAGCACTGCAATGAAAATCACAACTTTGGTGTAGCAAAGGCCTTTCTGGTGGAAAGTGGAAAGTTGAAACAGGAGTTCTATAAAATTGTCTCTTATGCCAGTACTCTTTGATTTACTTTGGTAAATAACATTAGTCAGTAAATGTCTCAGTATGCACAGTACATGACAGGGATCAAAAAATGGCCCTGACCCTTCTGGAAGTGAATGTGAATGTCAAAGAAACATTGCTAAAGATGTTTTTTTCAGTGTTTTATGAAAAACACAATTATGTTAATTTAAAGACCACATATCCTTAAAAAATAAAGCGCTACTCATTGAAATGTCACTTTATGCTATGAAAAACAAAGAGATAATTTCACTGGTGTCATATTTCTGGTTACCAGTGATAAAGCATTCATTTGCCCAAAACAATGTTTCATTAATATTATGTGATAATAACTGTAAGTTGTAACAACTGCAAACTGTAATCTTATGGGAAGCTAAAATGGCAAGTTGGACACCAAACAATCATCTTAGTGGACACTTGGTATCCATTTTTCAATGAAGATGGCGCCGGCGCAGCTGGCTGCCTGCAGACGTAGCTGTGTTTGTCCGTGTATATTTGCTGTAACCGATTAAGGATCCGTGCTTGAAGAACCCATGGATCATCAGTTGGGCTTTCCACAATGGCTGGATGTGGTTCTGTCGATGTTCTCCGCGTTCTTCTGCTACTTTTTATACTCTTGGTTGCGGAGAACCCCGCCGAGCGGAGTAGCGGCATTGTGTGCTCGCGTGAACGGCTGATTGCGCTGTGTGGGCCTCTGCTGCTGCCCGGAGACAGGCCTGTGGTCCCAGTGGAGTTACGGCGGAGACGACGGGGCTGCGGGTCTGGAGTTAAACGGAGGTAGAAGAGGAGATGGCGCAGGCCAGCGATACCGGCGATTATCGTGGGGAACGTGAGGTCTTTGGGAAATAGGACAGACAAACTCACGGCGCTGGTTAGGACCCAGAAGGAGTACTGGGAGTGCAGTATCTCTGCTTCACGGGAAACCTGGCTGCACTCGCTTATTCCGGAATACAGCTTGGAGGTCCCTGGATTTTCCTTGGTGCGCGGGGACAGGGACTATTCCAAGAGTCGGAAGAAGAAGGGCGGCGGGATTGCACTTTATGAGAGTGACAGGTGGTGTAATCCCGGTCATGTTAACGTGAAGGAACAGATTTGTAGCCCGGACATTGAACTTCTGGCTGTGTGAATGCGGCCGTGTTATTTACCGAGGGAGTTTATGTCCGCCATTTTGATCGCTGTTTACATTTCCCCATCAGCTGATGCAGCGGTGGCCTGTGACATCATCAGCTTTGCCACAGCCAAAATCCA